>NC_065542.1:22622227-23254727 GCF_932294415.1 Quercus robur
TTTATTTAAGATTATGTAATGCCTAGAGTACTACTAGAACTTTAATTGCAAGTATTAATAAATTGCTTTTGGTAACACAGATTTCAGGGCACTGTGATGATACGTGTTTGATTGGTTATTTTGGTATGCATTATAAAGATTCCAAATGTAAAATAGATATTAGGGACGTATTGTTGTGATCTTTGGTTTTAGCCATTTATATTCCAACTGAGGCGTATAAAAAAAGTAATGGGAAAATTCTTAGTTATGGTTTGCACATTGCATGACCCTACTGTCAAAATCAGGTATTTGGATGCTAAATCAGTATCCCTTCTAGTCTAATTGCCAATAAATGATGGTAACAATTCTTGTCTACCAGATGCCATTACAGAAACAAAAAATGGTTTTAAAAGAGCTGTTGTGCAAGAAACTTGCTGAGTAAGTTAATTGATTAGCCGAAATAATATAAATCAAGGTGCCGTATATAGAATTTTAGAAACAGAGCAAGAGTGATTAAGCAAAAACAGAAAACTTAATTTAACTATATTCCTAACCGTTATACAGTATTAACGGAGATAACTAACACCCAAATATGGACTGACACATGTATATCAAGGACTTAAAGAATTACCATTAGAAAAAACCTTAAAGAATCACGTGATCTGCACATGTATAAAATATTACACTTATACCTTGAAGTAGAAAACATGATTGAGCCTATCAATAATTCATCTTCTCCACGTTTTCTTTAAATCCAATCCATGGTTTAGTTGCTGGTTTAGCTAGATCTCTAACAAATGTACAGTGGATAACGAACTTTTATTAGATCAAAATTGAAATGAACCTCACTTACACAATTTGAAAATAAAACAAAGAAAGATGCTGAGGCTGTGCACAACATTCCTAAATAAAATGTTAAAATAATTTCACAACATTCCTAAATAAGCATACCAATTCACATATGGGTCCATCATAATCTTTAATTTAAATATTTTTGGTATGCTAACCCCTTAAACAAAAGAAATAAAATAAACCTAAATAACAATAATAACAATTAGTTCAAATAACCGTAAAAATAAGCCAAACAATAACAAATGAACATAATATTCAACAAAAAACTCATAATCATTCAAATTCAAAACTCGTTCAACTCATTATAAAAAATAATCTATCATTTCATTTTTCCTAAAAAAATGATACTATCAGAGATATTGTGGTCATGAGTACGTTATCCTTAGTGACGTTTATTGGTAGCTTTACTCTCTTCGGTGGCTTAACTCGCAGTCACAACAAGTACATAGCCTTTATTGCATTTTCTCTAATTTTTATAGTAGAAAAAAATTGTAAAACTTCATACATTTGCGTGTTTTGTTTTATAATGTCTACATATTCAGGCTATTTTTTTTTTATTAATTTTGCATAATTTAAGTTTTGTATTAATAATTATCATGAAAACAA
The DNA here is from genome assembly GCF_932294415.1 of Quercus robur. Classification (NCBI taxonomy): domain Eukaryota; kingdom Viridiplantae; phylum Streptophyta; class Magnoliopsida; order Fagales; family Fagaceae; genus Quercus; species Quercus robur. Next base: position 22,623,665 of record NC_065542.1, read on the forward strand.
TTCCTAGAGCTACCACTAACTTTCCAATCTCCATCATGCCATAACAGGTTATTTGACTAAGATCTTTTCCAATTATTTGGAGACATTTTCAAAAGCATACTTTAACATAGTTCACATAAAAAGCGGGTCCCTAGATTTATTTTATTTGTTAGGACATATGTGATTTGATGTTAGGAACATATGTCGAATTAGAATTGACTAATCCTTTGACAAAACGCACTTTACTTGTAATTGGATAGATCTATGATATGTTTAATTCTTCAAGGAACAAGGTTTCAATATCAAGTGTTAAAGCCATGCAAATCTGTCCAAGAAAAAAGTGAAGAAGTGTTGGATTTTAAAACTCGACAGCTAGTATCTATCGAGGTTTAAAAGCTGTTTCAACCTGAGGCTCAATAGCTATCTCGATAGATACTCTACCTGTCAAGATTTATAAAATTTAATTTTTCTGAGCTGATTTCAATCCAATCTGTGTGTACATATTTAGGCTTTCTTTTCTCACAACCTTAAACATATATAAGGAGTATTTTAAGGGCCATAAAAGGTTGCGCAAGTGTGAAGCAAAGTTGTGTTTATGCAAATTATGACCAGAGACAGAATTTGTCCTAATTCATCTTTCTCTTGAAGAAATTGCTATATTTGTACACCGTTGAGTTTTGTAACCAAGGAGTTTCGTGATCTTTATCGTGTGATGAACTAAAGAACTTTGCAGCCAACATCTTTCTCAAGTTGGTGAATAAGTCACGTACTGGGATCCGTGCATCGAATTAGTTAGTCACGTACAAGGAGCTGTGCATAAAAAAGGAGAGATTGTCACTACAGAACAAGTCCAATTGGGTATTGGGTAAGAGTTCAACTGTAGGTTGGTATAAGGTACTAAGATTTCTTCACTTGTAACCACTTGTTGTGATAATAGTGAATTCTCAGGAGTGGTGATCTTAAAATCACCAGGTGGGGTTTTTGTCATGTAGGTTTTCCCCATTCGTAAACAAATCACCGTGTCAATTTAATTTCCACTACATTTAGTTATTTGGTGATTTATTCGTGCTACCATATGCTTTGCATGTTAATTAACTTAATTAATTCACTTGACTAAATTAATTGGTTAATTTATCACAAGGGGTCAATATATTCTGTTAGGACATATGTGATTCAATGTTAAGAACATATGTCACTATTTTATGTGATTGGCTAATCTTTTGACAAAACACACTTTATTTATAATTGTGTAGATTTAAGATGTATTTAATGCTTTAAGAAACAATTTTTCAAGTTCAAGTGTTAAAACCATGCAAGTCTGTTCAAGAATCAAGTTAGAAAGTGCAGGATTTTAAAACTCGACAGCTAGCATCTATCAAGGTTTAAAAGCTTCTGAAACTCGTGGCTCGACAGTTAGCTCGATAGATGGCTATCTATCGAGGTTTTTGAAATTCAGATTTTCTGTTCTATTTTTCATCCAATCCGTGGGTATATGTTTGGGATTTCTTTTCTCACAACCCTAAATATATATAAGGATTATTTTAAGGGTAGTACAAGGTTAGATAATTTGCATAAGAGCACAATTGCATAAGTGTGAAGAACTGGAAATATAGTTTGCCCTAGTTCTTCATTCTCTTCAAGAAGCTACTGTGTTTGTACACCATAAAATTTTGTGACCAAGCAACCTTATGATTTTCATCATGGGATGAACTGAAAAACTTTGCAGCCAACATCCTTCTCAAGTTGGTGATCAAGTCGCATACTGGGATCCGCCCAATTGGTTAGCCACGTATTGGGAGCCATGCATTGAAAATGAGAGATTGTCACTACAGAATAAGTCCAATTGGTTATTAGGGTAAGACTTTAACTATATGTTGGTATAAGGTACTAGGATTCCTTGTAACCGCTTGTTTTGATAATAGTGGATTCTCGGGAGTAGTGACCTTAAGATCACCCGATGAGGTTTTTGCTGTATAGGTTTTCTCCATTCGTAAACAAATCACCGTGTCAATTTATTTTCCGCTGCATATTTAGTTTAATTGGTGATTTGTTTATGCGATCATGCGCTTTGCATGTTAGTCTAATTAATTAATAAACTTGGCTAATTAGTCAATTAATTTATCACAAGGGTCAATACGATTTTGGTCTATCACATTCTTGGCCTATCATTATCCTAATTATTCTATGGAGGACACTGGGGTGGTTCCAAATTGAAGTCATGATGGTCACATGTCCACCCTGATTTGGAAAAAAATAATTATTATTGTTAGGTTCTAAGGATTTAGGATCTAAATGTATTAGAACTTCAATGTGTAATATTGACAAACCATGATCAAAAGTTAGAGTCTAGATTAAGGCTGCTCAAAGTGTGTTTATTGTAAAGTTGGAATTGAGTAATTGTAGAATGTTAGAACATATGTGTTACACATGTTAGGAATATATGTCACTATTTTATATAATTGGCTAATCCTTTGACAAAACACAATTTACTTGTATTTGGGTAGATCTGGGATGTATTTAATACTTCAAGAAATAAGGTTTCAAGTTCAAGTGTTAAAGCCATGTAAGTCTATTCAAGATTCAAGTATGAAAAGTGTTGTTCATTAAAACTCGATAGCTAAGCTCGACAACTAGCATTTATCGAGCTTTGAAGAGTTGTTCCAGCCCGTGGCTTGAGAATAGCTCAATAGATATTTGTTGAGGTTTATGAAGTTCAGTTTTTCAGGACTGTTTTTCATCCAATCCATGATTGTATGTTTAGGCTTTCTTTTCTCACAACCCTAGACATATATAAGGATTATTTTAAGAGCCGTCAAAGGTAACACAAATTGCACAAGTGTTGAGCAAAGTTTGTTTAAGGAAATTGTGATCGGATATAGAATTTGCCCTAGTTCATCTTTCTTGTGAAGAAGCTGCTATGTTTTTGCACCGTAGGGTTTTGTAATTAAGGACCTTCTCGATCTTTATCGTATGATGAACTGAAGAACTTCGTAACCAACAACCTTCTCTAGTTGGTGATTGAAGTCGCGTATTGGGATCCATACAATTTGTTAGTAATGTATTGGGAGCCGTGTATTACAAGGAGAGATTGTCACTACAGAATAAGTTCAATTGGGTATTGGAGTAAGAGTTCAACTGTAAGTTGGTAAAAGGTACTGGGATTCCTTGACTTGTAACCGCTTGTTATGATAGTAGAGGATTTTTAGGAGTGATGACCTTAAAATCACCCGGTGGAGTTTTTTCCATGTAGGTTTTTCCCATTCTTACAAATCACTGTGTTAATTTATTTTCCGCTGCATAATTATTTTTGGTGATTTTTTGTGTTATCATGTGCTTTGCATGTTAATTTGATTAATTAATAAACTTGACTAATTAATCAATTAATTTATCATAAGGTTCAATACGTTTTTGGCTTATTAGAGAAAATTATTGTTCACTTTCTGTAAGGCTCGATTGATTGAAAATTAGACTTGATCGATTGAAGCTTGTACAAATTGTTTTTTTGCCGAATTTTCCAACCCAAGCCCATATGACGTGTAGGGTTTTATATTTTGCCTTAAGTATAAAAGGAAAAACTCTAGCCACGTTTTATTATTGCTGTTTATACTGTGTGTATGAATCTCTTGTGAGATTTAGAAGTGTTTTCCTTCATACATACTTAGAGTTATCAAGATCGAGATTGATGTCGAGAACTTGGTGATCGTTTCAGTTTCTGCATAAAGAGTTTAAAGAAAAACACAAGTGGGAGTACTTATGGTTGCTGTGAATCCAAGAAAGAAGTAGTCCGTGGACTTGGGACTGTCACGTGGTCATGGGACTGTCACGTGGTCATGGTAGTAAGTTTTCTACTTGAGGTAGCATTAGGATGTTAGTGGTCTAAGTCGCTATTATAAAAATTTAATTCTTTCATAGTGGATCTGTTTTATCCTAAGGATTGCTAGGTTAAATCCTTCCTAGATTTTTTACCGATTTGGTTTTCCTGGGTTATCATATAGTTATTTTCTTTATTTTCCGCACTGTTTCAATGATATGATTTATCTGTGTTAACCTAGATCTGTATAATTTACCTAAGTTAATCACTTGGCTAAATAACTAGGTTAATTTGTTTGTGTTTAAAGGATCTAAAAATGTACAATTATATATAAATGAAAAAGATTTTATAACTTTTTACTCGTAAAAATATTGGTCAACCACCCTAACTTTTTACTCTCCGTGTTAATAATTATCATGAAAACAATTCCTAGAGCTACCACTAACTTTCCAATCTCCATCACTCCATCACAGGTTATTTGACTAAGATCTTTTCCAATTATTTGAAGATATTTTCAAAAGCATACTATAACATATAACAAATGAAAATAAGTCCCTAAATTTATTTTATCCTAATTATTCTACGGAGGACACTGGGGCGGCTCCAAATTGAAGTCATGGTGGTCTCATGTCCACCTGATTTGGAAAAAATTGTTATTATAATATAAAAAAGATTTTATAACTTTTTACTCTTAAAAATATTTGTGATCAACCACCCTAAATTTTTCAGACCCATCATAATTAAACTTTGGACAAAGTCTGGTTGTAGGGTCTACAACTCTACTCAATATATTTTTATTGGATGTGAATTTTGACAAATTCACTGTTAGATTACATTTTCTTCTTATATTCTTTATGCGTGCAAATTTTTAAGAAGATCAAAGAACAATAACTATGTAATCAACCAAATGTTTAAATTTTAAGTTTTTATAGTCTAAAATTATACAAAATAAATAAATAAATAACATGATAGATCAAATAGTATATAATATTCGACTGATATGTGTTTTAAGAATATAAAGTACATACAATTCAATTTTTGGATTTTCAAAATACGTAGTCATGTTAATTTATCTTGCAAGAGTTATAGTTTTAACCTACAACTAAGTTTGTAACAAAACTTTAGTTCTTTTAGTAATATATTAAGCCCTAACAAACTAAAAAAACAAAAAATTATCCCATGAAAATCGAACTAAAACTTTGAAAGAGAAGTAACTAGCGGTATTGATAATTAGACTATCACATAATAATTTCAAAATTATAAAAAAAGTAAAAAAAATGAAAAAAAAAAAAAAACTCAAAGAAAAATGGTAATACTTTATGTATTTTTTTTAAAAAAAAAGAATATTTTGTATGATTTAAGTTGCTTAATATCCACTGTGGAAAAATTTTCTAGAGCCGCCTTTGAGGACTGCACTATCTAATCTCCATGTCCAAGTCTTCAAGATTTATATATATTATGTTGTTTATTCAGAGAACTCCAACACACCGCACGTTACTCTCCTCAGACCTAAGATCTTTTCCACAGATTACTCGAAGTCAATTTCAAAACTGTAAGTTTGTCTCCGTTTGCACACTACTTGTCGTAGTCCACATAAGAAGAGGGCCCCAACATTTATTTTAGGCTGATTATTCTACATAGGATTGCACTGTCTAATAATCTCCAAGTCTTCAAGATTTATTTTATGCTGATTATTCTATGGAGGACTCCAAGTCTCCAAGACGCGTTATTCTGCTAATATCTTTTCCACAATTGTTCGAAGACAATTTCAAAACTATAACTTTGTCTCCGTTAGTCCACATCAAATTAGGGTTCCAACATTGATTTTATGCTGATTATTCAATATAGGATAGCTGAAAATTCTTGGCTGATGGAGCTAATCCTTTTTGTAGGAGCCTGGAACGCTGACACTAACTAAAAAATCCCTAAAACAGCACTGTCTAACCGAAAAAATAAGCTAAACAATAACAAACGAACAAAACATTGAACAAAAAACTCATAATCATTCAAATTCAAAACTCGTTCAACTCATTTCAAAAAATAATCTATTGTATCATTTTTCCTAAAAAAATGATACTATGAGAGATATTGTGGTCATGAGTACATTATCCTTAGTGACGTATATTGGTAGCTTTACTCTCCTTGGTGGCTTAGCTCACTGTCACAACAAGTACATATCCTTTGCTGCACTTTCTCTAACTTTGTTAGTAGAAAAAAAAATTTGTAAAACTTCATACATTTGCATGTTTTGTTTTATAATGTCTAGCTTAGCTCACTGTCACAACAAGTACATATCCTTTACTGCACTTTCTCTAACTTTGTTAGTAGAAAAAAAAATTTGTAAAACTTCATACATTTGCATGTTTTGTTTTATAATGTCTATATATTCATGTTATTTTTTTATTAATTTTGTATAATTTAAATTCTGTATTAATAATTATCATGGAAACAATTCCTAAAGCTACCACTAACTTTCCAATCTCCATCATGCCATCACAGGTTATTCAACTAAGTTCTTTTCCAATTATTTCAAGATATTTTCAAAAGCATACTATAACATAGTCCACATGAAAAGAGGTTCCCTAGATTTATTTTATCCTAATTATTCTACGGAGGACACTGGTGCGGCTCCAAATTAAAGTCATGGTGGTCTCATGTCCACCCTAATTTGGAAAAAAAATAATTATTATATATAAATTAAAAAGATTTTATAACTTTTTACTCTTAAAAATATTTGTGATCAACCACCCTAAATTTTTTATACCAATCATAATTAAACTTTGGACAAAGTCTGGTTGTAGGGTCTACAACTTTACTCAATATATTTTTATTGAATGTGAATTTTGACAAATTCACCGTTAAATTACATTTTTTTCTTATATCCTCTATGCGTGCAAATTTTTAAGAAGATCAAAGAACAATAACTATGTTATCGACCAAATGTTTAAATTCTAAGTTTTTGTAGTTTAAAATTATACGAAACAAATAAATAAATAACATGGTGGATTGAATAGTATACAACATCCGATTGACATGTGTTTTAAGAATATAAAGTACATACAATTCAACCTTTGGATTTTCAAAATATGTAGTCATGTTAATTTGTCTTGTAAGAGTTATAGTTTTAACCCACAACTAAGTTTGTAATAAAACTTTAGTTCTTTCAGTAATATATTAAGCCCTTACAAACTAAAAAAATAAAAAATTGTCCCATGAAAATCGAACTAAAATTTTGAAAGAGAAGTAACTAGCAGTATTGATAATTAGACTATCATATAATAATTTCAAAATTATAAAAATTAAAAAAAAAAAAAAAAAAAACTCAAACAAAAATGGTAATACTTCATGTATTTATTTATTTATTTTTAAGATGAATATTTTGTATGATTTAAGTTTCATAATATCCACTGTGGAAAAATTTTCTAGAGCCGCCTTTGAGGACGGCACTATGTAATTTCCATGTCCAAGTCTTCAAGATTTATATATATTATGCTGATTATTCAGAGGACTCCCACACACCGCACGTTATTCTGCTCAGACCTCAGATATTTTCCTCAGATTACTCGAAGTCAATTTCAAAACTGTAAGTTTGTCTCCGTTAGCACACTATTTGTCGTAGTCCACATAAGAAGAGGGCCCCAACATTTATTTTAGGCTGATTATTCTACATAGGATTGCACTGTCTAATAATCTCCAAGTCTTCAAGATTTATTTTATGCTGATTATTCTGTGGAGGACTCCAAGTCTCCAACACGCGTTATTCTGCTAATATCTTTTCCACAATTGTTCGAAGACAATTTCAAAACTATAACTTTGTCTCCGTTAGTCCACATCAAATTAGGGTTCCAACATTTATTTTATGCTGATTATTCAATATAGGATAGCTGAAAATTCTTGGCTGATGGAGCTAATCCTTTTTGTAGGAGCCTGGAACGCTGACACTAACTAAAGAATCCCTAAAACAGCACTGTCTAACCGAGAAAATAAGCTAAACAATAACAAATGAACAAAACATTCAACAAAAAACTCATAATCATTCAAATTCAAAACTCGTTCAACTCATTTCAAAAAATAATCGATCGTATCATTTTTCCTAAAATAATGATACTATGAGAGATATTGTGGTCATGAGTACATTATCCTTAGTGACGTATATTGGTAGCTTTACTCTCCATGGTGGCTTAGCTCACTGTCACAACAAGTACATATCCTTTGCTGCACTTTCTCTAACTTTGTTAGTAGAAATTTTTTTTGTAAAACTTCATACATTTGCATGTTTTGTTTTATAATGTCTATATATTCATGTTATTTTTTATTAATTTTGTATAATTTAAATTCTGTATTAATAATTATCATGAAAACAATTCCTAAAGCTACCACTAACTTTCCAATCTCCATCATGCCATCACAGGTTATTCGACTAAGATCTTTTCCAATTATTTGAAGATATTTTCAAAAGCATACTATAACATAGTCCACATGAAAAGAGGGTCCCTAGATTTATTTTATCCTAATTATTCTACGGAGGACACAGGGGCGGCTCCAAATTGAAGTCATGGTGGTCTCATGTCCACCCTAATTTGGAAAAAAATAATTATTATATATAAATTAAAAAGATTTTATAACTTTTTACTCTTAAAAATATTTGTGATCAACCACCCTAAATTTTTTATACCCATCATAATTAAACTTTGGACAAAGTCTGGTTGTAGGGTCTACAACTTTACTCAATATATTTTTATTGAATGTGAATTTTGACAAATTCACCGTTAGATTACATTTTCTTCTTATATCCTCTATGCGTGCAAATTTTTAAGAAGATCAAAGAACAATAACTATGTCATCGACCAAATGTTTAAATTCTAAGTTTTTGTAGTTTAAAATTATACAAAATGAATAAATAAATAACATGATGGATTGAATAGTATACAACATCCGATTGACATGTGTTTTAAGAATATAAAGTACATACAATTCAACCTTTAGATTTTCAAAATATGTAGTCATGTTAATTTGTCTTGTAAGAGTTATAGTTTTAACCCACAACTAAGTTTGTAACAAAACTTTAGTTCTTTTAGTAATATATTAAGCCCTTACAAACTAAAAAAATAAAAAATTGTCCCATGAAAATCGAACTAAAATTTTGAAAGAGAAGTAACTAGTGGTATTGATAATTAGACTATCATATAATAATTGCAAAATTATAAAAATTTAAAAAAACAAAAAAAAATATTTGTGATCAACCACCCTAAATTTTTTATACCCATCATAATTAAACTTTGGACAAAGTTTGGTTGTAGGGTCTACAACTTTACTCAATATATTTTTATTGAATGTGAATTTTGACAAATTCACCGTTAGATTACATTTTCTTCTTATATCCTCTATGCGTGCAAATTTTAAAGAAGATCAAAGAACAATAACTGTGTCATCGACCAAATGTTTAAATTCTAAGTTTTTGTAGTTTAAAATTATACAAAATAAATAAATAAATAACATGATGGATTGAATAGTATACAACATCCGATTGACATGTGTTTTAAGAATATAAAGTACATACAATTCAACCTTTGGATTTTCAAAATATGTAGTCATGTTAATTTGTCTTGTAAGAGTTATAGTTTTAACCCACAACTAAGTTTGTAACAAAACTTTAGTTCTTTTAGTAATATATTAAGCCCTTACAAACTAAAAAAATAAAAAATTGTCCCATGAAAATCAAACAAAAATTTTGAAAGAGAAGTAACTAGCGGTATTGATAATTAGACTATCATATAATAATTTCAAAATTATAAAAATTTAAAAAAATAAAAAAAATGAAAAAAACTCAAATAAAAATGGTAATACTTCATGTATTTATTTATTTATTTTTTAAGATGAATATTTTGTATGATTTAAGTTTCATAATATCCACTGTGGAAAAATTTTCTAGAGCCGCCTTTGAGGACTGCACTATGTAATTTCCATGTCCAAGTCTTCAAGATTTATATATATTATGCTGATTATCCAGAGGACTCCAACACACCGTACGTTATTCTGCTCAGACCTCAGATCTTTTCCTCAGATTTCTCGAAGTCAATTTCAAAACTGTAAGTTTGTCTCCGTTAGCACACTACTTGTCGTAGTTCACATAAGAAGAGGGCCCCAACATTTATTTTAGGCTGATTATTCTACATAGGATTGCACTGTCTAGTAATCTCCAAGTCTTCAAGATTTATTTTTTGCTGATTATTCTATGGAGGACTCCAAGTCTCCAACACTCGTTATTCTGCTAATATTTTTTCCACTATTATTCGAAGACAATTTCAAAACTATAACTTTGTCTCCGGCCGTTAGTCCAAATCAAATGAGGGTCCCAACATTTATTTTATGCTAATTATTAGCTGAAAATACTTGGCTGATGGATCTCATCCTTTTTGCAGGAGCCTGGAACGCTGCTCTTGAACTAACTAAAAAATCCCTAAAACAGCACCGTCTAATCTCCAAGGTTAAGCAAACCGTGATTGTCCCCCAAAAGAAAAGGAAAAGTAAACCATGCTAAACACCTTTTCCACAAGTGGAGAAGGGATATTTTTCCATTTATGAAAAACAAAATATAAATTGTTAGGACATATGTAAATCATGTTAGGAATATATGTCATTTAGAATTGGCTAATCCTTTGACAAAACGCACTTTACTTGTAATTGGGTTGATCTAGGATGTGTTTATTACTTCAAGGAATAAGGTTTCAGGTCCAAGTGTTAAAGTCATGCAAATCTATCCAAGAATTAAGTGAAGAAGTACTAGATTTTAAAACTCGACAGCTAGTATCTATGGAGGTTTAAAAGTTGTTTCAGCCTGATGCTCAATAGCTAGCTCGATAGATACCTTATCTATCGAGATTTAAGAAATCAATTTTTTCAGATATGATTTCACTCCAATCCGTGTGTGCATGTTTAGGCTTTCTTTTCTTACAATCCTAAACATATATAAGAATTGTTTTAAGGGCCGTAAAAGGTTGTGCAAGTGTGAAGCAAAGTGGTGTTCATGCAAACTGTGACCAGAGACAGAATTTGCACTAGTTCATCTTTTTCTTGAAGAAATTGTTGTGTTTGTACACCATAGGGTTTTGTAACTAAGGAGTTTCGTGATCTTCATCGTGTGATGAACTTAAGAATTTTGCAACCAACATCTTTCTTAAGTTGGTGAGTAAGAAGTGTATTGGGATCTGTGCATCGAATTTATTAGTCACGTATTGGGAGCTGTGCATTAAAAGGAAAGATTTTCACTACAGAATAAGTCTAATTGGGTATTGGGGTAAAGGTTCAACTGTAGGTTAGTATAAGGTACTGGGATATCTTTACTTGTAACTGCTTATTTTGATAATAATGAATTCTAGGGAGTGGTGACCTTAAAATCACCCGGTGGGGTTTTTGCCGTGTAAGTTTTCCCCATTCGTAAACAAACTACCGTGGCAATTTAATTTCCGTTGCATTTAGTTATTTTGTGATTTGTTTGTGCTGCCATGCATATTGCATGTTAATTGAATTAATTAATTAACTTGGCTAATTAATTTGTTAATTCATCATAAGGGGTCAATACATTCTTGGCCTATCACAAATACATATTTCTCTTACCACATAACATGGAAAATTGTTACCTGAGACATCCAAATCTTACTCCTATAGATAGTGAAAGTTCAAATTTGTGTAAAATACAAGAGCTTATTTAGACCCCTAATTAAAAATTACAGTTCGGTTGCTTTTACTCTAATTTAAACTAAGTGTGGAATAAGAGTAAATGTGCGTAAACAATTGATAAAACTACTCTAAGCCATATTCACCAAAAACCAACAATAAAATGAAAGTTTAAAGTGTAGGGAAGAAGGATGCAAACACAAGATAACACTGATATGCATTATTGAAGAGAAAATTGAAGTGCTCGACAAAAAACCTCTCCGCCGCCCTCCAAGCTGTAAATCAATTCACTAGACAATCAGTTAGGATACATGAATAGCAAGAAACCCTCTAAGCCTAATCTTCCTGATGCATATAAGCCTTCCAAGCTCCTACTCCAACAAAACTTTTCGAAACCATGTCTTGTCTAGCTTTCTCGGATCTCGCAATTCAACCCGATTGCATCTGCCAATGAATGACTTCTTCCAATGCTTTCTAACAACACCAAAACCTCACTTTACACTCAGATTGAGTGTGGTAAGTGTTTAGGCTATCAACCTCTTAAGGATATGGATATGGAGAGGTAGAAATAGAGAAAAACCACAAAGGATTGTGTAGATGATTGTGGGTATGACAATCTCTAACTCTCAAGGATAATTTCTAGGGTTTTCTCTCTGAAAAGCATTCCTTATAATATGTAGGTAATGAGTGTATATATAGTGTGGGTGAAGACATGGTAAAGCAGATATGCCAAAATAGCAAAACAAAATGTTTTGTGGGTATCTCGTGGGAAGGCTTTACCCACGAATTACTCGCGAAAACCAACTGTCATGACTCTTCGTATTCCAGTCATGTGCTCTGCATGTGGCTCACTTTGCGGGATAGCTTCTTGTGAATCTTCTCGCGAAATCCACTTGGTCTTCAATTAGAGCTTGAGTCTTTACACTCTCTCTCACACATAACCCTTACAATAAAATCTCACATAAAATACAAGGTAAACATAATTGAACATAATTATAATCAAATTTGTCACGGAATTAAAGCCAACACAAAATATGTGTAAATTGTATGTTTTTAAACCCCTTAAACACAAGTTTTTTAACCTAATATTAAGCCAAGTTAATTAATAGGTTCATTAATAAGATCTAGCTTAAACACATTCAAATCATATCATCTAAATAGTGCAGAAATATTAAGAACACACGATATGATAACTCAGGAAAACCAAACCGATAAAAAACCTGGGGAGGATTTAACTTAGCTATCTTCAAGGTAAAACAAATCCACTTTGAAAGAATTGAAATTCGTACAATAAGACTTAGACCACTAACATCCTATTGCTACCTCAAGTAGAAAACTTACTACCACGACCACGTGACAGCTTTGAGTCCACGGACTACTTCTTTCTTTGATCCACAGCAACCACAAGTTCTCCTACTTATGTTTTTCTTTAAGCTCTTGAAACAGCAACTGAAGAGATCACCAAGTTCTTGACAGTAATCTTGATCTTGATAACTCTAAGTGTGTATGAAGGTAAACACCTCTAGATCTCATAGAAGATTCACACACACAGCATATCAACAACCTCTAAAACATGGCTAGGGTTTTTCCTTTTATACTTGAAGTAAAACATAAAACCCTACACGCTATATGGATTTGAGCTAAGTTGGAAATTCTGCAAAAAAAACAATCTGCACAAGGTTCGATCGATCAAGTCTAATTTTCAATTGATCAAGACTTGCAGATTTCATCCAGTAAATTTTGCAATTACTCGATTCCAACTTTACACATAAACACACTTTGAGTAGCCTAAATCTAGAGTCTAAGTTTGGTCATGGTTTGCCAACACATTACACATTGAACTTCTAATACATTTAGTTCTTAAAGTTTTAGAACCTAACATAAATAACAACTTTACAGGTAGTGAAAGTTCAAAAACGTGTACCAATACACTTTTGAACGTTTAGACCCCCAAAAATTAACTTAACCAACACAAGCAATATGTCAAACAACAAGTGTGCGGAAACTTAACATATGCTATAATATGAAATTGGTTAAACAACTATCTAAGCCATAACAAAATAAACCACAGCAGATAATGTAAAGGCAGAGATAGAGAGGAAGGAATATGCAAACACAAAGATAACACCCGATGTGTTATCGAAGAGGAAACCGAAGACCTCGGCGAAAAACCTCTCCGCCGCCCTCCAAGCGGTAATCAATCCACTAGAAAATACAGTTGGGATACAAGGACAGCAATAGACCCTCCAAGCCTAATCTACCCAATGCACCTAAGCCCTCCAAGCTTCTTGCTCCAACGAGGTTGCGCCGAACCTTTTTCTTTTCTAGCTTTCCGGATTCCGCTACTACACCGTAGCATCAACCAATGAATATTGGCTCCTTCCTAACTGCTTCCCAGAACTCCAAACGACTGTCTCACAGAGATGATAATGGTGAGAACCAGGTTTGGTATAAAGCCTCTTAAGGATTTGACAATGGAGAGGAAGAGAGTGAGGGATTTTGATGAGACTCTAAGGTAGAGATTGTGGGTAAAACAATCTGGTTTTTCTTTAGGGTTTCTCTCTCAAAATTCTCTCTGGAAGCTCTCTTTCAATCGTGGGTTAAAAGGGTATTTATACTGAAGTGGAGTGGAATGCGAAACGTCAGGTTTTTCCAAAACAGGGGTGGCTCGCGGCTTGACCTCGCGGCTTGACTAAGTCGCGAGTTCCAGTCGCGAGTTAACCGTATGGCCAGTTGTCCTGTTTTGTCCTGTAGTGCTCCAGCTAGCATGACTGTTCATCTTCCAGCATGCTTGGCACGTGTGCATCTTCTGGCGGGTTGAAGCCGCGAGTCCAGCCGCGAGTCCCAGCCGCGACACTCTGTTTTCTTGCACACTCTTGAGCAATCTTCACACTATCTCACTCACTACCCTTACAACAATCCCACCTAAATACAGGGTTACTAAATGCTGAATTACAAGCAAATTTGGCACGGAATAAAGCCAATTAGATGGTTGAATAAATTCAACCTTACAGGTAGTGATGAGGGTATTTTCATCCAAATTGAGATTTTGTCAATCGTCTGTCCTAAAGGGACCTTGACGGAACAACCCCTCCTTATCTTTCTAGCTGGATGCCTACAAGTATGGATGATCCCTTTCACGTCACCTTAGCTAATGGGCTACAGGAATGTCCTCTTGCCATCACTAGGATCCATCGGGATGTCGCATTGGGCAGGCAAAGAGCGATGACGATGGATATGGAACTGACAGATGGATGGTAATAGCAATGCACAAAAAGGATAGGCCTCACAATCCAATGCGCAATCTCCATGCACATGTCTCCATATAAAAATGCCTTGTGAATCACGTTCCAAAGACCGTACTACGCACCTATATCTTCCTCATATGGAAAGACGTCCTAAAATCTCAGAAACCCTAATACCAGATCTTCCCTACAAGGAAAAATCCCTATTTCCAAGGGATCTTGGATCATTGCTCACCACTATATAAGTACCAGACCTCTTCTTTTCTCAAGTATGCAAAAAATCCCTAGCTCTCTCACTATAGTGTTCTTAGAGATTTCTCACTCACTAACTTGACCTTTGGAGGGTCTTTGGCTGGCACCCCATTGGTGTTCTCTGTTAGGCTCTTATTTTCTTACCCTTCAGGTATCAATTGAGTGATTGAGGACAATCAGCTCACTAACGATTTTATGCATCATCAGTTGGCGCCATTTGTAGGGATCGAGTAATTGGCCATATCACCGCTTCTAAGACAAAAGAGTTACATGGTCTAGACAAGATCAATGGCTACCACCAACCAGGAAACTAGAAACCCCTCCAATGCACTGGAAAGACAAGTACAAACCCTAGCAGCAGTGGTTGAGTGACTTACCCAATGCAACCAGGAGTTAGAACAATAGCTAAACTAGAGAAATGGATGATACCCTGAGGATCAACACGATGAGTGGGATGATGAAGAACAGAACAACAGTCATCTCCTGATAGGAGACCGGCGAGAGAGGGAAGATCAAGAAGAAAGCATTGTCCCTAGTAGTCGAGACGGGCAGAATGACACTGACCATCTATTGGAACTAGAGAGCAAAATAGTGTGCATGGCACAAGACATGCAGATGATGAAAGAAAAGATGGACATGATGATGAACGCTATAAGGGACGGGTATCCACCAACTTGGATGAAATAGTCCAGTGGACGGGCTCACGCTTCACAACACAGGTGACTTCTTTCCCCCTTCTAGCTAAGTTTCAAATGCATATGATGGTTCACGAGACTTGCTCGATCATTTAGAGTCTTTCAAGACTCTTATACATTTGCAAGGAGTGCTAGATGAGATCATGTGCAGCGCATTCCCCACTATGTTTAAGGGACTAGCAAGGGTATGGTTTAGCAAGTTAGTCCCCAACACCATTGTGGACATCAAAATTTTATAATGTATTCACAACCGTCCAATTGTTCATGATAAAATATTTATGATTAAATTAATCTCCAATTGATAAGGTGGACGATCAATAAATGAAATCAAGCCACGTGGCAACATCAAATAAGAAAGTCATATGGCAATGTCAGAAGAAAAGACCTATATGGAAAGTTCTTATTAAATGGGAGACCAAATTAAATTCATAATTAACTCTCAATAAATGCTGAGAGAAAATTATAAATTAAAAATGATTGAGTTGCTTATAAATAGAGGCTTCTCATATAAGAAAAGGGGAGACACTTAGAGAGAAAACCCTACTAACACTCTGCCAAAATAAAGAGTCATCTCTAAGTTCGTAAAATTCCATTGTTCATCAAGGCTTATTCCTACTTCTTCAAATCAAAGTAGGGATTCTCCTTTAATCCAATTAGAGATTAAGCCAACGACCCTTGCATCACATCAAGCATGTTCAAATATTCATTCAACTTAGAGACATCAAAGCATGATTCAAGATCAAGCTTTATAGCCCCTTTGGATCATAAAGCTTCTTGGAGATCGAATCAGTGGAATTTATTATACTATTTCATTGTAAAGATTCATATAGAGGATTGTACTCACATATATACAAATCAATACAAGTTGATAATTTGTTACACTATTTCGTGATCGTGTAATTTATCTTTTACAAAATTTGTGTGTACAAATTTCTGGCATGCTCGGTAGGACAACTTCGCCTCTCAACTCTTTCTCCATCTTAGAAATCTTCAAGTCTCAAATTTACCAAGTTCAATGGCCTCGAAGAAGTCTCAGATTCCCAAGAATGCTAGCAAAAGCGTTGGGGGGTCAACAAGTAGTATTACTTCCATAGGTCCCATGACTTGAAACAAAGCTAAGGATCAAGACAAATCATTTTAGTTGATATGTTATAGTCTTCGCAGATGAAATGCCCAATTTCATCACTGACTATGAACTAAAATTTCGAGTTTACAAAGAACTTGTGATTTATATCTTTTGTGACTTTTCACATAAATCACATACTATGCATCTCATGGACTATATGATAATGTTCAAATATTCATGTTACTATGATTTTAGATAATAATAAAGCAACTTTATTAATCACAACATTAAGTCATACATAATAACATACATAGCATCATACAATAGGATTTTAGGGCACTAATCCTAACAATCTCCCACTTACCTTAAAGACTATTGTGCACTAATCTAACTCCCATTCCCTCCAAATGTGACTTGAAAGTCTTTTGAGGCAAGACTTTGGTAAAGGGATCTGCTGGATTATTTGCACTTTCAATCTTTGCAACCACTACATCTCTATGAGCAACAATGTCTCGATTTATGTGGTACTTTCTCTCAAGGTGTTTTCCTTTCTTATGATTCCTTGGATCTTTGGATTGTGCAACCGCTTTACTATTGTTGCAAAACAATGTGATAGAAACTTGCTCCATTCTCAATACACCAAGATTAGAAAGGAATTTCTTGAGCCAGACAGCTACTTTTGCTACTTTACAAGCAGCAACATATTCAGCTTCCATGGTGGAGTCCGCAATATAAGATTGCTTAACACTTCTCCAAGTTTTGGTTCCACCTCCTAAGGTGAACACACAACCTGAAGTGGACTTTCTGAAATCTAGATCTAATTGAAAATCTGAATATGTATAGCCAATGGGAATCAAATCCTCACACCAATAAACAAGCATATAATCTCTTGTTCTCCGTAGATACTTGAGAATATGCTTTATAGCTTGCCAATGTTTTGGTCATTTGATTGATATCGGCTGAACATGCCAACTGAATAACAGATATCTGGTCTAGTACAAAGCATGGCATACATGAGACTTCCTACTGCAGAAGCATAAGGAACTTGTCTCATCATATTTTCTTCCTCTTGAGTCTTAGGCCTTTGGTCATCAGACAGAGGAACTCCATGTCTGAAAGGAAGTAATCCTTTCTTGGAGTTTTGCATGTTAAATCATTCTAGAACCATATCTATATATCTAGCTTGTGATAAGGCTAACATATTATTCTTGCGATCTCGCCAAAGCTTGATCCTTAGAATAAAGCTAGCCTCACCCAAGTCCTTCATATCAAATTGACTTGACAACCAAATCTTTACTGATGACATTACCCCTACATCATTTCCAATGAGTAGAATATCATAAACATAAAGCACTAGGAACATTACTACTTTATCTCGATGTCTTTTGTACTCACATGATTCATCAAGATTTTGTTCAAAACCAAATGACTTGATTGCTTGATCAAATCTAATGTTCCATGACCTAGATGCTTGCTTAAGTCTGTAAATGGACATTTTCAACTTGCATACCATGTGCTCTTGGTTCTTTACTATGAAACCTTCCAGTTGCATCATGTACATTTCTTCTTCAAGATTGCCATTTAGAAAAGCAGTCTTGACATCCATTTGCCAAATCTCATAATCATAATGAGTAGCAATGGATAAGAGAATTTTGATAGATTTAAGCATTGCTACTGGTGAAAAGGTTTCTTCATAATCAATACCTTCTTTTTTTGTATACCCTTTTGCCACTAGCCTTACTTTAAAGATTTTAACCTTTCCATCTATCCATCTCTTCCTTTTGTAAACCCATTTGCAACCAACAGGTTTAATGCCGTTAGGTGCCTTTACAAGATCCCAAACTTGGTTGGAATACATTGAATCTAATTCAGATTTTGTAGCTTTGACCCAATGATGTGCATCTATATCATTCATTGCTTCTTCATAAGTGTAAGAATCAATTTTGGCCTCTTCTGAGAAAGCTTCATAAGTTTCTCCTAGACCTATAAATCTTATAAGTGGAAGAACAATCCTCCCACTACAACAATGCACCTGTGTACTAAACATCTCATAAGTAATATCTTTTGGTGTATCCAATAGAACCACATCATCCCTAGTTTCATCCATTGGTTGTTCCTATATAGGTTCATTCATTTTAGCCAAAACAACTCTACTTCTAGGAGTATAATCATTCATATAGTCATTTTCCAAAAATTTGGCATTTGTACTAACAAACACTTTATTATCTTTATGACTATAGAATAAACCTCCAACAGTTCCTTTGGATACCCTATAAAGAAAACTACTCCTGTTTTAGACTATAACTTGCCAGACTTTCCTTTCAACACATATGTTGGACACATGTGCTGGACAAGCCCAAATATGGAGATGTCTCATACTAGGCTTATGCCCATTCCACAACTCTACAGGTGTTTTAGGAACAGACTTTGAAGGTACTAAATTCAGAAGATACATTGCAGTATTTAAGGCATATCCCCAAAAAGAAATTGGTAGAGTCGAATAACTCAACATGGACCTAACCATATCTAAAAGAGTCCTATTTCTTCTTTCTGCTACACCATTTTGTTATGGAGTTCTAGGTGCAGTCAATTGGGATACAATCCCATTTTCAATTAAGTAATCCTTAAAATCCCTAAGAAGGTATACCATGGAGTTCTAGGTGCAGTCAATTGGGATACAATCCCATTTTCAATTAAGTAATCCTTAAAATCCCTAAGAAGGTATTCGCCACCACGTTCAAATTGAATGGCTTTTATGTGTTTACCTAATTAATTTTCAACTTCAGCCCTAAAGTCTTTGAACTTTTCAAAGGCTTCGGACTTCTATTTCATTAGGTACACATAACCAAATCTAGAGTAATCATCAGTGAAAGTACTGAAATACTCAAAACCACCTCTTGCTTGGATTGACACAGGACCACATAAATATGAATGCACTAGTTCTAGCAATTCTTGGGCTCTTCTACCTTTTGCATTAAAAGATTATTTAGTCATTTTGCCTTCCAAACAAGATTCACAAACTGCAAATTTATCAAAGTCCAATGTCTCTAAGAGACCATCTTTGATTAGTCTTTGAATCCTATTTGAATTAATATAACCCAAATGTAAATGCCAAAGAAATGCATCACTAGTAGAAGGAAAATTTTCTTTAATGATTTTACATGAGAGTTATTATCTAATTTAGAATTATATAATTCATGCTTATCAGGAGTTAAAATATAAAGACCATTCACAATATTGCCAAAACAGATAAACACTTTACCCTTCTTTATTACAACATTGTCTTTAAGGATAACACAATATCCATGTTTACCTAAATAAGTTGCAGAAATTAAATTCCTATGAACATTAGGTACATATAGACAGTCTTCCAATATTAAAACCCTAGACTCAAAGCATAAATTAACAACTCTAATAGCTACAACCGGAACCCTATTCTCATAAGCCAAAGTAAGAAATAATTCCCCTTCATTAAAATTTCTGGCCTCCTGGAACCCTTGCAAAGAATTGCAGATATGATTAGTACAACTTGAATCCCTATACCAGGAATTCGTGGGATTTTGTACTAAACATATTTCAAGGAGGAATGAACTTTTCATACCCTTATTATTGGCAGCCTTGAATTTTGGATAATTCCTCTTCCAATGTCCTTTCTCACTACAATGGAAACACTTTCCTTTGATATTCTTTCCTTTATCGGTAACTCCTAAGGCAATTTGTTTACCATCTTACTTGGTGAAGTCCTTCTTCTTCTTCTTCTTCTTACCCTTGCCTTTCGACTTAGGTTAAGAAGTAGAAGCTTTAGCCATATTAGCATCAACACTAGATGTACCAAGAATGCCTTTTGTCGCTACCAACTCATTCATTAATTCAGACAATAAATAAATCTTTTTGTTCATATTATAATTGGGTATGAATTCCTTGAATGATTCTAGTAGTGACTGGAGTATCATATCCACTTATGATTCTCCATCAATATCGGCACCTAAAACTTCCAGTGTATTCAGATTAGAGATCATTGTAAGACAACGCTCCCTCACTGAACTGCCTTCAGCCATTTTGGTATTATAAATTTGCCTCATATTTTCTTGCCTTGCAAAACGGCCATGCTCACTAAACATCTCCTTCAGACTTAACATTATGTCCGAAGCTAGTTCTACATCCTGCATTTGATGTTGTAGAACATTTGAGATAGATGCTAGGATATAGCACTTGGCCATCTCATTAGATTTCTACCAAAGATCATATCAATGTTTTTCCTCAAGAGCATCTAATGAAGGAAAGCTAGGACAAGGTTAAGTAAGCACATATTTGTGCTCTTCAGCTGTAAGAACAATGTCCAAATTTCTTTTCCAGTCAACATAGTTGGATCCAGTCAGTTTGTTTTGATTAAGAATAGTAACAAGTGGGCTAAATGAAGCCATGTTCAAATATGAAAATAATAAACATGAATATAATAAATAAACTGGACATTATCTATTTAGCATATAAACATATAGTATGGAACCTTAATAAAACCATAATATAATATATGCAACGACAACCCAATCCCATATTCAATATCCCTCAACATAGGGTGAACATTAAATACTATGATTGATTGAAAACTATTCTCATTATTAGTGCTATCATGACAACTCTTATCAAACACTAATAATATGTTGTTATACATTTGGCCTCTAAATAATAATAGTAAGAACTCAGCATAGAGGATACTATAATATTTAGTCTAGTCTATACCATTGTCTAGAATCATGTGTAGCCACATTTCATCTCCTTAGCAAGCTAATTTTGTAGTACCATGATACAAAAGACCCTCGGCATGGAATGCAAAGCTCGAAGCGACAAGGTGTTTGATCAAACCACTATAAAACAGGAAATTCAATCTTGTAGGACCATGAAATAGATACTTTCTGCATGGAATGCTAAGCTTGAAGCAAGGACAAAGTATATATTTCACACTACTATGAACTGACAATGGAGGCCGTGAGATCCAACCCTTGTATCTCTCTCCCACTAGATGTTTTAAATTAAAGTTTTTTTAAAAAAAAAAAAAATTATTTTGTAAACATGTGTAATCTAATCACACACATCCTTGCACTTTATACATTTGAAAACACTTAAAAGGCATTTTCACAAGAATCTCGCGACTAAGCTCTTCCCATGAAAATGGGTTAAGGCAAAATAGTCAAAAACTTTCGCAACTATTTCAAGAGTAAAGCTTACCTGCAAAAAGTTTTGTGCTTCAGAGGCATTTTTCACGAGTAACTTCATGAAAAGGTAACCCATGAAAAACCCGTGTTTTCAGTTTTTGAAAAGGCTGATGTAAACAGTTTTCAACGGTTTTTCATGAACAAACAACCACCATATGAACATAATGGATAGAATTTGATATCAAAATTGAATTGATGTTATAGACTTAAAGTTCAATTTAACATTCTTAAATTCAAATTTAAACAACATCATAACATCAATATCAGTTTTCATCAAAACATAGTTTCAACAACCATGCAGAAAATTAAATATAATCTTCTAACATCATGAACTATTATCTCTAATTCTAAAATTCAAAAAACATGTTATACAGATTGGAAATTGAAGACCGCTCTAATACCAATTGTGGGAAAAATACATGTTTGTATCACATAAAAAACTGTTAGGACATATGTGATTCAATGTTAGGAACATATGTCACTATTTTATGTAATTGGCTAATCCTTTGACAAAATGCACTTTACTTGTAATTGGGTAAATCTAGGATGTGTTTAATGCTTCAAGAAACAAGGTTTCAAGTTCAAGTGTTAAAGCCATGCAAGTCTGTCCAAGAATCAAGTAAGAAAGTGCTGGATTTTAAAGCTCGACAGCTAGCATCTATCGAGGTTTAAAAGCTACTGAAGCTCGTGGCCTGACAGCTAGCTCGATAGATGGCTATCTATCAAGATTTATGAAATTCAGTTTTTCAGAGCTGATTTCAATCCAATCCATGGGTATATGTTTGAGCTTTCTTTTCTCACAACCCTAAACATATATAAGGATTATTTTGAGGGCCATAAAAGGTTGTACATAGTTGCTCAAGAGCACAATACCATTAGTGTGATCAGAAACCTAGTTTGCCCTAGTTTATCATTCTCTTGAAGAAGCTGCTATGTTTGTATACCGTAGGGTTTTGTGACCAAGTAACTTCTTGATCTTCATTGTGTGATGAACTGAAGAACTTTGCAGCCAACATTCTTCTTAAGTTGGTGATTAAGTCGCATACTGGGATCGTGCAATTTGTTAGTAACGTACTAGGAGCCCGTGCATTGAAAAGGAGAGATTGTCACTACAGAACATGTTCAATTGGGCATTGGGGTAAGGGTTCAACTGTAGTTTGGTATAAGGTAGTGGGATTCCTTTACTTGTAACCGCTTGTTTTGATAATAATGGATTCTCGAGAGTGGTGACCTTAAAATCACTCGGTGGGGTTTTTGCTATGTAGGTTTTCCCCATTCATAAACAAATCACTGTGTTAATTTAATTTCCGCTGCATTTAGTTTAATTGAAGATTTTTTTTTGTGTTGCCATGCTTATTGTATGTTAATCTGATTAATTAATCAACTTGGCTAAATAATTGGTTAATCTATCACAAGATGTCAATATATTTGTGGCCTTTCAAGTGGTATCAGAGTAGGCACACTTTGATTATGGTTAATCTTTGTTGTGTGATCCATTGACCTCTGTTTGTCATGGATAGAGGACAGTCTCTTATTATACCTCCTTTATTTGATGACACTAACTATGCATACTGGAAAGTATGTATGAGAGCTTTCTTGCAGTTTTTAGATGATAAAGTGTGGCAAGTTGTGGAGATGGGCTGGACTAAGCCTATAGAAGCTTTAGCTGAGTGGGATGATGCTAAGATCATGGTGGCAAACTTTAACAGCAGGGCACTGAATGCTTTATTCAGTGCACTCACTAATGAGAAATTTAAGAAGATATCCTCTACTGAAACTACTAAGGAAGTATGGACCATTCTCCGGATAACCTATGAAGGAACTAAGGCTGTTAAGGATTTAAAACTTCAGAGGCTTACTATGAGCTTTAAAGAGATTAAGATTGAGGAGGATGAGTCATTTGATGAGTTCTATGCCAAGCTCAAGGACATGGTAAACTCAACTTTTAATCTTGGGGAAACCATTCCTGAACCCAAGATTGTGAGAAAAGTGCTCATATCTCTACCTGAGAGATTCCAAGCCAAGATCACTGCCATTAAGGAATCAAAGGACATTGACAAAATTTCTTTGATATAGTTGGTTGGCAATCTGCAGACCTATGATTTTGGGTTTGACAATGATCGGGAAATCGAGCAAGAGCAAGAGCATGGCATTGAATGCCAAGAGTAGTGATATTGATGAGTCTTCAGATGATGAAGATTCTAAAATAAAGTCCTACATTACAAGGCAATTCAAGAAGTTCATGAAGAATGCAAATGGGAAGGGCTTCGACAAGGTCCGAAAGCAATCCAACTCTTTATAGTTTAAGAGCCAAGATAAAGGGAAAAAGGATACTAGGGATGGTGGTCAGTACACTGTTCCCTCAGGACCAAAGTGCTTTAGGTGTCAAGGTTTCGGTTATATAAAATAAGAGTGCCCTACTTATCTCAAGACCATCGAAAAAAGCAAGACACTTGCTGCTACCTTGAGCGACACTGAGCCTGAGGATAGCTTTAATAATAAGGATGATGGAATCCTAAATGCCTCCACAACCATTGTAAATCCTACTGAGGGGATTGTTGAAGATATGGATGAAGATGAGGAATTGGTGGAGTCTAAGTTTGAGAAGATGGATGAATAACATGACATCCACACAACCTATGCAAAGTTATACAAAGTCTCTGAAAAGCATGAGATGTTGTATAGGTTGACTACCAAGAAGCTTAGTGATGTGGAGCTTGAGTGAGAAGAAATCTTTACAAAGTTTGATGAAGCCAATTAGACTATTGTAGCATTGAGATTTGAACATAATTTCTTGGCTGAGAAGACCAAGAAGAAAGGCAGAACTGTTCTAGGTCAAAGCTCAGCTGGAAAGGACTTCAAGTGCTAAGCTTGATTAGATGCTCAGTCTTCAGAAATCAACTTTTGATCGAATCGGTCTAGGGTATGGTTTCTCTTCTCCTAGTATTGCTTCTACTAGTACTATTGTTTTTGTTCCTCTTGCTAATAATGTTGAAACTAAGAACAATGATTTTAAGAATGAATTAGCTAGTGAGAACGTAGACAAGGGTAAATCTATTTTAGAAGCACCCTTTAAGCAGGATAAGAAAGAAGTTAAAAACCCTAGGGCTAAGAAAGGAAACTCACAAAAGCCTAAGCAGAAAAAGCAGCATTTTTGTCATCACTGTGGTGCAACTAGACATACTCGACCTAATTGCTATAAGTGGTTAGCCACTCAATAGAGCAACAACATGATCGCATCGGGAACTAGAATCAGCTTCCATTCTCTTTTTCTCCTCTTGGAGATCTTCTTAAAACCCTCATGTTCCTTTCGAACTTGAATGGTTTTAACTCTTCCCCCTTACTGCCAAATCAAGGGTTTGCTAAATGGAAAGGTTCTTCCAAAATGTGGAAGGAAAAGGGCTCCAAGTGATTCTGTCACTTATTCTCTCTCTTCCCTTCATGTTTTTGTTTTTGCATTACTTGTGTGTTTTGCTTTTGTGTATTGAGTCAATCTAGTTTTATGCATTACTTTGTTTAACATGATTTTGTTTGGTTATTTTTTAGTTTTGCTTATTTTTTTTCATATAAAAATAAATAAATAAAATTGAAAAAATTAGAAAAATACAAAAAGCAATGTGTGTATGTGTACATTGGTACTTGTGTACCTCAGATGGTCATTGAAACAAAATTTTCTAAACTTTGTATCTTTTGTAGCTTAGATGAGCATCTCTATGCACATCTAAGCAAATGAGTTTTGTGGCTTGTGTTTGTGATAAGTAAGATTAAGTAATCTCTTGTACTTAACACTCATATCACTCTTTTTGACGGGTAAGACTAGAAAATTCTAAGAGAAAGACATAAATAACCATCTCACCACTGTTGCTCGCCAATCATAAAATGACATTTGTATGCTTCAGCATAACAAAAGTTGAATGTCAAATGCTTAACATCATTGGGTATTTCTTTTCTATCTCATATATGCCCATGCATGATTTGCTCAAAAGAAAAAAACGTAAAGAAAAATGAAAGCAAAAAGATCAAAATGCTTTATATATAATTGCAAGCATGTATTCTAGGAGATGTGGGAGTTATAGGATGTACCTCAAAGGTGATAGTCCCCATCAAATAGTTATGATTGTGTGTGAGTTAAGGTGAATTTCTCATATCTCAAATCATCATAACATGAAGACATATATGTAATCTTATGATGTTTTTCACACACACCACACAATATTCTTTGCTACTTTTGATACATGTGCAGGTACAATGTGATTTGGCCATCACAAGGAATACTTATGTCAATGTATGCTCACTAAACTATCTCAACTTGTTTTTAAAATATAAAATTGGTTATACTTGTTTAGTGTGTGTGTGTGTGTGTGTGTGTGTATGTGTGTTGGGATCTATGTGCTTGAAAATTTTTCGTGTTGAGAGATGTTTTTAAGAGCTTAAAATGTTGTTTGGATCTTTGGTTGAACAGCATGCTTGATTGCATTCATATCTGTGTTTTTCTCTACCTTGAAAAACTGTTTTTAAGCAATCTCGATAGCTCTCAACAGATAAGCTATCTATCGAGCCCTTAAGATTTTTCATATCACATTCTTGATAGCTCTTGATAGCTAGTTCGATCAATTGAGAAATTTTCTGTGCCCTCAATAACTACCTTGATCCATCGAGCTTCATTGTCGAGAAAGCCTCTCGTTAGATCCTCGGTAGCTGGTTCGACAGCTAAAAGGCGCATTTTTAAAGCTTAATAGTTGCTCGATAGCTCTCGATCAATCGAGCTTTATGAAATTTCTATATATACGTGTCTCGTCATTTCTGTCTCATTTCTCTTCGATTTCTCTCGAAACAGACTTCTCTCACACTCCCAAACTCTTCTCACTCAACCTCTTCATCTTTTCTACTCATTCTTTGGTCTTTTCATTGCATTTTTCACAGGTACGATCTCTTTTCTAGCTTTTGATCATACATTTCATGCATTTTGACCTAGATTTTGGGAATTTTTGAAAACTTTTGGGGTTTTTTGAAATTGATGAAGTTTTGGTGAAATTTTTGGGTTAGGTTATGTTTATATGATCCAATAACTTCATGCATTGAACAATATTTGCATTATAACAATATTTTCATGCATTATAGATGTGTGCTATATTTGTTGCAATGTTATGTGCTGGTAGGTTTGGATTGGGCTGAGCTCATGATGAATTTATATTTGCATGTCACATGTTCATGCACTCTCATGTATACGTACCTTTAATTCTATATATGTTGATATATCTGTTGTTTGGTACTTTTTTTATTGTCTCCTTCTCTCTTTCTCTCTTTCCCTCTTACGTTAGTTACATCATGGCACCAAAGCCTAAGTCTACTTCGTCCCAGAACCCTCTTCGTTCCAGGGCATCTTCTTCTTCTTCTCCATTTGACCCCACTCCTTCTCACGTCCAGTTTCATGATGAAAAGGCCAAATCAGACATCTTTGAGAACTTCTCATGACATGGCATTCATTTGGAATGCCAAGTCGTTTTGTCAGATTTTTCTAACACTGGCCTACCCACTATCATCTATAGTAGGGGTTGGGAGTCACTATGTGGCACCCCAGTTATGTGCCCTTCCATGATCATACAAGAGTTCTACTTCAATATGCACGAATTTGATTACTCTATATCCCAGTTTTCTACCCGCGTTCAGGGTATAGGCATGATAGTTGTCCCAGGTATTGTATCCAAGGTACTACATGTCCCTAGGGTAGCGCATCTTGACTACCCTAGTTTTGAGCATCTGAAGACAATGTCCAAAGACAAGCTCGCGTCTTTATTCTGTGAGACACCATCTTCTTGGGGTGACTGTCAAAACTCCCTCTACTTGGCCTTTGCTAAAGGTTCGAGATTTCTTTAACATGATGATGACATTTGTTCTCCATCCTTTGTCTCACTATAACACTATCATAGAGCCTCGCGCTCGGTTTTTGTTATCCCTCATTGAGGGTCTCATTATTGACTTCCCTTCTCACTTTATACTCTCCCTTATAGATGTCATAGGGATACGGCGATTTAAGATAAACTCATTTTTCCTTCTGCTATCATAAGACTCCTTCGCCATTTTTTTGTCTCCTATCTTAAGTCTCCCCACTTCACATTTATGTGTGCCATTGACGTTGCTACCGTTAAGCGGAGTTTTGCACAGCTTCACTCAAGGCAGCCACGGATAGAGATAGTAGCTCCTCTAGCTCCTACCGCTCCATCCACCTCTGCTCCTTCTTCTTTAGTGGATGGAGTGACACTTGAGGCCATCATGGCATAGCTTGTATGCATGGATGCTCGCCTTGACATTTTTAGCGATGAGTTGTGTCAGGTGAACACTTATGTTGGTTGTATCGCATGACACTAGGCTGTGATGGGTGGTTTCACAGTGGGTTCCTCTTCGTCTCCTGTGGCATCTAAGGATGAGGATGACGATGGCTCTGACAGCGATGATGCTGATGAGGATAATGATGATGGCTCGCCAAATGATGATGAGATGTCTACTTGATGTACTTAGTACTTACCCTTTGTCACTCGTGACAAAAAGGGGGAGTAGTTTTAAGATGAGAGTAGTTATACTCATAGGGGAAGGGTTAGTTTAGGAGATAGGGGGAGTATTTATGTGATGGATGTAGTGAGGATTCTTGTATCTTTTCTTTTCTTTCTACTTTAGATACATTATTTCTTGTATATGGGTCTTGTGACCATTTTGACATAGATTGTATTTATATTTAGCTTCCTTATATATTGATGAATGTTATTTCACCTATCTCTCCATGTGTTGTTTGTTTTCTCCCTTTATACACATGTTTTTTATTTATTGTATGCAATCTATTATTTCTATTTCACACTATTTCTGTTGCACAAGAGCACAATTCCAGAAGTATAACCGGAAACCTAGTTTGCCCTAGTCCTTCTTTCTCTTGAAGAAGCTGCTGTTTTTGTACACCGTAGGGTTTTGTAACCAAGCAACTTCTTTATCTTCATTGTGTGATGAATTGGAGAATTTTGCAGCCAACATCTTTCTTAAATTGGTGATTAAGTCGCATATTGGGATTTGTATAATTGGTTAGTCACGTACTAAGAGTCGAGCATTGAAAAGGAGAGATTGTCACTATAGAACAAGTCCAATTGGGTATTGGGATAAGGGTTCAACTGTAGGTTGGTATAAGGTATTGGGATTCCTTTACTTGTAACTACTTATTTTGATAATAGTAGATTCTTGGGATTGGTGATCTTAAAATCACTCTGTAGAGTTTTTGTCATGTAGGATTTTCCATTCTTAAACAAATCAACGTGTCAATTTAATTTTCATTGCATTTAGTTTAATTGATGATTTTTTTGTGCTGCCACGCATATTGTATGTTAATCTGATTAATTAATTAACTTGGCTAATTAATTGGTTAATCTATCACAAGGGGTCAATACGTTTGTGGCCTATAAAAAACATACACAATGGAAAAATTAACGAATCTACTTCATTCGTAATTGATAATATGTACTATGTAAATTTCAGAATTTAAGAACAAGAAAGTGTACCTTGGTGTGGTGAATTTCAAAAAAAAGATTAAAAGTACTTGGAAATACTTTTAATCTTCACTCCAATTCCACTAATGTCCAAGAAGTGTGGTCTCTCAATCAGTTTTATGTATTTGTTCAAGGGAGAATTAGAATGTCCAACAGACTCATACAAAACCATTTCACGTGTCTTCTTCAAATTCTGTATGTTTCTCTCCTTATAATTGATTATCTAATTGGGCTAACCTTTTGGACTTTTCCAATTGGACTCTAGTATGTGGCTTGGAGTGGGACCAAAAGGGAACAAATAAGACACTAACTCCAGTGGGCCTTGGGCTTTTCTGTCAACTCTTGACAAGTCCAAAGTTACCATTAATTATATTTAATACCACTATATAAATATAATTGTACTCTAAGCCTTATTAATAAATTATATCCCAAGACTTTATTATATATGCAACCCCTTTATAAAATATTCGTAGTAATACAAAGTCATGATTATAGATTACCTCTTTGTAAATTACTTCATCTTAATCCTTAAGTACCCAGTTTAATCCTTTAAGTTATTCATCATATATTTATGAAATCCAATTTCATAAATATATACTTTAGTAACTACTTACTAAAGTAGTTAGGTCTAACATTCTGAATAACAAACCCATTAAACTTGTCTCAAGGAAATATTTTGTATTTCCGTTAAGAGACTATGAATTCCATCTCAAGAATATATGTTCCATCAACACTAAATGTGGCTACCCAACATACTGAGGTTTTGACCGTAAATTTAACACTCACTCCTGATATATCAAAGCAACCTACACTTTATGATTAGGTCCATTATTCTCTCAGGATTAAGAGTTCATGTAAATAGAAGTTGTGAGATTTATTATTTATTTGAAAGTCGTTAGGAGAATAATAAATCTCACAACGATCCAGTTCAATATGTTTTAACTCTTAAAACATATCAACATAGCAACTAGAAGTCTCCACTTCCATGATCAAGAAAAATCATCTTAGTTGATATGTTATAGTTTTCGCAGATAAAATGCCCAATTTCATCACTGACTACAAATTAAAATTCTGAGTTTACAAAGAACTTGTGATTTATATCTTTTGTGACTTTTCATATAATCATATACCATGCATCTCATGGACTATATAATAATGTCCAAATATTCTTGTTACCATCATTTTAGATAATAATAAAGCAACTTTATTAATCACAACATTAAGTCATACATAATGTCATACATAATAACATACATAGCATCATAAAATAGGATTTTAGGGCATTAATCCTAACAGCTCACACATCTTCTCCAAAGAAGGCTAGTGGTCTGTAAGGGAGCTCTACCTTAATTTCATCTCCATTAGTCCAGTAATTACAGGACATGATAATGAACACCATTCGAGCTCAATATGGTGGGCACCACAAAGCTCTTTGATGTATTCAAAACCATACACTAAGAGGATTGACATTTTACAGATGCCGCGGGTTACCAACCTCCTAAGTTTCAACAGTTTAAGGGGAAAGGGAATCCAAAGCAACATATCACTCATTTCATCGAGACTTGCAATAACACCAGTATGGATGGGGACTTGCTAACGAAGAAATTCATGCGTATTCTTTGAGGAAACACCTTTGATTGGTACAAAAATCTTGAGCTTGAGTCCATTGATAGGTAGGAGCAAATGGAAAGGGAATTCTTGAACTGTTTCTATAGTACCCGATGTTCCATAAGCATGCTGGAATTAACCAACATGAAGCAATGGAAAGATGAACTAGTGGTAGAGTACATCAATTGTTGGTGCTCATTGAGCCTCGATTGCAAAGATTGCCTTTCCGAGTCTTTAGGAGTGGCGATGTGCATCCAAGGTATGCACTGGGGTTGCTTTACATCCTCCAAGGAATTAAACCTCACACCTTTGAAGAACTTGCTACCCAAGCCCATGACATGGATCTTAGCCTATCTAGCCATGGAGAAAAGGGCTAACCTATTAACAAGCAACGTAAAGAGAAGAAAGATACGAGGAGAGGGGATAAGTTTTCCAGATCCATAGTTATGGAATCTATGGCCATTGTTTTGGAGCTTGTGAAGATCTCTAGTAAAGAGAATAAGAGAATGGAGAAAAGGGCCAGTCCAATGCAAGAGCG
This sequence comes from Quercus robur, assembly GCF_932294415.1. Classification (NCBI taxonomy): domain Eukaryota; kingdom Viridiplantae; phylum Streptophyta; class Magnoliopsida; order Fagales; family Fagaceae; genus Quercus; species Quercus robur. The sequence goes on from NC_065542.1 coordinate 22,655,278, forward strand.
GGAGAAGCGTCAATTGACTTTGAAGGAGATGGAAGAAAAGATGTATCTATTTCCAAATGCCGACGTTCAAGGCATGCTCGAGGACTTATTAAAGAAGAATGTGATCAAGCTTCTAGAATGCAAGCGTTTGGTGGAAATGGGGCATACCATAACCCAAAATACTGCGTATATCATCAAGTTGTAAGTCACCTTATGGAAAAATGTTTTGTTCTGAAGGACCTTATCCTAAGGCTTACAAAGGAGGGTAAAATTCTTTTAGACCTAAATGCAACTATTGAGGTGAATTATGCTACATTCGTTGTTGGATCCCCAATTTTTGTTAAGTCACCAACTTCAACAGAAGTACGGTCCACCTTGCCATCAACATCAAGGGCATATTACAAGCACATCCAGCATACGTCATGCTTCAGCCCTCAAGATGATGATAGAGCTGATGAAAAATTGGTACGTGATGAAGATGGCTGGACTTTTGTGACCTACAAGAGATTTTGAAAGCAAGTAACCTAAAACCCCATGTTCCTTACGAGAAAAGGGAACTCCAAGCAAGCGATTCAAAAGTTGCTCCAAAGGGAAAGGGACAAATGGTCGAAAGAAACAAAGAAAGGGAGCTTGTTCGAATGAGTTATTGCAAAAGGAAGGCCCCCTGTCGGTCGCGTTGCATGAGTTTTTCCCTAAAGGCTTTCTTACAGAAGGCCCAATGAAAACCACTTACATGGTCTCTTGCCATGATACTGATGATCGAGAAGACCTTATCGAAAAGAAGGAAAAAGTGTACCTTGAAGAAACCAGAGTAACATAGGAAGAGGAAAGTGAAACCCCCACCTTAGAAGAATCGGTTTCATTATGTGCTCACTGTTGCGACAAGATGACATTCGCTGATGCGGATCTCCTCTTGGGATCCAAACCACACAATCGACCACTTTTTGTCTCAAGTTACACGTAGGGGTGAAAAGTAAGTTACATCCTTATAGACGACGGGTTTGCCGCCAACATAATGCCCACAAGGAACAATGAGATGCCTAGGCATATCCATGGAATAGTTATCCAAAAGGTGACTCATCATCCAAGGCTTCAACCAAGAAGGTCAAAAGGCAATCGACATGATTTGGTTAGATGTGACTATTGATGAGTTGAAAGCAAGACTTTTCTTCCCTGTGATTGATTCAAAGACTTCTTTTAACTTGTTGTTAGGATGACCATGGATTCATGGGAATGGTGTTGTACCTTCTACATTACATCAATGCTTCACGTATTGCGATGGCAAGCAAATAAAGGTGGTGAAAGAAAATTTGCAACCATTTGCAGCGACAAAATCTAACTTTGCTGCCCCAAGTTTTACTTGGATTGTGACACAACTTAGGATGTATTACAAGAAGAGTCTACAGAAAAGAAGAACGCAAAACGTAAGGAAGTAGGCAAGCCCTTCACGGAAGGTCCCTAACCTAACTCTAAAGTGAGACAGAAGTTTCGTGAAAAGGAGAAAAAGGCACCCATGGTCTTACGATATATGCCCGCATCTAAACAAAAGGAAGGGCAATCCCCATTCGGGTTAACGATGAAGACTAAGGATAAGTGCAAAAAGTCTATTCAAGAGTGAAAGTTCAAAAACGTGTACAAAAACACTTTTGAACGTTTAGACCCCCAAAAACCAATTTAATCAACACATGCAATATGTTAAACAACTAGTGTGCGGAAACTTAACATATGCTATAACATGGAATTGATTAAACAACTATCTAAGCCACAACAAAATAAACCACAGCAGATAATGTAAAGGCAGAGATAGAGAGGAAGGAAGATGCAAACACAGCGATAACACCAGATATGTTATCGAAGAGGAAACCGAAGACCTCGGCGAAAAACCTCTCCGCCGCCCTCCAAGCGGTAATCAATCCACTAGAAAATACAGTTGGGATACAAGGACAGCAATAGACCCTCCAAGCCTAATCTACCCAATGCACCTAAGCCCTCCAAGCTTCTTACTCCAACGAGGTTGCGCCGAACCTTTTTCTTTTCTAGCTTTCCGGATTCCGCTACTACACCGTAGCATCAACCAATGAATATTGGCTCCTTCCTAACTGCTTCCCAGAACTCCAAACGACTGTCTCACAGAGATGATAATGGTGAGAACCAGGTTTGGTATAAAGGCCTCTCAAGGATTTGACAATGGAGAGGAAGAGAGTGAGGGAATTTGATGAGACTCTAAGGTAGAGATTGTGGGTAAAACAATCTGGTTTTTCTTTAGGGTTTCTCTCTCAAAATTCTCTCTAGAAGCTCTCTTTCAATCGTGGGTTAAAAGGGTATTTATACTGGATTGAAGAGGAATGCGAAACGTCAGGTTTTTCCAAAACAGGGGTGGCTCGCGGCTTGACCTCGCGGCTTGACTAAGTCGCGAGTTCCAGTCGCGAGTTAACCGTATGGCCAGTTGTCCTGTTTTGTCCTGTAGTGCTCCAGCTAGCATGACTGTTCATCTTCCAGCATGCTTGGCACGTGTGCATCTTCTGGCGGGTTGAAGCCGCGAGTCCAGCCGCGAGTCCCAGCCGCGACACTCTGTTTTCTTGCACACTCTTGAGCAATCTTCACACTATCTCACTCACTACCCTTACAACAATCCCACCTAAATACAGGGTTACTAAATGCTGAATTACAAGCAAATTTGACACGGAATAAAGCCAATTAGATGGTTGAATAAATTCAACCTTACAATCTCCCCCTTTGGCTATTCCGTGACAAAACCCTAAAACAGACTCTAGACTTAACATGTGAGTTGGGAACAGTTGATCAAAACTCACTCACACCTAATTCTAGAAGCTGTGAAGCACTTGAATCATATGAACATAAACTCCTGAAACACAACAATACACCATGATCATTGTAAGCAGAAAATTATAAATGCATATGAAACAGGCAATATGAGATCAAGCAAAAATGGGGTTAATAAACAAACCATGGCTTGATCAACCAAGTGAACACCACAAGGTAGTGATCACAGTGTTCATTCACACTTGGAATGAACACAAGGACATACAAGTTAACAAGCACAAGGCAAGACACTTGTATGTACAACACTCAACCAATGCATAGCTCACATGGCATATGCATCTAGGAACAATCCTACAAGGGCACAAGAGTGACAGTACATAAACCATAATGCAGAACATTTAGATTTAAAGTACTGATTTCAACATAGCATAAAGGCTGCACTTAAGCATGGTACAAACCACAAGGCCTACAAACTATGCATAAACCATAAACCCTAAAAGCTTACAAAAGCATATGGGTACAAACCAACAAATACCTGAATAACAGTTTTACAAAACATAATATATCAACTTAAAGAGAAGAAGGAAACAAAAAAAATAAAGACACTCCCCCTTAGGGTAATATCCTCCCCCTCTGATTATGCTGCCTATCACTCCCCCTTTTTGTCATGGAATAGGCTAGTCATCCTCTTCTAGTTTTCTCTGAATTTGATCCAACTGAGTCTGAAGAGAAGTAAGCTTCATATCCCATCGGTTGCTTTGATGGTGTAGAGAAGCAGTGAGTCCAGACATCTTTGTATTCAACTCATGGACAGAGGAAACAATGCGATCAAGTTTCCATAAGCTAACGATGACATCACAAAACCCATCACAAAAACACACTCAAAAGAGAATAATCCAGAGGGAAAACCCTGACAACAGGAAACATAGAGTGCAAGACAAAGAACCATACCTGTGAGTCGATGATTTTTAGCTGAGAAGAAGCAAACAATGGAGATCGACGATGGAGGCACGGTGAGAAAGGGAAAGTGCAGAAGAAAAAGACAATGAACAGTCACAAAAAGATCGAGGGAAAAACAGAAAATTTTAAAAACTGCCCCTGTATGTCCAAAACACGCGATTTTCGCGACTGAGACAAGTCGCCACACAGTCGCCAGATTAAGCCGCCAAAGAACACAAAAACAAAATTTTGAAAAATTTTTCTAAGTGTTTTTCGCGACTGGAAGGTCTACCCGCGAGTGAGTCGCGAGCTGAGCCGCGAAAATCTCTGAGTGAATCTCGCGACTGGACCTTCCACTCGCGAACAAGTCGCCAAAACTGACCAGCGAAGAAGCGACTGAGGCTCGCGACTTGACATACCCACGACTGAGCCGCCAAAACAGGGCAAAAACAGGATTTTTTGAAATTTTTCAGATTTTTCAACAAAATACTTTCCAAAAACACCTAAAACACTCAAAAATCTTTTTGTGCTTGAATTAACAAAGATTGAGCATGTGAAAACACATTTTATCAAGTACAATCACACAAATGAATATGGCATTTATTGAACATAAACTTGTGTGTTGTGTGTGGATATCAACAATGAGATAGTCCTTTGTCTAATGTGAAGCTTCAATGATCAATTCAACCAAGGCATACACAATTAGCACTAGATCATGTGACCAATCTCAATTATAGAAATATGAATATATGACCTCCCACATAACCTGATAACATAACTTGGAGCTGTTCATTTGACTCCACTTTCAGCCATAGCATTTGATCTTTTTGATCTTTTTGAGACAATCATCTCTCATTGTGAGAGGAATATGTAACATTTCTCTTTGGAGAACAGGCCTTTGGCCTTTTTGAAAGAAATTTCACTTTTAATATACGGTCGCTTACCCTTTTTCCTAGTCAAATACTAGAATGTGCGACAGGCTTTTGCAGCTCAATATCTCTTTTCATTTGGAGATTTACATTTGGTGAGCTCTTTTTAGCAAAAAAAATAAAAAAGTGGGAAGAGATATAGACACAAGTCTATGCATGTTTCAAGATCAACATAACCATTCACTAATCATTCATGACAAGTTTGAAGATCTATTTACAACAATCACATAGATTTCAAGATTTTTCCCATAGTGATATGAGTGCATGAAAACAAGTAATGCTCGAAAATGCACAAAGCCATTAGCACAAAGGTACAAGGCAAAACGAGTTTTTAAGACAAAACTCAACAAAGTCAATCAAGCTTTTTGATTTTCAAATTTTTATGTAATTTTTGGATTTTTTGACTCAAGAAACAAAAAGATTGATAAAACACAATTAAGAAATATTCACAAACAAACAACCAAAATCAAAAACAACAAGCATACCAAACAAACATAGTCACAAAGCATAGGAAGTATAAATGCATGGACATGTTGTAATGCTTATGCATGAGTACCCCTTTTCACCCACACGTCACTTGCGTTTGGGGTGATTTCCTTAAAGGATTGGGTACGAGAGTTAGGGCTTTCAAACTTTCGTGAGAAGCTTTCCAATCAGTTGGTGAATGCACCAATCATCTTCATCACGTCCATCATTCCGGGATCTCCATTTTGCTCTCTAGGTTGATCCCCTGCACAAGTTCTCCTATCAATTCTTGGTCCTCCTGACCTTTGAGGAGTAGCACTGTTCTTTGCTCTCAGCTTTTGGCAATTCGGTCGAGTGTGCCCTTGAAGTCCGCAATAATGGCACACATACATTCCTCTAGGACCTCTCTGTGGTCGAGGACGTGACATGGCACGAGACTCAGACCTGCCCACATACTGATTACGATGATTCAGCATCCGTTGGTCCACCACATTCTTCTTCTCCTCCACCTTGAGCTTCACACCAGTAGAGTCAGCTACAACTGGATCTTTGGCTTTGACAAACTTCACTTCTTTGGTGACATTTCCAGTTGAACTACTTTCTCCGCTATATCCCAGTCCGGATTTGTCTGAGAAGCTCTTTTGAGAAGATATAACATCGTCTAGCTTCTTGGTGGTGACCCTCTCTATTTTTGCATTTGCTTGAACAACCTCACTTTCAAGAAATCTCACTTTAGTGTAAGCTTCGGAGAGCTCACCATTCAAGGTTTCAATCTCGCATTTGGCCTCCCTATACCGGATTAGGAGACTTTTGTAGTCCTCCTCAACCTTCTTCATCTTTCTCACAGCAGCCTTGGCCACCCTTGTGTATTCACCAGATTTCTCCAAAAGTGAGTTGTAATTTTCTTGAAGAGTTTCAGTGCTTTCTTCTTTTTCAGCTTCCGATTCTTCAACAATTCCTAGTGAGTCATCCTCACTTGGTTCTCCAAGGTCTTGAACAAGCACATTCAATTCATCCGAAGACTCAACATGAGCAATAGTCATGAAAGCGGAGTAGTTCCCTTCTCCATCACAGCTCTCTTCAGATTCTGAGTCGGATGAGTCTGAATCACTCAAGGTCGTGGCATACACCTTGCCTTTCGATTTCAAATAATTAGGACATTCCTTCTTGAAGTGTCCATGCCCGTTGCATTCAAAACAAACGACACCTTGTGTGGATTGGGATTCTTTTCCATCTTTCCTTTGGAAATCCCTCTTCTCCCTTCCAGAATTTTGGAATTTTCTCTTATCATCAAATTTTCCATTGTTTTTGAATTTCAAAAACTTCTTGAAATTTTTAACAAGATAGGCTACATCCTTGTCCACCATATCTTCTCCTGACGAGCCTTGATCTTCGACCTTCTCATTAGTGGTCTTTAGAGCAAGGGATTTTCCCTTCCGTTGATTTGGCAGCGACATCTCATAGGTCTGTAGAGATCCAACCAGCTCCTGTACCTTGATGTCGTCAAGATCCTTGCTCTCTTCAATGGCTGTCACCTTAGCACGGAAACTTTCCGGCAATGATCGAAGGATCTTCCTTACAATCTTAGAGTCCTCCATCTTCTCCCCCAAGTTAAACTTACGGACAACCACTTCATTTAACTTCCCATAGAACGAGTCGAAAGACTCATCCTCACTCATCTTGAGCTCCTCAAACCGAGTGGTCAGCATTTGTAACTTGGTATCTTTCACCTTCTTCGTGCCTTCATAAGTTGTTTCCAGAATCTCCCATGCATCTTTGGCAATAGTAATGTGAGAAATCCTGTGAAATTCATCTGGAGACACACCACAGAAAATAGCATTTAGAGCTTTACTGTTAGCATTAGATGCAGCAAGTGCTGCCTTATCCCATGTGGATTTGGCTGCCTCAGGTTTGGCCCAACCAATCTCAACAGCATCCCACACGGATTCATCAATAGAGCATAAAAAGGCTCTCATACGAACCTTCCAAAATGCATAATTACTTCCATCAAAATATGGAGGTGCATTAAGGGATTGAGACCTATCCATCTCAAAAAGAAAGGGAGTCAAGGATCACACAATGGTAATGAAACCAAACAGATGTGTACCCGCTCTGATACCAATTGAAAGTTCAAAAACGTGTACAAAAACACTTTTGAACGTTTAGACCCCCAAAAACCAATTTAATCAACACATGCAATATGTTAAACAACTAGTGTGCGGAAACTTAACATATGCTATAACATGGAATTGATTAAACAACTATCTAAGCCACAACAAAATAAACCACAGCAGATAATGTAAAGGCAGAGATAGAGAGGAAGGAAGATGCAAACACAGCGATAACACCAGATATGTTATCGAAGAGGAAACCGAAGACCTCGGCGAAAAACCTCTCCGCCGCCCTCCAAGCGGTAATCAATCCACTAGAAAATACAGTTGGGATACAAGGATAGCAATAGACCCTCCAAGCCTAATCTACCCAATGCACCTAAGCCCTCCAAGCTTCTTGCTCCAACGAGGTTGCGCCGAACCTTTTTCTTTTCTAGCTTTCCGGATTCCGCTACTACACGGTAGCATCAACCAATGAATATTGGCTCCTTCCTAACTGCTTCCCAGAACTCCAAACGACTGTCTCACAGAGATGATAATGGTGAGAACCAGGTTTGGTATAAAGGCCTCTCAAGGATTTGACAATGGAGAGGAAGAGAGTGAGGGAATTTGATGAGACTCTAAGGTAGAGATTGTGGGTAAAATAATCTGGTTTTTCTTTAGGGTTTCTCTCTCAAAATTCTCTCTGGAAGCTCTCTTTCAATCGTGGGTTAAAAGGGTATTTATACTGGAGTGAAGAGGAATGCGAAACGTCAGGTTTTTCCAAAACAGGGGTGGCTCGCGGCTTGACCTCACGGCTTGACTAAGTCGCGAGTTCCAGTCGCGAGTTAACCGTATGGCCAGTTGTCCTGTTTTGTCCTGTAGTGCTCCAGCTAGCATGACTGTTCATCTTCCAGCATGCTTGGCACGTGTGCATCTTCTGGCGGGTTGAAGCCGCGAGTCCAGCCGCGAGTCCCAGCCGCGACACTCTGTTTTCTTGCACACTCTTGAGCAATCTTCACACTATCTCACTCACTACCCTTACAACAATCCCACCTAAATACAGGGTTACTAAATGCTGAATTACAAGCAAATTTGGCACGGAATAAAGCCAATTAGATGGTTGAATAAATTCAACCTTACAAAGAGGAAGATATCGCTATCCTTAAAAGTGATTTCACCTTGCCATTACCAAAGTTAGACCAAGTGGCGTCAACAAAACCCCCACTCAAAGGTTTCACTAGAGCCACACATAACCTTGTCGAATAAGATTCATTACCAGTCAGGAGAACAGAAGAGGGTTTTGACCTTAAAGCATATAAAATTTTGGCAAAATCGGGCTATGATTTCAAAAATCCTTCACAATTGGGGCAACTTTATTCAAATTACGTGGAAGAGAAGTCACATGGGCTTAACTCGACCTAAAGTAAATTAAAGTAATAAGGCTATGCGATCGAGATTCCTAGAACTGGTCTGGGGTATTCATCACGAAAGCCAGTTCGAATCTTGGTCAAAAGGAAAGGAAAAAAGGCGACAACACAACACATCACCTTTGAAGTTAAGGAGGAGGAGAAGCCGAAGCCTGTGTCAAGATCTTTTGTATTCGACCATCTAGGAACATCTACTCCTCAAGAGTCAGCATTTAATAGATTAAGCATTTCTCTCCCTACAAAGGAAGGAACCTCACATGCACATAGGTTGGCATTTGATAGGCTTAGGTCTACGAGTAGCTCAGCTGACACCCCATGACCCAAGGAGGAGAAAAATGGCCTACAAAAGAGAGATGCCACCGAGGCCTATAGCCTTATCCCTTTGCACATGAAACGTAAGTTAATTGTAGAAGTTAGTACATGAAACTCCCTTAAATTAAAGCAGCAGACTATTGTGCACACACGGGAGTTCGAGAAGCAAGTTAGTGATGGGGAGAAGGATCATGAGACACTAATCCTTCCTTCTTACCATGTGACAGTGGAAACAGATTCTGAATTAGACGCATTAGACGATGAACTAAATGAAGCCTAAAGATAAGCTCAAAGAATTAAACTTAGGGACTGACGAAGAACCTTGCCCAATCAACGTGAGTTTGGTTTTGACATCGGAGGAAGAAAGCAAATACTTTAAGCTTTTAATGTAGTATAAAGATGTTTTCACCTGGAAATACAAAGAAATACCGGGTTTAGACCTAACAATTGCAATTCATCGATTAACGATAAAGCAAGAAGTGTGCCCAATCAAGTAGGCCTAATGCCGCTTTCGAACAGAAATCCTCCCCAAATTGAGGTAGAAGTTAACAAACTCGAGCAGGCAGGATTCATCTAGGAAGTGCAATTCCCAAAGTGGATTGCAAACATTGTCCCTATCAAAAAGAAAAATGGATAAATTCTAGTTTGTGTTGATTTTCGAGACTTGAATAGAGCGTGCCCAAAGGATGACATCCCACTTCCAAATATAGAGCTCATGGTTGACGTAGCTAGTGGTCATGAAGTATTATCATTCATGGATGGCTCATCAGGATACAACCAAATTCGAATGGCACCTAAGGATGAAGAGCTCATTGCCTTTCGAACTCCAAAGGGGATCTACTGTTATAAGGTGATGCCTTTTGCGCTCAAGAATGCCAGCGCAACATATCAACGGGCAATGCAAAGAATTTTCAATGACATGCTCCACGAAATTGTTCAATGTTACGTTGACGATCTAGTTGTTATGACAAAGAAGAGAGGGGATCGTTTACGAGACTTGCACATTGTATTTAATTGACTAAGGAAATATCAACTCAAAATGAATCCTCTCAAATGCACGTTTGGCATCATGTCTAGGAAGTTTCTAGGATTTATAGTCCAACATCGAGGTATTGAGGTGGATCAATATAAAATAAACGCTATCCAAAAGATGCCCGAACCAAAGAACTTATGAGAGCTTCGAAACTTTCAAGGCCATCTTGAATACATTTGACATTTCATATCGAATCTAGCAGGACGTATCAACCATTCAATCGATTGATGAGGAAAGATGCCACCTTTGAATGGGATGAGGCTTGCAGGAATTTTTTGAAATTATTAAAAGGTATCTACTTAACCCGCCAGGCTTAAGAGTGCCTATGCCAAGAAAACCTCTAGTGCTCTACATTGTTGCACAAGAACAATCACTTGGGGCCCTTTTAGCCCAAAAAAAATGAAAAAGAGAAAGAGAAAGCATTGTATTACCTTAGTCAAAAGCTTACTGGGGTAGAGTTAAGGTATTCTCCAATAGAGAAGATGTGTCTTGTGCTTTTCTTCTCCATTCAAAAATTAAGGCATTACATGCAAGCACATGTAATACACTTGGTTGCAAAGATAGATCCAATTAAATACGTCCTGTCTAGGGCAATCATGCCTAGACAGTTGGAAAAATGGGTTGTGGCCTTTCAAGAGTTTGAGATTGCGTATGTGCCCCAAAAGGCCATCAAAGGGCAAGCACTAGACAATTTCCTTTCCGATCATCCTATTCCTACCGATTGGGAGCTCTCGGATTATTTTCTAGATGAAGATGTGTTGTACACCAAAGTCCTCCCACCTTGGATGATGTTCTTCGATGGGGCTGTGTGGTAAGAAGAATCTGGAGCTCGGGTTGTTTTTGTGTCACCACAAAGGCAAGTGTTACCAATTGCCTTTGTGCTTAGTGAACCATGTTCAAACAATGTTGCTAAGTATTAAGCCCTTATTGCTGGCCTCCAAATTGTCCTCGATATGAAGATCTCATACTTCGAGGTCTACGACCATTCTAAGTTAGTAATCAATCAACTTTTGACACACTATGAAGTTAAACATGAAGGTTTGATCCCTTACATTCTAATGGCTACGTGACTAATTGAGAAGTTCAACAAAGTTTCTTTAGAGCATATCCCATAAATAAGAATAGGATGGCAGATGTTCTTGCCAACCTAGCCACCATGTTGGCTTTGTTGGAGGGTAAAAAGGAAAATGTCCCCATCTAAACCGTTGGGTGCTCTCTTACATAAGAGAATATGCAAGCGAGACGAATGCCGTATCGATATCTATAGTGGAGGATGAGGATTGGTGCCAACCCTTGATTGATTTCTTAGAACATGGTAAGCTACTCGAAGATCCCAGCCATAAAATGGATGCACAACAAAGGGCGCCTTGTTTTATACACTACAAGGGCACATTATAGAGGAGGTCTTTTGACGGTCTATTCTTACAATGTCTTGGCAAGGAAGAAGGTGATCAAGCCATGGAAGAAGCTCATTTGAGAGTGTGTGGTGCCTATCACTCTGGCCTTAAATTGTATCACCAAATAAAATAAATAGGTTACTGTTGGCCCACCATGGTCAAGGATTGTATGGACTATGAAAAGACATGTGAAGCATACCGGCTTCATGAAAACTACATCCATCAACCACCGAAGCCCCTGCACCCTATAGTTACATCCTAGCCTTTTGATGTATGGGGACTTGATGTTGTAGGACCATTGGCTAAGTCGTCGGGTAGGCATCTATACATACTAGCTGTGGCTGACTATTTTTCTAAATGGGCTAAAGCTGTACCTCTCAAGGAAGTTAAAAAGGAAAATGTGGTGAACTTCATCCAAACCCAATTGATCTATGGGTATGGTGTCCCTCGCTATATCATCACAGATAACGGTAAGCCATTCTACAATAGTTTGGTGGCCCAACTGTGCAAAAAGTTCGAGTTCGAACAGTACAAGTCATCCATGTATAACGTGCCAGCCAATGGTCTTGTTAAGGCTTTCAACAAGACACTTTGCAATTTGTTGAAAAAGGTAGTAGAGCACTCGAAGAGGGATTGGCACAAAAGGACTGGAGAAGCTTTATGGGTATACCAAACAACATACAGGACACCTACGCAAGCCACTTCGTATTCATTAGTATATGGTGTTGAAGCAATCCTGCATTTGGAGCGACAAATTCTGTCACTTGGAATTGCTATCCAAGAAGGGCTTACAAACGAAGCAAATGCCCGTTTAAGATTTGAAGAGTTGGAAGCACTCGATGAAAAGAGATTGGAAGCTCAACAACGTCTTGAATTCTACTAAGTGCGGCTTTTGCAAGCGTTCAACAAGAGAGTCTGACCTCGATCTTTCCAAGTAGGGGACCTAGTACTTGCAGTGCAAAGACCCATCAACATCTCCTATAAGATTGGGAACAATTTCCCATAAAAATGGAATGGCCCCTATGTCGTGCAGGAGGTCTACACTAATGGCACTTATAAGATAGTCGATGGAGATGGCCTGAGGGTAGGTCGCACAAATGTGAAGTTTTTGAAGCGATACTATGCATGAAGTTTTGAAGTTGCTCCTTGGTAAGAGCTTAAACTACCCACTAAAAAAAAATAAATCCCACTAGGTTGAAAATCTTGAAAGAGGCAACCTAGGCAAAAGTTAGGGACAGAAATAAATAAATAAATAAATAAAATTCCCGCTAGTTGAAAACCTTGAAAGAGGCAACCTAGGCAAAAGTTAGGGAGAAAAAAAGAAAAGAAAAGAAAGAAGGAGCAAACATTGATCTGGAAATAAATGAATTTTTTATTAATAATGACTACATCAATGGAAAAAAGAAAAAGAAAAAAGATTAACCTATCCAATGTACAGGCCTCAACTCCGCTTTGCTAGTCTCTAGTAACCCTTGTAGCTTTCTAAGTTTTGCATCATTAGAAGCTTCTAAAGTTGGAGTAGCCATAATCTTGGAAACTTCTCTATTGATTAGAGAAATGATCACTTGTTGCTGGGCTAGCTCTGCATCACAGAGGGTGCTTGACGCTGTAAACTCTGCCTTTTGCATTGAAAGCAACTCAAGTTTCTTCTTCAATTCAATCTCCCTAGCTAAGGCCTTGTCCAAGTTTGCCTTGATTGCAACTTTTTGATTGATCTTAACAGAGTCGAGGGCAAGAGTAAGATGATGCCGAGCATCAGTGAGCTTCCGTTCCTTGACTTCAAATGCGATACCTTGTGAAAGAGCATGATGGAGGGAAGAATATCAATCTGCATCATTTATATAATTCGAAATATGCTCTCTTAAAGGCGTTGCATCCATAACTTTTATTCGTATGATAACTTGGAGGACCTTCTTGACTCCATCCCTAAGTGAAGTCACAAAAGTAAAAGGGGCTTTGACGACCTTCTCAATTAGGTCCCCTCCTAACATTTTTTCATGCTGTCAATTGGCCTTCAAAATCAAATCATCAGGGTCAAACTTTGTGATAATTGAAGTGGCTGGGATGCTTAAACTACACATAATGGATTTATTTCAAGTCATGTCCTTTGAAGACTTGTGAAAGGGGTCAGAAAAAAGAGTGTCTTTGGTCTTCCCCAAATGTGGTTGGTCAATTTCGTTAGTAGCCAAATCAAAGGCCGTCGGATCTTGAATGGAAAACTCGCTTATAGAAAGGCTAGTGGCAATTGGTGTACACTTCTTTCCAGCTCTTTTTGAAGGATAATTGTCATCCTGCATTAAAGGAATACCAAGATTTTCATTCTTAAAAAGTTCTTGGATACCAAAAATAGCTTCAAGGTAACTAAGATCTTTAATGGGTTCAAGATCAAAATCATCAAAAAGAGAATTAAGACTCATTTGTGCACTGCCACCAGAAGGGTCGAGAAGTGAATCCATATCGACACCAAAGTCAGTTGCCTGGGTGACCCCCTCATGATCTAGATTCTTACTAGAATTGTCCATTTTCCTTTTGCGTCTCTAGTAAGAATCTGAGTTGCCACTATTCTGCTCTAAATCTGACATGTCCTTACCTTTGGTCACCTCCATGTTTTGAGGCATTGAAACTATGCAAGAAGGCACATGTTTAGGAGAATGTGCCTTGTCCACACATGCTCTTCCTAAAAACTTATCTGTAGCCTCTGAAATCCCAAAAGATGGCCTCCCATTGCTTTGGCGCTTCACAGGTTCAACTACTTCATTAGGCTGTTTTATTTTGAGTTTTATCTTGCTTAGGTTAATATTCCCAATCAGTTTCTCAGTCCCACTTGAAAAGAAACCATCAGATCTTCTAGCCCACCAATTCATATAGTCCTTCATGCATGATGCCCGATGCTTAGATGGGCTGGCAGGGATCAAGAACTCCAAATTGGTAACAAGACAAAGGCATCGGCGCTAGAAGCATACTACTTGCTCTAAGGTGACAGTGCAAAAGTCCTTGTTAAGCTCCCCAGGGATGTGTTGATTGAAACCAAACTATCGACCAAAGAGGTGAGGGCTATACGGTTCAACTATGCATATGCTTTCGCGGCAAGAGGCCAAGTAGTTGGACTGTTGGCTGATGAAATATTCTGCATAGGAGCTAGGTAGCTTGTCATCATCCACTAGGATCTTTCAATGGCCTTTAAAAAGGCCAAAGCGATGAAACTTGAAACTACTAATAGCACAAAATAGCTTATGAGCGATAACCTCATCATAATGCTTGGCTACACCTTCCTCGGAGTATCTAAACATGCACGGAACAGCCTTAAAGCAAGACCCTTCAGGTTCAAAGTGAGTGTTAAAGTATTCGGCCAACCAAGCAATCAAGTAGTGTGCAAGGATAGTGGCATCACATTTACTAGGAGTCTTAGAAGACGCAATTTCATTTAAGCCCTAATACATGTTGGCTAAGATTGGGGCTGCAAGGTAGTATGTCTTACCATAAGCCATCACACTTGCACTCTTGAAGATGTTAGGCCTGTTTAACTTTGGTCCCCCATTGGGAAAAGTGAACTCACACAACCAACACAAGATTAAAGTAGCTAACCAAGTCTCTTTCATGAGCCTTCTCTCCACTTTGAGCACATCGAAGGGAGCCTCATCTTCTACTGTCAAAATTCTGAGGGAATCAATTTTACCAAAGGGTTTATGAGATTGCTTGCCTCTTGTAGTCCACTTTATTGACCTTCTAGTCGGTTGTTTATGATATTTAGACTTGCCACGGAACCAAAACTTCACCCATGTGGCTGTAGTGACCAAGTGCAAACCACTAAGCTTAAGACTCAGGTGATGGAAGGCGGCAAATAGATGATGACAACATGAGGGGAGAGATGATATGTCCTTCGCATTTGGAATGACCTCATTGTAAAATGAGTTGTACATAGGAAGCCTACCGATCGAATGTAAGTCCTATAAGCTAATGAAGACCTCTCCTATAGACGTGTGCAATGTGTTCGTAGCCGCACACCAACACTCTAAGAAGGCTTGCATGACATGAGTGTTCCAATCTTATGTGAATAACGATGCAAGTAGCAGCTCGTAAAGCTTGTCATCACTTAAGACTTTAGTATTGCGGCTCAATATGTCTTCTAGCCACTCCCAATATTTAGGGAGGTAGGAAAACTCACACTTATATTGGAGTGGAGGAGTCTTGGAAGTAGGTAGGGCCCATTGCACTTTTCCTACACTTATCTGACAATGAAAGAGAGGAAATGGATTGATGTGATCCGCGGTTGAATGAAGGTTGGAGGCCAAAGTAAACGTCCTTGAAATGACATACGAATCCTTTCTAGTTGGATCGTACAGATCGTGAGATGATTCGACACACCATTAAGATAGACTTGGAGTACCTAAAGTCAAAAGGCTTAGTGTCATAGTTTAGAGAGGACTATTGATAGTTGCAAGATGACAATTGTGGGAATGATATGCAGATGAAGCTCTTGTACTAGTGATCGTGAAAAGAAGAACGAGGCAAAGGCAGTGAGAAGGATGTGTGGACGGAACTTTCGCGCCAATGGTTACAAGATAAAGGCAGTGACGAAGGCAGTAAGAAGGATACGAAGATAAGCATCGATGATCGCAAGACGAAGGTAGCAGCGAAAGCAGTTAGAAGGATGCACCGACAAAGCTCTCATACTAATGGAAGAATGCGCCGACAAAGTCTTCACATTGATGGCCGTAGGCGAAGGTAGTCAAAAGGATGCGCCGACAAAGCTCTTGCACTACAAAGGCAGTGGCAAAGGCAGTTAGAAGGATGCACCAATGAAGCTCACACTGATGGAAGGATGCGTCGACAAATCTCTCACACTGATGGTTGTAAGACGAAGGTTGTGAGAAGGTTGTGCAGACAAAGCACTCACTCCAACTGTTGCGAGACAAAGGGCAGTGGGATGGATATGCTAATGAAGCTTACTGATGAGTAGCATATAAATGGTCATCCATTACTTACAAACCATCCATTATAGTGACGAGTATGGGTATGGACAAGTGTCGGTGCATTCACTCCAGGTAGCAATCAATGACTAAGCAATGAATAGCATGAAACTGTTACCATCGTCCAATAATGCAGAATTAAGGACCGGTTACGAATAGAAAACATTGGAGTTAATTTGCAATCATTAAGCATTGATTACCCAACCACTACATAACAGTATATTGAGTATTAACTCAGCCTAAGGCTATATAAAGCCAAGAAAAATAGGTAAAAGGACATGAACACACAACTGCTACACCAATTACAGTTTTTCCAAAGACAATAAGCTAACTTAAGCATCGAAGGGTCCTTGGCAGGCCCCAAACCAGTGCCTTTACCTGTTGAGTGCTTTCTGTGATACAAGTTTTATAGGTCATCCATCATACTGACGAGGGGCATACTGAAGAAGCAAATTCTTGCTTCATCAGTTTGGCACCGTCTATGGGAATTTAACAATATGCCGTTGAATTCTCTATCAACTAAGTTCCTCAAGACCGATGGACTCAACTTTGACCACACCGTTGGATCCGGTGGTAATGGCCCAACAGATTCAAGCACTCATACTAACGTGCAAGAATTGATGAAATAGAATGAAGAATTGAAGTGGAAGGTGTGCCTTGGGACTTCTATGAAGTCACAGTCTCGACATAATCACAATGACAACGATGACAAGTCCCATAGTCAAGAGAATAGCAAAACAGATACTTTAGAACATACCGTGCAGTTAACACAAGGTAGTGAGCAAATGAAGAAAATCATGAGAAAGGATTTGGATGAGGTTAAGAATGCCATGAAGGGGAAGACAATAATAAACCTGGATGGCATGATCAAGAGGACCAACTCACCCTTCACAGCTAGTGTTCTGGAGTGCCCCTTGCCTCCCAAATTTCGTCTCCCTCAACTGGAGGTCTATGATGGCATTAAGGACCCTCTGGACCACATAGGAGCATTCAAAACAACTCTGAGCCTCCAGTAGACCCCAGATGAAGTTATTTGCAAGACATTCCCAGCAACCCTTAGAGGAGCAGCATGGGTATGGCTCAGTAAACTACCTGCAACATCCATTGCTAACTTTCACCAATTGAGTGACTCCTTCGTCCGTCACTTCATTAGAGGCCAACACCGTAAAAGGCCCATTTCCTGAGGGAATATGTGAAGTGACTTAACAAACCAGCCTTAGAAACTGATGAGGTTGACAAATAGGTGATAATGATGACCTTTCAGGCTGGGCTGATCAACCCTAACCTTGTTTTCTCCCCAGGGAAAACTCCTCTGACCTCGATAATGGATCTGTTGTTTAAAGAGAAAAAATACATGAATGGGGAAGATGCATTGATGGCAAAAGGACTGACAGGCAAATGAAAGAAAGACGAAGGTGCAGAGTCCCAAATAAAAAAAAAAAGGAGCGCAAAGATAATCTTACGGAAGCTAAGACTAGCAAAAGTAGTCTGGAGGTATCATCGAAGAAGAAATTGAATTTCACCCCTTTGATAATGCCTGTAGACAAGATTCTCATCTAATCTAATCTAATCTAATATATATATATATATATATATATATATATATATATATATATATATATAAACTGAAGCCTTTGCAGTTCCCACAATTTTCCACATCAGTGCAATATTTATAAAAATAAAAATAAAAATAAAAACATTTTTGAAACCAAAAAAAAAAAAAAAAAAAACGAAAAGCGAAAAAAATCTTTTCCAAAACCCGAACACAAAACCAGCCTTCTTTTTCCTCTAAAATGTTGAACCCTGCCATTCCTCTTTCTTCTCTATTTCTCTATTTCTCTACCCTCTCCTTCCCTAAAACCTAACACAGAAAATCAATCTCACTGCCATCCCCACACTGTCAGGTCTGAAATAGAAAGAAGGCATCACTGATCTTACCATGGTGCTACTCACAAGGATCGATCTCCACCTTTGAGCGCCGACTATAGCCATCAAAACTGGGCAGATTGCATCAAATGGTTGAATTAGAACTTTGTTTCAGAAAATTAGGGTTCGTTTTCTTCTTCTTCTTCTTCTATTTCTTATTTTTTGAGATTTTCGATCAATATTGCATAAAGTTGATTTTTTTTTTTCATTATCAAACCTAGGGTTCAATTCGATTAATTAGCAAAAATCATTAGTTGACTTAAGAGTACATATCATTACATGTTTACAGAGATACATTCAGCAGCATGATGAGGTCGAGCTTTCTACTTTGGGAATGGGTACGTTTTCTTCAAACTTTCTTTGTATTACATTTTCCTCTGTTTTATACCCAAACAAGAAAAAGATGTGTTTTTTTTTTTTTTTTTTTCTTTTCAATTTGTTGAATAATTGAGGGAAAAGAAAGAAAACACAAAATTTAATTGAATCTGATTTTCTTGTGCTATATATAATCAACTATGGGTTGAAGATTTCATGAATGATTAGCAATTGCAACTTTTTATAATGTCATACGTACTCATTTTCTTACTTCTTCAGTTTTCTTCTTTATCCAAGATCAGTGAATTTGATATGTTTGACTATGTGCCTTATATTATTGTAATATATATTTGACTATGTGCTCCTAGGAATAGTTTTAACAGATTTGTTAATTATTGAGCTATGAGGAAGAATGGACTTTACAAGAATAGGCTTCCAATGATTGACGGGAATTTGGAATTCTCATGGGAGTTTAGTTTTCCAGAAAAATCGAGGATAAGGTAATCGTGGAACTTTTATAATTCACATTGTGCAACTTTGTATACTTTCTAATTCAGTGCTTTTTCTCCCCATCTATTTCAATTTTGTATGTTCTTTTTTGGGTTAAGAATTATCATACTTGCTAAAATTCTTCACATATTTTATTTCATTACAACAATCACTATGATTGTCACAATCTCTGAGATTTTTGAAGAATGATGGATTGGCTATTGAGAAGAGTAAGAATCCCATTGTCCCAATGCTGATAATCATTCCATGTACATAATAATAGTGATGATTTTTGTTTATAGAATTGAACAGAAGTTTTGACATCTACTACTGGCATGAAGGACAAGAACAAGGGTCATGGTGTTCAAAAGGCCAAGGTGGTTTTTTCTTTTTCTTTGGGGGAAGGTTGGTGTGCATTTAGGTATCTTGGTTCAGTTTGTTAAATTTGCTTTAAAAAATTATGATTATTTCTAATCTCTTTCTTTTTGGTTTTTGACTTTCTATTCCCCTGAGTTTAGATTGAAATTGTGCTAGGCAAATCTGAGAAATTTGACTCTTTGATGACTACTGCTGTGACTATTGCTATGACTGAGCCTTCGACTGCCTATTTTTTTGGGGTTTTTTTTGGGGGGGTGGGGGTGTCGTTGGGGAGCTAGAATGACCACTGTGTTAAGCTTTTGTTTTGAGAATCAAATGAAATACAATTTCTGCTCAACTGCATAGTCTTATGTACATTTGATATATTTTTGCAATTAATTTCTCTTGGTTTGATACTTTTTTACTTAGTCTTTTAGACATATAATTTATCTTTATAGATTGATTTATATTTGTATGGAGGGCTGTCCCTTTGCTAAACTCTAATGCTAACAAGTGCTGGCATGAAACTTGAGAAAGGGGCAAAGTTTTCTTGCCAAAAACTATGTTTTGTTAATTTTGCAAGTTTCATTTTCTCTATTGCTATGAGGTAGGAACACAAAGTGGAGGTCTCCACAAGCAGCTATAATACCTAATTTCCATCTTCCAATGCGCAGTTTGGAAGTTAAAAATAGGTAAATTATCAAATGAAATTTTCTCCATATAGATGCATTTTTCATACCAAATATGTGGGCTGTTGTGCCATTTGTAGTGCCTTGTATTTAATGTTTTAAATGTTTGGTGTGTGAATGTGTATTGTACTTATAGTTTGTCAGAGCTACAACTGCTAATACTACTCCTGCTACTACTGTTGCTAGAATGCAACCAAGAGTGTTGTTCATAAATCACTATTGTTTGGTACCCTTGCAACTTATGGAAACATACAAATATATATGCATTATTTAATCACACATCCCTACATTGTGCAATGCTTGAATGAATTTTTTAGAAGTTTTCTACTTTTATTTTGAAATTTCAAATATGTGTATAAACACCCTTGAACGTTTAGACCCCCAATTTACAAATTAACCAATTCAAGCTTTATGTCAAACAACTAGTATGCGGAAAATGAACATAAGCTATAATATGGAATTGGATAAATTATCTAAACCAAATTAAAATTACAACCTACAGCAGATAATAAAGGCAAAGATAAAAAGGAAGGAAGATGCAAACACAAAGATAACACGCGATGTGTTATCGAAGAGGACACCGAAGCCCTCAGCGTAAAACCTCTCCGCCGCCCTCCAAGCGGTAAACAATCCACTAGAAAATGTAGTTGGGATACAAGGATAGCAATAGACCCTCTAAGCCTAATCTATCCAGTGCACCTAAACCCTCCAAGCTTCTTGCTCCAACGAGGTTGCGCCGAACCTTTTTCTTTTCTAGCTTCCCGGATTCTGCTACTAGACCATAGCATCAACCAATGTAGATTGGTTCCTTCCTAACTGCTTCCCAGCAAACCAAACAACCCTCTTACAGTGATGAATATGGTGAGAACAAGGTTTTGGTAAAATGCCTCTCAAGGATTTGACAAGGATTTGACAAAGATTTGACAATGGAGAGGAAGAGAGTTGAGGAATTTAAAGAGACTCTAATGTATAGATTGTTGATGAATCAATCTTGTTTCTCTTTAGGGTTTCTCTCTCACAATTCTCTCTGGAAGCTCTCATGCATTTGTGAGTATAAGGGGTATTTATACTGGAGTGAGTGAGGAATGTGAAACGTCAGGTTTTACAAAATAGGGGTGGCTCGCAGCTTGGCCTCGCGGCTTGACTAAGTCGCGAGATCCAGTCGCGAGATATCCGTATGCCCAGTTGTCCTGTTTGGTCCTGTAGTACTCCAGCTAGCATGACTGTTCACCTTCTGGCACGCTTGGCACGTGTGCTGCGTTTGGCGGCTTGAAGCCGTGAGCTACCCGTGAGAGCAAGCCGTGAGTCTCTGTTTTCTTGCACACTCTTGAGCAATCAACACTCTATCTCACTCACTACCCTTACAACAAACCCACCTAAATACAGGGTTACTAAATGCTGAAATACAAGAAAATTTGGCACGGAATAAAGCCAATAAAATGGTTGATTAAATTCAACCTTACAATCTCCCCCTTTGGCTATTCCGTGACAAAACCCTAAAATAGACTCTAGACTTAACATGTGAGTTGGGAATAGTTGAACAAAACTCACTCACACCTAACTCTAAAAGCTGTGTAGCACTTGAAACATAAGATCATGAAACTCCTGAAATACAACAATACACTATGATCATTGTATGCAGAAAAGCATGAAATGCATATAAAACAAGCTAAAGGTGATCAAGCAAAGATGAAGTGAAGAATCAAATCATGGCTTGATCAACCAAGTAATCACCACAAGGTAATGATCACAGTGCTCATTCACACTTGGAATGAACACTTGAACATACAAGTTAACAAGAACAAAACAAGGTACTTGTATGCTCGACACTCAACCAATGCATAATACACTAAGTATATGCATCTAGGAACAATCCTACAAGGGCATAAGAGTGACAGTACTTAAAACAAAATGCAAGACATTTAGATTTAAGTACTGATTTCAACATAGCATAAAAGGCTGCAATAAGCAAGGTACAAACCATAAAGCCTACAAATTATGCATAAAAACATAACCCTAAAAGCTTATATAAGCACATGGGTACAAAAACAATATAAAACACAATATATCCTGAATAACATTAACGATGTATATAAAAGATTAAACCAAGATTAAGATAACACCAAAAACCACAGTGTATCAAACCCATATAAACATTAAATACCCAAAACATAAGCATATATAAACACTGTCTCTGATTTTGACAACTCCCCCTCAACACATTACTCCCCCTTAAGAGCTGCTTTTCTGCTTCTCATCAACAAACTTATCAACAACAGAAAGAACATCTCCCCCTTTTTGACCAGAATGGCCAAAGGGTCACTGTCCATGCTGGGTGGTGAATCTGTCAAGTTTTGCAGACAAAATATCAATCTGGTCCTGCATGGCTCTCATCCTCTCAGAGTGCTCAGTCTGAACTCCTCTGATCCCATCAAGTCGTTCCAGAATGACTTGAAAAGCATCTAGAGGTGTATCTGAAGAAGTGGATGCTCTATTCCGTTTGCCACTCCTCCTGGGTGTTGAGGTTGATGCATGCCCTGCTGCCTCTGCCTCAGTCTCCATAGGGACACCTTCTCCTTCATCACCTTCATCTTCTTCACCTAGAAGCCGAACACTTATCCTTTTGCAGGTAAGCCTGTTAATTGCAGAGGTTGTGGACATGGGACTAATGTCTTAAGGGATTGGAACACCCTTCTTTCTAAATATCCTCATCAGCAAATTAGGAAAGATCAGTTTTGGCCTAGAAGTTGTTCCAGTCTCATCCACAATAGTGTCATATATGTGGGAACTGATGTCAATGAATGTCTTTTCTTTGAGTTCCATCAGAGAGATTGCTCTTGCACAGTTGATTGTAGTCAACTTCTTTATGGGATATAGGTTAAACATCATGATTATTGTTAGACACCTCATGTCCACTGGAAAAGTTGTGGTATTCAGACATTTCTCTTCTCTCTGTCCACCTATCCTTTGTTGGACAGTTTCAATAGACACAATCCTATCTTTGTAATTGACAAACTCCTGATCTTCTAATCCTTCAAGCCCTAGCACATCATCAATGTCATGTGCATCCAAAGTGAATTCTTTACCTCTAACCCAGCAGCTTAAATCATCCTCCCTTATCACAGCATTTGAATAAAACTCCTGAATCAGGCGTTCACACACTACAGGGAGATCACTCAGAAGCTTTTCCCATCCTCTCCCTTCAAAACAGCTAGGGATAAAGTTGTTCCTTAAATCCTCCAAATCTACAAATCTTTCTTGAATAATTCCTGCTTTCAAGAAGAAGTCCTTGTATCTTTCAAAGTGAGAAACAGACCTGAATAAATTAGGGTCCATTTTCATTCTCTTATCTGCCTTCTTTGTAAGTGTTTTCTTCTTTGGGGATGAAAGTGCCATCTATGAGTAATCAGAAAAGGCTACAACAACATAGAACAATATATGTGTAGAACTAATCAGTACCATGTAATTAACAAAGAAATTGCAGCCACACAGATGAACTTGAACACTTAAACATTATGCTACTTAGATCAACCACATGGATCAACAAGCCTAAAAGAGGAAACACAAAAACAGCAGGGAGAATGCAGGGGAGAATTAAAGCAGCAGAGATAGGAAATATCCTAAAGACATATAAATGTCAATGAGACAAAGAATGTGATCAGAATGATATGACTCATAAACAGCATAGTAAAACTCACAGATGCTCCCAATAAATGCACACAATAGAACTAGCACATTCAGCACAGTGAACCACACATTCAAAATAGGAGCATTATGAAACAATATAACAACATAAGATCAGACTAAATAAGTTACCAATAAACAAACCCTAGAGTAGCACATGATGAAGAACAAAACCAACACCAAAATTAAGCTCAAACTAAATCAATAGTTTTCACAGACTAAGCATGGACAAAGAGTAACTGATGAAACACAAACCCATCTCAAAATCATAAACAAATGCGAACAATCCAGAGGGAAAACCACAAAATCAAGTAAAATAGAGTTCAAGAAAGAAAACTCATACCTATTGCTTGAAGATTTTGAGCTGAGATGAAGCAACAATGGAGTTTGAAAGTGGGTGCAAGGAGTGTTTGAGAAAGAGACAGTTAAGGAAGAAGATGAACAGTCACAAAAGTTCGAGAGAAAACTGAAAAAGATTTAAAAACTGCCCCTATTTTCGCCAAACACGTGTTTTTCGTGACTTAAGTGAGTCGCCACCAAGTCGCCAGTTTAAGCCACCAAAACACACAAAGATAGAAATTTAAAAAAATTTTGTAAGTGTTTTTCGTGACTGGAAGGTCTACCCGCGAGAGAGTTGCGAGCTGAGCCGCAAAAATCTCTGAGTAACCCTCGCGACTAGACCTTCCACTCACGAATAAGTCGCCAAAAATGACCTGCGAACACGCGACTGAGGCTCGCGACTTGACTAACCCGTGACTGAGTCGCCAAAATAGGGCAAAACTGAATTTCTGAAATTTTCAAATTTTGAGAACAAAATACTTTCCAAAAACACCTAAAACACTCAAAAATCTTTTTGTGCTTGAATTAACAAAGATTGAGTATGTGAAAACACATTTCATCAAGTACAATCACACAAATGATTATGGCATTTATCAAACATAAACTTGTGTGTTGTGTGTGGATATCAACAATCAGATAGTCCTTAGTCTAATGTGAAGCTTTAATGATCAATTCAACCAAGGCATACACAATTAGCACTAGATCAAGTAATCTATCTCAAGAAATATGTATATATAACCTCCCACAAAACTTGATAACATATCTTGGAGTTTTACATTGGACTCCACTTTCAAATATAACATTTGATCTTTTTGATTCTTTTTGAGACAATCACCTTTCATTGTGAGAGTGATATTAGACATTTCACCTTGATGAGATAGCCTTTGGCTTTTTGAATAAACATTCACTTGAATTTTAGGTCGCTTACCTTTTTTCCTAGTCAAATACTAGAGTGTGCGACAGGCTTTTGCAGCTCAATATCTCTTTTCATTTGGAGATTTACATTTGGTGAGCTCTTTTTAGCAAAAAAATAAAGAGTGGGAAGATATATAGACACAAGTCTATGCATGTCTCAAGATCATCATAACCATTCACTAATCATTCATGACAAGTTTGAAGATCTATTTACAACAATCACATAGATTTCAAGATTTCTCCCACAGTGATATGAGTGCAATGAAAGAAGCTATGCTCGAAAATGCACAAAGCCATTAGCACAAAGGTACAAGGCAAAACAAGTTTTTAGACATAAACTCAACAATGTCAATCAAACTTTTTGATTTTCTGATTTTTATGTAATTTTTGGATTTTTGACACAAGAAGAAAAGGATTGATCAAAAACAAAAGAAAACCAAGAGTATGCATAAGTAAACAAACACACAACCATCAACATAAACAACAAGCAATCAAACAAACATTGTCACAAAGCATAGGAGGTATTAATGCATGGACATGTTGTAATGCTTATGCATGAGTACCCTTTTTCATCCACACGTCACTTGCGTTTGGGGTGATTTCCTTATAGGATTGGGTATGGGAGTTAGGGCTTTCAAACCTTCATGAGAAGCTTTCCAAGCAGTTGGTGAATGCACCAATCATCTTCATCATGTTCATCATTCCGGGATCACCATTTTGATCTCTCGATTGTTCACCTGCCCAATTTCTTCTATCATTTCTAGGTCCTCGTGACCTTTGAGGAGTTGCACTATTCTTTGCTCTCAGCTTTTGGCAATTTGGTCGAGTATGCCCTTGAAGTCCGCAATGATGACACACATAAGTTGATCTAGGACCTCTTTGTGGTCATGGACAAGACTTGGCATGAGATTCAGACCTGCCCACAGATTGATTACGGGAATTCAACAACCGTTCGTTCCCCACATTTCTCTTCTCCTCTATCTTGGGCTTCTCAGCAGTGGGACCAACATCAGCTGATTCTTTGGCCTTTATAAACTTCACTTCTTTAGTGACATTTCCAGATGAGCTACTTCCTCCGGTATATCCCAATCCGGATTTGTCTGAAAAGCACTTTTGCGATGAAATAACATCATCTAGTTTTTTGGTGGTGACCCTCTCAATTTTGGCATTTGCTTGCACAACCTTTTGCTCAAGAAATCTCACTTTTGTGTAAGTTTCTGACAGCTCACCATTCAGTGTTTCTATCTCACATTTGGCCTCCCTATATTGGATTAGGAGACTTTTATAATCCTCCTCTGCCTTCTTCATTTTTCTCACAGCTGCCTTGGCCACCCTTGTGTACTCACCCGACTTCTCCAGGAGTGAGTTATAATTCTCTTGAAGGTTGGCTATGCTTTCATCTTCTTCAGCATCTGATTCTTCAACAATTCCCATTGATTCTTCATCACTATGTTCTCTAAGGTCTCGTACAAGCAGATTCAACTCGTCTGAAGACTTAACATGAGCAATAGTCATAAAAGCTAAGTAGTTCCCCTCTCTATCACAGCTTTCTTTAGATTCTGAGTCGGATGAATCCGAGTCACTCAATGTTGTGGCATACACTTTGCCTTTTGATTTTAAATAATTCAGACATTCTTTCTTAAAGTGTCCATGCCCGTTACATTCGAAACAAGTGACACCTTATGTAGGTTGGGATTCTTTTCCATCTTTCCTTTTGAATTCCCTTTTCTCCCTTCCTGAACTTTGGAATTTTCCCTTATCACTAAATTTGCCATTATTTTTGAATTTCAAGAATTTTCTGAAATTTTTCACAAGGTAAGCAACATCTTTGTCAACCACATCTTCTCCCGATGAGTCATGATCCTCCACCTTCTCACTAATGGTCTTAAGAGCAAGGGATTTACTCTTTCGTTGATTGGGCAGCAACATCTCATAGGTATGAAGAGAACCAACCAACTCCTGGACTTTGATGTCATCAAGGTCCTTGCTCTCTTCAATCGCTGTCACTTTAGCACGAAAACTTTCTGGCAATGATCGAAGGATCTTCCTTACAATTTTAGAGTCTTCCGTTTTCTCTCCCAAATTGAACTTGCTGACAATCACTTCATTCAGCTTGCTATAGAAAGAATCAAAGGATTCATCCTCACTCATTTTTAACTCCTCAAACCGAGTGGTTAGCATCTACAGCTTGGTGTCTTTTACCTTCTTCGTGCCTTCGTAAGTGGTCTCCAATATCTCCCATGCTTCTTTAGCAACGGTAATGTGAGAGATCCTGTGAAATTCATCTGGTGACACACCACAGAAAATAGCATTGAGTGCTTTACTGTTAGTATTAGATGCAGCAAGTGCTGCCTTATCCCATGTGGATTTGGCTTCCTCAAGCCTGGTCCAACCTATCTCAACAGCATCCCAAACATATTCATCAATAGAACACAGAAAAGCTCTCATGCGAACCTTCCAAAAAGCATAATTACTACCATCAAAATATGGAGGTGCATTTAGAGATTGAGACTGATCCATCTTAAAAGGGAGTCAAGGATCACACAATGGTAATGAAACCACTAGAGGTGTACCCATTCTGATACCAATTGAAAGTTCAAATATGTGTATAAACACCCTTGAACGTTTAGACCCCCAATTTACAAATTAACCAATTCAAGTTTTATGTCAAACAACTAGTGTGTGGAAAATGAACATAAGCTATAATATGGAATTGGATAAATTATCTAAGCCAAATTAAAATCACAACCCACAGCAGATAATAAAGGCAAAGATAAAAGGGAAGGAAGATGCAAACACAAAGATAACACGCGATGTGTTATCGAAGAGGAAACCGAAGCCCTCGGTGTAAAACCTCTCTGCCGCCCTCCAAGCGGTAAACAATCTACTAGAAAATGTAGTTGGGATACAAGGACAGCAATAGACCCTCTAAGCCTAATCTACCTAGTGCACCTAAGCCCTCCAACACTCAATCTCACTCACTACCCTTACAACAAACCCACCTAGATACAAGGTTACTAAATGCTGAAATACAAACAAATTTGGCACGGAATAATACCAATAAAATGGTTGATTAAATTCAACCTTACATATTTGTTATTGGCCAGAATTTGTGACTTTTTAAAAATAAATGGCAAATATAGTAGGCACCCCCAAGGTTGTTTCCCTTTTAACTCACACCCTCCTAATTTTCATTATTAAATACCCATCTTTTCACATATTATCTGCATCCTTATTTATTTATTTATTTAGGGTTGTTTTTTAGTTTGAAAGACCACACAGATTTTGATTCTTTTTTTTATCCCCTCCTGGATTTTTTTTTTTTTTTGAAGACTGCACAAATTTTGACCACACTACCAAGCACAAAGCCTTTGTGAACTGCACTCAAGCATGTCTTTAATTTTGGTTTGGCATAAACTTGAAACAAATGCCATAAATATCTAGATTTGTGGCTTTTGTATTCTTAATGTTTGAATAAAACAATATAGTACAATTTAAACATGTTTCACAAAAAGATAATACCTTTTTGTGTGTGAATAATCTATTTTGTTATTTATTTCTGAATTTCATGATGAAAACCAATGGAATACTTATTTTCATGAAGATTATAGACATATTGAACTTTTTTAATAATTCAATAGTTGGGGTGGGGTTATTATGAAATTTATTGATATTAAGAGTGTTTGGTTATACATTGTAAATCTTTGATGAATTGGTATAATTTGGTGTTATTCTTGATACAAATGAAGAAGTTGAGAAAAGAGAAGAGCCTAAGAAAGGGAGGAAATAGATTCTTGAAAAGTATTGGATAAAGATTGAAGATGTAAGTACAATTGTATATTTATTCTATTTACTGGTTCTTTTGTAATACTTATTAAACCAAATGTAAGAGCACATTATGATTATTGTAATATATTACTTCATAATATTTGTATTTATATCATTTTTAATAATTTTGTGTAATATTTTGATAGTTTCATCATAATTACATGTTTCATCTTATATTAGAGCCAATTTAGCTTTCAATAATTGAAATTAAAGAAATGTTTAAACCTGAACATGTTAACATTTGATTTAAAACAATCTTGTGCGCATTGCTCGGGTTAGCGACTAGTATCATATACTATATATAATAGCAGAAGCCTTTAAGGAGGTGCTACCACGTTATGAAAAAAGATCACTTTAAAAACTGACACGTATACAACTTTAAGTTAAAAGAACCGCACGACACATCATTCCATAATTGAGGATACGACGTGTCCTATATGTTTGTGTTATCCGGAATCAACTATCCATGCTTTGTGGGAATGTGAGGCAGCCAAAGATGTGTGGGCTGGTAGTTTAAAAATTCTACAGAAGGGGGTTTCGGGTATGGCTGATTTTTTGCATCTAATGGAGTATTTACTGGATCGGATTGAGCTACATGATTTGGAGGAGGTTTTGGTGCAAGCTTGGCAGATTTGGAATCAAAGAAATCAGGTTGTATATGGAGGGAAATTTCATGAACCGGGATGGTTGATCACTCGAGCAAGGGAGCTATTAGAGGACTTTTGGACTGCCCAGATTAGATGAGAACTGAAACAGTGATGCAGCCAGCTCGTGATACCTGGCAGCCTCCTCCGCAGTCCGTTTTCAAACTTAATTTTGATGCAGCAGTATTTTCCTACCTCAATAGTTCTGGTTTTGGTGCTGTTATTTGCAATGACAAAGGGGAGGTTATGGCAGCCATGGTAACCAAGGGTTCGGTAGTGCTGTGCAGTGAGGAAGCGGAACTTCTTGCATGTAGGAAGGCGATTGAGTTTGCGGTGGATGCGGGATTCTCAGAATTTGTTATTGAAGGAGATAACAGCTCGGCCATGTCAACTATTTCGACGATGCAGCTTGATCAGTCACTGATGGGGAATGTGATTAGGGACATTCAACATTTGATTCGGAATTTGCATTGGGTAAGGATTGATTGTATTAGGAGAGGGGGGAACTGGGTTGCTTATGTATTAGCTCAATTTGCTAGAAATATTTCTGAGGATAGGTATTGGATGGAAGATGTTCCTCCAATACCTAGAGAAGCTGTGTACCGAGATGCTAATTTTGTTAATTAATTGAATGATATGCTTATGTTTCAAAAAAAAAAAAAAACAAATGTTAGTATCCGTTGTTCCCATTTGTTAAACACAAATGGCCAAAAGAAAAACCCTTCCTTGTGATCTTCTCTGCAATAGAGTGCAAGCTTGCCCACTTAGATTTCTGCCACCAAGTCAGCTTAGAGTCACAAGAGAATGTGCGTTACATCGTATGAAGATTCTTGTAAAACTGTTTGGAATAAACCGACATAGAAGGACAGAGGACGATAGAGAGACGATTAGTCTGAATATCCAGTAGATGTGAGAGACAGAAAGATAAATTTGAGGGGTGCCATTACAAGTTCTGTCATCACCGTTAGGCCTTCTGCCCATAAGTTCTGTTTTCAATTTTACAAATTGGGGTTTTTTTTGGGGAATCATTTGGGCATTATTTATGATTCAGTTATTTTGGTTTGATTGGTTACAATTTAGGTTTATTGGTGCGACGAATGTCTGAATCATCCAAAGCAGTCGATAGAGGAACATCAGCATCAGCATCAGTAACAGCACCTGAAGTCTCAGCAGTAGCTGTACCTGTAGAAGAGGAAGGAGGGGGAACACCACTCGATGACGCATCTCTAGTACGAGGAGGAGCAACTCTCAACTGAGTAGTCCTCTGACGAAGAAAGGTGGCACCTATGGGAGCAATCACATGAACAGGCTCACCAGACGGAAAACCATCTAGACCTAAATAGAGCAAAATCCTATGAATGAAAATAGGATGAATCAGTGCATACCCTACGGCAAAAATCCTATGAACCTCGTTCAAAGAACGAAGGAACAAGTGAGGAAAACTGATAGATGCTCGAGAAGAAAAGGCGTACAAAAACACACATCGCTCTAAAGGGATGGTGTGGAAGTGAGAGATAGGTCATAAGGAATGACACGCAATCCTAAAGAAGAGATAGGACGTCTCGGTAAGCTCAGCGGACGTGATCCGAGGATCAGAACCCCACTGGATAGATGACCCAGTGATGTAAGACATGACGATGTCTAATGAAGGTGACTCATCATAGGGATAGTCAGCATCCCGAACAACCGGCACCCCAAGAGCCTCAGCCACTACCTTAGGGGTAATGGTGAACTCTACATCTCGTATCCAACTCGTAACTAGGGTGTTGGAATCATAGATGTGGCAAGAGAGGTTCGAGTAGAATTCTCTAATCAGGGCGGTCGGGGGTGGATGATCTATCTCTACGAGAGGCAACCAACCCTTAGACTCAAAATCGGCTCTAATGGCCGGATCAAGCGCATCTAACACAACAGCTCACTCAGACCAGATCTTATGCTTACAGTTCAAAGTCTCGTAGGCTTCTCTACACTTATCATTCTTAAACAGCTCAACTCTAGTAGGAGACTTAGAGGAAGTGGAAGTGGTCCTATGGGCTCTAGTTTTCCTAGGCATGGTGCTAAGATAAGGATCAAAACACAGAGCGGAAGATCAAAAACCACAAAACCAAAACCAAGGGCAGACTGCAAGTTAGCACAAAAACAAAATATAGAATCAAAATCTATATGATGCATGAACAAGTTTAAATGTCATGATGCATGTTCTAATGCAGTGAATTAAGTCCAAAAGGTTCAAATTAAAAAATTGGCTTGAACATTAACGTTTTGAACACAAAAATCCCAAAAATTTAGAAAACCACTTGATCAATTTGAAAAATATTGACGAATTGATCATTACACATGATATAATAACAAAAATAATGACCAAATACATCAATTGGATAAGCCAATTTCATCAATTTGAGCCAATTTGACAAAATCCCCAATTCGGATCAAATTCAAAACCCTAGAATTTTCAATTTTTCAAAAAACACAAAATTGATCAAATTAAACTATAGGGAACATCATTATAGCATCATAGCACAAAAACCCATTGATCAATTTCACAATAATAGGTTTGAATCATCAAAAAACCCAACATATTGAAAGCTCCGAAAATCCCCATGAAAATGCATGAAATAAAGAAATAAACTTGAAAAAGAAGGGCAAAAGGGGCTTACCGGCTTCCAAGGACAAAAACCTTGCAAAAATCTTGAAGGAAAACGACAAAAAAATAGATGGTGGAGCCTAGAGCCAACGTGGAGAGAGAGAAAAGCAAAGAACTATTTGAAAAGTGCCTTTGAAAAAGTCTAATTCTGCCTTTTAAAAAATCCAATTCACGAGTTTCGATCGGTCAAAAATCAGCCTCGACCGGTTGAAACAGACAGAGACTCCCTCTCTCAAATTTTAGAAATTTTAAAAATTTCGATCGGTCGAAAAACAGAATGGACCGATCGAATCAGGCAGAGGCTTACCATTTTTGAGGAAAAATACAATTTTTGAATAACAAGATGATTTAACTCAAAGCATTGAATTTTAAGAACAAAAATGCATGAGTATGAGATTATATGATTTTCAAATCAAGGATTTAAAGCCCAAAATTCCCACAAAAAAAAAAAACAAAATTTTTGCATTCTCCACAAATTTTCAAGCAACAATTTAAATTTGCACATAATTCAAAGTATTTGCAATAACTTGGTTGGTCAGACCATAAACACACACAATAACATGTATAATGTTTAGTAAAGTGTAACTCGTGTAGTGTGTGCAACTAGCAAAAACTTGAGATACATGTGAGGTGATATGTGAATAACAATCAATCACGAAGTCTACAAAATTCATCATAAAGAATTTAAAAGAGACTATCACCTAAAGAGTTACATCATATAACTCTCACATCTCCTAGATCATAAGCTTGCAATCATGTAAGTTTCTTGATTTTATGCCTCATAATATACATTCCAATTTTAAGTCATGTGAGTTTGGCATCAAGCCTAATAGTACACACCAATTTTGATTTTAAAAATTAAGCACTTTAACCGAGGTTTCACCTTATGTTCTTTTTGTGCATGTGCTACACTTTCTCGATCACAAAATCTTATGATATGCACTAAGGTGTTCATGATTGGCTAGTGAACAGTGGTGAGATGGTTATTTATGCATTTCTCTAAAAGTTCAAGTCCAACATTTAAAAACATGTGTCTTCAAGATTAAGACATAGTAATCAAAAACCATACACATCTTTCCCACACAACATGCACTACAAATCTTCAAATAGTAAAGTGCAATAAATAAGCTCATCAAAGCTAAACAAGGTACAAAAGACATGTTATGTGAAAATAAATTGACCAACCTTGTTCTCAAAAACCAAGAAGAATAGTGCAAAACAAAATGTGCTTCCTTTTTTTTTATTTTTATTTTTTTATATATATATATTTTATAAAAAAAACATCTAGAATGAAATGCATGAATGTTATGCTATGCAAATCCTAGAAACATAAAAACAAAACAAAACCAAAGAATAATGGTCACAAAGGGTAGAGTAATGAAGCACAAGGACCATGTCAGAAATACTCAGTTAGGTCGAGTCTTTTGCATCCAAAACCTTTTAGATGCACCACGAGCATTGGAGTTTTTATTCACTTGAGAATGATTACCAACTCCAGGATTGGAATAAAGGTTTAAAGCCTTTACCAAATCACCAATAAGTACCAATGGATCAAGTGCTTGAGGCACAGGTACTTTTGGTTTGTTTGCTCTCTTAGCAACTTGCAGCTTGTAGCAATTTGGACAGATGTGTCCAATCTTTCCACAAAAGTGACAAACCCATGTAGGTTTATCATGTGTCTTGTCCTTAGATAGGGTAGGCTTCTTAGGCTTAGATTCTTTCAGATTAACCTTAATCTTCCTAAATGATGAACCTTCTAAGGATTTAGCAACCTCACTCATAGAGGGTTTGACAGTTTCACTCACTGAAGGTTCAGAAGAAGAAGATGAAGGAACAAACTTAGTGGAATGGGGAGTGGACACACAGATGCTATCAACATAACCTAAACCAGTTTTGTCAGAAGACGACTTTTGAACACTCAACATTTGATCAAGTTTAGAACTAGCAGATCTAGCAACAGATAAATCAAGTTCCAAAGATTTAACTTTATCAAGCAAAAGCATGTTTTCAGTTTTCACATTGTTCAAAAGATCATTAGCATCAAGCAATTTAACAAGCAAGTTTTTCTTTTCAAGCTCAAGAGATTCAATTTTCTTCAGGCCAAGTTCAACATTCATAGCATCCTTTGCAGCAACTTTACAAAGTTTGTTATAGGCATCTTGAAGATCTGCATCTTCAGAGAGTTCCCCATCAGAAGGGTTCTCTTCAACAGATATGCTCTCATCAACTATAGCAGTAGCAGTGAAAGCAATGAAGTTTCCATCCTCATCGCAATCAGACTCATGATTAGAAACTTCACCATCACTAAGGGTTACAGCCATAGCCTTACCCTTAGACTTCAAATAGGTTGGACATTCAAATTTCATGTGTCCATACCCTTGACACCCAAAACACTGAGAGCCCAAGGAATTATTAGAAGCTTGACCTACTCTTTCTCTAGGCTTATCATTGTTGTTAACCTTAGTGGGATTATGCTTTCTAAAATTTCTAGGTTTAGCAGTGTTTGTGCCTCTTGCCTTTCTATTGCTATTCATGAGAAAGTTTTTAAAGTTCTTGGCAAGATAGACAATCTCTGTGGTAGAGAGCTCATCATCAAATCCACCACTTTCAACATCATCAACTGACTTAAGAGCCATTGATTTGGATTTGGTAGTTTTGGGTAGATCCAACTCATAGGATTAAAGAGATCCTACAAGCTCATCAACAGGGATGGAGTCTACATCCTTGCTTTCAGTAATGGCAGTCACCTTGGGTCTAAAGTTTTCAGTCAAAGATCTAAGAATCTTCTTAACAATTTTAGGTTGATCATAGATTTCACCCAAGTTAAAAGCAGAATTAACAATATCATTCAGTTTAGTATAGAATTCATCAAAAGATTCATCATCAGACATCCTAATGCTTTCAAATTTAGAAGTCAATTGCTGCAATTTGTTTATTTTGACAGCCTTCGTGCCTTCATGCACAGTCTGGAGGATATTCCAAGCAATATGAGCAATCTCAACATTCGAGATTCTCTTAAATTCCTCCATAGAAACAGCGTTAAAAATCGCATTCATAGCCTTGCTATTAAACGAAACTGCTTCTTTCTGAGAATTTTCCCACTCACTAACAGGAGTAGTGGGCTTCTCCTATCCGTATTCAATGGAGTTCCACACCCTCTCATCAATGGATTTCAGGAATACTTTTATCCTTACTTTCCAGTAAGTATAATTATTCCCATCAAAGTGAGGAGGAATAACTAGAGAGTGTCGATGTTCCATGACAACAGGGGTCAAGGATCAGCTCAGTGATCAAAAGATCAACAACAAAAGAGCTACTTGCTTTGATACCACTTGACAGTTTTTAGACCCCTTAAACAATTGATTTAACCTAGGTAATTAGCCAAGTTGTTACTTAGTCTAATTAAACAAGTCTAGGTTATCACAATATAAAAGATCAAATCATGCAAAACAGTGGAAAATAAATAACACAAGATATGATCACCTAGGAAAACCAAACGGGTAAAAAACCTGGGGAGGATTTAACCTAACTATCCTCAAGGTAAAAAGCAAATCCACTAGAAAGAATCAAAATTCATACAATAAGACTTACAAGCCCCCACGCTCGGCTTTTTATTACTACCAACCAGGAGAACTTACTGACATGACCACGTGCAAGCTCCAAATCCACGGACTCCTTCTTTCTTTGATTCACCACCAGCTACAAGCACACCCGCTTGTGTATTCTTTAAGCTTTAATGGCAGCAACTGAATTGATCATCAAGGCATAGAAAATATCTCCTTCTTGAAAACCCTAAGTTTGTGTAAAGGAAAGCTCCTCTAGATCTCACAAGAGATTTACACAAACCGCAAATATGGGCAATACTAAAACGTGGCTAGGGTTTGCCTTTTATACTTAGGACAAATAAGAAACCCTAAAAACGTTTTAAAACAAATTGGGCTGAGTTGGACGAATCTGCAGAAAAGCATTCTGCGCGAGCTTCGATTGGTCGAGCCTAAGCTTCGATCGATTGAGCCAAGCCGAAAGGCACAATCCTTTCTGCTTTCACTCGATTCCAACTTTACATAAAATCACAACTTTGAGCTAGACTTAAATACTTCTAAACACATTGTTTTGATCATGGTTTGCCAACAATACATATTAGAGTTCTAAATATACAAACTCCTAAACTTTAGAACCTAACAATAGTGTACAATACCAGTTTTACTAAAATATGGTTTTAGATTTCAAATGTTTAATAGACGTGATTTCAACTTAAGTCATTAAAGGTAGAAGATCTGATAACCTGAAATAGTCCATTAGAGAGATTATATAAGTCATTCATATATTGAATGTGAGAGGCAGAGAATCTTCATTAGTTTCGTAGATAACTATGATTAAACTCAACATAAGAAAATGTTTGGGCATGAGATTCTTTAAAACAAATTGTGATGCTTGCTGTTGTGTAAGACAAGAAAGCTGATGTTACTGTTATTCTTTGTTTTGTTATACTTTTTTTTTGGTAAACTTGTTTCGTTATACTTTGAATGTGTTGTTAGTGGTACTCTCTCTCTCTCTTTCTCTCTCTCACTCTTCCTCCTATTCCTTTTCTTCTTTGATGTCCAACTGTTCTTCACTTTTTTCTTTTTTTCTTTTTGCATGTCATAATTTAGGTGCTGTGGTGGGTTAGTCTACTGGTTTTGTGGGTGACGAGTTATATACATCTTCTAGGAGTTTCAAAAAAATATTGTCAACTGTACCAAGTCTCCTTCCTTCCAAAATATTTGGTTTGCAATGCCTATATTCTCTGTTATTATATCTTAGGAACCAGTGACTTACTTTTAAAAAGCCAATGTTGTCTATAAAAGATTTCAAACCCAGATAGTGTTTTAGTTGATAATCAGCAACATGGCGGGTAGCATTAATAAAAACGAGAGAGTGAAGGGACTCAATGACGAGATATGGTCATTGGAGTAGGTGAAAGACTTCAAGAAAGAGGAGAGGCTAATACCCACATTTGCAAAGGGAGTTAAAGTTTTCTTGACCAGATTAAATATTTTATATTGCATAGTGAGAATTGAGGATTTACTATTATTTGTTCAATTTCATGCTACTTTTAAATTTATATTACTAGAAGCATTTGGTTTTACTTTGGGTGTCACTCCATTTGGAGATGATTGGAACTTTGATCAAGACAGCATGCTTATAAAATGCATTAAAGATAAATTTGGTGTAGGTTCTAACAAATGCTTTAGCAAGCTTGGTTTAGATCGAGGCAATCAGAGGGAATGCTTATGCTTTATTTTGATAAGGTGAAGTTGTATTTTATCTCTTGCTAGAGGTATCTGGTGCTTTGCAAGGAGCTAACTTACTAAAAGCAAGGGTTTTGAATTTTTAAAGGAGATTTTAGAGTAAAGTTCAAAACTTAGTTTTTAACTAAGATCCATGCAACATTTTTTCCTTTTAGAATGCACTTGAAATTCCAATGTCTCTTTAGTTTCATCAGTTTATTGTTCTCTTCATTCATCTTATTTCAATTTCATTTTCATTCTCTGAATTCTATTTGGTTTTTCTTTTCTTCCTCCTTACTTTTTTTTTTTTTTTTTGTCTGCAAGCCTTCTATGGCAGTTATTAAAAAGGCAGGATTGCAAAGATGTACAAGCTGTTGAAATTAAAAACCGTTTTGGAATGAAACAGGAAAAATTTGGGGCTTTTAAAATAGTGATATAGAGATTTGAGACTATAAAGCAGAGAAAGATATAAATCAGAGTCTTCACACATGGTTAGATTGCTGACATCCTTACCTGTAAAGTTTTATTTTTAATTTTTAAAATTTGGATGTTATTAATAAGTTATATTTGGGTGTTTTGGTTGTGCTTCAGGTATTTTGGTCTAAATGCAACACCTTCCTGGTTTGGAACTCACTCCATCACTAAGTAAGTTTTCTCTTTATATTTTCATACCTTGAAGTTCAACTTATTTGAATTCTCATTTTTCCCTTACCTTGGCAAACTTTCTTCCCTCAGCTGTTATACTTCTGGAACTTTTTTTAAAAAGTTTTATTTATATAGTAAATAAAAAATTAGGAAAAAAACATGAATTATGCATTAACTTTGATAAAATGTCTGGGTGGTCTCAATAAAGGTATTTCAGTTATAATTTGTTTCTACTTAGAGTAGTTCTTTTGATTTGGTTTGGTTTTGGATATTTGGATTAATATGGTTTTGGGTAATTTGAACTGGTAATTAAGAGTTAGATTTGGTCTCTGTTTAGTTAGCTATACCCAATAAAGCTTAATGTTCCTCTGAATATTAGTATGTTAGTATTGAGAAAAAGATCAAGGTTCCTAGAGTTATTGTCCGCAATACTCATGCATACATAATGAAGGTAGGTTTTAGTTTCCACCTTGTTGGTATTCTTCCCACCTATTGCACAGTTTGAGGGCATTACACAGTTTACCTGATGAGCAAGTCTGTACCCTG
The DNA here is from genome assembly GCF_932294415.1 of Quercus robur. Classification (NCBI taxonomy): domain Eukaryota; kingdom Viridiplantae; phylum Streptophyta; class Magnoliopsida; order Fagales; family Fagaceae; genus Quercus; species Quercus robur. Next base: position 22,693,897 of record NC_065542.1, read on the forward strand.
TAGTTTGCTGCATTTCATTGAGTTTATACTATTTATTGAGAATGTGTGCAACCATATAGTGTAATTTCTTACATGATATCAATATTTGTAATTTGTTTCACAATATGTATTTATTCCGATAGCATGTTTTGTGCATCTCATGTATGCTCAGTATATTTATGCATGAAATGGCAAAATATGAGTGTTAGTTATGGATGTTTGGTACAAAAAACAAATGCCAACCAAAAGGCTCACACTACTACATATGATCTCATTTTTACTAAATTCAACTTTTGAATGGTGAAACTAGAGAAAGAGATTATTTAATCTATTAAGAGGAAATTTTCTTTTCTATTTCTTTGAGGAAATTAATAAGATTTTTTTTCCCAAAGGCGTGTGAGCTCTACACTTTTGGGAGCATATAAGTCAACATAGGAAAGGAAGAACTCTACCAAGAGCTTGGAAACCACTTTCTGTTGTACTTTGAGACCACGATTTAACTTTGCCCTATCTTGTGGTGAAAAAAAAGACTACAACATACGGTGATTCAATGCATACAATAAATGATCATTGTCATTCATGACAAGTGGAAGCCATGTATAATCAGATTAGTTTTATATTTATTGGGATGTAATGTGACTTTTCGTTATTAAAATTATTTCCTCATCTAGAAGGATTATATGGTATGGTGTAATCAATGTTTCATATCAAAAAAGTTTACTGGGAATAACATAAACTTGATGTTATGCATAGACATAAATTGATGTACCAATTCAACACTACATTGTCATTAATATAATTGTCTTAGATGATGAATGTCAGATGTGTGCCATGTGACCAATAGTTTTTCTGAGTTTTGATGCCCTTAATCTTTCTTATACAAGCTTTGATATTTTGACATGGTGGCAATGCATGCTTAATATGTATAATTATTACAAAGTTTAATAATTTGTATAAAATGAAAATGATGGCATATTGGCTCTTACTTATATCAAATTTCATTACTTCAATTATCTCTCTTTTTTTTTTTTTTTTTTCTTTTTTCCCTATATTTTTAAAGGCGCATGCCTTATTTTGAATAAATTAGAGAAAAACAATTATGTGTACCATTTCAATAGCTATCCCGTGCATCGCACGGGTTTGAGGCTAGTGTAGATAAAGGAAGACTCTACCTTGAAATGGCCTAAACCATTGAGCTCGTCCTCAGAGCGAAGAGATCCGAAGAAGTACTATCGCCTCCATAAGGATCATGGTCATTATACAGACGAATTATAGAATTTGAAAGAACATATGGAGGAGTTGGTCCAAAGGGGGAAGCTCCAAAAATTTGTTAAGAAAGACTATCAAGCTTGCTAGTGAACAGAGGAGAAACCTACTGACAACCAAAGAGAGGACAATCTCAAACCCATCGTGGGAGAGATAAGGACGACCATTGGGGGACCAATCGTTGGAGGATCATACAAGTCCCTGAGGAAAGCAGTTCAGGGCAGGTGAACAGCATCCATGTCAAGTACCACATGGCAAAACATCGTCGCACTGGGAATGACGACATTATCTTCTCTGAGCAAGATGTGAAGGGGATCAGGCAGCCCCATGATGATCCCCTAGTCATTATGCTAACCATTGAAGGGTTTAACACCCGAAGAATGCTAGTGGATAATGGAAGCTCGACATATGTAATGTACATGACGGCTTTCCAGCAGATGAAGTTGGATTCAAAACACCTCAAGCCTTTCGGATATCCATTAGTCAGCTTTAATGGAGACCATGTTTATCCAAAGGGTATTATTTCATTATAGATTGCAGCAAGGACCTACCCCGCTCAAGTGATGAGAATGGTAGACTTCTTAATTGTTGACTGCCCTTTGTCTTACAGTGTGATTCTTGGGTGACCAACCCTTAATCGCCTTAAGGTAATGACTTCCACATATTACCTAAAAGTGAAATTTTTGACCCCTCACAGAATTGGAGAAATCACAGGGGACCAACTTTTAGATCGGGAATGTTACCAGGCAGTCTTGGCATCTAGGGAAGATCACACTTAGATGGTAGAAGAAGAAGCACCCAAGCCTATGGTGGAGGCGGAAAATGTTGTGCTAGTGGAAGGAGAATCATCCAAAACCATAAGGTAGGAAAAGAGCTTCAACTAACTTTGAGGGACGAATTGGTGAAGTTTTTGAAAAAGAACTTGGATTTCTTTGTATGGAGCCATAAAGACATGTTAGGGATCGATTGACGAGTGATGGAGCATAGTCTTAATGTCAACCCAACAAGGAAGCCCGTTCAACAAAAGAGACGAGTATTCACTCTAGAGCGAAACAAAGCAATCATAGAAGAGGTGGAAAAACTTTTAACTGCTGGATTCATTAGAGAAGTCTACTATCCAAAATGGCTTGCAAATGTTGTTATGGTGAAGAAGTCCAATGGAAAATAGAGAATGTATGTGGACTTCACTGATTTGAACAATGCATGTCCCAAAGACAGTTTTCCTCATCCTAGAATTGACCAGTATGTTGATTCAACGACTGGCCATGAACTACTAACCTTCATGGATGCTTTTTCAGGTTATAACCAAATCCTAATCAAGGAGTAAAATCAGGAGAAAATTGCGTTCATCATTAGCCAAGGCCTAGTCATGTCGGATTAAAGAATGCAGGTGCCACCTATCAAAGATTGGTGAATCAGATGTTCAGCAATCAGATAGGAAGGAATATGGAAGTTTATGTACACGATATGCTCATAAAAAGCAAGGAAGCTAAAACCCATCTTACAGACCTTCAAGAGGCGTTCGATACTTTGAGAAGGTATAGAATGAAGGTTAAACCTGCGAAGTGCCTTTTTGGAGTCTCATCAGGAAATTCCTACGCTTCATGGTATCTCAGCAAGGAATTGAGGCGAACCCAAAGAAGGTCAAAACCATACTTGACATGGTTTCTCCCAAGACAACCAAATAGTTGCAAAGACTAACAGAGCAAGTAGCAACATTAAACAATTTTTTGTCTCGAAGGCCACTAACAAGTGTCTTCCCTTCTTTAAAGTTCTTAAACAGGCTTTTCAGTCCTTTCAGAGCCTCAAGGAGTATCTAGCCAAGCCTCCATTACTAAGTATAAGGAGAAGATTTGTTTTTATACTTGGTTGTATCACAAACAGCGGTTAGTTTCGCTTTGATTTGCGAGGAATCCAAGATACAGAAGCTAGTGTATTACACAAGTCAGGCTTTTCAGGGTGCCGAAGCAAAGTATCCATGCATGGAGAACATGGCCTTCTCATTAATCATGGCTTTGACAAAGTTTTGTCCATACTTCTAGGCTCATACTATTATAGTTATGACAGACCAACCAATCTGAAAAGTAATGTGCAAACCAGATGTTGCAAGTCTTATGGTCCAGAGGGCAATTGAGCTAAGCCAGTTTGACGTTGAGTACAAGCTAAAAACTGCAATCAAGGCACAAGCTTTAGCGGATTTCATTGTAGAATTTACTCTTCTAGACCCTGATCAGAAAGCAGAATATTGGACAGTTTGCTCCAATGGCTTATCTATCATAGGAATTGGAGGTGTCGGTGTCATAATGATGTTGCTAGAGAATGACGTACATAAGTATGGGGTTCAACTCCAGTTCTAGTAACAAACAATGAAGTAGAGTATGAGGCACTTCTTGCCAACTTGAGGGTCGCAAGAGCCTTAGGAGTCAAGAATTTGAGATTGAGGACTGATTATTAGCAGATTATTAGGCAAATAACCAATGAATATGAAGCAAAGAAGGAAAGGATGAAGAAATACCTATAGCTAATGAGCGAGCTCATTGACGAGTTTGATGACGTCAGACTCGAGCTAATCCCAAGGGAAGAAAACTCAGCTATTGACGAGTTTGCTAGACTTGCATTAACTGAAGATGCTTTAGTAACATTAGGCTTGCTCATGGAGGTTTAGACAATCCATAGTATTGACGGATTGTAGGGCCTTTCGATTCAGAAACCAAGCAACTGGATGGAACCAATCATATCCTACATTAGAGATGACCAACTCCCATCTGACTCATCAAAGGAAAAGAAGGTTAGAGTCTGAGCAGCAATGTTCACTATTTTGAATGGAGAACTCTACAAAAGAGGATTCTCAATGCCATACCTAAAATGCTTGATTATTGACGAAGCGACGTATGTGCAATGAGAAATACACGAAGGTGTGTGTGGTAGCCACTTTGGACCTCGATCTCTGGTGGGAAAGACGGTTAGGGCAAGCTACTTTTGGCCAACTATGCAAAAGGATGCAGTTGAACTTGTGAAGAAATGCAATAAATGTCAATGGTTTGACAACGTGTAGCATATACCTAGGGAATTACTAACGAGCATCTCCTTACCATAGCCATTCTCCAGGTGGGGTATAGATATCATTGGTCTGCTCCCTTTGGGAAAGTGGCAAGTGAAGTTTCTGTTCATAGCCATTGATTGCTTCACCAAGTGGGTCGAAGAAAAACCACTAGCGGTAATCACCGAAGAGAAGATACAAACCTTTGTCTGGAAGAACATTATCTGTAGGTTTGGGATCCCTAGGATGATCATATCTGATAATGGTCGACAGTTTGATAGTCGAAAATTCAAGGAGTTTTATGCAGAACTAAGGATACAAAATCACTATTCGTCACCTGGACACCTACAAGCTAATGGGAAAACAAAAGTAACAAATCGTACTTTGCTTAAACTTATCAAAGCATGACTTGAAGGGGCAAAGGGTGCATGGCATGAAGAGTTGCTTGGGTATTATAGGCTTATAGGACAACAGCATGAACACCAACAGGAGAAATTCCATTCAAGTTGGCCTTTGGCATTGAAGTAGTTATCCTAGCTGAGGTAGGAGTCTCCAGTCTTAAGCAAGCTTATTACGATGAGGGTACAAATAACGACAAACTGAGGCTCAGCTTAGTTTGTTTGGCTGAAGTCAGAGATGAGGGAACCTTGAGAATGGCTCGGTACCAGCGAAAAATGCAGAAGTACTATAATCAGAGGGTAAAGCTCAGAAGGTTCAACCCTGACGACATGGTGTTGCAGAAAGTCTTGCAAGCTACTAAGGATCTAGTGCAAGGGAAGTTAGGGCCTACTTGAGAAGGCCCATACAAGGTTGTCTGTTACTCCAGACGAGGAAGCTATTATTTGAAGGATTTCGAAGGCAATCCACTTCCTCGTCCGTGGAACGTGGAACATCTCAAGAAATACTATCAGTAAAAGCAATTGCTTGGTCTAATATTCTCTGTTTGTAAGAGCACCTCGCCTGACAACACATCAGATCACAAGATTTAATTGGTTTTTCTAAGTATTTCTTCTCCTTCAACTATTTTGATAAAGCTATTTTCAGTTTGCTGTTTCCTTGTAATTCCCTCTTATATGAGGGATGCATGAAATAATAAGGCTTGTTCAGCCATCCCTTTTTTCTCAATAAAGTTTGACAGAGTGTCAAAGCTAAGTTCAATGACGAAAAGGAAGTATCTGAAATCTAGCAACAAGTTCAAATCACAAACATGATAAAAACACGAATGGTAAAAGCTCGAATGACGAGTGAAAATCATAAGTGTGGTAAAAACTAAAAAAAAATGGTCAAAATCACAAAATATGGTAAAAACTCAAAATGACAAGTTAAAATCACAAATGTTGTAAAAACTCACAAGATGAGTTAAAATCACAAGTTAAAGCCATAAATGTGGTAAAAACTCACAAGATGAGTTAAAATCACAACATACGGTAAAAACTCAAAATGACTAGTTGAAAGTCATAGACGTGGTAAAAACTCACAAGATGAATTAAAATCACAAAATAGAGTAAAAATCGTAAACGTGGTAATGACTTTGACGATGAGCTGAAATCATAGAACATGGTGAAAACTCAAATGACGAGTTAAATTCTTAAGCAGGGTAATAAAAGAGCAAGCATGAATCAAAGTAGAAGAACTTCAAAGTTCAAAACCAGATAAATGCATTGTTTTTAAAATAAAAGCCTCAAAATAGGAGGCACCCATTGTTTCTCAAACAAAAGCCTCAAAATAGAAGGCACCCACTGTTTCTAAATTAAAAGCCTCAAATCAGGAGGCACCCACTTTTAAAAGGAGCATTGACGATCTCCTCAACATGGCCCGCCTCTATCAAAACCTCATCAGTAGCTCATCCTATAGCAGCACCTTCTCCTTAAACAATATCGGTAGCTTCAACAATGGTCTCACCTTCCTTCTCATTAGCCTCGTTGGCAAGGATCTCAATATCAATAGCTTCAAAGTCCAAATTTGCAAAATCAGCTACATGGCTATGGTGCTTTATCATCCACCAATGAAAAAGCTCGAAGCCCTTGAAATACTGCTCGAACTAAATGTCGAAGAAGCAATTAGACTCCAGGAACCTAGAAATCACCTTCTCACATTCCTTGTCCGTTCTCAGGAGGGCAGCTTGAACTTTCTCATTTTTCTGAATGACGAGCTTTTTCTTAACCTTTAGTGCCTCCTTCAGTTCTTTCACCTTCTCCATGGCCTTTGTCAATTGGTCCATAGCTTTGATCAGATCCTTTCTCTCAGCCTCAATAGAATCAACCTTGGAGTTAGCCACTACTACCTTCTCCTTGCTATTTAAGTAGTCCATTGTCAAACGAAGGGACTCACCAAGAACTTGAAAAAATGAAAGAAAGTTTAGTAATGTTTAATAGGTGTAACTACTTAAGGAGTAATGAAGAAACGTTGAGTAAAATACCTGCACTAGTTTGTAACTATGATGGCTAACCAGTTCGTGAGAAGGGATGGATGAGAGACCCTTAAGCTCGTCATCAGTGATGACATTATAAGCTCGTCCAAAGGCAGTAGTAGGGTCGTCCCAAACACTCTCACCAACCTTGGCTTTCCCTTTAGAGCATGTGGTCATAGGACTGAAGGTTATCATCTCGAGAGAAGGTGTGGGAGAAGACGGAGTACCAAAAAGTGATAAGGGGGCAAGAGTCTCATCCTTCCCTTCATCTAGCTTGCGTTTCTTTGATCCGAAAGTAATGTGAGATAAGGGTTCATTCTTCAAGTTCTTGACACAGGCATACTTGTCTTTGTTATAGCTAGTGGCCATTTCTACAAAAAGAAGGTTAGTTGGGTGAAATTCTATAAGCGAAAATAAGAAAGGACGAAGAATTAAAAACCTACTCTTCTCTTCCTGGGCGATTTTCTTTAAAAAGTATACAAAAGGCTCGGGTCCTTGGCAATACTCTTACATATGACGAGGATCAACTAGCTCATTGAAATCGTCAACTGTGAGGACGAACTCAAGGGAAGCCTTAAGTTTTCCTAGATAGCATTCCTCCAATAGAGGACGAAAAAAAAAAATCAAAAAAAGAAAAAGAAAAAGGAGATTAGAAGAACGGTAAACTTAAAACAGCCAGTTTAATGAAGAGGAAAGAGAGACACACCAAAAGAAGGGATTTCCCATTTTCGTAGCAACCATGTGACCTCACCTTATAGGTTGTCAGACATGGCTTCCCATCCAGAGCCAGAAATGAAGAAATATTGTGACTTCCAGTCACGAAAGGAAGTAGGGAAACTACGGACGATTCTAGATTCCTTAGTCCAAGGTAAAAGTTCAAAGTACCCATAGTGGATGGAAGGTTTCAAGTGGTACAGATAAAGAAATTTATTTAGTGTAATCATGTCCCTATCATGGATAGATACCTAGATCGACATACAACCAATAATCATCCTCCATGCCTTAGGGATGAGCTGACTGGGTGCAGCATTAAGAACAGAAAGGAGTTGAATGATAAATGAATGAACAAGAAAACAGAGGCCATATGAAAAGGTAGCTTCATAAAAACTCACCCCGCCATGAGCAAGGGTGCACACTTTTTCATTTGGAAGAGGTAATCTTATAGCTACCCCTTCAGGGAATTGAAACCTCTGACAGATAGATTTCAAATGTCTTGACTATAAAAGGCAAGACTTAGAGAGAGCATGAAAGGGGATTGAAGACGAAGGAACTTTTGAAGAAGAGGGGGTTTTTGAAGATGATGGGGGTTTTGACACTACGATTTCAAAATCCTTATCAGAGGACTCACCACTTGACGAAATATCATTTTCTAACTCATTGGACCTAACATCGTTGTCTCTGTACTTTATTGTAGTCATCTCTAGATGATGGGCAATTAAAGATCAACAGAGCAAAAGGAAAAGGCTAATCAAAACAAGCCTAAAAGTCCCACAGTCTTGAGGTACAAATAAACCAACGTGGGGATGGCGTCCACCAGAAGACTTAAGAAACACTCCTAACCTAGAGAAGACAAATGAAACAGAGGGAGTTTCCTTCTTAATGAAATCTAAATCAACCATTAAGGGAGCAAAATGGGTCTTACCATATAGAAGGTGCATGAACTCTCTTTTAGTTTCAGACTCCAAGCTTAGTGTATAACGAAGAAGAAGAAGAAGAATACGAGAAGGCTTTTTGATAAAAAAGGAAATAAATTCAATGCACATGAAACTCAAGGAAAACACACACGTGTGGCCAACAAAAACATGGAATGTGGTTATCAGTTGAAGAAAATGTCGCCCCACAATAAATATGATGGGATGAGAATCTCGGGGCACGAACAAAGCGATCCACCTAAGACGGACTTTCCATATTCCTTATCTCATCCAAATGACAGACAATAAAGGAATAAGGGGGGCAATTGACGAATAGCATATAAATGGTTGTTCGTTACTTGCAAATCGTCCATTATAGTGACAAGTAAGTGTATGGACGAGCGTAGGTGCATTAACTCTAGGCATCAATCAATGACCAAGCAATGAATAGCACGAAACCATCACCATCGTCCAATAATGCAGAATTAAGGACCGGTTATGAATAGAAAATGTTGGAGCTAATTTGCAATCATTAAGCATTGATTACCCAGCTGCAACATAACGGTATATTGAGTATTAACTCTAGCTAAGGCTATATAAAACCAAGAAAAATAGGTAAAAGGACATGAACACACAACTTCTACACATATTACAGTTTTTTCAGAGAGAATAAGCTAACTTAAGCATTGGACGGTCCTTGGCAGGCCCCAAATCGGTGCCCTTACCTGTTAAGTGCTTTCTATGATATAGGTTTTACAGGTCATCCATCATACTGATGAGGGGCCTACTGACTAGGCAAATTCCTACTTCATCACTTACAAACCCGGAGTCCAAAGGTGACAAGAGGACCACTACTGCCCAATCTGTTGGATGCCGAGACAAGAGGAACAGGATGCTACGACTCGCTTGAAACTGAGGCTTGGCTCACGCATTACCAACTTCTATGACCTTGGCCCATGTAGTGCCAACTTTTATGACTTGCACAAAGTAAATCAAGTGGCTTAACAAAAAAAAAAAAAAATAATAATAAAGAAAATACAAAGACAAGCACAAGAAAGAATGGAAAAAAAAGGGAGAATACTTGCTACGGTTGAAGAAAAAGAAAAGAAAACTCAAAAAATGGTGCTTAATTTCATTCCCACCCATAAAACACCAAGTCCTTTTATAGAGGTGGCGTTCACAGGAAACCCTAGTGATTTGTAAGAGTGCAGCTAAAGAAAAAAAAAAAGCTTGCCGATTAAGACAACTTCAACACCAACTCTACTAAGAAGACTGACGTGGGCTTATGGTCCAAAAAGAAAAAAAAAAGGGTCTTTTGTGCAATCAAGACCACGAGGGTCAAGTGTCTAAGAAAAAAAAAATGATAAGTGGGTAGTATGCCTAACTAAAACAGTGGAACAATTTTTTCTATCCAGTCTAAAGCTAAAACTATAATGTATAGCATTAAGATTTGAAGCTAAATTCTTCTTTTACGTGGATGAAGGTCTTGCTTTCCCGTGAACTTAGTCCGAATTTAGATTAATAAAATACTTCAAGCCTCGTCTTCCTTGCATGAGAATTGGGTGCAAAGCCAAATCTTGAAGTAGGGGCATTTGTAGACATCAAAATTTTATGATGTATTTATAACCGTCAGATTGTTCATGATAAAATATTTGTGATTAAATTAATCTCCAATTGGTGAGGTGGACGATCAACAAATGAAATCAAGCCACATGGCAACATCAAATAAGAATGCCGTATGGCAGTGTCAGAAGAAAATACCTATATGGAAAGTTTTAATTAAATGGGAGACCAAATTAAATTCATAATTAACTCTCAATAAATACTAAGACAAAATTCCAAATAAAAAATGATTGAGTTGCCTATAAATAGAGGCTTCTCATATGAGAAAAGGGGAGACACTTAGAGAGAAAACGCTACTAACACTCTGCCAAAATAGAGAGTCATCTTTAAGTTCATAAGAATTTCATTGTTCATTGTAAGGTTGAATTTATTCAACCATCTAATTGGCTTTATTCCGTGCCAAATTTGCTTGTAATTCAGCATTTAGTTACCCCGTATTTAGGTGGGTGTGTTGTAAGGGTAGTGAGTGAGATAGAGTGAAGTTTGCTCAAGAGTGTGCAAGAAAACAGAGACTCGCGGCTGGGACTCGCGGGTGGACTCGCGGCTGCAAGCCTCCAGAAGCTGCACACGTGCCAAGCATGCTGGAAGATGAACAGTCATGCTAGCTGGAGCACTACAGGACAAAACAGGACAACTGGCCATACGGTTAACTCGCGACTGGATCTCGCGACTTGGTCAAGCCACGAGGTCAAGCCGCGAGCCACCCCTGTCTTGTAAAAACCTGACGTTTCACATTCCTCTCCCACTCCAGTATAAATACCCCTTTAACCCACGATTGAAAGAGAGCTTCCAGAGAGAATTTTGAGAGAGAAACTCTAAAGAAAAACCAGACTGCTTCACCCACAATCTATACCTTAGAGTCTCTTCAAATTCCCTTACTCTCTTCCTCTCCATTGTCAAATCCTTGAGAGGTATTATACCAAACCTGGTTCTCACCATTATCATCTCTGTGAGACAGTTGTTTGGAGTTCTGGGAAGCAGTTAGGAAGGAGCCAATCTTCATTGGTTGATGCTACGGTCTAGTAGCGGAATCCGGGAAGCTAGAAAAGAAAAAGGTTCGGCGCAACCTCGTTGGAGCAAGAAGCTTGGAGGGCTTAGGTGCACTGGGTAGATTAGGCTTGGAGGGCCTATTGCTGTCCTTGTATCCCAACTGTATTTTCTAGTGGATTGATTACCGCTTGGAGGGCGGCGAAGAGGTTTTTCGCCAAGGACTTCGGTTTCCTCTTCGATAACACATCGCGTATTGTCTTTGTGTTTGCATCTTCCTTCCTCTCTATCTTTGCCTTTATTTTATCTGCTGTGGTTTTATTTTGTTATGGCTTAGATAGTTGTTTAACCAATTTCATATTATAGCATGTGTTAAGTTTCCGCACACTTGTTGTTTGACATATTGCTTGATTTGGTTAAGTTGTATTTTGGGGGTCTAAACGTTCAAAGGTGTTTTGTACACGTTTTTGAACTTTCAATTGGTATCAGAGCGGGTACACTTATTGTGGTTTAAATACCTAAGTGTGATCCTTGACCCCTTGTGTTTATTTGCCATGGATTGTGCTTTGTATGACTCTTTGCATGATTTGGTTGGTGATGAATGTAACATGCCACATGTTTGTGAAAATGCCTCTATGAGTGTTAATCCTCATAAGTGTGATGACATGTTATTTGAATCTATGGGTGTTGTTGACAAATTCTTGAAGAAAAATGCTAAGAAGTTTCAAAAGAATTTGAGCAAGTTATTTTGTGAAAAGGATGATTTGATTGCTAAGCTCAATGAATCCAACAAATTGGTTGAGAAATATAAAAAACTTGCTGAAATTTCTCTTGAAAAGCTGAAAGAGTTTGAACGTTTGAATATGAACTTGGATGCTAAACTTGTTTTGTCTAACAAACTTGTTGATGATCTTAAATGTGAAAATGAATCTCTTAAGATGCATGCCAAGTGTTTGATTACTGAACCTACTGTTAAAAAGGATGAAAATATGTGTTGCAATCATGTTGTTGTACCCGATTTTGTGCCTAGTGTGTGTTCTACCTTAAAGGACAAATCGGTGTACATTCCTCCACATAAGAGAAATCAAAATGTGGAGAGAAAGGCTGTTAAGTCAAAGCCTCCATTTAGGTCTCAACCTAAGGTTTTGAATGGATCTAAGTTTGTTCCAACTTGCCACCATTGCGGTGTGATCGGTCATATAAGACCTCAATGCTCCAAGTTGAAAAGGGAACAAAACAATGTTGCTAGATCTCTTTCTAAAAAGCCTAGTAGACCTAAACGCATTGTTTGCCACCATTGTGGTGCCTTTGGTCATCTAAGACCTCAATGCTCTAAGTTTCATGCTTTTAAAAGAATCAAAAGAAAAGAGAAACTTGAGTTTTTTGGAAGTGCTAAAAAGAGTAAACCGGTTTTGAGTGAAAATAGCATGTTGTTAAAGAAAATGTTTAATGCTCTTAACTCCTTGACTATGTGCATCTCCGGTTCTCATTCTTTCAACCCTCGTCTCGCTTCTCTTGAGACACTCATTCCAAACAATCGTTCCTTTTGGATGAGGAAGGGTTCATATGGTTGAGCTTGTGCTCTTTTTGGTCCTTGATCTAATTCTTTCGATCTTTGTAGGACCCTTCTTGCATTAAATGTCATATCATCATGCATTTTGTGCATCTTGCATTTATTTGTATGCATTGTTTTGATTTTGATCTTACTTTTATATTTCAGTTTTGTGTGAGTAAAAAATCCAAAACCACATAAAAAGTAAAAAATTCAAAAAGTTTGATTGTATATGTTTGAGCACATATCACATGTGAGTTTGGCCTTGTACCTTTGTACAAGTGGCTTTGTGCATTTACGAGCTTAGCTTGTTAGTTTTTGCACTTATATCTTTGTGGGAAAAATCTTGACATCTTTGTGTGATTGTTGTAAATCGATCTTCAAGCTTGTCATGAATGATTTGTCAATAGTCATGTTGGTTTTGATACATGCGTAGACTTGTGCTTATATCTCTTCCCACTCTTTTATTTTTATTGCTTAAAGAGCTCAATAAATGTAAATCTCAAAATGAAAAGAGATAATGAGCTGCAAAAGCCGTCGCACATACTAGTATTCGACTAGGAAAAAGGGAAAGCGACTTAAATGAAATTGTATGATGCCCAAAAAGCCAAAGGCTTGTTCATCAAATTGAAATATCACAAATTTCAGGCATCAATCTCAAAATGAGATGTTTTGATTCAAAATGATCAAATGTTATGAATTGTAAAGAAGCCAAATGAAAAGCTTCATCATATGTAATCATTTTCTTGTGGGAGGTCATATATGCTCATTTCTATAATTGAGATTGTAAGGTTGAATTTATTCAACCATCTAATTGGCTTTATTCCGTGCTAAATTTGCTTGTAATTCAGCATTTAGTTACCCTGTATTTAGGTGGGTGTGTTGTAAGGGTAGTGAGTGAGATAGAGTGAAGTTTGCTCAAGAGTGTGCAAGAAAACAGAGACTCGCGGCTGGGACTCGCGGGTGGACTCGCGGCTGCAAGCCGCCAGAAGCTGCACACGTGCCAAGCATGCTGGAAGATGAACAGTCATGCTAGCTGGAGCACTACAGGACAAAACAGGACAACTGGCCATACGGTTAACTCGCGACTGGATCTCGCGACTTGGTCAAGCCGTGAGGTCAAGCCGCGAGCCACCCCTGTTTTGTAAAAACCTGACGTTTCACATTCCTCTCCCACTCCAGTATAAATACCCCTTTAACCCACGATTGAAAGAGAGCTTTCAGAGAGAATTTTGAGAGAGAAACCCTAAAGAAAAACCAAATTGTTTCACCCACAATCTATACCTTAGAGTCTCTTCAAATTCCCCTACTCTCTTCCTCTCCATTGTCAAATCCTTGAGAGGCATTATACCAAACCTGGTTCTCACCATTATCATCTCTGTGAGACAGTTGTTTGGATTTCTGGGAAGCAGTTAGGAAGGAGCCAATCTTCATTGGTTGATGCTACGGTCTAGTAGCGGAATTCGGAAAGCTAGAAAAGAAAAAGGTTCGGCGCAACCTCGTTGGAGCAAGAAGCTTGGAGGGCTTAGGTGCATTGGGTAGATTAGGCTTGGAGGGTCTATTGCTGTCCTTGTATCCTAACTGTATTTTCTAGTGGATTGATTACCGCTTGGAGGGCGGCGGAGAGGTTTTTCGCCGAGGACTTCGGTTTCCTCTCCGATAACACATCGCGTGTTGTCTTTGTGTTTTCATCTTCCTTCCTCTCTATCTTTGCCTTTATATTATCTGCTGTGGTTTTATTCTGTTATGGCTTAGATAGTATTTAACCAATTTCGTATTATAGCATGTGTTAAGTTTCCGCACACTAGTTGTTTGACATATTGCTTGTATTGGTTAAGTTGGTTTTTGGGGGTCTAAACGTTCAAAGGTGTTTTGTACACGTTTTTGAACTTTCAGAGATAGACCACTTGACTTAGCACTAGTTGTGTATGACTTGATTGAATTGATCATTGAAGCTTCACTCTAGACTAAGGACTATTCCACATTTGATACACACACACAACACACATGCCTAATGTTCAATGAATGTCTTATTCATTTGTTAGATTGTACTTGTCTAAATGTGATGTGTGTGTGCTCAATCTTATATGGATTAATCCAAAAAGATTTTTGATCATTTTATATGTTTTTTGAAGTGATTTTTATCACTTTTTGTGTTTATGTTTAGTGCTTACTTTGTTTTTCAATGTTTAAACATGTTCTGAATTGAAAAAAAGGTGTCAGAGTTTTTCGCGGCTCAGCTGGCGACTCGCCAGTCGCGAAACCCTAGTCACGAGCTCATCCAGAAGCTTTTGGCGACTCACTCGCGGCTTGCTCGCGGCTCACTCGCGACTCGCGAAAATTTTCGCGGCTGAAACTCGCGGCTCGCGGCTTGCTCGCAACTGAACCTCGCGACTCGCCCAGTCGCGAAATGCCCAGAAACAGCTTTTTAAAGGGCTTTTTGTGGGAAACTTGTTTTAAACCTCTCCCATCCTCTCTAAAACCCCTCTTTCAATATTTTTACATCAAAATCCAACCAATTTGAATGGTTTTTCATTCCATTAACATTTCTAAGGTAATTATAAATTCTTTTCATTATTTTTGATCCTTGGATTATGTTTTGGAGAGTTTTGTGCTCTTGGTTGGGATTTTTATCATAAGGGTTGGGAA
This sequence comes from Quercus robur, assembly GCF_932294415.1. Classification (NCBI taxonomy): domain Eukaryota; kingdom Viridiplantae; phylum Streptophyta; class Magnoliopsida; order Fagales; family Fagaceae; genus Quercus; species Quercus robur. The sequence goes on from NC_065542.1 coordinate 22,709,034, forward strand.
AACTTAATTTTTGTCAAATTTTTTTCTTGGGATTGGTTTATTTTGTTGTTTTGCATTGGATGTTGGCCCCTTGTGGCAATTAGAACATGTATTAAGGGTGAATTTCATGATGTTCATGCATTGTTTCACATTATTGTTCATAGTGTGCATGCTAGGTGTTTGATAAAATGTCTCTTAGGCATTTTCTCGCTTGTTTGGACTCCGATGAGTACCAAACTTTGGGGTTTCTCATGTTTCCTCATTAGGAACATGTTTGGTTCATTGGTTGTGTTTTTAACACACCTTACCCCACATGTGCATTTTTCATGCATTGGTCATGCATTGCACTTAGCCACCTCTTGCACACACCTTTGCTACCTTTGTCATGCATTGGTCTTTACCTTATTTCTTCATCCTAGCATGTCATGCTTACCTTATGCTTTGTAGCATGTTACTTTGTCTTAGGTTTGAGCTTCATTTTCTCATTCATCTTGCACCCCTCATGCATCATTAGCATTGTTCATACCTTCATCTCTTGCCCTCGTTTCTTCTTGACCCTTTGTCTATTCCTGACAAAAAGGGGGAGAGTATACTCTAGAGTATGTTTCGGAGTATTTTGTCATTTCTATATGACTCTTGTGCACATCCTTAGGGGGAGAAATTCTATTTCTCATGCACATTTGTAGGGGGAGAGATATTCCATAGGGGAGATGCATATACCAAGGGGGAGAAGACATTGTGTTAACTAGAAAACCTTGTTCTATTTGTTTTTCTTGTTGGCTTTATGGTGCTTTGTGTTATGCTTTGGTGTTCTCATTGCATCATGTTTGTGCTTTGGACATGCATATATCCCTATGTGATTATGCTTCATTGAATGCATGTTCAGATGATCATTTGCTTTGCTATGTGATCATTGTAGTCATTTCTATACTTGTCATTTATTACTTGCTTTACCTTGAGGGTCTAATGTGTTTTGTGCAAGTGTTTCAGGGTACAAGTACATATATGTTCCAAGTGCATCACAGCTTCTCATCTCTTTGAAGGGGAGAAATTTTAAGCACTTTTAGTCTATATTGCTTAAGTTTATATTCAGTATTTTGTGGTTTGTACCCATGTGCTTTTGTAAGCTTTTAGGGTTTATGTTTTATGCATATTTTGTAGGCTTTATGGTATGTACCTTGCTTAATGCAGCCTTTATGCTATGTTGAAATCAGTACTTTAATCTAAATGTCCTGCATTTTGGTTTATGTACTGTCACTCTTGTGCCCTTGTAGGATTGTTCCTAGATGCATATGCCTTGTGTGTTATGCATTGGTTGAGTGTTGAGCATACAAGTGTCTTGCCTTGTGCTTGTTAACTTGTATGTCCTTGTGTTCATTCCAAGTGTGAATGAGCACTGTGATCACTACCTTGTGGTGTTCACTTAGTTGATCAAGCCATGGTTTGTTTATTAACTCCATCTTTGCTTGATCACATATTGCCTGTTTCATATGCATTTATAATTTTCTGCTTACAATGATCATGGTGTATTGTTGTGTTTCAGGAGTATTATGTTCATATGATTCAAGTGCTTCACAGCTTCTAGAGTTAGGTGTGAGTGAGTTTTGTTCAACTGTTCCCAACTCACATGTTAAGTCTAGAGTCTGTTTTAGGGTTTTGTCACGGAATAGCCAAAGGGGGAGATTGTAAGGTTGAATTTATTCAACCATCTAATTGGCTTTATTCCGTGCCAAATTTGCTTGTAATTCAGCATTTAGTTACCCTGTATTTAGGTGGGTGTGTTGTAAGGGTAGTGAGTGAGATAGAGTGAAGTTTGCTCAAGAGTGTGCAAGAAAACAGAGACTCGCGGCTGGGACTCGCGGGTGGACTCGCGGCTGCAAGCCGCCAGAAGCTGCACACGTGCCAAGCATGCTGGAAGATGAACAGTCATGCTAGCTGGAGCACTACAGGACAAAACAGGACAACTGGCCATACGGTTAACTCGCGACTTGATCTTGCGACTTGGTCAAGCCGCGAGGTTAAGCCGCAAGCCACCCCTGTTTTGTAAAAACCTGACGTTTCACATTCCTCTCCCACTCCAGTATAAATACCCCTTTAACCCACGATTGAAAGAGAGCTTCCGGAGAGAATTTTGAGAGAGAAACCCTAAAGAAAAACCAGGTTGCTTCACCCACAATCTATACCTTAGAGTCTCTTCAAATTCCCTTACTCTCTTCCTCTCCATTGTCAAATCCTTGAGAGGCATTATACCAAACCTGGTTCTCACCATTATTATCTCTGTGAGACAGTTGTTTGGAGTTCTGGAAAGCAGTTAGGAAGGAGCCAATCTTCATTGGTTGATGCTACGGTCTAGTAGCGGAATCCGGGAAGCTAGAAAAGAAAAAGGTTCGGCGCAACCTCGTTGGAGCAAGAAGCTTGGAGGGCTTAGGTGCACTGGGTAGATTAGGCTTGGAGGGTCTATTGCTGTCCTTGTATCCCAACTGTATTTTCTAGTGGATTGATTACCGCTTGGAGGGCGGCGGAGAGGTTTTTCGCCGAGGACTTCGGTTTCCTCTTCGATAACACATCGCGTGTTGTCTTTGTGTTTTCATCTTCCTTCCTCTCTATCTTTGCCTTTATTTTATCTGCTGTGGTTTTATTTTGTTATGGCTTAGATAGTTGTTTAACCAATTTCATATTATAGCATGTGTTAAGTTTCCGCACACTTGTTGTTTGACATATTGCTTGATTTGGTTAAGTTGTATTTTGGGAGTCTAAACGTTCAAAGGTGTTTTGTACACGTTTTTGAACTTTCATTCATCAAGGCTTATTCCTACTTCTTCAAATCAAAGTGGGGATTCTCCTTTAATCCAATCTGAGATTAAGCCAACGGCCCTCGCATCACATCAAGCACGTTCAAATATTCATTCAACTTGGAGACATCAAAGCACGATTCAAGATCAAGCTTCATAGCCCCTTTGGATCATAAAGTTTCTTAGAGATCAAATCAGAGGAATTTATTGTACTCTTTCATTGTAAAGATTCATATAGAGGATTGTATTCACATATATACAAATCAATACGAGTTGATAATTTGTTACACTATTTTGTGATCGTGTGATTTATCTTTTGTGAAATTTGTGTGTATAACCATCTCTACCTTCAAGGAATTGAGCGGACATTTTGTCACCCACTTCATCAGAGGCCAGAGGTACAAGAGGTCCTCAACTAGCCTGCTAAACATTAAGTAGTGGGATGATGAAAGTTTGAGATCATTTGTAACTTGTTTCAACAAGAAGGCCCTCTTAATTGACAAGGCCGATGACAAAGTCTTGGTCATCACGTTCCCCAATGGGCTCCAATTAGGAGAATTCCTCTTCTCCATCTACAAGAACAACCCAAAGATGATGGCCAACATATTATACAAAGCCACTAAGTACATGAACGTAAAGGATGCCATGATTTCATGAGGGCGTTAGTCCAAGAAGAGAAAAAGATAAGAAGACCACCGTCAGGACAAAGGAAGGAAATCAATGCGGACGAATGATTGGAGGGATGGTAGGGGGTCAAGACCCCCCTCCTGCAGGATGATTAATTTCGTGCCATTGATCACCTCTCTTGACCAAGTTCTCATGCAGATAAGGGACGAGGCAACACTGACGTGGTCGGATAAACTGAAGGGCAACCTAAAAAAAAATGCCCAAGAACAAGTATTACTGCTTTCATCAGGACCATGGGCATGACACTTCCAAGTGTTATGATCTAAAGTAGCAGATTGAGGCCCTTATCAAGCAAGGAAAGCTACAATGATTCGTCAAGGGCGGGGAAAACTCGCCAAGAGACCTCGAACCTTATTGAATGGTCAAAGAAAAATTGAAGGCTCTACTCAGAGAGATAAGGGTGATAGTAGGGAGAAGTACTTTGGCTAGCTCCTCTAAGAAGGTGAAGAAGACATATTTACGGATGGTACAATGTGTCCAAATTTCAAGTTGACTGCCTAAAATGACCAAAGTCGACAACCTAGCCATTAACTTCATGGAGGAAGATGCCCAACGACTCCACAACCCTCACGATAGCGAACTTTAACACCTAACGGGTGCTCGTTGACAATGGGAGCTCAGCAAACATCCTCTATTGCCATGCATTCCACCAGATGAGGATTAACAAAGAGCATCTCCTCCCACCAGACACACCGCTAGTTGGATTTGGTGGTACTAAGGTCTTCCTTGTCAAGACTATCACCTTGTGGGTAACCATTAGGACGTCCCCTCAGTAGCTCACTAAGGAGGTCATTTTCCTTGTTGTCGATTGCTTCTCTGTCTATAATGCCATCATCAGATGACCTACGCTCAACGCATGGAGAGTAGCCCCATCTACGTACCACTTACTAGTAAAATTCCCAATGGAGTATGGGATAGGAAAAGCATGCGAAAATTAGATGGTAGCTTGTGAATGCTACGTAGCTATGCTAAAGATGGATGATTACCTACAGGCATTGAACATTGAGGAGCAATGGGTTACGATGGAACCAACTGAAGACTTGGAAGAAATCTCCTTGGAGGACAACTTCCTAGGTAAGGTCACCCGTATTGGTGCATAAGCGGACCCGACAATCCACAAATTAGGATGGCTTCGCCTATAGTCATAAAGACATGCCAGGAATCAATCCAAGTGTCATGGCTCACAAGCTCAATGTATCCCTATCCTTCCCTCCCGTATGATAGAAGAAGAGAGTTTTTGCCCAAGAAAGAGACAAAGCCATAGCGGAAGAAGTCCACAAATTGCTAGAAGCAAACTTTGTCAGGGAAATGTATTACCCAAAGTGGCTAGCCAACGTAGTAATGGTGAAATAGACGAATGGAAAATGGAGGATGTGCGTAGACTTCACCAACTTGAAAAATGCCTGCCTAAAGGATAGTTACCTACTCCCACTTATCAACCTCCTTGTTAACTCAATAGTTGGGCACCAACTGTTGAGCTTCATGGAAGCATTCTCCGATTAAAACTAGATCATTTTGGACGAAACTGACTAAGAAAAATCTTTGTTCGTCATGAGCCAAGGACTCTTCTGCTATAAGGTCATGCCATTTGGATTGAAGAATACGGGAACAACATATTAGAGGCTTGTAAATAGGATGTTCGTTCGGCGGATTGGGTGAAATGTCGAGGTATACGTAGATGACATGCTTGTGAAGAGTGCAAAGGAGAACTATCACCTTGACGATCTTCAGGAAAAGTTTGATACCCTATGCCACTATGATATAAAGCTCAACCCCAGCAAATGTGTGTTCGGGGTATTATCGAGAAAATTTCTAGGTTTTATGGTAACGCAATGGGGTGTGGAGGCTAACCTCGAGAAAATACAGGCCATACTAGAGATGGCACCCTTAAGGAACATTAAGGAAGTACAAAGCTTGAATGGCAAGATTGTAGTTCTCAACAGGTTCATCTCTAGAGTGATGGACAAATGCCTACCACTCTTCAAAGCATTGAAGAAAGCCTTTGAATGGACCAATGAGTATTAAAGGGCCTTTGAAGAGCTGAAGACGTACCTTGCATTCCTTCCCCTACTTAGTCCACCTAAGCTCGGTGAGGAGCACTTCCTCTACTTGGCCATATCCCCAACGACCGTCAGTTCAGGTCTCATCCGAGAAGAAATTCATGTACAGCTGCCTGTCTACTACACCAATCAAGCGCTTCGGGGGGAAGAGGGAAGATACCCTCTAGGGAGAAGCTAGCTTTCGCCCTGGTCATGGCTGCCACAAAGCTCAAGCCATACTTCCAAGTACACACCATAGTGGTCCAAATAGATAAACCATTTTGAAGGTGGATGAACAATTCGGAGGCAGCTGGACAATTGGTTTTGTGGGCAATAACGTATTGACCCCTTGTGATAAATTAACCAATTAATTTAGTTAAGTGAATTAATTAAGATAATTAACATGCAAACGCGTGGTAGTACAAACAAATCACCAATAGACTAAGTAGGCAGTGGAAAATAAATTTGACACGGTGATTTGTTTACAAATGGGGAAAACCAATACGGCAAAAACCCCACCAAGTGATTTTAAGGTCATCACTCCCGAAATTCCACTATTATCACAACAAGCGATTACAAGTAAAGAAATCCCAGTACTTTATACCAACCTACAGTTTAACCCTTATCCCAATACCCAATTGAACTTGTTCTGTAGTGACAATTTCTCCTTTTGATGCACGACTCCCAAGTACATGACTAACCAATTGCGTGGATTCCAGTACGTGACTTCAATCACCAACTAGAGAAGGTTGTTGGCTGTAAAGGTCTTCAGTTCATCCCAACGATGAAGATCAAGAAGATGCTTGGTTACAAAACCCTACGGTGCACAAACATAGCAACTTCTTCAAGAACGATGAACTAGGGCAAATTCTATCTCCGGTCACAATTTGCTTGAACAAACTTTGCTCAACACTTGTGTAACTTGTGAACACTTTGACGGCTCTTAAAATAATCCTTTTATATGTCTAGGGTTGTGAGAAAAGAAAGTCCAAACACATAAAACCGGATTGAAGTTAAAACAGAACTGGAATTCTGTTTTTCATAAAGCTCGACAGATACCTGTCTGTGGAGATGCTGTCAAGTAGCTGTCGAGCCACGGTGCTAAAATAGCTTCTTAAGCTCGATGGATAGCTAGCTGTCGAGATTTAGTGACTGGCACTTCTCTAGCTTGTTTCTTGGACAGACTCGTATGTCTTCAACACTTGATCTAGAAACGCAGTTTCTTGAAGTATTAACACATTCTAGATCTACCAAAATACAAGTAAAGTGTGTTTTGTCAAAGGATTAGCCAATTACATAAAATAGTGACATATTTCCTAATAAGTGAATCACATATGTCCTGACACTATCGTTGACTCCTTGTTGGTCTTAGAAACCCTAATCTTGATTCAATCATCAAAACAAGTTGAGATCAATGCCATTATGAAGATAATCAAATTCTTATTCCAACAACTATTCATGGGCCGAAATCGGAGTTAAAACGGTTGAGATATTGAGAAAACTGTGAAAAGCGCGTTAACATGCTTCCTGAGATCATAACTTTTGATCCAACTGTTGGATTTTAATTTCTTTAGTTTTATGAAAAATAGACATCTAGAGCTTTCTAGGGACACCAAGATCGCCTTAATTTGAATATGGGAAGACCTTCAAATGCACGTCCAAATTCAAAACTAAAAAAGTGCATAAGGACGAAATTGCTGACGTTAGTTGGGCCCGACCCAGCACACCAACAAGGTCCGCCGGTGCACCAAAAAGGTGCGCTGGGCCCTGAAAAGTGTGCCAGGGCCTATAAAAGGCTCCTGGCAGCTCAGAATGAGGGGAATAAATTTTTTAAGAGCTATTTGGGCATCTTTTTGGGCTTTTTTTTTTCTCTCTTTTCTCACCATTTTTCTACACACAAAACAAATCAAAGCCTCTTGATTCTTCACTTTACTAAAAATACAAGGTATTGACCTTATACCCAATCTTCTTTTCCTTGGTTCTACACCTTGGATTTGGGGTTTAGGGGAGCGGATGTAGCTTTTTAGCTACTATCCACACCCCTAACTTTCTAAATCTTTTTCTAGCATTTATCTTGCTTTTAGCATGCTTTTTAACTTATTTCCATATGCTTCCATGTTTGTTCATGTGTCAGTTACCTTTTCTTCATGCTTTATGCCATGTTTAGATCTTTCTTTCTTATGCGTTGATGTTTGGGTCTACATGCCCACATGCTTGATATCATGTCTATGGTTATGCCTTGCTTGGATCTACATGTTTGTATATATGTTCTATGCTCCTATGCCTATGTCCATGTTAGTCACATGCTTGTATGCTTGGCTTTGCGTTCTCCCATGCCTTTATATTTATATCTACATGATTAGATGTACATCCACATGCTTACATGCGCATTTCCATGCTTATATGTGTAGATTGGTGTGTTTACATGCCTAGATTGATGTTCTCTACATGCTTTATGCCATCATCTATGTGACTGCGTGCTTTACACCATGTTTATGTGCTTAGGACTAGACCTTGTTTGTCATGCCATGTTCTATTGTAGCCCTTTTGTTCCTTTATCGCATTTTCTTGTGTTTTGGTCTATTGGTTTAGACCCGATCTAGACCCTATGGGCTTTGTCATCATCCATACACCAAGGCCCACATCAAAGGGTTTGGATCATCCTATTTGCATGTCTATGCTTGCTTGCTTCTATGCTTTATGCTTGTGCTAGCCTCTTTTATTCTAGGCTTTGCCATGCTTGACGCCCTCCGTGGGCTTGATCTTGTTTGGTTACATCTGACTCCTATGAGGTCTTGTTTGGATGTGACCATTTGGGAGGCATCTCCAGATGTCGGGTTGATCCATGTGTACCCTTCCCTTTTCTACTCCGTGTGATGCTATGCTTACCATGTTTGTTTGCACCACCTGTTGGCTTTCTATGCATCTCTACACACTTGCTCACATGTCCATGCATGAGTCTTGCTTGCTAGTGTGTCGTTCATGCTTCAACACCATGAAGTTATCGACATTCGATCCAAACTTACATTTGTCCCTCGTGGACACCACCTTTTTTTTTACTTTCTTGCTTGTTTGTTTGCTTGCTTTCTTATTTCTTTGTTTTCCATGTCTATCATGCTTATCTACTTTATGCCTCTTTCATATGCTCTACGCATCTCTTTCTTTCCATTGCTTGTTTGCTGGTTTCTTGTTCTTGCCTTTGCATGTACACATATGGAGCGAGGACGCATAGAGCTAGGGCATAGTCTCCCAGGCACAAACAAAAAGGACGAGGATGCAAGCATGTCGATATAAGCCAAGTGGCCATGTTCAGTAGATTTAGGGGTCTAGCCTCTCTCATTTGGTTATGTATTCTTTTAAACCCTCTTCCTTCCTCCCTCATTTCTCTCTTAAATGGGTTTTATTAGGTACATCATACCATGTACCATTTGTCCTCATCTCTAAATATATGATGACCCCTGTTTACTTTCCTACACTTATATTTTGGGCCATGCTCTTGGGATGTAGGCCTTTACTTTCCTATTCTACATGCTTACATTGTGCATGATGTATGTATGTATATACCTAATATAACCCATTTACTTAGTTTCTACTCAATGCTGATAGATACTGGTACTGTTACTTAGTTGACATGCTATTGTGACGATGCCGAAAAGCATTTTATATTAGGGTAAAACTTAGGTGAAGCTTTCTATATTATATTAGATTCCTCGATAAAATTCAAATAAACAATTATGTTGAATTTTGTTTTCCTCAAAAAATATGATATCGTTTGTGTTTTTTATTTGCCAATGTGGTCATGACAATATGTTTGAATTTGTCTAGATAACATAATGCCCTGCATCTTAAAAATTGTATTTGAAGTTTGTCATTTTGATCACAAAACTGATCATTAGGGGTAACAAATTAATTATGAAATCTCTAAACAAAATGATTTTTTAATAAAAAAATTTAATTAATACGCAATGGATCTCCCAACTGCTTCTTTTATTTAGTGTTAGGCGGCAAATTATAAAAAGAAAACCCTTGGACAAATTTGTTGAAAGGTTTTCCAGGAAAAACGCTTGTTGACTTCGATATATTTAACTGAACATATAGCTTGCCTCTAAGAGTATATAATCAATAATCTATTATCTATCTATCTATGATTCTATAATCTATCTATCTATGATTCTATATATAGATAGCTAGAGCTAAAACAAGGAAGCTAAAATATGGAGTTCAAGACATCTATTAGGATTCTGATAATCTACATGCTCCTATTTTTGTCTCTCTCATCTGCAATAATGGCTGCCGAACAGAGCAACGTTGTATTACGAACCAGCGAGTCGTTTTCTTTTTACATGTGTAACTGTGTCTATGAATTAATCATGCCATTATCATTGTGTATGCATTTGCATGCATGCAAGTGTGCGCGAGAGAGTGAGAAACTGAGAATACTTTCTTTGTGCATACGATGCTATCGTATCTCTTAATATGCCGAAGAAGATGATTTGTATTCATGCATTTCTTGCTATTGTTTTGCAGAGACAAAGATTAGCTGGAGACCAATTACTGCCCAAATGAAAGTGAGAGGATTTCCCCCTCAAGTACCTTCGCTAATTTTGTCACAAGGACATGATTAATGAAATAACATCATGATCTATCAAGTTTAATTGAAATAAATTAGCCACATGATTAGTGAAATAAGTATACCTTCTTCTTATAAGTTTTTCCCAGTTACAAATCATCCATCCGGATACTTTATGTGCTTTCAGTTAATATCTACCAATCATGGTAATCCATAAGGAAAAAGTTATGATTGATCCAACATAAAATAGAATACAAAAAATGATATTGGTATTCACTACCACCTATCATTTGTTCCTATTCCAAGGTTCATGTGTAAATTTTCTACTTTATTCTTTTTTCTTTTACTATGCAATATGGTTCAATTAACTTGTTTTCAATAAAACATATATAGAAAGATTTTAAATATACAATTGAGATTGTTTTATAAAGCATCACATGCTAGCTATTAAACCATTTATAAAATGAAAGACTGGGATTGATTCTCAATATCATGGCCAAAAAAAAAAAAAAGAAGGAAGTCGACTTCCAAGAAAGATAATCTTTACGAGTGGGTTCTTTCACTGTTACTTTGCCCATGGCTGGCCCTAGACTTAGGCCACATAGGCCATTGCCTAGGGCCCTTACTATAGAAAGGCCTCCAAATTTGGATGGCAAAAATTGATTTTTTTTTTAAACAAATTTTCATGAAATATTAAAAAAAATTAGTCTACATTTATTTTTTCACTATTAAGAAGGCCCAAAGAATTAAGTAATACTAGAGAAAGATATAAGACAAACTTAAATAAATAGGTCTTACAAATAAATGCGTCACTAATCACAAATAATTCAAAGAGAAAAATGTTAAAAGTATTATGAATTTTACTACATAACTTTTATAATTTGATGTGACAATAAATATGATACGTAGAATTCAACAAACAATTAAATGCATTCTTGAATAAATTTTTGTAATTGGTGATATATCTTTGTAATCCTTATGTTATAAATTTTATAATGTAAAGTTGTAATTTACAACTAGTTTATGTTGGCTTTAATTTCATGCCAAATTAGATTGTAATTATGTTCAATCTTATGTACCCTGTATTTTATGTGGGATTTATTTGTAAGGGTTGTGTGTAAAAGAGAGAGTGTGAAGACTCAAGGCAATTGAAGACTAAAGTTGTTTTCGTAGGTAGCTCACGAGTAAGCTTCCCACAAAGTGAAGCATGTGCCCTGCACATGACTAGAATGTGAAGAGTCAAAACAGGATGGAGACAGCTGGTTTTCGTGAGTATCTCGCAGGTAAGGCCTTCCTGCGAGATACCAATGAAGCATTTTGTTTTGCTAAACTGTCATATCTAATACACACTTTCTGTACCCACACTATTTATACCTCCATTGCCCACATATGTTGAGGAGTGCTTTTGAGAGAAAACCCTAGCCACAACCATTGAGAGTTAGAGATTGTTATACCCACAATTCTCTACACAATTCATAGTGGATTTTCCTCAGCTCCTACCTCTCCATTTCCATACCTTTGAGAGGTTGATAGCCCAAACACTTACCACACCCTTTTAGAGTGTTAAATGAGGTTTTGGTGCTGCTGGAAAGCATTGGAAGAAGCCAAGCTTTGGCGGATGCAATCGGTCGTATTGTAGGATCCAGAGAGCTAGACAAGACACAGTTCCGAGAAGCCTTGTTGGAGTAGGAGCTTGGAGGGCTTAGTTGCATTAGGTAGATTAGGTTTGGAGGCTCTCTTGCTACTCATGTATCCTAACTGATTGTCTAGTGGATCGATTTACCTTTTGGAGGGCGGCGGAGAGGTTTTACGTCGGGTACTTTGGTTTCCTCTTCGATAACACATCGAAGTGTAATCTTGTGTTAACATTCTTCTTCCCTACTCTTTTAGCTTTCATTTTACTGTTGTGTTTTAATGAATATTGTTAGGTTCTAAAGTTTAGGACTTTGTGTATTTAGAACTCTAATATGTATTGTTGGCAAACCATGATCAAAACAATGTGTTTAGAAGTATTTAAGTCTAGCTCAAAGTTGTGATTTTATGTAAAGTTGGAATCGAATGAAAGCAGAAAGGATTGTGCCTTTCGGCCTGGCTCGATCGATCGAAGCTTAGGCTCAACCGATTGAAGCTCGGGCGTAATGTTTTTATGCAGATTCGTCCAACTCAGCCTTATTTGTTTTAAAACGTTTTTAGGGTTTCTTATTTGTCCTAAGTGTAAAAGGCAAACCCTAGCCATGTTTTAGTGTTGCTCATATTTGCGGTTTGTGTAAATCTCTTGTGAGATCTAGAGGAGATTTCCTTTACATAAACTTAGGGTTTTCAAGGACGAGATATTTTCTACGCCTTGATGATCAATTCAGTTACTGCCATTAAAGTTTAAAGAATACATAAGCGGGTGTGCTTGTAGCTGGTGGTAAATCCAAGAAAGAAGGAGTCTGTGGATTCGGAGCTTGCACGTGATCATGTCAGTAAATTCTACTGGTTGGTAGCAATAAAAGTTCGAGCATGGGGGCTTGTAAGTTTTATTGTATGAACTTCGATTCTTTCAAGATAGTGGATTCAAGTTTACCTTGAGGATAGTTAGGTCAAATCCTCCCCAGGTTTTTACCGGTTTGGTTTCCTGGGTGATCATATATTGTCTTATTTATTTTCCGCTGCTTTGCATGATTTGATCTTTATTATTGTGATAACCTAGACTTGTTTAATTGGACTAAGTAATAACTTGGCTAATTACCTAGGTTTAATCAATTGTTTAAGGGGTCTAAAAACTATCAAGTGGTATCAGAGCAGGTAGCTCTTTTGTTGTTGATCCTTTGATCGCTAAGCTGATCCTTGACCCCTGTTGTCATGGAACACGAACACTCTCTAGTTATTCCTCCTCACTTTGATGGGAATAATTATGCTTACTAGAAAGTAAGGATGAAAGCATTCCTGAAATCCATTGATGATAGGGTGTGGAACTTCGTTGAATACGGATGGGAGAAGCCCACTACTCCTGTCAGTGAGTGGGAAACTTCTCAGAAAGAAGTAGCTTCATTTAATAGCAAGGCTATGAATGCGATTTTTAACGCTGTTTCTATGGAGGAATTTAAGAGAATCCTGAATGTTGAGATTGCTCATACTGCTTGGAATATCCTCCAGACTGTGCATGAAGGCACAAAGGCTATCAAAATAAACAAATTGCAGCAATTGACTTCTAAATTTGAAAGCATTAGGATGTCTGATGATGAATCTTTTGATGAATTCTATGCTAAACTGAATGATATTGTTAATTCTGCTTTTAACTTGGGTGAAATCTATGATCAACCTAAAATTGGTAGGAAGATTCTTAGATCTTTGACTGAAGACTTTAGACCTAAGGTGACTGCCATTACTGAAAGCAAGGATGTGGACTCCATCCCTGTTGATGAGCTTGTAGGATCTCTTCAATCCTATGAGTTGGATCTACCCAAAACTACCAAATCCAAATCAATGGCTCTTAAGTCAGTTGATGATGTTGAAGGTGGTGGATTTGATGATGAGCTCTCTGTTATAGAGATTGCCTATCTTGCCAAAAACTTTAGAAACTTTCTCAAGAATAGCAATAGAAAGGCAAGAGGCACAAACACTGCTGAACCTAGAAATTTTAAGAAGCATGATCCCACTAAGGTTAACAACAATGATAAGCCTAGAGAAAGAGTAGGTCAAGCTTCTAATAATTCCTTGGGCTCTTAGTGTTTTGGGTGTCAATGGTATGGACACATAAAATTTGAATGTCCAACCTATTTGAAGTCTAAGGGTAAGGCTGTGGCTGTAACCCTTAGTGATGGTGAAGTTTCTGATCATGAGTCTGATTGTGATGAGGATGGAAACTTCATTACTTTCACTGCTACTGCTGTAGTTGATGAGAGCATATCTGTTGAAGAGAACCCTTCTGATGGGGAACTCTCTGAAGATGCAGATCTTCAAGAGGCCTATAACAAACTTTGCAAAGTTGCTGCAAAGGATGCTATGAATGTTGAACTTGGTCTGAAGAAAATTGAATCTCTTGAGCTTGAAAAGAAAAACTTGCTTGTTAAATTGCTTGATGCTAATGATCTTTTGAACAATGTGAGAACTAAAAACATGCTTTTTCTTGATAAAGTTAAATATTTGGAACTTGATTTATCTGTTACTAGATTTGTTAGTTCTAAACTTGATCAAATGCTGAGTATTCAAAAGTCGTCTTCTGACAAAACTGGTTTAGGTTATGTTGATAGCATCTATGTGTCCGCTCCCCATTCCACTAAGTTTGTTCCTTCATCTTCTTCTTCTGAACCTTCAGTGAATGTGATAGTGAGTGAAACTGTCAAACCCTCTGTGAGTGAGGTTGCTAAACCCTTAGAAGGTTCATCATCTAGGACGATTAGGGTTAATCTGAAAGAATCTAAGCCTAAGAAGCCTACCTTATCTAAGGACAAGACACATGATAAACCTGCATGGGTTTGTCACTTTTGTGGAAAGACTGGACACATTCGTCCAAATTGCTACAAGCTGCAAGTTGCTAAGAGAGCAAACAAACCAAAAGTACCTGTGCCTCAAGCACTTGATCCTATGGTACTTATTGGTGATTTGGTAAAGGTTTTAAACCTTTATTCCAATCCTAGAGTTGGTAATCATTCTTAAGTGAATAAAAACTCCAATGCTCGTGGTGCATCTAAAAGGTTTTGGATGCAAAAGACTCGACCTAACTGAGTCTTTCTGACATGGTCCTTGTGCTTCATTGCTCTACCCTTGTGACCATTGTTCTTTGGTTTTGTTTTGTTTTGTTTTTTTTTTTTTTTTTGTTTTTTTTTTTTTTTTTTGTTTCTAGGATTTCCATAGCATAACATTCATGCATTTCATTCTAGGATTTTTTTTTTTTTTTTTATAAAATAAAAAAAATGGAAGAAAAATGAAGCACATTTTGTTTTGCACTATTCTTCTTGGTTTTTGAGAACAAGGTTGGTCAATTTATTTTCACATAACTTGTCTTTTGTACCTTGTTTAGCTTTGATGAGCTTATTTATTGCACTTTACTAGTTGAAGATTTGTAGTGCATGTTGTGTGGGAAAGATGTGTATGGTTTTTGATTACTATGTCTTAATCTTGAAGTCACATGTTTTTAAATGTTGGACTTGAACTTTTAGAGAAAGGCATAAATAACTATCTCACCACTATTCACTAGCCAATCATGAACACCTTAGTGCATATCATAAGATTTTGTACTTGAGAAAGTGTAGCACATTCACAAAAAGAACATAAGGTGAAGCCTCGGTTAAAGTGCTTAATTCTTAAAATCAAAATTGGTGTGTATTATTAGGCTTGATGCCAAACTCACATGACTTAAAATTGGAATGTATATTATGAGGTATAAAATCAAGAAACTTACATGATTGTAAGCTTATGATCTAGGAGATGTGGGAGTTATATGATGTAACTCTTTAGGTGATAGTCTCTTTTAAATTCTTTGTGATGAATTTTGTAGACTTTGTGATTGATTGCTATTCACATATCACCTCACATGTATCTCAAGTTTTTGCTAGTTGCATACACTACACGAGTTATTCTTTACTAAACATTGTATATGTTATTGTGTGTGTTTATGGTCTGACCAACCAAGTTATTGCAAATACTTTGAATTATGTGCAAATTTAAATTGTTGCTTGAAAATTTGTGGAGAATGCAAATTTTTTTTTTTTTTTTTTTTTTTTTGGGAATTTTGGGCTTAAAATCCTTGATTTGAAAATCATATCATCTCATACTCATGCATTTTTGTTAATAAAATTCAATGCTTTAAGTTAAATCATCTTGTTTTTTAAAAATTGTGTTTTTCCTCAAAAATGGTGAGCCTCTGCCTGATTCGATCGGTCCATTTTGTTTTTCGACCGATCGAAATTTTTAAAATTTTTAAAATTTGAGAGAGGGAGTCTCTATCTGTTTCAACCGGTCAAGGCTAATTTTCGACCGATCGAAACTCGTGAATCAGATTTTTTAAAAGGCAGAATTAGACTTTTTCGAAGGCACTTTTCAAATAGTTCTTTGCTTTTCTCTCTCTCCGCGTTGGCTCTAGGCTCCACCATCCATTTTTTTGTCGTTTTCCTTCATGGATTTTGCAAGGTTTTTGTCCTTGGAAGCCAGTAAGTCCCTTTTACCCTTCTTTTTCAAGTTTATTTCTTTATTTCATGCATTTTCATGGGGATTTTCGGAACTTTCAATATATTGGGGTTTTTGATGATTCAAACCTATTCTTGTGAAATTGATCAATGGGTTTTTTTGCTATGATGCTATAATGATGTTCCCTATAGTTTAATTTGAACAATTTTGTGGTTTTTGAAAAATTAAAAATTCTAGGGTTTTGAATTTGATCCGAATTGGGGATTTTGTCAAATTGGCTCAAATTGATGAAATTGGCTTATCCAATTGATGTATTTGGTCATTATTTTTGTTATTATAACATGTGTAATGATCAATTCGTCAATATTTTTCAAATTGATCAAGTGGTTTTCTAAATTTTGGGGTTTTTGTGTTAAAAACCTTAATGTTGAAGCCAATTTTGTAATTTGAACCTTTTGGACTTGATTCACTGTATTAAAACATGCATCATGACATTTAAACTTGTTCATGCATCATATAGATTTTGATTCTATATTTTGTTTTTGTGTTAACTCACAGTCTGCCCTTTGTTTTGGTTTTGTGGTTTTTGGTCTTTGGTCTTTCGCTCTGTGTTTTGATCCTTATCTTAGCACCATGCCTAGGAAAACTAGAGCCCATAGGACCACTTCCACTTCCTCTGAGTCTCTCACTAGAGTTGAGCTGTTTAAGAATGATAAGTGTAGAGAAGCCTATGACACTTTGAACTGTAAGCGTAAGATCTGGTCTGAGCGAGCTTTTGTGTTAGATGTGCTTGATCCGACTATTAGGGCCAATTTTGAGTCTAAGGGTTGGTTGCCTCTCGTAGAGATAGATCATCCACCCCTGACTGCCCTGATTAGAGAGTTCTACTCGAACCTCTCTTGCCACATCTACGATTTCAACACCCTAGTTAAGAGTTGGATACGAGATGTAGAGTTCACCATTACCCCTCGGGTAGTGGCTGAGGCTCTTGAGGTGCCGGTTGTTCGGGATGCTAACTATCCTTATGCTGAGTCACCCTCATTAGACGTTGTCATGTCTTATATCACTGGGTCATCTATCTAGTAGGGTTCTGATCCTTGGATCACGTCCGCTGAGCTTACCGAGACAGCCTATCTCTTCTTTAGGATTGCATGTCATTCCTTGTGGCCTATCTCTCACTTCCACACCATCCCTTTAGAGTGATGTGTGTTTTTGTACGCCTTTTCTTCTAGAGCGTCTATCAGTTTTCCTCACTTGTTCCTTCGTTCTTTGAATGAGGTTCATAGGAGTTCTGCCGTAGAGCATGCACTGATTCATCCTATTTTCATTCATAGGATTTTGCTCTACTTAGGTCTAGATGGTTTTCTGTCTGGTGAGCCTATTCATGTGATTGCTCCCATAGGTGCCACCTTTCTTCGTTAGAGGGCTGCTCAGTTGAGAGTTGCTCCTCCTCATACTAGAGGTGTGTCATCGAGTGGTGTTCCCCCTCCTTCCTCTTCTACAGGTACAGTTGCTGCTAAGACTTCAGGTGCTGCTGCTGATGCTGATGCTGATGTTCCTCCACCTACTGCTTCGGATGATTTAGACATTCGTCGCACGTTGGATCATGTCTTGACCGTTTAGGCGACTCAAGGACAGATTTTGGTGGATGTGCTTGATGAGATCCGTGCCTTGCGTGCGGAGTTGGCGTAGTTTAGACCACCTCCCTTTTGATGATGGATATCTTGTTTGCCCTTTGGCATTCCGTCACAAAAAGGCGGAGTACTTGTAGGTTTTTTGGATCTTCTTTGCTTTGTAGGATTTTTGTTTTCAGGGAGAGTTTATTTGTCTTTGGTTGGAGCTTGTGGAGTTTTTAGATTGTATCTAGGTGCTTCACTGTGTACTTAACATTTTTTAGCTCTTATCTTGTTTTTTGATGGGATATTCATGTTAGGGGAGTTTTATGTTCTATTGGTACTTTATTTGTTTCTTGTTTTAAACTGCTTATTGATTTATATTTATGAGTTATTCATTGATATATGTCTTTATTTGTGTGTTGTTTGAAATCAAGAAGTTATTTTGTTTACTTGTATTATTTCCACACATGCGGTTATGCATTTTGTTTAGTGTTTCAGGAAATATATAGGTTGATTCAATTGAGCTGCTGTTTACACTTGCAACTGATAGATAGTAGTTAGGATTGAATTTGGTTTATGAGCATTATTTTGTAAAGGGCTTTTCATTTTGTAAAATTTGAGCTTCTAAGTTGTGTTTTGTCACGGATTGCCAAAGGGGGAGTTTATTTGGTTCTAAAGTTTAGAACTTTATGTATTTAGAACTCTAATATGTATTGTTGGCAAACCATGATCAAAACAATGTGTTTAGAAGTATTTAAGTCTAGCTCAAAGTTGTGATTTTATGTAAAGTTGGAATCGAGTGAAAGCAGAAAGGATTATGCCTTTCGGCCTGGCTCGATCGATCGAAGCTCAGGCTCGACCGATCGAAGCTCAGGCTCGACCGATCGAAGCTCGGGCAGAATGTTTTTCTGCAGATTCGTCCAACTCAGTCCTATTTGTTTTAAAACGTTTTTAGAGTTTCTTATTTGTCCTAAGTATAAAAGGCAAACCCTAGCCACGTTTTAGTGTTGCTTATATTTGCGGTTTGTGTAAATCTATTGTGAGATCTAGAGGAGCTTTCCTTTACACAAACTTAGGGTTTTTAAGGAGAAGATATTTTCTACGCCTTGATGATCAATTCAGTTGCTGCCATTAAAGCTTAAAGAATACACAAGCGGGTGTGCTTGTAGCTGGTGGTGAATCCAAGAAAGAAGGAGTCTATGGATTCGGAGCTTGCAAGTGGTCGTGTCAGTAAGTTCTACTAGTTGGTAGTAATAAGAAGTCGAGCGTAGGGGCTTGTAAGTCTTATTGTATGAACTTCGATTCTTTCAAGATAGTGGATTCAAGTTTACCTTGAGGATAGTTAGGTCAAATCCTCCCCAGGTTTTTACTGGTTTGGTTTCCTGGGTGATCATATCTTGTGTTATTTATTTTTCACTGCTTTGCATGATTTGATCTTTATTATTGTGGTAACCTAGACTTGTTTAATTGGATTAAGTAACAACTTGGCTAATTACCTAGGTTTAATCAATTGTTTAAGGGGTCTAAAAACTGTCAAATATGGCTTACAGTAGTTATATTGTTTATCTGCTCGCATTTACTCTATTCCGCACTTAGTATAAGTTAGAGTAAAAACAATCGGCTGTAATATTTAATTTGGGGGTTTGAACAGCTCTTGTGTTTTTAACACAAATCCGAGCTTTCAATTAGTATCAGAGCAGGTACACTCGCTATGGTTTTATTACTTGAGTGTGATTCTTAACCCTTTTATGATGGACTGATCACAATCACTCAATGCTCCACCATTCTTTAATGGGAGCAACTATGCATTTTGGAAAGTTTGCATGAGGGCTTTCTTGTGTGCTATAGATGAGTCAGTATGGGATTCCGTTGAGAATGAGTATGTTAAACCCGTAATAGCTAAGTCCAAGTGGGACCAGGCAGCTCTTGCTTTGGCTAATGCAAATAGTAAGGCTATTAATGCTATATTCTGTGGTGTGTCCATTGATGAATTTCAGAGGATATCGCATGTGGAGACAGGTAAGGAAGCTTGGACGATTCTTGAGACTACGTATGAGGGTACCAAGAAAGTTAAGGACACAAAGCTCTAGATGCTTACCACCAAATTTGAAGAGCTCAAGATGGTTGATGATCAATCTTTTGATTCATTCTATGGGAAGCTTAATGAAATTGTAATTACTAAGCTCAATCTCGAAGAGAAGATTGAGGACGCTAAGGTGGTGAGAAAGATTTTGAGGTCCTTACCAGAGAGCTTCTATGCAAAGGTCACAGCTATAGAGGAAAGTAAAGATTTGGATGAGATTAAAGTCCAAGAACTCATTGGATCTCTCCAAACATATAAGCTGGGATTGCCTTCTCACAAGACGAGCAAATCTCTTGCTCTAAAAACCATCACCGAAAGAATGGATGACTCCTCCGAAGAAGATTATATGGAGAAGGAGGTAGCATTCCTTGCAAAGAACTTCTCAAAATTTCTGAAGGTGAAAAATAGTGGGAAGCCATTCAGCAAAGGGAAGTTTTCATCCTCCAAAGGTGATAGGAAGGAGTTCAAGAAGAAAGATGGGAAGGATTTTCAATCCCCTCAAGGAATCATGTGTTACAAATGCAATGGTCATAGACATCTACATCTCAAGAAGGAGTGTCACAACTATTTGAAAGGAAAGGTAAAGTGTTTGCCACTATCTTTAGTGATTCTGACAGCTCAAATTCAGACACAGAAGGAGAATGTGACAGTGAGGGAAACTACAAAGCCTTCATGACAATTACCTCCGTTGATTCAAAGAATGATTTGAGCAATTTGGTTGATGAACTTGGTGATCTTTCCAAGGATAAGGAAGTTAAAGAATCGGAAGATGAAGACGTATACCAAAATGAAAGTGAGAACAACCTTCAAGAAGCTTATGATTCTTTCCTAGAAGATTGTGGAAAATACACCAAAGTTGCAAACCTTGCTGTGAAAAAGATAAAGAAGGTTGAGGAAGAGCATAGGTGTATACTTGTGCAACTCAAGGAAGCAAAGTGTGAAGTAGAAGGGCTCAAGGTTGAGTTGGTTGAAGCTTACTCAAAGATCAAGTTCCTTGGACTTGAAATTATCCAAGCTAATGTCAAGGTTAAGCGTATCTCCACCAAGAAACTTGACAATGTGCTATCCTCACAAAAATCTTCACATGATAAGACTAGTTTGGGCTATACCGGAGAAGGAAGCTCTAGTAGCGAACCCAAGAAGGAAGAAAGATTCGTTTCAGCCAAGAATTTTGAGAAACTCAAGGAAGTGAAGCCTGAGATTGAGACCCCTACTGCTATAAAGAGAACCCTTGGTGCAAAGCCAAAGGAAAAAGGGAAGTCATTACCCAAAAATCAAAGGAGGCCTCAAGTAAAGCACTTGTGTCATCATTGTGGCGTACAAGGGAACACAAGGCTGAATTTTTTCAAGCTCTAAGCACTCAAGAAGGCTAACTTTATGCGTGGTCAGGAAACTTCAAAGAGGAGACCAAAGGGAGCACAAGCTAAAGGAGATAGTGAGGGACAACTCATTGGAGACATTATGGAAATGTTGAAGAACATATCACTATGCCTTGCTAGCTTCACTCCGAGGTTTGAAAGTTATGTTGGTCATACCCTGCCATCTAAGGCTTTCACTCAAAATACTCGTAAAGAGTGGGTGAAGAACGGTAATTATGCATGATCAATTCCTATGTACATGCATTCATTCTTCCGATGTTTGGGGTCATAAGTTCATGCATCATGACATACATAATCCTCCTGTGTCATTGCTTCCAGTTTATAGCATGTTTCTTTTACAAGTTTGTCATGTACTTGCTGGTTTGTTGATCTTACTTTATTTGTTCTGTTTTTTAGTGTGTTCAAAAATTCAAAAACCCATAAAAATTTGAAAAATCTCCAAATCTGCATCTTTCTTCGATGTAGATCTAAATTTTTCTCAATCAAAAAATGAATCTGCATCTTTCTTAGATGTAAATTTGAGTTTTTCTTTAAAAAAAAAATGGATCTGAATCTTTATTAGATGCAGATATGAGTTTTTCTCAATCAAAAAATGGATCTACATCTTAATTAGATGTAGATCTGAATTTTTCTCAAATCAAAAACTGATTTGTATACTTTTTAGATATAGATTTGATTTTTCTTTTATAAATGCAGATTTTGAAACAAAGAAAAAGATTATGCATGATTGTATTCATGGTTGTTTTTTTTCTTTGGTTTGTGTAGCATAAATTTAACTTATGAATGAAATTCTCTTCATAAAAAAAAATCTTTTCCATATTTTTGAACATATAAAAATAGATTTGATTTTTTTGTTATCAAAAGCCATTATTTTAATCATCACAAAACAAATTTGATCTTTTACCAAGTTAAAACCATTTTTTTTTCAAAAATAGATCTGATTTTTCTAAACTAAAAACGAAAATTTTTATCACCAAAACAGATCTGAATTTTCTCTTCAAAAACCATTTTTGAAGAGAAAATTCAGATCTGTTTTGGATAACATGTTCTTTATGTTCTTAACATACATATTAAATTTTGTTTAAATTAGACATTATTTTCTATTCGATCAATAAACTTATATTTTATACATAATTTTATATAACAAAACCTGAAATTTAAACATTTGATTAATGACATAACTATTGAAGTTTGATCTTCTTGAAATTTTGTAAGCATGAAGGATATAATAGGAAATTGCAATCTAATAATTAGATTTACAAATTTCACATACAATAAAAAGATATAGGAAGAGTACGAAGGGTTTTCTCTAAAACTAGTTTGATGAGAAAACATTTACAAATTGACCATGTGGACCATGTGTGGAGCATAGTTGGTGCGTTACTAACTTGATGGAAATGACAAGGTTTAGCTATAAAATTAGTTGTAGCCTTAGGCTACAATCTTACTCAATAAAATAAATTTTACTACATATTTTAAAAATCTAATCATTGAATTGCATGTTCTTTACACTCTTAATACACATGTTAAATTTTTTGTCAATCAGATATTATTTACTATATAATTTATAAGCTTATACTTTATGCATAATTTTAAACTACAAAAACTTGCAATTTAAACAATTTATTGATGACATAGCTATTGATCTTTAAATTTTCTAGAAATTTTGCAAGTACAAAGGATATAAGAAGAAGATATAATCCTATGGTAAAATTATCAAAATTCATCTCCAATAAAATGATATTGGGTAAGGATGTAGTCTTAGAGTACAACTAGTTTTGTAGTTATATTTTGTTCTGACAAAAAATAATTGTTGAGGACATATTTTATGCAATTGGCTAATCTTTTAACAAAATGCACTTTACTTGTAATTTGGTAGATCTAGGATGGGTTTAGTACTTCAAGAAACAAGAGTTCAAGTCAAGTATTAAAGCCATGAAAATTGGACCAAGAATCAAGTGAAGAAAAGCAATTCATTAAAACTCGACAGACACCTTAACAAAAACAATATTTATCAAGATTTAAGAACGAAACTCGACAGAAGTTGAATTTGTTGAGATCTATGAAATCAAAATTTTCAAATCTGATTTTCGGCTGATGCTGACATGTATGTGTAGGGTTTCTTTTCTCACAACTTTAGACATATATAAGGTTTATTTTAAAGGCTGTTATTTATAGAGAACACATGCAGAAAGAGTCTCAACACAGGTTTGATCTGCATTTTTATCATTGGTGTGGTACTTGCTTTAGAGAACGTTTTATTTTTACTGATGTCTATCGCTGCAAGTATAGAACGTGTCATGACTAAATGTTACATATTATTGTAGAACTCAAGAAATATAAATTATTGAGTACAACATGCCACTTTAATACCCTAAAATCCTCTGCTTTTGCCTCTAACAAAAGAGTCCACAAAAATTCTATGCATTTTTTTCATTCATACGGTACATGTTTTATGGAACATTTTATTGATGTCTGCTGATGCAATTGTAGAAAATTTGATGACTAAATGTTACATATTTTTGTAGAATTCCACAACCGAAAATTTATAAACACAACATGCCACTTGAATACCCGAGCAATTCCTAAGCTTGGTCCTAAGGCTAAAAGCCACTCTAATGAAACCTTGTTGTGAAACCATGTTTGATGGTTGCATAGTGCCAAACAAACATGACAGTCATGAGGATCAGGGCTAGATGGATGGGAAGCCAAGGAATTCAATAGAGCCAGAGAAGAGCAGGAAGGTGATAGCTATAATAGGGGGCTTTTACCAACAAATGATGATAACCAAGGATGTGAGGCATGTAGTCACTAACATCACAGTCATCACTGCTAACGCTGCAACAAACAAGAAAAAAAAAATTTGGTTACTCTTATAATTGGAAGTAATTTAAATTAATTTTCGTTGACCCTATTTTCCTGTGCTTACCAAACACATATAGGAGTGTAAAATGATTTCCTGAAACCCTTTTCAGCCAAAACATATGGACCCTAGAGTGATGAATTTGAAAGTCATAAATGTGATGCAATGCTTTCCCCAGAAGATCTCAGTAGAAGTTGTCAATGATCCTTCTAAAGAAGATGACCATAAACAATTCTCTCTGATGGTTCTGAGGGTTTTCATGATTTAGTTCAGGCTCAAGCTTAGGTAGAAATTTATAGAATTTGATGATAAGTTTTCTGTTATGATCCTGGCAAAAAAGACAAAAGCATTCCCCATGTGTTTTGTGTCTCTGAATCCTGTGGTCACAGCAATGCAGAGGATCATGAGAAGCAACCAAGTTGATCTCAGGGATATAAATCTGGCCATGTATCTTGTCAGAGGTGTGAATGACCTTGACTCTTGAGAAGCAACCAAGTGATTGACTTTGGTTCATGATAGAGAATGTTCCACTTATGATTGCCTGGCGGAAACAACAGAAGCAAGAATGGCAGCTACAAGCACCGGCCACCTCACGGGTGCTGCACCCAAAAACTTTAAACCATTAAGCCTTCCATAATTAGTAAAATTCCTAGTCAAGTACATGATTTTGGGTTGTTCGTAAATAACATAAAATGGACTTGTATGCAGGTTTTTAATTGCCTATCCCATTCCATGTGTTAAAATACAGGCCCAACGGGCTTTAGGCCTATTGTGCTTTACTAACTTGTATTGCACTCCTATTGCTTGTACAGTACTCATAGCTTTGCCTATATAAACCTTGTACAATATTTTACACAATTCAATACAGTAGACTTTCAATTTTTATAACTATGCATAATAAAATGCATGAATGATTGAGGTATACCTGGAACTGAGACATAAAAACTGATCACGCAGCTTGAGTGGTGATGCTGTGACAAGTAAGCAGCTTGACCCATATAAGCCAATTTAAGTGCTGGATAAACCAGAAAGGTAAAAGCAATCTGCAATAAGAAGAGTAGTTAAACTCCACTCATTCATAGGCAAGTTAGACATTTCCATGGGTGGACACTGGACTACACTACTATAACCAGAGCTTGAAAGGATAAGTTTTTCACCAAAGAAAGAAATCAGAGCTACCTGAATTGCAGTGTATGAGAAGTGGCCAAGATCAGCAAAAATTGCCTCTGAGCCTGCATAATGCCATATTCCATGAAGTTGATGATTCAACACTTGCTACCTAACAAGAACAAGATTATGAACATGAAAAGAGTTGTTGGTCTTGATATCTTAAAGGAAATGATTAAAATTGCTCCTTTGAACTGCTCCACAATTGATAGAGAATATTATGAAATTATATTTGCAATGAACACTTTCTTCCTTCCTAAAATTTTAAGGAATATAATTTTGATCAATGGCACATATGAGAAAGCTAACCAAAATTGATATTAATGTTAAAGGTACCTAACAATGATCTGCAAAAGGATTTTAGAAGCCAACCCAAATATAGGATAAACATGGAAACCAAAAGGATTGAAAGGAGATACTGATGCATATTTAAAATTTTTAAATCTCAACAAATTTTCCAAATTATAAATTTTTTTCTAAATATAAGAAATTTGTCATTCCCTCACTTCCCCTAGCAGTGGACAACGAATTTTTCCAAAAAACTTGCTCTCAACAAACAAATTAGAGCAACCATCACTGAAGAAAGTGCAAACCTATCCTAATCCCATTTCCAATTACCCACAAATAACCCTAACCTCCAAACCATCCTAAACCAAATGGTCAAACAAATATTGAGAGTAAGATTGAGAATGTACCTTGTGATTCGAAATTGAAGATGTAGATCACCAACTAAACACCTCGATATCGTCAACATCGAGATTGAGAGTTAGAGTATAGAGTGAGAGCGAGAGCAAGAGAGAGAGTGAGAGTGAGAGTGAGAGAGAAGCTCCAAACAATTTTAATATCAAAAGATAAAAATAGTAAAGTACGTATGCACGAAAATGTGACATGCAAAATTTAAATGCATCATGGGCTCAGCCTAATCCAAACCTACCAACACACAACATAGCAGCAAAGTAAACACACATCTAAAATGCATGAAACATTGTTATAATGCACATGTGATGCGATGCATGAAGTTTTAAACTAATTGAAGCAACACCCAACCCAAAAAATTTAACAAAATCTCGTCAATTTTGAAAGACCCCCAAAAATTCTTCAAAAACCAAAACTTAGGCCAAAAAAGAATGAAATGCATGATTAATGAGTGAGAAAGAATCGTAATAGATGAAGAACACTTGATTTAGGCCGAAGATCAAGTAAGGAAAGTGAGGGGTTTGAGTTTGAGAAGTTTGGGAGTGAGAGAATAGAGAAACTGTGAGAGAGATCAATGGAAATGAGTGAGAAATCGTGAGGCACCTTTATATAGAAAAATCATAAAGCTCAATCGATTGAATACAATCGAGGGCTATTGAGATTTAAAAAGTGTGCTTTAGCTATCGAGCTAGCTATCAAGGAGCTGTCCAAAGGTTTCTACACAAAGGGAGCTCGATGGATCGAGGTAGTTGTTGAGGAGCTATCGAGCAAACAGAAAGTTCCTCGATGGATCAAACTAACTATCAAGAGCTTTCAAAAATGCGATAATAAGCAGCTGAAGGGTCACGATAGATAGCCTAGCTGTTGAGAACTATCGAGATTGCTTAAAAATACTTTTTCAAGGAAGGATATGAATGCAATCAAGTATGCTACTCAACCAAAGATCCAAACAACATTTTAAGCTCTTAGAATCATCTCTCAACAAGAAAAATATTAAGCACACAGATCCAAAACACACACCCACACTAAACAAGTCTAACCAATTTTATATTTCAAAAAATAAGTTAAAATAGTTTATTGAGCATACATTAACACATGTATTCCTTGTGATGGCCAAATCACATTGTACTTGCACATATATCAAAAGTAGCAAAGAGTATTGTGTGTTGTGTGTGAAAAACACCACAAGATTGCATAGGTGTCTACATGTTATGACGATTTGAGATATGAGAAAATAACTTTAACTCACACACAATCATAACTGTTTGATAGGGACTATCACCTTTGAACTCCCATATCTCCTAGAAGATACGCTTGCAATCATATATAAAGCATTTTGATTCTTTCGGCTTTTTGTTATTCTTTGCATATTTTTCTTTTAAGAAAACCATGCATGAGCATTAAGAGATAGAAAAGAAATACCCAATGATGTTAAGCATTTGACATTCCACTTTTGCCATGCCGAAGCATACAAATGTCATTTCATGATTGGTAGGCAACAATGGTAAGATGGTTATTTATGCCTTTCTCCAAGGATTTTCTAGTCCTTCCCATCAAAAAGAGTGATACGAGTGTTAAGTACAAGAGATAACTTAATCTTACTCATCACAAACATGAGCCATAAAGCTCACTTGCTTAGTTGTGCATAAAGATGCTCATCTAAGCTACAAAAGATACAAAGTTTAGAAAACTTTGTTTCAATGGCCATCCAAGGTACACAAGTACCAATGTACACATACACACACTATTTTGCATTTTTCTGATTTTTCATTTTTTTTTAAATTTTTATATGAAAGCAAAATAAAGCTAAACTAAAAAGTAACCAAGCAAAAAAAATGTTAAACAAAGCAATGCATAAAACTAGATTGACTCAAAACACAAAAGCAAAACACACAAGTAATGTAAAAACAAAAACAAGAAATGGAGAGAGAGAAAAAGTGATAGAATAACTTGTAGCCCTTTTCCTTCCACACCTTGGAAGAACCTTTCCGTTTAGCAAACCCTTGACCTGGCGGTGAGAGAGAAGAATTGAAACCATTTAAGTTTAAAAGGAACATGAGGGCTTTGAGAAGATCTCCAATAGGAGCAAAAAAGGATGGAAGCTGATTCTGGTTTCCCAACGTGATCATGTTGTTGCTCTGTTAAGTGGCTAACCACTTATAGCAATTAGGTCGAGTATGTCCAGCTACTCCATAGTGATGACAGAGATACTGCATCTTCTTTTTAGGCTTTTGATTATTTTCCTTCTTAGCCCTAGAGTTCTTAATCTCTTTCTTATCAAGCTAACGGGGTGCTCCTAAGATAGATTTACCCTTCTCTACGTCTTCATTAGCTAATTCATTCTTAACATCATTGTTCTCAGTTTCAATATTATTAGCAGGAGGAACAAAAACAGTAGTACTAGTAGAAGCAATACTAGGAGAAGAAAAATCATACCTTAAACTGGTTCAATCGAAAGCAGATTTCTAAAGACTGAGCATCTCATCGAGCTTAGCACTTGAAGTCCTTTCCAATTGAGCTTTGACTTGGAATAGTTCTGCCTCAAGCTTTTTGGTCTTCTCAGCCAAGAAATTATTCTCAAATCTCAGTGCTCCAATAGTTTGATTGGCTTCATCAAACTTTGTAGAGATTTCCTCTCGCTCAAGCTCCACATCACTAAGCTTCTTGGTAGCCAACCTATACAACTTCTCATGTTTTTCTGAGACCTTGTATAACTTTGCATAGGCTGTGTGAATGTCATCTTACTTATCCATCTTTTTAAACTTAGACTCCACAAATTCCTTTTCTTCATCCATATCTTCAACAATCCCTTCAGTAGGATTTATGGTAGCAATAAAGGCACTTAGGATTCCATCATCCTCATTATCGGAGTCATCCTCAAGCTTAGTGTTGCCCAAGGTAGCAGCAAGTGCCTTGCTTTTTTCGATGGTCTTAAGATAAGTAGGGCACTCTTGTTTCATGTGATCGAAGCCTTGACACCCAAAGCACTTTGATCCTGAGGAACAGTGTACTGACCACCATCCCTAACTTCCTTTTCCCCTTTATGTTGGCTTTTGAATTGTAAGGAACTGGATTGCCTGTGGTCCTTGTCAAAGCCCTTCCCATTGGCATTCTTCATTAACTTCTTGAATTGCCTTATAATGTAGGACTTCATTTTAGAATCTTCATTGTCTGAAGACTCATCTGTGTCACTACTCTTAGCCTTTAATGCCATGCTCTTACTTTTGCCTGATTTCCCGATCCTTGTCAAACCCAACTCATAGGTTTGCAGATTTCCAACCAGCTCTGTCAAAAGAATTTTGTCAATATCCTTTGATTCTTCAATCACGGTGATATTGGTATGAAATCTCTCGGGTAGATATTTGAGCACCTTTCTCACAATCTTAGGTTCATGAATGGTTTCCCTAAGATTAAAAGCTGAGTTCACTATGTCCTTGAGCTTGGCATAGAACTCATCAAATGACTCATCCTCCTCCATCTTGATCTCTTCAAAGCTTGTAGTGAGCCTCTAAAGCTTTTCCTTGACAACCTTGGTTCCCTCATAGGTTGTCTAGAGGATGATCCATGCTTCCTTCGTAGTTTCAGTGAAGGATATTTTCTTGAACTCCTTATTTGTGACTACATTGAATAAAGCATTCAATGCCTTGCTGTTGAAGTTTGCCACCTTGATCTTAGCATCATCCTAGTCGGCCGACACTTCTGTAGGCTTAGTCCATCCTATCTCCACAGCTTGCCACACTTTCTCATCTAAAGACTGCAAGAAAGCTCACATACATACTTTCCAGTGTGCATAGTTAGTGCCATCAAATAAAAAAGGTAAAATAAGAAACTATCCTCTATCCATGACAAACAGGGGTCAATGGATCACAAAAAAAAGATTAAAACGTAATTAGAGTGTGTCTGCTCTGATACCACTTGATAGGCCAAGAATATATTGACCCATTGTGATAAATTAACCAATTAATTAGCCAAATTGATTAATTAATTAGATTAACATACAATATGTGTGGTAGCACAAACAAATCACCAATTAACTAAAGTGCAGTGAAAATTAAATTGACATGGTGATTTGTTTACAAAGGGGGAAAACCTACACGGCAAAAGCCCCACCAGGTGATTTTAAAGTCATCACTCCTAAAAATTCACTATTATCACAACAAGCAGTTACAAGTAAAGGAATCTCAATACCTTATACCAACCTATAGTTGAACCCTTGCCCCAAGACCTAATTGGACTTATTCTATAGTGACAATCTCTCATTTTCAATGCGCGGCTCCCAGTATGTGACTAACCAATAGATGTGCAGATCCCAGTATGCAACTTAATCACCAATTTGAAAAGGATGTTGGTTGTAAAGTTCTTCAGTCCATCACACGATGAAGATCAAGAAGCTCCTTGGTCACAAAACCCTTCGGTGTACAAACACAACATCTTCTTCAAGAGAAAGATAAACTAGGGCATATGTCTCCAGTTCATAATATGCTTATGAAAAACTTTTGCAATAAGTTGCATCAACTATGATGGCCCTTAAAACAATCCTTTTATATGTTTATAGTTGAGAGAAAAGAAAGTCTAAACACATAGTCACAGATTGGATGAAAATCAACTCTAAAAAACTGAGTTTCATAAACCTCGATAGATAGCCATCTATTGAGCTAGTTGTTGAACCACGGGCTTCAGTAGCTTTTAAACCTCGATAGATGGTAGCTGTTGAGCTAGCTGCCGAGCTTTAAAATGTAGCACTTTCTCACTTGTTTCTTGGACAGACTTGCATGGCTTTAACACTTGAACTTGGAACCTTATTCCTTGAAGTATTAAACACATCCTAAATCTACCCAATTGCAAGTAAAGTGTGTTTTGTCAAAGGATTAGCCAATTACATAAAATATTGTCATATGTTCCTAACATTGAATTACATATGTCCTAACAAAATAGAACCTTGGTCATAGCTGATTCCTCAGACCACATGCCTTAGGTAAATTAATACTTCTTATTCCTTTAAATGTTAAAAAAACCTTTGTCATGGCTAGTTCCTCGGACCACATGCCTTGGGTAAATTAACATTTTTCTGGTTTTTTGAGCACTAAACAGAACCTTGGTTATGTTTAGCTCCTCAAACCACATGCCTTGGGTAAATTAATGCTTGCCTACCAAGCTAAGTACTAAACAGAACCTCGGTCATGTCTAGATCCTTGAACCACATACTTGGGGTAAATTAGTATCTAATCCATCTATGGTGGATAACCAAGACTATTATTGTAATAACTTAACTGAAAAAGTGCCCTTGAGCATCACTTAAAGCATTTGCAAGTATGTCTGATATATTCTTGGGTAATGAACTTGATTTCTTGAAATCGTGATCCTCAGACCAAATGCCTTGGATAACTCAATGCTTTGCCTCTACTGGAAATCATTGATGGAGTTTTGAGCCATATATATTTCAGGTACACAAGGCATGTCTTTTGGTTAATTTTCAAAATATTAAGTGTCAGTTTTATTGCATCATCAATTGCATAAAATGTAGGGCTTAAATTACAAGTTTTATGGACCTTTATCAAAATTGAGAATGAAGATATATTTTGAATCAAAAGAAACTACAAGAAGAGAAATCATGTTTAATTTGCATAAACATAAGGAAACATAAAGGAAGTTAATGTTCTTCATTAATTAAGGCCTTGAAAAGGCAAGGAAAGTACATATCTAGGAATGTAAACAATGTAAACAACAATTACATTTAGAGAGAAATAAACTTAAAAAAAAAAAAAAAAAAAAAACCAACAAAACATAATCAAGGTCCTATTTGGACTTGGAGGGAGGATTGGCTTTCGCTATGGCCTTGGTAGGCAGTTCAGGCACTGTTGCTGAGGAGGCTGAACCCTTACCCTTAGGATCCTCCTTAGCAGTGAAGGGGAAAGTCACCAAAACCAGTTATTGGCTCTGGGAGGCTCCCTTCTCCTTAGAGAAGTCTTTGGGTGCAAGTGGAAGCTTTGTGGCCTCAGGGGCTACCTCTTTTGCTTGTTCTTTTTCTATAGCACTAGCTTGTTCAGCCTCCTTAGGAGGGACGGTAGAGGAAGGAGCAACATTAGTAGGGGCAATCTGGGTGGACTCTAAAGCTTTAGAGGTGACCTCAATTTAGGACCTTAAAGGGCCTGATATTCTGAGGGTTGGGGGATAGAAGGCATTTTTTGCATTCCTAAGTGGGGAAGAAGCATCCACCCCATCTTGGTTTAATGCTTCATTCCACACTTGGAGGTAGTAGCCTCTATACACCCTAGTAACCTGGGCCCTCATATTTTCATCTAATTCTGTTACCCCTACTTTGTACCCAGCTTGCTCAACTTTGTCTACAACCTCTTCTGCCTCTTCCAGCTTTTTCTTTAGAGCCCCAGTATGCTCCTTCGCTGCAGCTAACTGGTCCTTAGTCTGGTTGAGTTGTTTGCGTTGATTCTCTGCCTGCCTTTCAACCCCCCACAAAGCAGCCTCTGCACTCTTTTTCTCTCTGTCAGCCTCGGTCAACTTTGTGTTTAGGTCTTGAATCCTCTTCTCGGCCAGCGTGAAGGCATCCATGGCAGCTATGTGCCTGTTGGAAAATCTAGTTTTGTATCTCATACAAAACACACACAATGGAAGCAACAAACATGGATCTATTTCATTCATGATTGATAACATGCACTATGTAAATTTCAAAATTTAAGAACAAGATAGCGTACCTTGATGCAGTGAAATTCAAAACAAAATATTAGAAGTACTTGGGAACACTTTTAATCTTCACTCCAATTCTACTTTATGCCCAAGAAGTGTGGTCTCTCAATCAGTTTCCAAGGGAGAATAATCGAGTGGCTTCACTCACACATACACACCATTTTACAATGATGTCTCTCTTAAAATAAATTCTGAATATTTCTCTCTTTATAAGTAATTGATTATCTAATTAGGATGGCCTATTGGGTCTTTCCAATTAGGTTTTAGTGTGTGGCTCGAAGTGGGACCAAAAGGGACTAATAAGACACTAGCTTCAATGGGCCTTGGGTTTTTCTGTCAACTCTTGACAAGTCCAAAGTTACCATTAATTATATTTAATACCACTCTATAAATATAAATGCACTTTTGGCCTTATGAATAAATTATATCCCAAGACTTTATTGAACATGCAACCCCTTCATAAAATATTCGTAGTAATACAAAGTCATGAATGTAGACTACCACTTTGAAGATTACTACTTCTTAATCATTGAGTACCCGATTTAATCCTTTAAGTTATTCATCATATATTTATGAAATCCAATTCCATAAATATATACTTTAGTAACTCCTTACTAAAGTGGTTGGGCCCAACTCTCTGAATAATCAAACCTATTAAACTTATCTCAAGAGAATATTTTATATCTCCATTAAGAGACTATGAATTCCATCTTGAGAATATATATTCCATCAACACTAAATGTGGCTACCTAACATACTAAGGTTTTGATTGTGTCTTATAGATCTCACTCCTGATATATCAAAACAAGATACACCTCATGATCAAGTCCATTATTCTCTTAAGATTAAGAGTTCATGTAAATAGAAGTCGTGAGATTTATTATTCATTTGACAATCGTTAGGAGAATAATAAATCTCACAGCGGTCCAGTTTAATATGTCTTAACTCTTAAAATATATCAACATATCAACTAGAAGTCTTCACTTTCATAATTAAGACAAATCATCTTAGTTGATATGTTATAATCTTCGTAGATGAAATGCCCAATTTCATCACCGACTACGAACTACGTTTTGAGTTTACAAGGAACTTGTGATTTATATCTTCTGTGACCGAATTCACAAAAATCACATACAATGCATCGCATGGACTATGATAATGTCTCATTAGTTCATTTATAGATAATATCATATAATTAAACAATTTAATTATTTATGACATGCCAATAAATTGGATTTTAGGGCATAAGCCCCAACAATCTCCCACTTGCCCTCAAAGACAATTTATCATATGTCCGACACTTATTTCCCTTTAGAGTAATTCATAGTAACCCTAAGGCAAGGTTTGGAAACAAGTTTTAGCTAGATTTATTGCATAAATTATCTTTTCTACTACCACATCTCACATACTCATATGTCTCTAATGAGATAATATTTACGCTTAATGTGTATCTTCACCACTTAGGATGAACACATAACTTGAAGTCCAACTTCATAAATCATAATCAAACTACAAATCAATATTTGTACAACCAATAACCATTAAATCCTCACTTTGGTGGAAAAGCATATAATCTCTCATTCTCCTAAGATATTTGAGTATATGCTTTACTACCACTAAATTAAGTGATCTCAGATTCAACTGATATTTGCTTACCATGCCCACCACAAAATAGATATAAAGCATAGCACAAAGACTTTCTATTGATATGGCATAAGGAATCGTCTTAATATGCTCTTCCTTTTATATGTCTTAGGACTATAGTCCTATATAAAGGAACTTCAAACTTAAAAGGAAAGAATCCTTTCTTGAA
Organism: Quercus robur; assembly: GCF_932294415.1. Lineage (NCBI taxonomy): Eukaryota > Viridiplantae > Streptophyta > Magnoliopsida > Fagales > Fagaceae > Quercus > Quercus robur. The sequence goes on from NC_065542.1 coordinate 22,743,534, forward strand.
GTATTACATGCTATACTTGGCTAGAATCTAATCTATTTAAACAGTTTGAGATAGACCTAACATCTTAATTTCTGAATTGAAAAAAGTTTAACTCTTAGGATGTGACCAATCGTTCCCAAGTACTTTATATCAAACTGGACTAGACAACCAAAAACTCCTTTGATGACAACAACTCTACATCATTCTAAATGATTAGAATGTCATCAACATACATTAAGAAAATTATTATTTTATATAGCTTTTACACACATAAGGCATTTAAAATACTTGATCAAAATCAAACGATTTGATTGCTTGATCAAATATGATATTTTCTGATTTAGGTGCTTGCTTTAGTCCATAAATGGACTTTAAGCAACTTGCAAACTAAACATTACTGGTTCTTTGCAATGAACAAGTCTAGTTATATCATGTAAGGTTGAATTTTATCAACCATCTTGTTGGCTTTATTTCGTACCAAATTTTCTTGTATTTTAACAATTAGTAACCCTGTATTTAGGTGGGAATCATGTAAGGGTAGTGAGTGAGAGAGTGTGAAGAAATGCTCAAGATTGTGCAAGGATGCAGAGACTCGTGACTAGACTCACAGGTGACTCGCGACTGGCAAGCCGCCAAAGTTGGCACATGTGTGGAGCATGCAGGGGAGCTGAAGAGTCATGCCAGCTGTTGTACTACAGGAAAAAAGTCCTAGGCTAGCTAGGCCGTTAGCTCGTAGCTTGAACTTGCAACTCAGCCCAGTCGCGAGGCCAAGTCGCTAGACCACCCTGTTTGGCAAAAAATGACTTTTCACATTCCTTCTCACCCTACTATATATAAACCCTTATACCCATGATATTTAGAGAGCTTCCAGAGATAATTTTAAGAGAGAAACCCTAGAGAGAAACAAGATTGATTCATCCACAATCTTCACATAGAGACTCTCCAAATTTCTCTACTCTCTTCCTCTCCATTGTTGAATCCTTGAGAGGTATATTACCAATACCTTTTCTCACCATACCCATATTTGTGAGAAGGCCATTTGGTGTCTGGGAAGCATTTAAGAAGGGACCAATTTCATATTGGTTGATGCATACCCGACCCAATTATCATAAGCTGAGAGCATTGAGGAATGCTAGTGATCAAAGGTCAAGAAGGCCAAGAAATGACAAGAGGACTTGGGCTGTTAAGCCATCAAGTGATCGAAATGTTGATCCCTGAATGATGGACGTGATGAAGATGATTGGTGCATTCACCAACTGCTTGGAAAGCTTCACTAGAAGGTTTGAAAGTCCTAACTCTCGTACCCAATCCTATAAAGATATTACCCTAATGCATGTGACGTGTGGGTAATGAAGGGTACTCATGCATAAGCATTACAACATGTCCATGCATTAATACTTCCTATGTTGTGTGACTATTGGTTTGTTTATTGATTATGAGAATTTAAATATGTTTGTTTGTTTCATTTTTTTTTACATTGTTGCTTCTAATCAATCTTTTCCTTCTTATGTGTCAAAAATTCAAAAATCCAAAAAGATTGATCGACATTGTTGAGTTTTATCTCAGAATATGTTTTACCTTGTACCTTTGTGCAAATGGCTTTGTGCATCTACTAGCATAGCTTGTTCCCTATGCACTTATATCATTGTGGGAGAAATCTTGAAATCTATGTGACTGTTGTAAATAGATCTTCAACCTTGTCATGAATGATTAGTGAATGGTTTTGTTGATCTTGAGACATGCATAGACTTGTGTCTATATATCTTCCCACTCTTTATTTTATTGTTTTTTCTAAAAAGAGCTCACTAAATGTAAATCTCCAAATGAAAAGAGATATTGAGCTGCAAAAGCTTATCGCACATACTAGTATTTGACTAGGAAAAAGGAAAAGTGACCAAAAATTAAAATTGTATGATGCCCAAAAAGTCAAAGGCTAACTCATCAAAGTGAAATATCAAAAATTTTAGGCATCAATCTCAAAATGAGATGTATTGTTTCAAAAAGATCAAATGATGTGTTAAATATGGAGCCAAATGAAAAGCTTCAAAGATATTGTACTCAAGTTTTTGTAGGAGGTCATATATGCATATTTCTATAATTGAGATGAGTCACATCATCTAGTGCTAGTTGTGTATGATTTGATTGAATTGATCATTGAAACTTCACATTAGACTATGAACTATCTCATTTTTGATATTCACACACAACACACATGCCTATGTTCAATGAATGCCTTATTCATTTGTGTGATTGTACTTGATTAAATGTGTCTTTACATGCTCAATCTTTGTTGATCAATCTCAAAAATATTTTTGAGTGTTTTAGTTGTTTTTGGAAAGTACTTTGCTTTTACAAAAATTGTCAAAATTTTCAAAAATTGTGTTGCCCTATTCTAGCGACTCAGTCGTGGGTAGAACCAATTGCATGCCCTAGTTGTGAGTCCATCACAGAGATTTTCGCGACTCACTAGCGACTTATTGGTGGGTAAATGCTTCAGTTGCGAAAAAATCTTAAAATTTTTTTCAAAAATTGTAGTTTCATGCTTTTCGCAGCTTAGGTTGGTGACTTGTTCGCAGGTGGAAGGTCTAGTCATGAGGGGTACACAGAGATTTTTGCGGCTCGGTTTGCGACTCTCTCGCGAGTGGAACTTCTAGTCACGAAAAACACTTAGAAAATTTTTTCAAAAGTTTTCTTTCAAGTGTTCTGGCGGCTAGCCCATGCGACTTGCACGCGACTTGACTCAATCGCGAAAAACGTGTGTTTTGCGCAAATTGGGCAGTTTTTCCCTCGAATTTTTATGTCTGTTCATTGTCTTCCCCATTTCAAACCTCTCTCAAACTCACCGTGTCACTCTCAATGAACCTCCATTTTTACATCATTTCAACCTCATTCTTTAAGAAAATGTATGGGTTTTCTTATGATCTTATAGCATTTCATGTTTATAGCATGTGCTTTTTTGATTTTTGTGTTGTTGTTTGAGTTTTGTGACATATGTTATTCATGTATGAAATGGGTTTACTCTATTGGGTTGGCTAAAGGGGTTTTGTTGATTCTAGTGATTTGATGCTTGCTTCACTTGTATTCTTGACTGTTTCTTAGATGTGTATCTTGACTATGTTGCTCGATGCATATCATTCTCATGGTAGAATGTCACAATGATAGATATTTGTGACTTTGTGATTGACCATTGTTTATAGTGAACTGAAATGTGATTGTTTATTCATCATTGTTGAACATCTATTACATGTTTTAGTATACATTGCTTCAGTGTTGCTCATTCTCACATACTGCTGACTGGGTTCATGTACTATGTTTAAGTGATATCTCGGTTTGAATTTCAATGAGTCTCCATTTTTTTACTATCTTGAATCTAATCAAGTTGATGTTCGTGTCATTGTCTATGCACTTGGATCTTTGCTGTGTGTTTGCTTTTTTGCAGATATCTCGCTGATCTTCCAAAGGAAAGGAGATTGTAACTGATGTTCATCATCCCCTGTTGCTAAATGAACTCATCTCTCATCTTAGCTATCTAAAGACTCAAACCATGAAAGGTTCAAAACTCCTCTTAATTCACAAACTCACTTAAGCATTTTTGAAGATGTTACTCTCATAGTGGAACGAGTCATAAATTTTAACACTTTGGTGACAAATTTTATCCCTAGAATCTTTAAAGATAAAGATTGGGCCAATCTGCTCGGGAATTTCGAAGACCTGATGGAAGAGTTGGTCAAGGAATTCTTCCCAATGCCAGATACATTGGAGTTGAGTTAAAATGCTGGGTAAGAGGAAAAGAGTTTTCCATCAATCCAAACTACATAGCGAAGGTCCTTTGCATCACTAGATCTAAGGATGCAGGCCTCACCCCTTATGATGATCGAATTCCTAAGGTTCAAAACATTCTGCAAGTTCTTGGGCCTGATCATGAAGTCTCCAGTAAAGGCACATCTATAAAAACTGCAAAGTTTGCTCCTGAGTTGACCACAATGAAGCTGATCATGTTCTCGAATCTCTACCTGTTGTCCAACACTGCTTTCATCAATCTTGGAAGAGCTTAATTCCTACTCTCTTCTTCTCCATTGTTAAATCCTTGAGAGGTACATTACCAATACCTTTTCTCACCATACACATATCTGTAAGAAGGCCATTTAGAGTCTGGGAAGCAGTTAAGAAGGGACTAATTTTATATTGGTTGATGCTATGGTTAAGTAGCGACATCCGGTAAGCTAAAGAAGAAATAGGTACGGCGTAACCTCATTGGAGCAGGAGCTTGGAGGGCTTAGGTACATTGGGTGGATTAGACTTGGAGGGTCTTTTACTGTTCATGTATCCCAACTACACTCTTTAGTGGATTGTTTACCGCTTGAAGGGCGGTGGAGAGTTTTTACGCTGAGGTTTCGGTTTCCTCTTCAATAACACATCGTGTGTTATCCTTGTGTTTGCATCTCTCTTCCCTTAATCTTTTCCATTTAATTTCTGCTGTGGATGTGATTTTATTTTTTAAAATTGTTTATCTATTCTATTTTAAGCTTAAGTTCATATTCTGCACATTAATTGTTTGACATTAAGCTTGAATTGGTAATTTGTAAATTGGGGGTCTAAACGTTCATAGCGTTTTATACACTAATTGAACTTTCACATCATATAGATGTTTTCCTCAAGATTGCTACTAAAAGAAACTTTCTTGATATCCATTACCATATTTCATCCAAAATGAAATATAATGAATAAGAGAATCTAGATAGAGTCAAACTTAACTATTGGTGAAAAAATCTTTTCATAGTCGAACAATTTCTTTCTGAATAAATCTTTTCGCCACTAGTCTTGACTTTGAAGGTTTGCACCTTCAAATCTATCAATCTCATTTTCTTGTAGACCTATTTGAAAACAATAGGCTTAATGCCATTAGGTGCCTCTACAAGTTCTAAACTTTAAATAGAATCTAATTCTATTCACATAACTTTGATCTAATAATCCTTATTCATATCATCTATTACCTCTACGTAGGACCAAGGATCAAATTCATATCCTTGTGGAATGTCTTCAAAAGTTTATCCCAAAAGTATGAATTTATTTGGTAATTGATAATCCTCCAACTACGATATTGTACCGGTGTACTAGCTATATATTTAGAATAATGCCTTGTGGTGTATTTAATACAACCATCTCATTTCTAAAAGTATTTTATAGTTGTCCTACAACAAATTCTGACATTTTTCTTCTAGAACAATCTACCTTTAAAAGAGCCCTATCCTAGATGCATATACTTTAAGTATTGTGCATTAGTTGAGTGTTGGGCATGGAAGTGATTTCCATTGAGCTTATTAACTTGTATGTCCAGATGTTCATTCCAAGTGTGAATGAGCATTGTGGTCACTATTTTATAGTGATTGCCGGTTTGGTTAAGCCTTGGTTTATTTCTCATTCCTTTTTGCTTGATCGCATTGTGCTTGCCGCATATGCCTTACAAGTTTTCTGCATACAATGATCAAATTGTGTTGTTGTGTTTCAAGAGTTACTTGTTCATATGATTCAAGAGCTTATCAGATTCTAGAGTTAGGTGTGAGTAAGTTTTGTTCAACTATTCCCAACTCACATATTAAGTCTAAAGTTTGTTTTAGAGTTTTGTCACAGAGTAGCCAAAGGGGGAGATTGTAAGGTTGAATTTTATCAACCATCTTATTGGCTTTATTCCATGCCAAATTTGCTTGTATTTTAGTAATTAGTAACCCTATATTTTTAGGTGGGAATCAAGTAAGTGTAGTGTGTGAGCGAGTGCGAAGAAATGCTCAAGATTGTGCAAAGAAGCAGGAACTCATGACTGGATCTCGCGGGTGGCTCGCGGCTTGTAAGCCGCCAGAAAATTGCACACGTGCCAAGCATGCCAGAAGTTGAAGAGTCACACCAGCTGTTGAACTACAGGACAAAAGTCCCAGGCTGGCCAGGCTGTTAGCTTACGGCTTGAACTCGTGACTCAACCCCGTCGTGAGGTCAAGTCGCTAGAACACCCTGCTTAGGAAAAACTGACTTTTCACATTCCTTCTCACCCTACTATATATATACCCTTATACTCATGATATTGAGAGAGCTTTCCGAGAGAATTTTGAGAGAGAAACCCTAGAGAAAAATAAGATTGATTCACCCACAATCTTCACATAGAGACTCTTAAAATTCCTCTACTCTCTTCCTCTCCATTGTCAAATCCTTGACAGGGACATTACCAAGACCTTTTCTCACCATACTCATATCTGTGAGAAAGCCATTTGGTGTTTGGGAAGCAATTAAGAAATAGGTTCGGCGTAACCTCGTTGAAGTAGGAGCTTGGAGGGCTTAGGTACATTGGATAGATTAGGCTTGGAGGGTCTTCTACTATTCATGTATCCTAACTACATTCTTTAGTGGATTGTTTACCGCTTGGAGGGCAACGGAGAGGTTTTACGCCGAGGACTTCATTTTCCTCTTCGATAAAACATCGTGTGTTGTCCTTGTGTTTGCATCTTTCTTCCCTTAATCTTTTCTATTTAATTTCTGCTGTGGATGTGATTTTATTTGATTTAGATTGTTTATCAATTCTAGTTTAAACTTTTGTTCATATTTCGCACATTATTTGTTTGACATTAACCTTGAATTGGTAATTTGTAAATTGGGGGTCTAAACATTCATAGTGTTTTGTACACTTATTGAAATTTTAACAATAAAATCTATCCTAACACAAACTCTTGAAAAACTTTGCAAGAAAAGAGTTTATGGTAAGTAGACTATGACAACCTGTATTTCTGAAACATGTTAAACAAAACTCATCAAGTCATTTTTGTGTGAAACGGAAATAATAGATTGCATACAAGCAATAAGAAACATGTGTTTAAAAATAGAAAAGAAACAACACATGTAAAGGTAGGTGAAAGAAGACATACATCATCATAAATATATCAAAGATAAGCACAATGTATGTAAACATAGTCACAAGACCAGTGTATAAGAAGAAGGAGATAAGCACTCCCCCTAACAAGATGAAACACATCTCCTCCTTACAGAGGCATGTATTTCTCCCCCCAACATCTAGAATCTTCAAAAAGAAACCACATATTCTCCACAATTTCTCCCTCTTTTTGTCATGATTGACAAAGGGTACTAGAAGCTATAAAGCCTCACTCGAGAAACATAAATATGATCAAAGATGATCAAGGGAGCACAAGAAATCCATATAAATGCATGAATGTAATGAAACAAGATGTTATGGATGGCAAGATAATAGAAGGGAGCAAAACATGTGAAAAACAAATCCCTCAACAAGAAAAATGTTATTCACATAGATCCCAAAACATACACACACACACACTAAACAAGTCTAACCAATTTTATGTTTCAAAAACAAGTCAAGATAGTTTAGTGAGCATACATTAACACATGTAAAACTTTGTGATGGCCAAGTCACATTGTACCTACACATGTATCAAAAGTAGCAAAGAATATTGTGCGTTGTATGTAAAAAACATCGCAAGATTGCATAAGTGTATACATGTTATGACGATTTGAGATATGAGCAAATCAATTTAACTCACACACAATCATAATTGTTTGATGGGGACTATCACCTTTGAGGTACATCCTATAACTCCTACATCTCCTAGAATACATGCTTGCAATCATATTTAAAGTATTTTACACACGCTTGCAATCATATTGAAAGAATTTTTTATCTTTTTGCTTTTTATTTTTCTTTGCATATTTTTCTTTTAAGCAAATCATGCATGGGCATATAAGAGAGAGAAAAGAAATACCCAATTATGTTAAGCATTTGACATTCCAATTTTGCTATGCCGAAGCACACAAATGTCATTAACATTGCACTTTTGCTATGCCGAAGCATACAGGTGTCATATTATGATTAGCGGGCAGCAGTGGTGAGATGGTTATTTATGCCTTTCTCTTAGGATTTTCTAGTCCTTCTCGTAAAAAAAAAGTGATATAAATATTGAGTATAGGAGATAACTTAATCTTACTCATCACAAACAAGAGCCACAAAACTCACTTGCTTAGTTGTGCATAGAGATGCTCATCTAAGTTACAAAAGATACAAAGTTTAGAAAACTTTATTTCAATGGCCATCCAAGGTTCACAAGTACCAATGTACACAAAATACACTGTTTTTGTATTTTTCTAATTTTTCCCTTTTTTATTATTTTGAAAATAAAACAAAATAAAAACTAAACAACCAGACAAAAATAGACAAATAACATGGAAGCATGAAAGAAATATGAATATGCATGAAGGCATGATAGAAAGATGCAGATGTATGAAAGCATGATTCCATAAGCAGATAAGAAATCAAGCAAGAAAGTCCAACTTTAGATAGAAAGAATTAAAGCAAAGGACAAACAGAAAAGACAATTAAGCCTTAGGCTCCTTTCTCACCCATACAGCACGAGTCTTTGGCCGTGAAGATGGAAAAGGCATGTGTCCTAGTATGTCTACTAAAGGACATAGAAGAATTAGAATTCTCCTGAAATTGAGTTAAAAAGCTCAAAGCTTTTAATAACTCTCTAAACAAAGGTGTAGGTCCTTGAGAGGAAACCTATGACCATTTGGACAATTGCTTATAACGATACAACTTAAAGCAATTAGGATGAATGTGTCCAAAAAAACCACAATGATGACAAACATTAGGTCTAATAAAGGATTTAGAATTAGACAAATCAGTTTTGGATTTCATACCTTTATTACCTTTCTCAGATTGGGGTACAAAAACAGTCCTTGATCCAGAAGCTGTGGAAAAGGAAGGGCCGAAGGAAACAGCATATCCTAAGCCAGTGTTATCAAAACTAGGCTTTTGAGCACTCAATACCTCATCAAGCTTTGCACTAGACATCCTCTCTATTTGAGTTCTAGCTTGACTAAGCTCTTCCTCAATATTCTTGACATTCTCTTCTAATGAGGTGTTCTCCACAACAAGAGTCTCAACTAACCTTGTAGTCTCATCTAGTTTGACTAACAGATAAGCTTTTTAAGTTTTTACCTCATTGTGCTCTTTTCTACAAATATGAGAAGTCTTTTCAGATTTTATGAATTCAGTGCATAGCTTATCACAGGCTTCCTGAAGGGTCATCTTCTTGGATACTTCATCATTAGAAGAATCCTCACTGTCACTAGCACTCTCCACAATCACCTTATCAGTTGAGGCAACAAAGGCCATAACGTGATGGCATTCATCCACATACTCATTAGAAGAGTCATTCTCAGTATTCACTCCAAGTAGCAAACAACCTTTATCTTTTGACTTCTTGGTCTTTTCCTTCATGAGGTAGTTTAGACACTCTATCCTCATATGACCAAAACCTTTGCACTCATGGCATTGGATGAAGGGATTCTCATTCTTGCCCTTCCTAGAGGATTTAGATTTCCTAGGAGGTTTGCCCTTATCCTTTTTCCTGAATTAAAGAAGCTTGATAATTTCATCAGTTATGAAGGTTAGATCCTCATCCTCATTATCATCTTCATCTTCAAAGTCCTCAATCTCTTCTTCTATACCCTTAAGAGCCAAGTTTTTACTCTTTCCACCTTTTCCCATTGAGCCTAATCTCATCTCATAGGTTTGAAGGTTCCTTACAAGCTTAGTCAAAGGAAGTTGATCAATATCCTTTACTTCTTCATTAGTAGTAATCTTGGCATGGAATCTTTCAGGTAAAGATCTAAGGATTTTCCTAACAATTTTGGATTCCACAATAGATTCTCCAAGATTGAAGGCAAAATTCACATATCCATGAGTTTAGCATAGAACTCATCAAAGGTCTCATTCTCCTCCATCCTTATTTCTTCAAAACTACTAGTGAGTCTTTAAAGCTTCACAATCTTTACTGCCTTTGTACCTTCATAAGTGGTCTTAAGAATAATTCATGCTTCCTTGGCAACTTTTATGGATGATATTCTCTTGAATTCCTTATTGGTTACCCCACAAAACAAAACATTCAAAGCTCTACTTTTGAAATTTGCCGCTATGATTGTTGCATTATCCTAATCTACTGGCGCTTCCTTTGGCTTAATCCAGCCAACTTTAACAGCTTGCCATACTTGTTCACCTAGAGTCTGCAAAAAAACTTTCATACGAACTTTCCAGTACACATAATTAGTTCCATCAAATAAAGGAGGAATGAAAAGAGATTGTCCACGATCCATGACAACAGGGTTCGAGGATCACACCCGAGAAATTAATCCAATCAGAGTGTACCCGCTCTGATACCACTTGTTGGGAAATTTAGACCCTAGTTGATAGAATTAACAAGTTTTAAACCCAAGTTGATAATTAGATTTATTATGAATAAAACTTGTTAAAACAAACAAACATCAATATCATGTCAAAATCATGCAGTGGAAAAATAAATAAGACAAGTTATGATAATCCAGGAAAACTAATGAAACAAACTAGTTTCACAGTAAAAAACCTAGGGGAAACCTTCCCAAAAAGCAATTCATTATAGTAAAGAGAAGTTTCAGATCTAGTACAAAACCTTTGTCCCTAGACTCTACAATCCCCGTAGATGAATTCACAGCAGAAACCTTCAACTGCTTCAGAACCTCTAAACTCTTTAATATATGAACACCACCCTTTTGGATGCACAGATCCCAGTATGTGACTAACACACCAACTTGAAGAAGATTGTTGGTTGCAAAGTTCTTCACTTCATCAACAATGAAAATCAAGAAGCACTTGGTTACAAAATCCTAAGGCTCAAAAGACGCAGTAGCTTCTTTTAGAAAGAATAAGGCATCAGTCACCTTTTGCATTTGTTTTCCTTGTATTCTCTTATGTGATGGCCTCTAAAATAAGCCTTATATATGTTTAGGGTTGTGAGAAAAGAAACCCTAGACATACATGTTAGCATGGGCCAAAAATCAGATCTGAAAATCTGAATTTCATAAGGCTTAGTAATTCTCGATCGATCGAGGAGGTGTCGAGGGGATAGGAGCTTTCTCGATCGATCCACCAACTGTCGAGAAGGTATCAAGATTATGATAAGAAATAGCTAAAGATCTCGATAGATAGCCTAGCTATCGAGAGGTGTCGAGCAACTATCGAGCTTTAAAAACTCAGCACTTCTTCACTTGTTTCTTGGACTTATTTGCATGGCTTCAATACTAGAATTTAACTCTTCTTCCTTGAAGTATTAAATACATCCTGGATCTACCCAATTAAAAGTAAAGTACATTTTGTCAAAGGATTATCCAATTACATAAAATATGTCCTTATCAAAAAATTCCAAAATTAAATTTGCACATAAGAAAGAAACTAGACCCATTCCAATTCAAATATTTATCCTAAACCAGATACAAAAAAAAATCTCCATTTGCAATCTAATTTACAAACCACGAGAGAGGTGGGAGACAATGAACAGATCCAAGGCCTAATTGCCACCCTCCGTTGGAGATGATGGCCTTCTACTTCACACATCCTTCTCCAACTGACAACCACTGACCTGCCTCCCTCCTTCTCTCGCATAGCCACTGGCCCACATCCATGACTGATTCAGTGCTGGTTTCCCAAAACACGTCCTCTTCAGCTCGAGTTTTCATCCTAGCAACCTTGAGACTTCGAATTGAATCAAAAAGCCCATATTGTATGGTGGATGATCTTATAGTTTAGACTGCTTTGAGCCTTGCGAATTGCTGCCCGTCTCTATCTTTAGTATAAAGTAGTATTCATCATTAATGATTTTATCCTCCAATGCATCCATAAAAGAGTTGGCTGTGGCAGTGGCTCTTGGGTCCAAACCCAGCCGAAAAACAAAAAATTTCATAATACAAGGGTTAACTTACAAGTCAAAACAATGCAAATAAATTTATGACTTTGTGCTTCCATTGAAATTCATCAATTTAGCTCTTTCACCATAAATAGAGATTTTTTGTATTGGTTAGGATAAAGGTTTGAATTGGAATGGGTCTAGTTTTTTATCTTATCTGTAAATTTAATTTTTTAATAAAAAAAATGTCACATCATTTAGAAAATGCCAGGTCATTATTTCGTTAGCCATGTAAGCAAAACCGCTAACGGAAGTTAACTGAAGGACTTATATTGCTCATTTCGAAAACTTGAGGGCTAATTGCACTCACTTAAAACTTGAAGGACCAACTACGCACATAGGGTAAACTTCAGGGACTAATAGTGTAGTTTTGCCAAAAAATATGAATGATAAAAGATTAACTAAATCATACAAATCAAATAAACGAGTCACAAAGCTCACATTGCTTAGTTGTGCATGAAGATGCTTATCTAAGCTACAAGTGATACAAAGTTGAGAAATTTTGTTTCAAAGGCCATCAAAGGTACACAAGTACTAATATATACAAACACATACTATTTTTGTATTTTTTTAGATTTTTTTATTTTAAAAAAAAAAAAAAACACACAAGCAAACATTAAAAAAAATAAATCAATAAAGACTAGACTGACTCAAAAACTACCAACTAAACACACAAGAGATGCAAGAACAAAGATGGAATCACTTGAAGGAGTCTTTTTCCTTCCAAACAGGAGAGGGAGGTGAACCTTTCTTGTTTAGAGACCTCTAATGAGGAGAATATGAAGGATGATTAAACCCATTGAAGTTTGTCAAGAACATCATAGCTTTTAAGAGTTCCCCAAGAGAAGCCAAAGAGTTTTGAAGTTGATTTTGGCCTTTGAAAGATAACAAACTGTTGCTTTGTTGAGTAGCAAGCCACTTACAACAATTTGGACGAGTGTGTCCCGATGCTCCTTAGTGATGACAGAAGTGAGGTTTCTTAGATTGAGACTTCTTATTAGTGGAGCGATGATTGTTTTGCTTAGTTTCTTTAACAACCTTAGGTAGTGCTCCCAAAATAGATTTTCCATTATCATGTTTAACCTCACTTCTATTTTCAATTTTGGGTTCAATTTTCTCAGGTTTTTCATTTGAAGCAAAAGAAACAAACACAACATTACTCAAAGCACTAGAGGAAGTACTATAAGAAGAGAGAGAGTGCTCATACTTGAGACTAGTTTTATTGAATGTGGCCTCTTGGAAATTTAGCATTTCATCTAGCTTAGCACTCGAAGTCCTTTCCAATTGAGCTCTTACTTGAAATAGCTTAGGAACTAGTTTCTTGCTCTTCTTAGCCATAAAGTTGTTTTCAAACTGCAATGCACCGATGGTTTGATTTGCTTCATCAACTTTAGTGGAGAGTTCTTCTTGTTCCAACTCCACTTCACTCAGCTTCCTTGTGGCTAGCATATAAAGCTTTTCATGCTTCTTAGAATTCTTGTAAACCTTTGAGTAGGTAGTATGGATATCATCTTCATCATCCATCTCTTCAAATTCTGACTCATCAATTCCTCTTCCTTATCAACTAGTTCTTCGGACTCCCTGGATAAATCAACAATGGCTGTGAAGGCGCTAACTATCCCTTCTTGACCACTATCCTCTAAGTCTACTTCTGGTTTGGTATCACTCAAGGTGGCAAGTAGGGCTTTACTCTTGCCAATTGACTTGAGATAGGTAGGACATTTTGGCTTCATGTGTTCGTACCCTTGACACCTATAGCATTTTGGACTAGTTGGAATGTTGTTGCTTAGTCCACCTTCTTTGGATTCTCTTTTGAATTTCTCCTATGTTTTAGATTGAGAGAATCTAGTCTGTTTGTGATCCTTGTCATTTGCTTTGACATTTGTATTCTTGATGAATTTTTTGAATTGTATGGTAATGTAAGATTTGAACTTTGAGTTCTCCTCTTCAGACAACTCATCTTCTTCATCATTCTTGGCTTTTAGAGCCATAATCTTGCTCTTGCTCACTTTGCCAATCCTTGCTACACCTAATTTGTAAGTTTGCGGATTCCGAATCAACTTTGTCAAAGGGATAGTGTTAATGTCCTTTGACTCTTCGATGGCAGTGATCTTAGCATGGAAACGCTTTGGGAGAGATTAGAGGATTTTCCTCATTTTAGGCTCTGGGATCTTCTAGCCTAAGTTAAAAGCATAATTCACTATGTCTTTAAACTTAGCATAGAATTCATTGAATGCTTCCACTTCATCCATCCTAATTTCTTCAAAGCTTGTGGTAAGCCTTTGAAGCTTGGAGTCTTTCACAGTTTTGGTGCCTTCATAAGTGTTTTTAAGAATTGTCCATCCTTTATTGGCACTCTCAGTAGATGAGATCTTCTTAAACTCCTCACTAGTCACAGCACTAAGCAAGGCATTTAACACTCTACTATTTAAATTCGCAACTTTGATCTTGTTATCATCCCAAGATGTAGGTGGATTAGTAGGTTTAGTCCATCCAACCTTGACAACTAGCCAGACCTTTTCATCTAAATACTACAAAAAAACTCTCATGTGTACTTTCTAGTATGCATAGTTAGAACTATCAAAAAGAGGAGGTATAATCAAAGATTAAAGTCTTTGCTATGTGATCCATAATAACAAGGGTCAATGGATCACACAGCAAAGAATAAAGCCTAATCAGAGTGTGCCCGCTCTGATACCAGTTGTTGCGTTAAGATAGCTTAACCTTAGTTAATTAATTTAATTACCCAAGTTGATTAAGTAGGTCAAATTGCATGCAAATTATGGAAGCACCAACAAATTTCCAAATAAACTAAAGGCAAAAATCCAAAACTAACCCTCTAACTTTCAGCCTTTTTCATTTCAGTCCTATAACTTTCAGTTTTGTCATTTCAGTTCTCTAACTTTCAATTGTTGTCAATTCAGTACTCCGTTAGACCTCAGTTACCTACTGTCGTTAAGTGAGCCAAAGCGTAGTCGTTTTGGTTTTTTTTTTTTTTCATAAATTTCGGAATTAAAAGAAAATTAAAAAATTGTTATTAAAAAAAAAAAAAAACATTTAGGGGAAGAAGAACCCTTAGCTCTTGAATATGGATCAAACAACTCTCTTTCTCTAGAATATGCTTCTCCTCTACCTTATATTGAAGCTATGGCACTTGAAATTGAAGGCGATGGCTTCTACTCTCTACTTGAAGCTCCTGTGCTTGCTCCATCCATGGCTATGGAATTGGACACTGATGAGTCTTCTATAAGCTCCCTCTTACAGCACCCTTCAGTTATAGTGCTGAACATTTGGGGAAAAGAAAGAACTGTCGGCACTGGAGCTATGTAGTACACCCTATCAATATCTTCATCTTGGTCTCAATCTCTACAACTCAATCTCAATATCAGAACTCCATCACCTTCATCTCGATCTCAATCTCAATATCTCGGTCTTGGTTTCAATCTCTGCAACTTGGTTTCATCTCGGTCTCTCTCAATATTTCTTTGTTTTTGATTTCAGGTCTTTGTTTTTGATTTCAAGTAATGAGAATATCTCGGTCTTGGTTTCAATATTTCTTTGCAACTCGGTTTCATCTTGGTCTCCATCACCTAATTTTTTTTTTTTTTTTAAATAAGAGTTTTTTTTATTTTCTTTTAATTCTGAAATTTATGAGAAAAAAAAATGCCAAAAAGACGTCATTTTGGCTCACTTAATGACAGCAAGTAATTGAGGTCTAACGGAGTATCAAATTGACAACAATTGAAAGTTAGAGGACTAAAATAAAAAAGGCTAACAGTTAGAGGGTCAGTTTTGGATTTTTGCCTAAACTAAATGCAGAGAAAATTAAATTGACACAGTGATTTGTTGACAAATGGGAAAGACCTTTCGCAAGGAAAAAACTCCACCGGGTGAATTTAAGGTCACCACTCCTAAGAATCCATTAATCAATAATCAAGCGGTTACAAGTATGAGGAATCTTATCACTACCCTGGCCTATCCCAAAATACCAACCTACAGTTGAACCTTTGCTCCAATACCCAATTGGACTTGATCTTGTAGTAGCCTTCTATCCTTTGATGCACAAATCTTCAATCTCTAACTAACTCCTTTGCCCGGATCCCAGTATGTGACTAACTCCAGCAACTTGAATGATTATTGTTAGTTGCAAAATTCTTCACTTCATCAAAAATGATGATCAGGAATGACTTGGTTACAAAACCATATGGCGTACAAACGTAGTAACTTCTCATAGAGAAACTTAAACTCTTGGTCTCTGTATCCATGTGTGTGATGGCTCTTAAGATAAGCCTTATATATGTTTAGGGTTGTGAGAAAGGAAATCCTAAACAAATACATGAGCATGGGCCAAATTTTAGATTTAGAATTTCTAAAATCATAATTTTGGATAGTTATTTAGAGTCTGCCTCGAAAGAAACTAACTCTTTGGAAATATATCTGAAGATTTTAGTGTCTATAGAAACCTGCGGTACATTGATCTAAGTTACAACAGATTTTATGGTGAAATCTCTCGCAATTGGAGTAGGTGCCCATAGCTAAGTACCCTACGGATTGCTGGGAACAATATTAGTAGTGGCATACCCCTTGGAATCAGAAACTCCATTCAACTTCATGTACTTGACCTTTCTTCTAATCGCTTAGTTGGGAAGCTACCAAATGAATTTGGGAAATTGACTTCTTTGTTGGCATTGATGTTAAATGGAAATCAACTTTTTGGGGATATAACTCCAGAGCTTGGATCATTAACAAACCTTGAGTATCTAGATCTATCCATTAATATATTTGACAAATCAATTCCCATAAATGTAGGGAACCTTTTAAAACTAAACTAGCTGAACACAAGCAACAACAAGTTTAGCCATGACATTCCAGTTCAAATATGTAATTTAGCTCATTTGTCCTGGCTAGATCTAAGTCATAATTAGCTCAAATGAAAGATATCTTCACAAACTGGCAATCTTCAGAGCTTAGAGATGTTGATCATCTCCTACAATAACCTTTCTGATTTTATTCCAATTGATTTTGAAGAAATGCGTGGGTTGTCATATGTAGACATATCCTATAATAAGTTGGAGGGTCCTCTTCCCAATAGCAAAGCATTTCCACATGCTTGCATATATAGAAGCACTACAAGGTAATAAAGGGTTGTGTGGAAATGTCATTGGATTGCAACTCTATCTAGTAGGAAGACATATTTCGAAAGAGGGACACAAAATCATTTTCTTAATAATTCTCCCTTTTTTGGGAACACTTTTACTTGAATTTCTATTTCTTGGAATTTTCTTCATTTTTCAAATAAAAATGAAGCACCCTCGTATAGACCAAACGCAGAACATGCATGAGGAAAAATTGTTTTCAACATCAACATGCATGATGTTGAACGTGTCCCACAATAACCTCTCTGGTTTTGTTCCAATTGCTTTTGAAGAAATGCGTGGCTTGTCATATGTGGACATATAATATAATAAGTTGGGGGGTCCTATTCCCAATAGCAAAGTATTTGAAGAAGCTCGCATGGAAGCACTACAAGGTAATAATGGGTTGTGTGGAAATGTTAAGGGATTACAACCCTGTGTGGTAGGAAGACAAGTTTCAAACAAGAGACGCAAAATAATTTTTCCTCTTCTTGGAACACTCTCAGATTTTTCTTGGAATTTTCATTATTTTTCAAAGAAAAAGGAACTATGCTTGTACAAACCTAGCAAATAACATGCACAATGAAAAGGTGTTATCGATTGCAACTTTTGATGGAAAAGCAATGTACAAGGAAATCATTAAAGCAACCCAAGGTTTTGATGCTATGTTTTGCATTGGGAAGGGAGGACAAGTGAATCTACCATCAGGAAACATAGTGGCAGTGAAGAAACTCCAACCCTTGGGTGATGGTGAGATCACACAACAAAAAGAGTTCTTCAATGAGATAAGGGTATTAACAGAAATTTGGCATTGAAATATTGTAAAATTACATGGCTTTTGTTCACATTCACAACACTCATTTTTGGTTTACGAGTACCTTGAAAAGGGAAGCTTGGTAGTAGTTTTGACCAATGATGAAGAAGCTAAAGATTTGGATTGGAATAAGAGGGTGAATATCATTGAAGGTGTGGCTCACGTTTTGTCTTACATGCACCATGATTGCTCACCACCAATTGTTCATAGGGACATATCAAGCAAAACTATTTTGTTGGACTCTCAATATGAGGCTCACGTATTAGACTTTGGCATAGCTAAGCTTCCTAGTCAAGACTCATCCAATTGGACTTCACTTGCAAGCACATATGGATATGTTGCACTAGGTAATATACTTTCTTTTTAATTAACGTAGAACATAGAGCATATTAATACATTGGCATAATATATATTTTGTTTGTTTGTAGAGCTTGCTTATACAATGAAGATAACTGAGAAATGTGATGTTTATAGTTTTGGAGTTTTGGCTATAGAAGTGATCAAAAGAAGACATCCTGGTGAAATGATCCCCATTCTATCTGCTTCAATTGTGGGGGAGAATTTGTTTTTGAAAGATTTGTTAGACATGCACCTTCCACCTCCCACACTTCAGGTTCAGAGTCAGCTGATAGTCATCATAAAGCTGGCAATTGCATGCTTGTATTCTAATCCATAATGTAGACCAACTATGCACATGGTTTCGCAACTTTTATCAACCCCAAATGCACTTCCCTAGGGCTACGCTGTCTCTCCAGGACAGGCAAGGATATACTGAATTGTTTGGATTGCTATATAATCTGTCAAATTTATTCTGCTAAACGCAATTGCTAGTTTAAGATTATGTAATGCCTAGGGTATACCACTAGTATTAGATGTTTAATTGCTAGTATTAATAATGTGCTTCTGGAAACACAGATTTCAGGACACTGTGATTATATATGTTTGATTAGCTATTTTGGAATGCATTAAGATTTCAATTTTCAAATGAAGTGAAATAGAGATTAGGGACGTATATTATGCTTTTTGTTTTTATTCATTCACTCTTATACATTCCAAGTGAGTCGTATTTAAAAATTAAAAAAAGAAAAAAAAAAAGTAATGGGAAAACTTCTAGTTATAGTTTGCGCTTTGTAGCCGTGTTCAAAATCAGATATTTGGATGCACGACTCAGTATCCCCTTAAGGCCAATTGTCAATAAATGTCTGCAAGATGTCATTAGAGAAACCAAAAAACTGTTGTTAAAAGAGCAATTGTGCAAAAAACTTACTGAGTAATTTATTGATTAGTCGAAATAAAATGCATCAAGGTGCTCAGATTATATACACTTAGAAACCGAGCAAGAGAGATTAAGCAAAAACAGAAAAAACTAAACTAACAACCTTCCTAACCGTTATACAGTATAACAGAAACAACTAACCCCACTAACTTCCAATCAGGGACTGACGCGCGTGTGTACCAAGGACTTGAAAATCACGGATCTGCACGTATAAAATGTTACACTAATACGACTTGTAGTAAAAAACAAACATTATTGAGCCTAAGCTACATGTCGCACAACTGCACAATTCATCTTCTTCATTTCTTTTTTTAAATCTAGTCGTTTAGTTTTTTTTTTTTTTTTTTGAAAGATAATTACAACATACTACAAATCCCGCAGCTCGAATTCTTTCCCTCCCAATTCCTCAAGCACTTTGTGGATGGGGAGGTGTCAATTCAGCTCTAATGACTTTGGCATCCAATGGTTTAGTTGCTACATGATTTCTACTATATGTACAGTAGATAACGGACTTTGTAGTAACAAAATTAGACCGAAGTTGTAATGAACAATTAAGGCAACACTTAGCTAGAGGGACCTTACACTTGCTGAATGTGTGCCTATCGCATGAAGGTGACAGAAATAGTTAAACTATATATCAGTAGGACTTCAATGTGAATAAAGTCTAACGTTGAATAATAATGATAAAAGAGGATAATTAAAATAACTATTTTTTTAATTAAAAAAAATCTTTTGATTTTTATTCCTACTAAATGAAATATCATACAAAACAAGAAGAATTGTACTCAAGAATATCTTCAAGTGAAACTTGTAAATATGAAACAAAGAATAAAAATAAAAATAAAAATAATCCTCCTAGCTAGAGCATGAGCAACGGCATTGTCATTGCATTTTACATGAGAAAAAGTGGAGTAACATCTCTGATACCATCCCTTAAGGTGTGCCTTCATGCACATGATTGTAGGGTGCAAATATTGGATCGTTTTGCTATAATTTGAAGCTTGAGCTTTTAGATTAAGTGGTTTTCCTATATGTTAATTCGGAGCATATGTACGTAAATATTTTTCTTTAAATTCATATTTGTTTGAATTTTTTAGCACTTTTTCCCTAATTTGGAGGGTCTGACAACTAATCCTAAGCTAGAATTCTATAAATAGTGAATTTGGGAAATCTTGTGAATTCCTTTTATATGGTGTGATAAATCTGTGAGTGAGAGAGAGAGAGAGAGAGAGAGAGAGAGAGAGAGAGATAACATCCCCCAAAAAAAATCAATTTATTGGAAGCTAGTAACCCATAATGTAGGCCAATTACTATTCACATGTGGATTCTCAACTGAACCCCAAATGCACTATCCTAGTGCCACAGTCTCTCACAAGAACAATCAAGGATATAGTGAATTGTTTGTAATGCAATATAATCTGTTAAATTTATGCTGCTGAATGCAATTTTTTGTTTAAGGTTATATAATGCCTAGAGTACTACTAGATCTTTAAATGCAAGTATTAATAAATTGCTGCTAGTAACACAGGGCACTGTACATTATTGATTGGTTATTTTAGAATGTGATGGGATAGCGAAAAAATTAGTTTACCTCCAATTCATCCAAAGTTATCATCTAGGACCCAAAGAGAAAACAGGATCAGGAATCACCCAAGGATGAGAAAGATGTTCATGGATGAGAATATCGCTCATGAACAATGAAATCTTCCATGGACGATAATGAGGTCGTCCATGGACAATGATTAGACGTCTAAGAACGACCAAATCGTCCATACAATGGATGGATGAACGTGCAACACTTAGGAAATTCTCGACACCTTGGAACGGTTACCAAACCCATGATTATCGCCATAAATTCCTCGAATACTTAACTTCCGTTAGCGGTTGCAACTTCTGTAGCCGTTGAGGTAGTTATGTCCAAACTCATTGGCTTCCACGAATCTTGAGGAAGTTACTAGGTTAATAACTGTCCCAAGGTTCTCTATATAAAGGACTGGTCTGAATTAAACAAAAGTAAGTACATTCTGACATTTTACTCCTAAAAGTTGGAACTCCATTCTTGTGAGAAACTAACTTAGCCATCGGAGGGTGTTTGGCCGGTCTTCTCCGGTCCCCTTTTGATTGCGTGTTCATCTTTATAGGCCTTCCATAGCCACTAGTAGCCCACCAAAGCCGGAGCATTTAGCCTACTGATTCTGTGCAACATCAGTTAGCGCCGTCTGTGGGAAGATAGTCTGATTGCTTTGCAATTTTTCTTTCTACAACAAAAGGTTGAATGGTTCGAACCAGGTCAAGGGCTACTAGCCTAGGCCATCAAGAGAGTAGGGATGCTTCAACCAATCCCTAACACGATCGTCAATCAGCCCTAGTGATGCCACAATCCTCTATTTAACACATGTAGTCTATGGCAGCTGCTATGGCAGAGTTAACCTAATAGAATCAAGAATTAACTAGGGAGATTAATTTGAAGACGCAACGCTATGAGGGGTACGCTGAAGGTTAAGCCCAAAATCAGGAAGATAGAGAAAATGCTGAACCAGGAAGCCAATCAAGGGGTACCACGTCTAGAAGGGTGCCACAATTGGAGAGGAAAATGGATCAGATGAGAAAGGTTATGGCGAAGATGAGGGAGAACATGAGAAGGGAAAATCCAGTGGAGGATCTAGTCCACCGAACAGATTCCCCTTTCATGGCTTCCATCAACGGTCACCCCTTACCCCCAAAGTTCAAGATGCCTTCATTGGATTCATATGATGGAGCACGTGACCCATTTGATCACATAGCAACTTTCAAGACTACCATGCACCTTCAAGGAGTCCCAGATGAGATTATGTGTAGAGCCTTCCCTACCACTCCCAAAGGGCTGGCGCGAGTGTGGCTCAGCAAAATACCTCCGAACACAGTGAGTTCTTTTAAAGAATTGAGTAAATTGTTTGTCAATAATTTCATTGGAGGGAAAAGGCACAAATGCTCTTCATCCAGTTTGTTAACCATAGAACAGGGAGAGAATGAAAGCCTGTGCTCCTTCATCGCTCGTTTTAACTGGGAAGCCCTAACCGTGGACGAGGTGGATGACAAGCTACTCTTGGCAGCCTTCTATAATGGGGTTAATTCTGATTTATTTATCCACAAGCTATATGAGAAGGAGCCTTAATACATGGCTGAACTCGTTCATTCAGCCCAAAACTTCATGAATGCAAAAGATGCGATCATAGCCAAGAAGAGGAAAAGAGTTGAAAGGATGGAAGCACACCCCGCACGCCACTCGGAACAAGGCCCTCGTCCAAAGAAGGGACGAATAGAAGATAAGAAGGAACGAGATAATAGGAAGACGGGTTCCTCCTCAGGAAGAAGTTAGAACTACACACCCCTAAACGCTCCACTCGACCAAGTGCTCATGCAAATCAAAGATGGCCCTTCTTTAAAGTGGCCGGAGAAAATGAAAGGAGATCCGAATAAGCGCAATAAGAATAAATATTGTCCCTTCCATAGGGATTATGGGCATGAGATGGACGAGTGTTTTGACTTGAAGCAGTAAATCGAGAATCTCATTAGACAAGGAAAGTTGAGGCACTTTGTTGGAAGGGATCATAAAGATAAGAAGTTGAAGGGAAAGATGAAAGAATCATCCCGGCCCCGCTAGGAGAGATAAGGGTTATCATAGGACAAACTTCATTGAGGCAGTCTTCCAAGTCAAAGAAGACATATCTCAAAGTGGTGCTAAATGTCCAACTCTCTAGACAATCCCCAAGGATAAGAGCAATTGACGAGTCAACTATTTTATTCACCGACGAAGAGGCTGAAAGGATCCATCACCCACATGACGATGCAATTGTCATTACTCTGCTCATTGCAAATTATACAACCAGGAGAGTGTTGGTGGATAATGGAAGTTCAGCAAATATATTGTACTACCTTGCCTTCCAACAGATGAGGCTTGGGTGGGATCAACTTCGTCCAGTGTGTTCACCATTGATATGGTTTGGAGGAATGAAGGTGCAACCTGTAGGCACCATTACGTTACTTGTAGTGATGGGATCATACCCACAGTAGATAACTAAGGAAGTCAATTTCCTCGTGGTGGATTGTTCGTCCTCATACAATGCTATTATTGGAAGACCAACTCTGAACAATTGGAAGGTGATAACATCTACCTACCATCTATTAGTCAAATTCCCTACGGAGTACGGCATAGGACTAGCACAAGGGGATCAGTTGGCAGCTAGAGAATGTTATTTAGCCATGATGGCTTTGGATGAGCAGGTGCAGACAATAAGTATTGAGGAGAGAAGGGTTGTTACAGAGCCCACTGAAGTATTAGAAGATGTTCTTTTGCAAGAAGATGATCTTGAAAAATTCACCAGGATTGGAACAAGTATGAAGGAGAAGGCAAGAAAAGACCTCATCCAATTCCTGAGGAAGAGTATCAATGTTTTTGTGTGTAGTCATGACAACATGCCAGGAATCAATCCAAGTGTAATTACTCATCGATTGAATGTGTACCCCTGTTCTAAGCCTGTTCGTCAGAAGAAGAGGGTGTTTGCTCTTGAGCAAGATAAGGCAATCAAGGAAGAGTTTCAAAAACTAACCACAGCACAGTTTATTAAGGAAGTCTATTACCCGGATTGGTTAGCCAATGTAGTGATGGTGAAGAAGGCAAATGGCAAGTGGAGGATGTGCGTAGACTTCATTGACCTGAACAAGGCTTGCCTTAAGGATAGTTATCCTTTGCCACGCATTGATCAATTGGTGGATTCTACAGCTGGCCATCAGTTGTTGAGCTTCATGGACGCCTTTTCAAGATATAATCCGATAAAGATGGACGAGGTTGACTAGGAAAAGACCTCCTTTATTACCAGTCAAGGTTTGTTTTGTTATGAGGTGATGCCCTTTGGTCTAAAAAACGCAGGGGAAACTTATCAAAGGTTGGTGAATCACATGTTCTGTCCACAGATAGGACGGAATGTGGAGGTGTACGTCGACGACATGCTTGTGAAGAGCCTAGACAAGGGAATTCATTTGGATGATCTACAGGAAACCTTTGAAACACTTAGGCAATATAAGATGAAACTGAACCCAAGTAAATGTGCATTCGGAGTATCGCCGGGAAAGTTTCTCGGATTCATGGTTTCAGAAAGAAGAATTGAAGCAAATCCAAACAAGATCCAAGCCATATTGAATATGAATCACCGAAGAACATCAAGGAAGTCTAATCCCTCACTGGGCAAGTTGCTGCTTTGAACAGTTTTGTTTTGAAAGCCAAAGACAAGTGTTTACCCTTCTTTAGAGTCCTTAGGAAGGCATTTGAATGGACGGACAAATATCAAAAGGCCTTCCAAGATCTTAAGGACTATCTCACTATAGCTCCATTATTAAGTCAGTCCGTGCAAGGAGAGGAACTGTATCTGTACTTAGCAGTGTCTGCATATGCCGTGAGTTCAGTGCTATTCAGGGAAGAAGGAAAGGTGCAAAACCCTATGTATTACACTAGCCGAGCACTCAGAGGAGTAGAAGGAAGGTACCCACTAATAGAGAAGTTAGCTTTTTCACTAATAACAGCTTCTAGAAGGTTAAGACATTACTTCCAAATTCATGTCATCAATGTCATGATGGACCATCCACTCAAGAAGGCAATGACCAAGCTGGAAGCTGCAAGTCGACTGATTCAATGGGCAGTTGAACTTAGTGAATTTGACATTCGGTACCAACCGAGAAATGCAATAAAGGCCTAAGCCCTGGCAAATTTCATTGCAGAGTTCACTCCAAGTTATGAGGACTTAGGCAGATGAGAGGACAGTAAAAAATGGACCATCCATGTAGATGGATCGTCTACACTGCATGCTGGAGGTATAGGAGTTGTTTTGCAATCACCAGAAGGAGACAAATTAAAGCACAACATTTGCTTGCAATACCAAACAACTAATAATGGAGTGGAATATGAAGCCCTTTTAAAAGGGTTAGAGTTGGCTAAATCTGTAGAAGTAAACTCAATACTTGTCTTGGGAGACTCTCAGTTGGTCATAAGTCAAGTAAATGGGACATGTGAAGCCAAGGAAGACAGAATGAAGAGATATTTAAAGAAGGTGGTACGCCTTGTGAAGAAATTCAAAGAAGCTGATTTCATTCAAATCCCAAGAGAAGAGAATGTGGAAGCAGATACTCTGGCAAAGGAAGTCTCTACGAATGAAGCAATGGATGAGTTTGATGAAATACAATACATGCCAAGTATAGACCTCCCAGAAATGTTGTAGATAGAAGGTGAGGAAAATTGGATGACCCCAATAGTATCATACTTAAAGGGTGGAAGACTTCCAGAGGAGAAGGACGAAGCCAGGAAGCTCAGGGTTAAATCAGCCAAGTACATCCTTATAGACGAAGTGTTTTACAAAAGAGGTTTTTCCCAGCCTTTTCTAAGGTGCTTAACTTTGAACGAGGTGAACTACATGTTGAGGAAGGTTCATGAAGGAGCATGTGGTAGCCATTCAGGAGCTAGATCACTCGTCCACAAGGTCATCTGTAATGGATACTATTGGCCAACCATCCAAGCTGATGCTAAGGCATATGTTAAGGTATGTGATCAGTGTCAGTGTTTCAGTAATATTCCTAGACAGTCAGTAGAGTATCTTACCCCAATGATGGCCCCTTGGCTTTTCGCACAATAGGGATTGGATATTCTGGGCCCCTTTCCAACCGGAACTAGGCAAATGAAGTTTTTGGTGGTAGGAATAGATTATTTCACTAAGTGGGTGGAAGCCGAACCCTTGGCAAAAATTACACAACAGAATGTCAAGAACTTTGTTTGGAAGAACATTGTATGCAGATTTGGGGTACCAAGGGTACTAGGGTCTGACAATGGACGACAGTTCGACAATACACCTTTCAGGGAATTTTATGAACAACTTGGAATCAAAAACCATTACTCCTCACCCTCCCACTCACAGGCTAATGGCCAGGCAGAAGTAGTAAACCAATCATTGTTGAAGATCATCAAGACTCAGCTTGAATGGGCAAAGGGAGTATGGCCGAATGAGTTACCAGGTGTTTTGTGGGCTTACAGAACGACAGTGAGAACCCCCACGGGGGAAACTCTTTTTAAACTAGCCTATGGAAGTGAGGCGGTCATACTGGCAGAAGTGCACATGGCCAGCCACAGGGTGAAGAAGTATCAAGCTGAAGAAAATGAAGAACAGCTCCGTCTTAACCTTGACCTTATGGACGAGGTGAAGGTAGATGCAGAACAAAGAAAAGCAAGGTACAAAAATCTTATGGAAAGGCAATATGATGCCATGGTGAAGCCCAGGCGCTTCAATATTAGGGATCTCGTCTTAAAGAGGGTTACCTTGGCAACAAGAAACTCGGCATATGGGAAACTAGGGCCAAATTGGGAAGGACTTTATAGGACCATAAAGTTGTAAATGTATTCAAACATAATGAAAGGTGAAAATGGAAAACATTCATTCATTCATAGAATTTAAAGAAGGGTGGATGACCAACGTCCAAAAAACCCTTAAAAGTTATGTAAATATAACTGATTGTATATAAGGCTCGTCCATAATCTTAGATGAGATAATTGTACTTGGATAAACTTGAATAAAAGAAGCAAAAACAAAGCCCAAAACAACGGGCACTTCCAATAAAAGTAAAATAAATTTTCTAAGGAAAATATAGTCACTTGGGTAAGCTAGACTTGGGGTCGTCCTGGGTCACTTCATTATTAGCATCGTCTATTATGTTGACGTCCTCAGAACTCATCTGCAACAAGGAGCTTTCATTAGCAAGCGGAAGCTTGAAAGAATCAAAGTCCAAATCAGGAAAGGTTTCTTTGGCATCAACACAAAAGTTCTCATAGCCAACTGCATAGTGGCTGTCTAGACGATTCTTGTACTCGTCAGACTTCTTGAAGGTTGCTATGACTTTTCCATGTGCTTTCTCTAAGGACGAGACAAATTCAAAAACTTGTCCCTCGAGATAAACAATGCGAGTATCTTTTTCAATGTTATTAGCCTTAAGCTCTTCCACCTTGTTTTTTAGCTTCATCTCACTTCCTTATAGATGATTGAAATCTTCGGTCAACCTAAGCACCTCCCCCTTTTTTAGCTTAATTTCATTGTTCAGCTTTTTAGCCTTATCCTTAGCGGTCTTAGCCTCTGAAGCGAGCTCCTTAACCAGGCAGGTTGCTGTGTAAAATTTTGACATAGTCTGTGTATAGACGAAGGGAAGTTAGACATTTTATTTGAAAATTTGAATAAAAACACATGAGGACGAGTGAAACACTACCTTAAAGAGATCATGGATACCAAAGTGTTCAAAATCTTTCATTGACATATTGTAACACTCATTGACTTCATTGTCAGTAATGATTCTTTTGAACGTCCTCTATGCATAGCTTTCGTCCAGCACCAGGTTAGAAGGATGATCAGATGGCTTCGATGGATGAGGCTTGTAAGGAGTCTTGGTTGGAGCAGGGGTAGGATCAGTCTGGACGGGATGAATAGTTTAGACAAGCTCCACATCAACTAGAGGGTTGTCCAGGTTTACCGTCGGGGGTGTGACCTTGGAAACCTTAGGAAGAGAAGCCTTACCAAGCTTTTGCTTCTTAGGACCTCGATGACTTGGAAGATCGTCCAAATCCACAGCACTAGATATAGACTTAGATTTCCTCTTCCCAGTTTGGACGAAATTTGTCTGGACGACTGGAGGTGCAGTGACATCCTCGTCCCCACTGGTTACGATTTTTTCCTTGTTTTCCCTTATTGTTGTTATTCCTGCGACGAGGAAAATAAAATTAAAAAAAAAAAAAAAAAAAAAAAAAAAAAGATGGAAGAAAAGAGAGAGAAGTAGAATGGATGATACTTACTTCGATGGGTGGTTTCTTCATGCCTGAGATTCTCAACAGTAGGTACTGGGCCAAGCCCCCAAGCAGCTAGACAACTAAGGGTAACTAGATCATGAAAAGTTCTCCTAGGGAAGGCACGAACTTTGTCAATCCGATCCAAGTAAAGTTTGTCCAGACATGGATGAACAATAGCTACATCACCAAAGGAAAAAGGTTAGATGATTAAAAGATAAAAAATATGTAAAGAGAAAGAAAATAAAATGGAAAGAATATATACCCTCAAGACAAAGGCGACCTAGAGGGCTGGTAAAAGGTGGGAAGAGGGCATTACCCACATCAGCCCAATTTTCGAAAATAATAAAAAACTCTTTTTTCCAGAGCCTGTCAGACGAGCTACGGCCCTTTATTAAACTATAGTAAGAGCCCTTAGACGAAAACTGGTAAAAACCAGCAGACTTCTTTATCTCTGAGGGCTTATAATAGTAAAGAAACTCGTCCACCGTAATTGGACAGTTCCCTTCCAGCGCCTCATGCCATAGCACTTGCATGGCAACTATTGTCCTCCAACCATTGGGGTTGAGCTGGTTAGGTCTAATACCCAAACTATGGAAGAGGTCTCTGCAAAAGGAATTTAGAGGAAACCTAAGGCTAGCTAAAAGATAGGAAGTGTATACCCCTAAACCAAAGGAAGGAGAACAACACCATTCTCCAGCCTTGGGTAGACGAGGGTTAAGCTCCCTAGGAATCTGATATCTATCTACAAGAGTTTTTAACTTGGAAGCATCTAAGGTGGATGCTACCTCTGGGGCACAACTATAAATGATGTCTTCCACATCCTCTTCCTCGTCTTGAGGAAGGCTAGGTGGCTGTTTGGATGAGCTAGCCCCAAATCCAGAAGTCATCCTATGTTGTAGTTCTTGAAATTCCTCCAAGGGAGTACCAGGAACCCCAGACGAATAATGCTCGTCTGAAGACTCACTACAGGCTGTGCTACCTTCACTACTCTCATCACTACCCTCACTCCCAAAAAAATCATCCTAGTACTCGTCTATCTCCTTATCTGGACTACTAGATGAAGACATGGTTGAAATGAAGAAAGATTAAGATGAAAACCTAAAAAGAAAGAGGAAGTACCTGATAGAACTAGAAGGACAGCTAGACGAGGCTCTTGGACGAGATGGTAGAAAGGAAAATGAGAGGAAAATGAGGGCCAAGGAAGAGAATGCACTATTTATAGGCCTCAGGAACAAGGTCAGTGAAACGACACACGCCATTCAAAAATTGACACGTGGCGGTTCCTTTAGGAAGCGAGATCAATACAACAGGATAACCAAAAATTTCGCGACACATTGCAAATTTTTTTTTTTTTTTAATTTGATTAAAATCATATAAACCCGCATTAAATCACAAAAATATCCCAGACGACCCTTTGAACAAAGGGGCAACTGATGGGATAGCGAAAAATTAGTTTACCTCTAATTTGTCCAAAGGTACCGTCCAGGACCAAGAGAGCAAATAGGATCAGGAATCACCCAAGGATGAGAATATCGCTCATGAACAATGAAATCTTCCATGGACGATAACGAGGTCGTCCATGGACGATGATCAGACATCCAAGAATGACCAAATCATCCATATAATGGATGGATGAACGTGCAACACTTAGGAAATTCTTGACACCTTAGAACGGTTACCAAACCCATGATTATCACCATAAATTCCTCGAACACTTAACTTCCGTTAGTGGTTGCAACTTCTGTAGCCGTTGAGAAAGTTATGTCCGGACTCATTGGCTTCCACGAATCTTGGGGAAGTTACTAGGTTAATAACCATCCTAAGGTTCCCTATATAAAGGATCGGTCTGAATCAAACAAAAGTAAGTACATTTTGACATTTTACTCCTAAAAGTTGGAACTCCATTCTTGTGAGAAACTAACTCAGCCATCGGAGGGTGTTTGACCGGTCTTCTCCGGTCCCCTTTTGATTGCGTGTTCATCTTTGTAGGCCTTCCATAGCCACAGTAGTCCACTGAAGCCGAAGCATTCAGGCTTCTGATTTTGTGCAACATCAGAATGCATTATAAAGATTTCGAATATTAAATAAATATTAGGGACGTATTACTATAATAGTGATCTTCGGTTTTAGTCATTTATATTCCAACTGATTTAGTTAAGACGCATTTAAAATATAAAAAAAATGGGGGAAGATTTTAGTTTTAATATGCTCTGTATATCGTTATTGTGAAAAGGATCACATATTTGGATGCAGATCAATCCCTTCCAAGCTAATGATGGTATAATTTATTGTCTGCAAGATTTCATTTAGGAATTCAAGCAATCCAGTACTTTTAATACTTATTAGAACACATGAACACGAAAGTAATATATAGAATTTTTTAAACAAGCTTATAATATACATAACCAAAGTACCACTACAAAATGATATAACATTTGTAGTAGTAGCCTAGGGTTATAAAGACTAAAACTCTAACACACACAACCAGTGCCTAAAAATACATTTTGAAAGTTCAAAATGTGTGAAAAGACAAGAGTTTGTTTAGACCCCCAAATCAAATTATGGCTTGATTGATTTTACACTAACTTAATACTACGTGCGGAATAGTGTAAACGCAAGCAAACAAGCAAGAGAGATACTCTAATTCATATTTAAAGAAACACAGCAGTAAAATGAAATGAACAAGAGTAGGGAAGAGAGATGCAAACATAGATAACACCAAGACGTGTTATCGAAGAGGAAATCGAAGATCTCGGCGAAAAACCTCTCCGCCGCCCTTCAAGCGGCAATCGATCTACTAGAGAATAAGTTGGAGTACACAAATAACAAAAAGCCCTCCAAGCCTTGTCTACCCCATATACTTGAGCCCTCCAAGCTCCTGCTACCAATGGACTTCGCCGAGCCTTGTCTTCTTTAGCTCTCTGGATCCCACAACAAACTCCATGTTACACCTACCATCCTTGGCTTCTTCCAATGTTTCCCAACAGCACCAAAACCTCACTGGACACTCTCAAAAGGTATGGTAAGTGTTTGGGCTATTGACCTCTCAGTGGTATGGAAATGGAGAGGTAGAAGATGAGGAAATTCCACAAACAAAATGTGTAAAGAATTGTTGGTATAACCATTTCTAACTCTCAAGTGTTTTAGCTAGGGTTTTCTCTCAAAAGCTCTCTCTTACATTTGTAGGTAATATGGGTATATATAATGAGGGTGCAGGAAGTGTGTATCAGGTAGTACAGACTAGCAGAACAGAATGTCTCGCGGGTGTCTTATGGGAAGGCCTTACCCGCGAGATACTTGCGAGACATAGCTGTCTCCATCTATACAGACTCTTCGCATTTTAGTCATGTACAGGGCACATGCATCTTTTCGTGGGATGCTTAGTTGCGAGATACCAGCGAAAACCTTCTTTGCTTCAATAGCTTGAGTCTTCACACTCTCTCTCACTATCACACAGCCCTTATAATAAATTCCTACAACAGATACAAGGTACAAACGATTGAATATAATTACAATCAAATTTGGCACGGAATAAAAGCCAACAAAACACATATTTGTAAATCACAACTTTAAAATCTCCCCCTTTGGCTATTCCGTGACAAAACCCCTAAAAATAGACTCTAGACTTAAACGTGAGTTTGGGAACAAAGGTGAAACGCACTCACACCTAATCCAGAAACTATGAAGCACTTGCAGTTTATACCTGTAACTTGAAACACTTGCACATAAACAAAATTTTCATTTAGCTTATGACAAGATGAACACAAGGTATGAACAAGAGCAAGCATAGTGTGATCAAGTATGTAGATAATAGATATCATGCAAACAAACAATTGATCAAACAAGGGCAGCCATTAAAGAATGACTCCAATGAACATATAACAAGTAAATGTTCATCCGGACATGTATAATAAAGCAATCACTTATGATTACTTGCATGTCCAATCACACAACCAATGCAAAATACACGAAGTATATGTATCTCGGAACAATCCTACCAGGGCACAAGTGTGAGGTACTCAAGACATTATAGCAATATCTAAAAGTGCACAGAGAATGCAACACAAGCATTGAGAAAGTCACAAACTACAATATTTTAAATAGCTAAGCATAATCATGAACTATGAGCAAAGCAAACATAGTTAATGTAGCACAAAGATCTTTCTCTCTTTCTCCCCCATCATATCACTCCCCCTATCATGAATCTTAGGAGCTGTGATGAACTTGGAACATCTATATTTGTAACCTGAAACACTTGCACAAAACACATTAGAGGCTAAGGAATCCCCAAATTGTTCTTTTGTGTGGAGGAGTATCGTAGCTGCTTTGCCTATTCTGAAGCAGGGGTGTTGTTGGAGAGTTGGGAATGGTCTTTCTATTCAGGTTTCAGGGGATAAATGGATACCGAATTATCCAACAAACGCACCTTTGGAAATAGGGAGAAAATATCAATACATTGGAAATCTCCAACCATGCTTCAATTTTATACCACTTTCTTGGCACCGGACACACAATACACTAAGAGAGAGAGAGAGAGAGAGAGAGAGAGAGAGAGAGAGAGAGAGAGAGAGAGAGAGAGAGAGAGAGAGCATTCAAGTTATCCCACAAAATAACCATTGACAAAACCCACCCTATTCAGTTACTGAGATGACGACCAAGATTCATACTATTAGGTACATATTTATGTAATTGGCTAATCCTTTGACAAAACACACTTTACTTGTAATTGAGTAGATCTAGGATGGGTTTAGTACTTCAAGAAACAAGTGTTTAAGTTAAGTATTCAAACCATGCAAGTCTAACCAAGAAACAAGTGAAGTGCTGCTCATTAAAGCTCAATAGAAGTCTCGACAGAATCCTTTCTATCGAGATTTAATGTTGAAACTCAACACAAGCTGTATCTATCGAGAATTACAAAATCAGATTTTCCAAATCTGATTACATGCATATCCTTAATTATTTGTGCAGGGTTTCTTTTCTCACAACCCTAGAAATATATAAGGATTATTTTAAGGGCCGTCACAAGGTGATGCAAAGTGATAATACATGCATATTGTGACCAGAGGCAGAAATTGCTCTAGTTCATCATTCTCTCTGTAGATGCTACTACATCTTTACGCCAAGGGTTTTGTGACCAAGGAGCTTCCTGATCTACATTGTTGATGAACTGAAAAACTTTGCAGCCAATAATCTTCCTCAAGTTGGTGAGTTAGTCACGTACTAGGATACATGCATCATTGGTTAGTCACGTACTAGGATTCATGCATTGAACGGAGGGATTGCCATTACAATACAAGTCCAATTGGGTATTGGGGTAAGGGTTCACCTGTAGGTTGGTATTTCGGGATAGCCCAAAAGGTTTGATAAGATTCCTTATACTTGTAACTGCTTATGATTGATAATAGTGGATTCTGGGGAGTAGTGACCTTAAATTCACTCGGTGAGGTTTTGCCTCGGTGGTTTTCCCCATTCGTAAACAAATCACCTGTGTCAAATTTAATTTTTGCTGCACTTAGTTGTTTGGTAATTTGTTTATGCTACTGTGCTATTACATGTAATTTGACTAATTAATTAACTTAGATAATTAATTAATTTGCAAGAGGTCAATTCATTTTAACCCAACATATACATATAATAGAACATAAGAATTCATAGTTTTTAGACCCCTTAAAACACAATTGATTTAACCTAGGTAATTAGCCAAGTTGTTACTTAGTCCAATTTAACAAATCTAGGTTATCACAATCACAAAGATCATATCATGCAAAGCAGCGGAAAGATAAATAACACAAGATATGATCACCCAGGAAACCAAACCGGTAAAAACCTGGGGAGGATTTGACCTAGCTATCCTCAAGGTAAACTTGAATCCACTATCTTGAAAGAATCGAAGTTCATACAATAAGACTTACAAGCCCCCACGCTTGACTTCTTATTGCTACCAACCAGTAGAACTTACTGACATGACCACGTGCAAACTCCAAATCCATGGACTCCTTCTTTCTTGGATTCACCACCAAATACAAGCACACCCACTTATGTTTTCTTTAAGCTTCAATGGCAGCAACCGAGTTGATCATCAAGGTGTAGATAATATCTTCTCCTTGAAAACCCTAAGTTTGTGTAAAGGAAAGCTCCTCTAGATCTCACAAGAGATTTACACAAACATCAATATGAGAAACACTAAAACGTGGTTAGGGTTTGCCTTTTATACTTAGGACAAATTAGAAAACCCTAAAACTTTTTAAACAACTAGGGCTGAGTTGGAAATCTGCAGAAAAAAAAAATATTCTGCCCGAGATTCGATCGATCAAGCCTAAGCTTCGATCGATCGAGCCAGGCCGAAATGCATAACACTTTCTGCATTAGCTCGATTCCAACTTTACATAAAATATACAACTTTGAGCAAGACTAAAACACTTCTAAACACATTGTTTTGATCATGGTTTGCCAACAATACACATTAGAGTTTTAAATACATAAATACCTAAGTCTTTAGAACCTAACAAGAATAAAGATCAAGATTCAAAACATAATTCGAAAATGACCCCTTTTTCTTTCTAACAAGGAGATAATCAAAATAAATTGGATATATTTTGTAAAGTCCAAGTT
Organism: Quercus robur; assembly: GCF_932294415.1. Classification (NCBI taxonomy): domain Eukaryota; kingdom Viridiplantae; phylum Streptophyta; class Magnoliopsida; order Fagales; family Fagaceae; genus Quercus; species Quercus robur. Next base: position 22,777,993 of record NC_065542.1, read on the forward strand.
CTGTTAGCTTTATTTTGTGGCAAATTTACTTGTAATTTTGCTTATATTTGGATGTATTTTTGGGGGATTGCATGTATTTTGGGTACTTACTTGAGCCTTGGTTAAAGTTGGTCAAAGTTTTTAAGTATGGAACCCACAACTTGCATGCAACCAGTCCATGACTTGTATTGCCTACAAATTACGCATGTGGATAAAAAAAAGGCATCTTTTTTATGTATCTTGTGGCCTACTCACAACTTACACAACTCACACCTAGGTCGCAACTCACTTGATGGTAGAATACCAATTGTTATCCTTACCTTCAGCCAACTCTTTTTTTGTCCAAAATGGTTTATAAGAATTAGAATATCAACAACATACTAACTTATTCATAGAATGGTTGTATTTGTGCTTACTAATTTACTTTTTATTGCAACTACATTGTAGATACCTAATTTTGTACCCTTTACGACTCAAGCCTTCGTTCCCCAATGACGATATCACTAAAAGGTCTAGGGCTAGTCTGGGGCCCAATCATATAAATTTTTTAGATTGGAGGATGTTTTGGTGAAAGAAAAACCTATAGGAACCTTTAGTATGCGCATTCATGTTAGTAAGTATGCATATGCATACTTCAGGCATCCACACACATTTTTGTGTATACATGCACATGTAGGGTTTCAGATGACCTGTATAGAAAGTTTTTAATATAAAAATCTTGCAAAGCTAATCCTGCATCGGCTAGAAAAGAGCCTTGCACCCCCTGATCACTATAAAAGGCCCCAAAGGCTCTTTTTCCAAAACACGCCGAATTCACTAGAAAATAGTGAATCAAAGTGGGAGTTTTTATTTTAAAATATCCTTAAGTTAAAGTTTACTTGGTTGGGACCTGTTCTAGTCTTGACGTTTGAGTTTTATGCTTACTAACCTTCTAGTTTTTGTCTTGATAGATTGACTAAGGGGAATGGTCAAATTAAAACTTCAAGAGTTCTTGTGTTTAAGGTAAGGGTCTAACCTTATCTCTTTCATTTGGTTTGTTTATTTTTGTTTACTGCTTTAATATCTATGTTTTGTAGTTAGGTCTTATTGCTTCCATGGCTAGAAGCATGCTATGTTAATCTTTGTTTCATTTTATCTGCTATCTTAAGACTATGTTTCTAGGCGGGGATGTGTGTGCATGCTTCATGCATGCGTATGCATACTTCGTGTATACCCATGCATGTTTTTGCCTAAAAATCTAGATTTTAGGGTTTTGAGAGCATCTCCAGTAGCTTATCTAAATTTTTGTACTGTTTGGATAGTGAATAGTGATATTTAGCTTTTACCTACTTACTTTTTCAAATACACTTTCCAACAGATTCTCTATCCTTTTCTCTATCTCATTCAAATATTATTTCCTCTTTCATTATTTATTCTTTTTTTAACAACTATATTTTTCAATGAGAGGTGTTATGTCCACAACATTTTTTGCAATATTTTCACAACAAAATTTATGTGGAAAGTTGTTACTAATTCTAATTTGAACTTATCACTGAAATTATTTTTTTACTCACCAATATTAACTAATAACAATCCGTTACTTAAAATTTATTGCAAAAATATTGTGAAAATATTGTGGTAGCATTTCTCAATTAGGATTTTTTATTCTTTATATTATTTTTCCTTTCTTTCATTTCACTTTCATCCATACATTTCATTTCTTTTTTTCTTTTTCTTTTTTCTTGTTTTTCTCCTCCACACATGTGTCCACTATCTCTACCCCCCCCCCCCCCCCTTCTTTTATTTTCTTTTTCTCCCTTATTTAAGAACATTCTAGCAAGCTCTCATTCTCTCCTTTCTTTCTCCAGCTCTTTCTCTCTCTCTCTCTCTCTTACTTGATTCCAGAACATTCACTAGCTCTCTCTGTGATAAGAAAATAAAGAAAAGAGGTATAGAGAGAAAGAACAAGAGAGATGGGTCACTGTGCCATCGCTCATCTTCATCCCCAACGCAATCCAAATGGGTCAGATGGCTTCTATCTTCTGCCTTTTTTTTTTTTTTTTTTTTTTTTTCTTTTATTGTTATGATTTATTAATTTTAAAATTGTTTTTTGAGTTTGTATTCTAATAATCTGATTATACTTGAGTTTAGAGATATTTGAGAGAAAGATTGTTGTGTTTGTAGCCGTTGTGTTTGTAGCTATGAGAGGAGAGAGAAAGAATTGTTTTTTTTATTGAGATGTATGAATTTTTTAAGTAGAAAAATTCATCTAGAGTTGCTACAGTGTTTTCTATATCTAGAGAAGCACTGTAGCAACTTCAAAAAATATTTGGAAAAAATTGCATTTAAAGAAACTGTTGGAGTGTGAACAGTGGGGTTTTCTCTCCAAAAAATAGATATAGACTATCTATTGGAGATGCTCTGATGTTCTGATTGCTTTTCTTTGTATTAAATACATATTTGGAGTCTGCTTAACTTAGATTTCATATGTTTAAGTTTAGAGTCAATATAATAATATATTTTACATGATTTATTTGTTAGATTGATAATTAGGGCTTATATGCTTTGATGAACAACATGAACATGCATAGATCATATGAACATGCATTGATGTATAGGTGATGTGATGCAAATAGGTAAGTGAAGGTAAGTCATGCATATGAATATGAGGGTTTGTTTCCTTTACAATTGAAGATTTGGATGCAATGCTTAAATTGTTGAATGTGCTAGATTAAATGTTTTGTGCATGTGGTTATGCTTACTGCCTTGTTGATGTTACTGTCATATGATATGTTTACTGCCCTTAGTTATATGAAGCATGAGATGCTAGATGAATGGTAGGGTTTGCCATGCCTTGATGTATATTAGGACATGTGCGGATGTCATGTTTAAATGTATGTTTAAGTTTGAAGGGATACATGTTGTTGATGATTGATTCTTAAAGATGTTGCCATATAGGTGAATGCTACATTGGTTGGTAGATGCAATGGCCTAGGAACCATGAATATAGCATCATTTTGAGGAAGGACCATTGATCTTGCTACTAGAGATATGGGTTTGGAGTTTAGGTACGTTCTTGGGAAAGTGTTAGGCACCCAAGGCTGCCTAACCCTAAGGTTGGCCTTCTATCATCGTGTCTTACGTCTTAACCTCAATAAAATCATGTTCAACACTTATGTCCTAAACTCACACACACACTAGCATATATCTAAGCTTACAACATGGCATCATCATCCCAAAACACATACATATCCATCCATAAAACATAAGAAACCAAACCACACATATAGAACCCTAGCATTCTTCTAACATGTGAAAACCATGTCATGTCATATATAAGGAAACAACTTAACCATGGCAGCAAGTACATCATTTATCAATTAAATACAAAAAAACAACACAACAACGCATGTACATGTTCATTAAACAAAACATAAGAACACATATACATGTGAATGTGAATGTATGACTTACCTTTACTCAACTTGTAGCAACTCAACACATATGGCATCATGTATGGGCATGCGAATGAATGATCATGGCATTGAAACAAAGAAATTACAAAATAAACCCTAATTCTAACATGTGAGACAAAACAAACAATTAAACATGTGAAACATAGACATTGAAAGTATAAAGGCATGTGAAAAGAAACTAAACAAATAGACATGTGAAAGCAAAAATGAAATAAACAAAATATAAATTAAGGTTTCTAGGTTGTGGCCTACGCTTGCATGCACATAATCAAGCCTACGTGCATGGGCAAGATTATGCGTATGCAAGTTCTTGTCCAGAAAACCCTAAAAGCATGACCGAGCTTAAAACACTAAATTTAACACCCTAACATGCATTTTAAACATATAAAAATGTAAACCTAGACTAGAAAAGCATATCAAAACATGTTATAACAAGAAAACAAGACAAATAGAAGAATTAAAAGCATAAAAAGAAAAGAAAAGGAAAAAGCAAAGTTTGAACTAATACCTCAAAGAAAAGCTCTTCAAGCTTGATTTTGACTATTCTCCACAGTCAAATCTATTTACAAATCAATAAGAAAGTGATTAGCAACGTTAAACTAAAGGACTGGGGCCAGAAAAGGTCCCAATCAAACGAAATTGACTTAAGGGTGTTTTGTGAAAAACTCCCTTTTGATTCACTATTTTCTAGTGAATCTTGTATTTTTCTTGTGAAATTTCTATGCATTTTGAAAATATACCATGTAAGGATTTATTTAGTAGAAAAAAATGGGGTTTGGAACGATTCCCAGACGATATGAGATTCATTCCAAATCTCAACTATTATTGTAGAAAACTTGCATTTTTTATATCTCTGAAACCCTAACTTTGTATGTAAGAGTGTGCCTGCGTACACATGCTTTGGCCCACGCACGCAGGTTGCTACCCATGTACATGGGCTGAGGGCCACTTTGGTTATTTTATTTCCAAAAATAGATTTTTGCTCATTTAAAAGGCTATATTTTCCATTTTAACATTCCTCAAGTCAATTTGATATTTAATTGAGCTCCAAATTGGCTGAGCCTTAGAGTTTGAACATCATTAGGGAACAGGGGCCGATTCATAAGGGGTACAAAATACGGTGTCTACAATACCTTCCCATCCCCATACCTAAACTCTAGACACGTGCTCTGGTAAGACTGGCACTTCGCTATACATATAATTCCTAGACCTAATCTAGGTGGCAAATCCATTTTCACCCTTTGCCCAGTCCACTCAACCAAGGGGTACTCATAAACATAAGCGGCAACGCATGACCAATGCGGCATTCTGGGTGCTCATCGTGGGCACTTGCACCCACATATGCAGTGAGAATTTTTTTTTTTTTGACATAACAAAGTGAGTACTTTTAGTAATGAATAATACCAACACTATCTTTCACAATAAAAAGGAAGAACATCTTTAAAATGATTTTTATTTTACAATGAAAAATAAATACTACAAAACTTTAGTACAAAATCAATCATAGGTAATTTGTGGGAATTTAAAGAATAAATCATTATATTTTATAAATGATTTGATTTGAAATGTATAACAACTATTTTTTTTCTTTATATTGAATAGAATGTAATTTATTTTTCATAATTTAATTAATTCCTTTCATATAAGTTTCCAATAGAGACAATAGGACTCTTTTTTCTCTTTTTCTTTTTTTATATAGATACAATAAGATTTGAACCTATGAAATCTATTCTATGCCTATTCTATGACTATAGATCTTTACATTAGGCTCAAAAACCAATTGATTTTTTGTGTAGGCAAGATTCAAATTTAGGTCTCTTATGAGATGACAATAGATTTTACCAACTATTGATGTTGAGCTAATTGAAACCCATAATATTAGATTTATGATAAATAAAAAATTATGTTAATATTCTATATTAAAAAATTGAATCACATAATCTATAATCTATAATTGCCAAGAGCCTTGTAACTCACTAGTTGGCACCTCCCATTGTTTTCCAACGAAGATATTTAGGGCACGTTAGGTATATTAAATGAGGATTGCGACAAGAATGGTAATCTTTATTACTAAGAATAAAATGTATTGTAAAAGAATAATTAAGCATATTTATAAGTTTGGTAGTGAGTTGTAACATTACAATAAAAGTAAAGATATTTATTTTAGGAAATATTTTACTTATACAATTATATTTCCTATAAAATATTATTTTTGAAATTAGAGAGAGATGAATTATTTTCATAATTTTTATGTGCTTACAAAAAGTTTATTTATTTGGAAATATATGAATTTTAGTTACACCTACTAAGAAATAGCTATTACAACCTTTTTAGGGAGGAATGTAAAAAATTAAAAATTAAAATAAAAAAAAGAGAAAGAAAAAATTGTATATCTAGCCTTATTCAATAGATATTCATAAGTAGTGACAATTCTGTTTAGTATAAATATAACCAAATTATAGAAAAGCTAAATCATATAAATAACTATTTTATATTACATTATGTATTATAGTCTACCAACATACCTTAGGGTTCAAATCCACCACCCCCAACTATCGATGTATCAAAAAAGAGGATAAATTTTTTGAAATGAAATTTATAATCTACTCACAATTTTAAATGCCATTACTCTCATATGTATTTTTTTTAATCGAATTTAAATTCTTTTCCATAATTAAATCTTTCATTAAAATCCTTTATGTCATTTTTTTAAATAGTAGAATATACAAACATAATCCTAGTAAATGCCTAATGATATTCATATATAAACACAATCATGATAAGTGTCTATTGATAACTACAATAATTACCATATTTCATATTTACACCAAAAAATAAAAAGAAAGAAAAATAATCATATTATGTTAAACTTTTGCAAGTATTGATTGGTTATATATGTTTTCAATGACATCATGAATTATTTAGAAGAATAATGCTATACCCACAAGCTATTTTATAACAATTTTACAAAATGTTAATGTAGCCAACCTCTTATTGGTTTTCATCTAGACCCACAATTAATATCACTTTTTTATTTACCAATAATCATTCACCACATGAGTAGTTTATAAATTTTTTTGTAAAATAATTTGTATCTCTAGCATTATTTAATTGAGAAATGTGATTATTTTCTTAAGTAAATATATAACGTGGTTAAATTTGATAGACCTTAATGATCACCCACCCTTATAAGTGGGATGGTACTTCTCCATGCACAAAGTGTTTGGGGGTTAGGGCCTAGGGAGATTAGTTTGAGTTGTAGAGTCAAAGCAACGACCAAAAAATTAGAAACAAAAATCAGGATGGATACAAATCCTTTGTCTCACTTTTTTTATTCTATTTTATGCTCCATCAAGACTATACTTGACGTGTAAATTTAGACATGCTTATTTGAATACATTTTTTAGTGTTCAACATGCATAGAATCACAACTTTTCCACCAAATAAAAAGAGAAGTGCTCCTCAATTTCCTTCCCAGGTGTATTTTCTATTTATTGTGCTTGGAACTTGCGTTCCAATGAACGGAGTTAAAGTATTGGCCAAAAAATTAGAATAAAAAAAATCAGGACAAATAAAACTCATTTGTATCCAAACATGCATAAAAGAGTTTGCATCAAACATGTTTGGATTTATTTTTTTAATGTAGCAATTAACAAATTATTAACTCATAAAAAAAATGTTATCACAAAAATTACACATGAAATGTATTTTTAGTTGTCTTATAATGAGTTAGAGTAAAATAACTTTAAATATATTTAGAGCCTAACTTATTCTTCCAAGTTAAGGATAATTCATGTTTTTGAAAATTTCATTATTTCAATTGAAAGATTTTTCAATTACTTTAGTATAAAATTTAATAATTTGGAATGAAAATGAAACTTTTTAAAAATTTCACTATGAAAATGGTAAAAATAAATTTTATTTTATAAAATATCGCCATCAAACATAATTTTGATTAAAAATACTATTTTTCTTTATTTTTTGGTTGGATATGTGTATATATATAACTTATCAAATAAAAAAAAATGTGTATATAATAAAAAGCACGCGTGTGTGTATGTTGTGTGTGTGAGATTCTTTTGATAAATATATTAATGCCGCAACTTGATCCTCAAACAAAAATTCTTAGCTCTATCCGCAAAAGAGGATACATGTTTTTAAAGTAAATTTTTTCGTTAGAAAAAATCAGTAGTTAATTAATGGGATTTTGGATCATTTTAAATTAGAATTGGTTCCTAAAGGAATGGCCTATCAATCTTATTGGATTTGGATGGGTCCAATTGAATCAATACATATTATATTTTAGAAAATGATAAAAAAAAAAAGATATTAAATGATTATTATTTTTGTAATGTTAATTCGATTGTTTATACATTGCTTTATTATTATTTTTAAATTTTTGGATATAGGGTATAAAAATCAAGATCAATTAATTTTTTTATTATAATGATTTATTATGTATTTATTTTAATAATTGTAGAATTATTAATTGATATTTATAATGTCAACAATTCGACCATGTACCGGTCCGACCTCAATCGGATCAAAAAATCGAGAACCATTTCTCAAAAAAAAAAAAAAAAAGTTAGCTGTAAAGTTGTAATTTACAACTATTTTATGTTGGCTTTAATTTTGTGCCAAATTTGATTGTAATTCAGTTCAATCTTTTGTACCCTGTATTTAATGTGGGATTTCATTGTAAGGGTCGTGTGTGATAGAGAGAGTGTGAAGACTAAAGTGTTTTTGTAGGTAGCTCGGGAGTAAGCATCTCGTGAGTGATGCATGTGCTCTGCATATGACTAAAATGCGGAGAGTCAAGACAGGATGGAGATAGCTAGTTTTTGCGAGTGTCTCGCGGGTAAAGCCTTCCCGTGAGACCCGCGAGATACCCGTGAAACATTTTGTTTGTCAAATTGTCATTTCTGATACACACTTTTTGTACCCACACCATATATATGCACATTACCCACAGATGTTGAGGAGTGCTTCAGAGAGAAAACCCTAGCCACAAACCTTGAGAGTTAGAGATTGTTATACCCACAATTCTCTATAAAATTACTTATGGATTTTCCTCAACTCCTATCTCTCCATTTCCATACCATTGAGAGGTTGATAACCCACACACTTATCACACCCTTTCAGAGTGTCAAGTCAGGTTTTGGTGTTGCTGGGAAGGATTGGAAGAAGCTCGGTTTTGGTGGATACAATCGGGCGTATTGCAGGATCCGGAGAGCTAGACAAGACACAGTTCCGAGAAGCCTTGTTGGGGTAGGAGCTTGGAGGGCTTAGGTGCATCGGGTAGATTAGGCTTGAAGGGTTTCTTGCTAACCCATTTATCCCAACCAATTGTCTAGTGGATCGATTACCGGTTGGAGGGCGGCAGAGAGGTTTTTCACCGAGTTCTTCGATAACACATCGGCGTGTTATCTTGTGTTTGCATTCTTCTTCCCTAGTCTTTTACCTTTCATTTTACTACTGTGTTGTAATGATTATGGGTTAGAGTAGCTTGTTTGTTTATCCGCTCGAATTTACTTTATTCCGCACTTAGTATTAAGTTAGAGTAAAATCAATCGAGCCGTAACTTTAATTTGGGGCTCTAAATAGCTCTTGTGTTTTCACATATTTTCGAACTTTCAATTGGTATCAAAGCGGGTACACTCGCTGTGGTTTTAATACCTGAGTGTGATCCTAGACCTCTTAGCTTGCCATGGAAAGTGACATGGCAAAGGCCAACATGAAGCGTAGTAAAGGTGTTTGTGATAATGACTCTACGAGAATATTTGGAGACTGTCCTATTAATGAGTTTTTAGAGTTATTCAAATAAAAATAAATAAAAAAAAATAAAAAAAAACATGCTAGAATCTTTATACACATGCTGAAATCCTTAGTTCATAGGAATCATGATATTCATAATAACTTGTGTAAGTCGAATTCCTTAATTGATAAATATAAGAGAAGGAATAGACATTTGTGTGATAAACTTGATTGTCTAAAAAGAAAGCTTCACTCATCTATGAATGAAGTAAAGAAAGATGAGTCTTGCTTTGATGGTCAAGATTGCCTATCTCATGCTTGTCTTTTTGTTCATACCGCATTGAAAGTGTTTAATTCATGTTTGTGGTATCTTGACAGTGGTTTTTCAAGGCAGATGATTGGAGATAAATCTTTGTTCAAAACTCTTAAAGAGATGGAAGATGATTTTGTGACATTTGGAGATGGTAGTCATTCACAAGTTCTTGGAAAGGGAACTGTTGATATTTCGGGATTGCCTTTATTGACTGGTGTGCTGTACATTAAAGGATTGAAAGTGAACTTGCTGAGTATCACTCAAATATGCAATGAAGACTTCTTAGTCTAATTTTCAAAGAAAGGGTGTCTAATTGTAAATGAAGAAGGTGTTCAAGTTTTGAAGGGATTTAGGACCACCGACAATTGTTATGGGGTTATTCCCAAACCAAGCATAGCATGTCAAAGTGCTCGAGTGAATCTTTTGGAGTTATGGCATCAACACCTTGGACATGCTAATTACAAGCAAGTGGCAAAAGTCTCAAAGCTTGAAGCAGTGGTATGTTTACCAAAGTTTGGGAAAATTGAGAAGAATGTTTGTGGTCCATGTCAATTAGGAAAAAAAACAAAGTCAACCCACCCTAAAGTAAATGTAGTTGCTACTTCTCGCCCTTTGGAGTTACTACATGTGGATCTAATGGGTCCAATGAGAACAAAAAGCATGGGTGGAAAGCACTATATTATGGTGGTAGTTGACGATTTCTCGAGATACTCTTGGGTGGAGATGAAAAGGTTATGCAAGGGGCTGCAGAATGAAAAGGGAGTTCCCATAGTCAAAAGCAGAAGTGATCATAGGAAGGAGTTTGAAAATGCAAAGTTTGAAGCATTTTGCAATGAACACGGTATCAAGAGGGAATTTTTAGCTCTAAAGACTCCACAACAAAATAGGGTGGTTGAAAGAAAGAACCAAGTGATCCAAGAAATGGCAAGAGTAATGTTACTCAACAAAAACATTCCATAGAAGTTTTGGGCTGAAGCAATGAATACTTCGTGTCGCATTAGGAATAGGATTTACTTCCGAGTGGAAACAAAGAAGACATCGTATGAAATTTGGAGAGAAAAGAAGCTGAAGGTGAAATATTTCCGAATATTTGGAAGCAAGTGTTACATTCTCAATGATAGGGAGAATCCTAGAAAATTTGATGCTAAGAGTGATGAAGGGATATTCCTAGGATACTCCATGAATAGTCGAGCATATAGAGTGTACAACAAGCGCACTAAGACAGTAATGGAATCGATAAATATGGTCATCGATGACACCATCTCTGAAAAGGATATTGATGATGATGGTGAAGGACCAAACCTTAAGAAGAATGAGGGTTTAAGAAGAATGAGGGTGATGATAACATGTCTCAAGGTGATGATGCTGAGAAAGAATCATCGGAAAAGGAGTCTACACCTCCTATATCAAGAAGGGAGACTAGATCAACACAAGGATCTTCAAGCCCACTCACCCCTTCGGAAGTTCAACCTCCAATCTCTCGTGATGAGGAACCTTCTACTTCCAAGAGACCATCGTCAAAGGTAACTCTCAATCATCCCTCAAGCACTATCATTGGTGATTTAGATGAAGGACTTCGTTTGAGAAAAGGAATGGCCTATAGTGTGAATCATGTGACGTATAACTATTATCTTGCTTAATTTGAACCCAAGAAAGTGGAGGAAGCTTTGAAAAATGAGAATTGGGTAGAGTCCATGCACCAAGAGTTGTATCAATTTGTTAGAAATGATGCAAGCACAAGGAAAATATGCTCGGCAGAATGAAAGTTTGGAGGATGAAGAATGCAAAAGTGAAGGAGGGACTCAGAGATGGCTATTTATAGGAGCTAAAAGGGGAACGAACGACATTTAATAATTGTGGGGGGGGGGGGGGGACACCAACGAATCCCCATTTACTACCACACGTGCTGCTTCAGTTCACGAACCATCAGATAATGATGGCGGCTGAGCGAACAGTCGGATGCAACGCACCTTTTGAGGGTGCATTAATGGGTTCCTCAACCATCCAATATCTACCCATTGAACTTCTCAGGTAATTATTGCCCCTTGGATTCCTTGATTCGTCCCCAAGAACCGAGCACAAATCAAGGGGGGGCTATTATACGGCCCTACAATATCCGGACCCATTTGGGCCTCGGGCTTCAACCTGATAATACGGCCCATATTATCCCTAAGCCCAGGCCTCGAGTCACCTTTAAAGCCCATTGATCAAATGATCTTCATCAATTCATACCACGCTACACCTCTAGGATCACATCTGGTGATCTGCTGCCATAACAAGAAAGTGATTGCTCAGTTGTATTGTCTCTCAGTTGCTCGCTAGTACCAGGGATTATCATCACTGGGCATACCTACTGAAGTGGGAACCATTTCCAAAGCCACTCTCACAACATCCCACTCCCACCTAAATGTCCACCTACAATCAACAATATTGGATCTCCTATTGTACTAACTCTGAAAGCAATCATAATCCCTCCACTAACACTATATGAGAAACTAAAGGAGGAAATGGTTGTTCAAAGGTCCTAAAAGGTGCTTAGAATTGAGAGCAATAGAGCCATAAGAGTAAGGGGGAAAGAATACAAAGGTTTGAGAGTTGTTGCTGGGTCTCCAAGCAAGAATCACCTAGAGTAGAAAATCCAAAATCCACATTAGAAATAAATTGTGAGCCTAAGGGAGAGTCAATCTACTAGTCTCGTTTTGGGTGAGCACAATTATTATTATTATTATTAGTAGTAGTAGTAGTAGCTTATAACCCCATGCATATGCATGGATACACTTAAAAGTATATAATAAGATGCATAATATAATTCCTATATAGATAATTTAAATACCATTGATAGTTATTTTTATATTTTGTTAACTCTTTAAAAAATTTTGTAAGGATATTATTAGGTATAAAATGTAACTGGTTCTTTTTTTTTTTTTTTTTTTTTGTGAAACACTTTTTTCTTATGTTTCATTTATTCTAAACTCTTTGGTTTTTGTATTTAAATAACTCACTTGGATGAATATTTATGATGTGGTTTCACATTTGATTCTAAAACTAAGAAATAAACTCTTTAAGAATAAAAAATTTAGGACACATGGTGCAAAATTGAAATTGTAATTTGGAATTGTAATTTTAGTTTTTCTCAGCTTCACCTATTATATATATATATATATATATATATATATATATATATATATAGATTATACTTTTTTGCTCCTTATAAAATCTTTCTTCGTTGCGGTATTGCGAAATAATAACACCACCTCTATATATCTTTATAAAATGACACTCCCTCTTAAGAAATTTTATTTTATTTAATTAATTAATTAATTATAATAATTTTGATAGGCCAAAAACAAAATGACCCCTTGTGATGAATTAATTGATTAATTAGCCAAGTTAATTAATTAATCAAATTAACATGCAAACGCGTGGTAGCACAAATAAATCACCAATAAACTAAGTATGCAGCAGAAAATAAATTTGACACAGTGATTTGTTTACGAATAGGGAAAACCTAAAGGCAAAAACCCCACCAAGTAATTTTCAGGTCACCACTCCCGAAATTCCACTATTATCACAACAAGTGATTACAAGTAAAGGAATCCTAGTACCTTATACCAATCTACAATTGAACCTTTACCTCAATACCTAATTAGACTTGTTTTGTAGTGACAATTTCCCCTTTTAATGCACGGCTCCTAAGTATGTGACTAACAAATTGTGCAGATCCCAGTACGTGACTTCAATTCACCAACTAGAGAAGGTTGCTGGCTACAAAGTTCTTTAGTTCATTCACATGATGAAGATCAAGAAGATGCTTGGTCACAAAACCCTATGGTGCACATACACAGCAAATTCTTTAGAAGAGATGAACTAGGGCGAAACTTTGTCTCCAGTCATAATCTACTTGAACAAACTACTCTCAAAGCTTGTGCAACTTGTGAACTCTTTGACAGCCCTTAAGATAATCCTTTTATATGTCTAGGGTTATGAGAAAAGAAAGCTCAAACACATAAAACCGGATTGGAGTCAAAACAGAATTGGAATTCTGTTTTTCATAAAGCTTGACAAATACTTGTTTGTTGAGATGTTTTCGAGCAGCTATCGAGCCACGAGGCTGGAACAGCTTCTTAAACTCGATGGATAGCTAACTGTCTAGTTTGAATGAACCGCACTTCTTTTGCTTGAATCTTGGACAGACTTGCATGTTTTCAACACTTGATCTTGAAACACAGTTTCTTGAAGTATTAAACACATCCTAGATCTACCTAAATACAAGTAAAGTGCGTTTTGTTAAAGGATTAACCAATTACATAAAATAGTAACATATTTTCCTAACAACTGAATACATATGTCCTATCGATCTCCCCCTTTTGCAATCCGTGACAAAACCACAACAAACAAATGAACATATGAGAGAAGTCATAAATCACTCAACTCATATTCACTTGTTGAATACAATAAAATCTATCCTAAGACAAACTCTTGAAAAACTTTGCACAAAGAGAGTTTATGGCAAATAGACTTTGACAACCTATATTTTTGAAACACTTTAAACAAAACTCATCAAGACAGCTTTCCGTGAAACGGAAATAATAGATTGCATACACGTAATAAGAAGCATGTGCATAAAGAGAGAAAAGAAACAATATATGTCAATAAATGATCACAAGACCTAAATTACAAGAACAATGTATCTAAGAAAGAAAGAAAAGAAAAGATACATAAAATCCTCACTACATCCCTCAAAATATCAACACTCCCCCTAACTAAAATGTCCTATACTAATTCTCCCTCTAAGTATGACTACTCTTATATATTAAAACTACTCCCCCTTTTTGTCACGAGTGACAAAGGGTAAGAGTGTCAAGTAGACATTTCATTGGTAGAGCTAGCATCTCCATCAACATCATCATCCAAAGCATCGTCATCATCACCATCATCATCATCCTCATCCACAAAATCAGAAACCATTGGAGGGGGTGGTGGAGGAGAAGCCTTAGTAGCATAACCACCCATGGTCGCTTGTTGCTGTGGAATACAACCAACATGAACATTCATCGGATACAACTCTGTAGAGAGTGTGTCAAGGCAAGCAGCCATGCACTGCAGCTGTGCCATGATGTCTCCTAGAGTCACATTGCCCGTGGAAGAGGAAGGAGTAGATGGGGATGGAGCAAAGCGAGACAAAGTTGAACAGGAGGGAGGAGCTGCTGAATTTGACTGTCGCGACCTAAACTGTGCCTCGCTACATTTGAAGATAACATAGTCTATGGCACACATGACAAAAAAATGGTCGGAAGGGGGAAGGGAACAGAATAATGGCATAGAATCCGCGTGATAGCTAAAGGAAAAATGAGCTTATCACAGGTAGCCGTATCCCTATACACATCTAAGATAGAAAGAATAAAATGTGAAGGAAAATCTATAGTGAGGTGCTCTGACAAAGAAAGCAAAAATCGAGCACGAGGCTCTGTGATAGAGTTATAATGAGAGAGTGGGTGCAAAACAAAAGTCATCACCATGTTCATGAATCTAGGACCTTTAGCAAAGGCCTTACATGGTGTAAACTGACGATCACCCCAATTTGTGGGACGCTCAGAGAAAGCGAAAATCATCTTGTCTTTGGACATAGTCCTCAGACACTCACAACCGAGGTAGTCAGGATGCTCTACCCTCAGAACATGAAGCACATCCGCAACAAGTTGCGGTGTGACTACAATGCGCTTACCTCGAACGCGAGTAGAAAAGAGAGGTATTGAAAAATCAAATCCATGCATGTTGGAGTAAAACTCCTAGATCAGCTTGGATGGACAAGTGACCAGGACGACACACAATGACTCCCATCCCCGATTGTGAATGACAGTGGGAAGGTCAGTGTCAGCAAAGTTTGCCAAAATGACTCGGCGTTCCAAATGAACACCTTATCGAGAAAAGTCCTTCGAGAAGTCCTTTCGGGCATCCTCATCATGGAACCAAATATGAGAAGGAGTAGGATTTCAAGAAGACAAGGCCCTAGAACGCAAAGGGTTCTAGGACGAAGCTGACCTACACTTAGATGCCATAGACATGACTAACGTAAACAGAAAGAGAGGTAGAGAAAGAGAGAAAATCAGAAAAATCCCAAAGCAATTCAAATATAACAAGTATATTGAAAAGGGAGTATGAATGCATGGGGAATGCATGAACATGTGATATGCAAAATAAATTGCGTCATAGGCTCAGCCCAATCTAATCCTACCAGCACACATTCAATTTGCACACATCTAAATGCATGATAATATGTTGTAATGCTTATATGGTGCAATGCATGACATTTTAAACACATTTAATCAAAATCACATCCCAAAAATTTCAACAACAACTCATCAATTTTGAAAAACCCCAAAATTTTTCAAAAACCCCAAAACCTAGTTCTAAATGCATGGTGCATGAAAAAAAATGAGAGAAAAAGAACACATACCAAGTGATTTGAAGCAAGGAAAGGCCAAAAATCACGTGGATTGAAGGTTTAGAGGGAGAAGAAAGTGTTTGGGAGGTGAATATGCGCAGAAAGATCGAGGAAATGAGAACTGGATCGCGAAGAGCATATATATAGATCCTCAGTAATTATCGACTGATAGAGGTGTCGAGAGATGTCGAGAAATCTGTCAAAAAAAGTGTCAAGAAAAACAACGTCAACAGATGCAACTGCCGAGGAGTTGTCGAGAAACAAAGCAAAGACACAAGAACAAAAGCTCGATTGATCCACCAGTTATCGAGAAACTATCGAGGGTCCAGGAACTTTTTCGATCGATCCACCTAGCTGTAGAGGATTTGTCGAGATTGCGATAAGAACAAAGCTTAAGAGCTCGATAGATGGCCAGGTGTCAAGGAGGTATTGAGGAGGTGTCAAGATAGCTTAAAAACCATTTTTCAAGAAAGGAAAAACACAAATATGAATGCAATAAAGCATGCAATTCAACCAAAGACCTAGCCAACATTTTAAGCTTTCAAGATCATCTCTCAACAAAAATATTAGGCACAATGATCCCAAAAACACACACACACACACGACAAGTCTAACCAATTTTATAATTCAAAAACAGGTTAAGACAGTTTAGTGAGTATACATTAACACATGTAAAATCTTGTGATGGCCAAATCACATTGTACTTGCACATGTATCAGAAGTAGCAAAGAATATTGCATGTTGTGTATGAAAAACATTGCAAGATTGCATAAGTTCATACATGTTATGACAATTTGACATATGAGAAAATTAATTTAACTCACACATAATTATAACTATTTGATGGGGACTGTCACCTTTGAGGTACATCCTATAACTCTCATATATCCTAGAATACACACTTGCAATCATATATAAAGCATTTTTGATCTTTTTTCTTTTCATTTTCTTTGCATATTTTT
Source organism: Quercus robur (assembly GCF_932294415.1). Lineage (NCBI taxonomy): Eukaryota > Viridiplantae > Streptophyta > Magnoliopsida > Fagales > Fagaceae > Quercus > Quercus robur. The sequence goes on from NC_065542.1 coordinate 22,794,901, forward strand.
ATTTAAGCAAATCATGCATGGACATATAAAAGAGAGAAAAGAAATATCCAATGATGGTAAGCATTTGACATTCCAATTTTGTTATGCCGAAGCACACAAATGTCATTGATACTGCTCTTTTACTATGCCAAAGCATACAAGTTTCATATTATGATTGGCGGGCAATATTGATGAAATGGTTATTTATGCCTTTCTCTTAGGATTTTCTAGTCCTTCCTGTAAAAAAGAGTGATATGAGTGTTAAGTACAAGAGACTACTTAATCTTACTCATCACAAACACGAGCCACAAAGCTCACTTGCTTAGTTGTGCATAGAGATGCTCATCTAAGCTACAAGAGATACAAAATTTAGAAAACTTTGTTTCAATGGCCATCTAAGGTACACAAGTACCAATATGCACAAAACACACACTGTTTTTGTATTTTTCTGATTTTTCAATTTTTTTATATGAAAAACAAAACAAAGAAAAACTGAAAAATAACCAAACAAAAACATGTTAAACAAAGCAAAGCGTAAAAACTAGATTGACTCAAAATAAAAGCAAAATACACAAGTTATGCAAAAACAAACAAGAAGAGAAAAAGAGAAAAGTGATAGAATCACTTGGAGTTCTTTTTCTTTCACACCTGGAAGAACCTTTTCTTTGATTAAACCCTTGAACCGGTGGTAAGGGGGAGGAATTGAAAACGTTCAAGATCGAAAGTAACATGAGGGCTTTGAGAAGATCTCCAAGGGGAGCAAGAAAGGATTGAAGCTGATTCTGACTTCCAGATGCTGTCATGTCGTTACTCTATTGAGTAGCTAACCACTTATAGCAATTTGGTCGAGTATGACCAACAGCTCCACAATGATGACAGATATGCTACTTCTTTTGTTTAGGCTGTTGAGAGTTAGCCTTCTTAGCCCTAGGATTCTTAGCTTCCTTCTTATCTTGCTTAGGGGATGCTCCTAAGATAGATTTACCTTTGTCTAAGTTCTCACTAGCTAAATCAGTTTTAACATCAATGTTCTCAATTTCAACATTATTGCTAAGAGGAACAAAAACAGTAGTACTAGTAAAGGTAGTATTAGAGGAAGAGAAACCATACCCTAACTCTATTCGATCAGAAGCAGATGTCTGAAGACTGAGCATCTCATTAAGCTTTGCACTTGAAGTCCTCTCAAATTGAGCTCAAACTTGAAATAGCTTTGCTTCAAGTTTCTTAGTCTTTTTAGCCAAGAAATTGTTCTTGAACCTCAATGCTCCAATGGTCTGATTCGCCTCATCAAACTTTGTGGAAAGCTTTTCACGATCAAGTTCCACATCATTGAGCTTCTTGGTGGTCAGCCTATAAAGTTTCTCATGTTTCCTAGAAAGCTTGTATAATTTCTCATAGGTGGTATGGATATCATCTTGATCATCCATCTTCTCAAACTTGGACTCCACCAATTCCTCTTCTTCGACCACATCTTCAACAATCCCATCTGTAGAATTGACAGTGGCAGTGAAGGCATTCAAGATTCTATTATCCTCATTGTTGGAATCATCCTCAGGGTCGATGTCGTTCAAGGTAGTAGCAAGTGCTTTGCTCTTCCCAATGCCCTTAAGATATGTAGGATACTCTTGTTTCATGTGACCGAAGCCTTGACACCCAAAGCACTTAGGTCCTTCAGGAATAGTGTACTGACCGCCATCCCTTGCATCCTTCTTCCCTTTGTCTTGGCTCTTGAACTGAGAAGAACTGGTTTGCCTACGGTCCTTGTCGAAGCCCTTTCCATTAGCATTTATCATAAACTTCTTGAAGTACCTAGTGATGTAAGACTTCATTTTATAATCTTCATCATTGGAAGACTCATCGGTGTCACCGCTCTTGGCCTTCAATGCAATACTCTCACTCTTGCCCGACTTGCCAATCCTTGATAACCCTAGCTCGTAGGTTTGCAGATTACCGACCAGCTCTGTCAAAGGAATCTTGTCAATTTTCTTTGATTCCTCAATTGCGGTGATCTTGGCATGGAATCTCTCGAGCAGAGATCTGAACACCTTTCTCACAATCTTGGGTTTAGGAATAGTTTCCCTAAGATTGAAAGCAGAGTTCACTATTTCCTTCAACTTGGTATAGAACTCAACAAACGACTCATCCTCGTTCATCTTAATCTCTTCGAAGCTTGTAGTGAGCCTTTGTAGTTTCAAATCCTTGACAGCCTTGGTTCCCTCATAGATTGTCTAGAGAATGGTCCGAGCCTCCTTGAAAGTTTCAGTTGAGGATATCTTCTTAAACTCCTCATTGGTGTCCGCATTGAATAAGGCATTTAACGCTCTGCTGTTGAAGTTTGCCACCTTGATCTTGGCATCATCCCAACCGGCCGGGGCTTCTGTAGGCTTAGTCCAACCTAACTCCACAGCTTGCCACACTTTTCCATTTAAAGACTGCAAGAAAGCTCTTATGCGTACTTTCCAGTATGCATAGTTAGTCCCATCAAATAAAGGAGGTACGATTAAAGACTGTCCTTTATCCATGACAAACAGGGGTTAATGGATCAACACAACAAAGATTAAAACATAATCAGAGTGTGCCTGCTCTGATACCATTTGATAGGCCAAAAACGAATTGACCCTTTGTGATGAATTAATTGATTAATTAGCCAAGTTAATTAATTAATCAAATTAATATGCAAAAGCATGGTAGCATAAACAAATCACCAATAAACTAAGTATGCAATGGAAAATAAATTTGACACGGTGATTTGTTTACGAATGGGGAAAACCTAACGGCAAAAACCCCACTGGGTGCTTTTTAGGTCACCACTCTCGAAATTCCATTATTATCACAACAAGCGATTACAAGTAAAGGAATGCTAGTACCTTATACCAACCTACAGTTGAACCCTTACTCCAATACCCAATTGGAATTGTTTTGTAATGACAATTTCCCCTTTTGATGCACGGCTCCCAAGTACGTGACTAACCAATTGTGCAAATCCCAATACGAAACTTCAATTCACCAATTAGAGAAGGTTGTTGGCTGCAAAGTTTTTTAATTCATCCACACGATAAAGATCAAGAAGATGCTTTGTCACAAAACCTTATGGTGCACATACACAGTAACTTCTTCAGAAGAGATGAACTAGGGAGAAACTTTGTCTCTGGCCACAATCTGCTTGAACAAACTATTCTCAGAGCTTGTGCAACTTGTGAACTCTTTGACGGCCCTTAAAATAATCTTTTTATATGTTTATTGTTATGAGAAAAGAAAGCCCAAACACATAAAATCGGATTGGAGTCAAAACAAAACTGGAATTTTACTTTTCATAAAGCTCGACAGATACCTGTCTATCGAGATGCTGTAAAGCAACTGTCGAGCCACGAGGCTGGTGTAACAACCGTCTCACTTAAATTTATTTTAATTACTTCTAGAGTGGAGTTGATGAATTATTTAATTTATTTTAGAAGTGACATTATTTTATATTATTTCAAAAACTTATCCCATTGTAAATGCATAATATATACCAAAATTTTATTATTTATTGTATATTATTATGAAACTAAACATGTCAAAAATGTTTTCAAACAGTTAGTTAGACAGTCTGCAACCTTTGCCAACACAGGGTTAAGTGTTGGCCTTCGGCCGATGTAGTGTTAATGTGGTGTGGTGCAGTGTTATTGTTTGCTCTTTAGAGCCAATGTTGCCTCTTTGAGGTTAGTGTTATTATTCCCCATGGGAATCACCCACCAAGTGTTTAGCAGCTTATGTCTTTGTCTGACTAATGTTTTCCATATCGAATTACTACTTTATTGTTACTGATCTTTATAAGTGGAAAAAGATTGTTTATTGTTATAATATATTGTTTCTACCTATTTAGTGTATTTTGGCTAAATAAAGTGGTTATTATTTTATTTAATGATTACAGCATTATAGTGAAATGTTTTATTCTTGACAGTTTTATAGAATATATTGTATTACTATTAAAAACTAGTTGTAAATGTTTTGTAAAGACTATGCTTTGTCAATGATACTAATGGTTGTTTTGAAAGACATCCTCATGTTATGTAGTCTCTTATTGGGCTTTTAGCTCACCCCCAACCCCCCCCCCCCTCCCTTTTTCCATCCTTTCAGATTAGAGCAGTGGTATATCTTTTGGTGGTAGATCAGTGGAGCCTTAGATTGACGACTTCTTTTGGAGCTATGTTAGTTGGTGAACTATTTTAATATTTTTTTTGGATAGTGAGTTTGACATTTGTGGAACTATTTGAGATTGTATTTGGAGACTTTATTGTTAAGGTTTTTTTTTTTTTTTTTTTTTTTTTTTTTTTTTTTTTTAATGGATCTCATGGGAAAGATATTGATTATTTGAAGTTTATTTGTGGATATTTAATTACGCTCTGTTCCATTATATTGTTGTTGAGTATTTCTAAGACAGGTTGTGCATTTTAAATCCTTGGTATGGGTTTGGGGTGTTACAGTTATGGTATCAGAGCATAGGTTTATGATTCTGTAGACTTATATGTTTGATCTAATTATTATTTTGGAACAAGGGTGTGATTATAAGAAATTTTAGGGTTAGAATTATTTGATCTTTCATAGTGATATATATATATATATATATATATATTTTAGAGCGTGTAGGAATGATTGTTGTATTATTTGTGTGTTTGGTTTTGACCCTTAGGAATATTTAAAATCTTTACTTATGATATCTTGTTGTAATTGCTTAGAGAGAGATGGCTCCACCAAGGAGGAACCCAAGGAATTGTCAACAGAATGCTAATGGAACCACTAATCTTCAAACTATTATTAAAGCCATTGGAGGCTTAACCAATATAGTGCAACATCAAGAAGAAGGATGGTAGTATGCGGTTGTGCATTGACTATAGGGAGTTGAATAAGGTAACCATAAGAAACAAATACCCTTTGCCATGAGATCGGGTTATCATCAAGGCACTCAAGTCACTCAAGGCACTCAACTCTTCTCTAAAATTGACTTGAGATCGGGTTATCATCAATTGAGAGTTTAGGAGGATGACATACCAAAGACAACTTTTTGAACTAGGTATGGTTATTATGAGTTCTTAGTGATGCCTTTTGGTCTGACTAATGCTCCTGCTGGTTTTATGGATTTGATGAATAGGGTATTTCATGAGTTCTTGGATCAAGTTGTTATTGTTTTCATTGATGACATCTTGGTTTACTCGAAAAGCCAAGAAGAGCATGAGGAACACTTGAGAATGGTTTTGCAAATTTTAAGAGACAAGAAGTTGTATGCTAAATTGAAGAAGTGTGAGTTCTGGTTAAATCAAGTGGTGTTCTTAGGACATGTGATCTCTAGAGATGGAATTACAGTGGACCCTAGTAAGATTGAAGTTGTAGTTAATTGGACTGTCCCTACTAATGTTAGTGAGGTAAGAAGTTTTTTAGGCCTTGCAGGTTATTATAGAAGATTTGTGGAAGGATTCTCTAGTATTGCAACTCCTTTGACTCGATTAACTCGAAAAAATGCAAAGTTTGACTGGACAGAAGACTGTGAAAGAAGATTCCAAGAGTTGAAGCAACGGTTGGTTTGTGCACTAGTATTGACTATTCCATCTGGTTTTGGTGGTTTTGTGATATATAGTGATGCATCTCGTAAGGGTCTTGGTTGTGTTCTAATGCAGCATGGGAAGGTGGTTGCTTATGCCTCTCGACAACTAAAGAATTATAACAGAATTATCCAACTCATGATTTGGAATTGGCAGCAGTGGTTTTTGCATTGAAAATTTGGAGGCATTACTTATATGGTGAGAGATGTGAAATATACACTAACCATAAAAGTTTGAAGTACATATACACTCAAAAAGAATTAAATTTGAGGCAAAGGAGATGGCTAGAATTAATTAAAGACTATGATTGTTCTATAAATTACCATCCTGGTAAAGCCAATGTTGTGGCTGATGCACTTAGTCGAAAGTCATATGGCTTCTCAGCTGCATTGTTAACTACTCAGAAGCATATTATTATTGATCTTTAGAAACTTGGAGTAGACATAGTGACTGGAGACTCCCAATCCTACCTGGCAAGTTTAAGTGTACAACTAACTCTAATTGATAAGATCAAAGCTGCTCAAAGTGGTGACCCTCAATTGTTGAAGATCATGGAACAAGTACGTGGTGGAAGTAGACTTGATTTTAATATCTCTAATGATGGTGTTTTGAGGTTTAGTAATAGGCTTTGTGTGCCTAATGATTCGTTGATTAAGAGAGAAATATTGGAGGAGGCCCATCGTTCACCTTATACAATGCATCCGGGTAGTACCAAGATGTATCATGACCTTCAAGAAGTTTATTGGTGGATCAACACGAAAAGAGAAATTGCTCAATTTTTGGAACAATGCTTGATTTGCCAACAAGTCAAAGTGGAACATCACAGGCCATCAGGGTTGCTACAACCTCTGTCTATACCTGAGAGGAAGTGGGAGTATATCACCATGGACTTTGTGTGTGGGTTACCAAGATCACCTAAGAATCATGATGCTATTTGGGTGGTAGTGGATAGGTTGACTAAATCTGCCCACTTCATTCCAATTAGAATGAACTACTCTCTTGACAAACTGGCTGAACTTTATATTAATGAGATTATGAGGTTACATGGAGTGCCAGCTTCTATTGTCTCTGATAGAGATTCGAGATTCACTTCAGGGTTTTGGGCTAGCTTGCAGAAAGACTTGGGTACTGAGTTGGACTTTAGTACTGCTTGCCACCCTCAAAAAAATGGACAGTCTGAGAGAACTGTCCAAACTTTAGAAGACATGTTGAGAGCTTGTGCCTTGGATTTCAAGGGTAGTTGGAATGACCATTTGACTTTGGTGGAGTTTGCTTATAATAATAGCTATCACTCTAGTATTAAGATGGCACCTTATGAGGCTTTGTATGGGAGAAAGTGTAGATCCCCAGTTTGTTGGGATGAGGTTGGAGAGAGGAGAATCTTAGGTCCTGAGATTGTTCAAAGAACCAGTGAAAAGATTGATGTAATTCGGGAAAGATTGTGTGCAGCTCAAAGTAGACAGAAAAGTTATGCTGATCCACAGAGAAGAGAAGTGGAATTTGAAATAGGAGACATGGTTTTTATTCAAGTGGCACCTATGAAAGTAGTTATGAGGTTTGGCAAGAAGGGTAAGTTAAGCCCTAGATTTGTGGGGCCCTTTGAAATTTTGGAGAGAGTTGGTTCTGTTGCTTACCAGCTTGCTTTACCACCGACTCTGTCAAGGTTACATAACGTTTTCCATGTATCCATGTTGAGAAGGTACATCCCTAATCCTTCTCATATTCCGAGTTATGAGCCACTTCAAGTCAAAGAGAACTTGTCCTATGAGGAAATTCCAATTCAGATTTTAGATCATAAAGAGCAAGTGCCACATAATAAGACTATACATTTGGTCAAAGTATTATGGAGGAATCATTCCAAAGAAGAAGCTTCATGGGAGCGTAAAGATGAAATGCAATCCAAATATCCCCAGCTATTTCAAAATTGAGGTATGTTTTGAATTTTCGGGGACGAAAATTTTATAAGAGAGGGACAATGTAACAACCGTCTCACTTAAATTTATTTTAATTACTTCTAGAGTGGAGTTGATGAATTATTTAATTTATTTTAGAAGTGACATTATTTTATGTTATGATAAAAAAAAAAGGGCTAACATGTATAGTTATTTTGTGTGGATTATTCATATTTAACTTTTAGTCTCCTTATTGTTTTAGGACTAGGATAAGAGACAAAAACCTATTTGGATTAGGAGTTTAAGTGATATTGAAATTCTTTAGAGTCCTAGCCTATGTAAACAACCTTAATATGAGTTTTTAGTGGGTTTTAAATTTGAGCCCAAGTGAAAACAGTTTTAATGTGTAAGTAAGTTAGGGTTTTCCTGCTGAAAGACATAGAGAGAGAGACGGCAAAAGTACAAGAAACAAAATCCTGCATCGGTGTGCTAGAGTAGTTTAGTAGTTTTGCTTTACTGTCCCTTATGAACTCTTGAATTAGGCGAAAAGCTCTTGAGTGATAGTTGCTAGAGTTTACGCATGGTAGTGGGGCTAGACTTTTGAATCTTGTAATCTATATCGTGGTCAAGTTCTATTCTTTAATCAAAGCATGCTTTAGGTCACTAAGTCCTATGGGCAGGAATTAATTGGTAAATCCATTGTGTTCCTTCTATGGCTTACGGGTAGGATAGATCCTTGAATATTATATATATATATATATATATATATATATGTTAGATAAACTTTCTAACACTCAGTACATGCTATAGTTTCTATGTCCTACGGGTAGAATTTTCTATGGATGGTATATATTATTTTGGGTTAATATGATCTACAAGCATGTGATCATTTGGAAGCCAACTTGTATTGGGAGAATTTAATTACATAGAGATTTACATTTTCGACTCATTAAAATTGTTTACTAGGTATTGATTTTGGAGTACTTGATAAAGCAATTGAGTACTAGATTAGCTATAGTTTCAGAATAAGCAGTGAAATACGAATTTTAAGAGTAAGTGTTTTAGTCCTGATAAGTCTTTGGTAAATAGTTCTTTTAATAGAAAACTATCATGGCAACCAAGAAGATGGAATTGGAATTTTTCAATTCCATTTCGTTGTTGCCTTAGTGTATCCATTCTTATTGAGTCGTCTTGTGTTTATTTAGGTTCTAATTGATATTGTTTTAGATCGTTGAGGTGAAACTTGGTTTAACAACTAGAGGTAAGTAGACTACAGAACATGACGTCTCTAAAGACGTGTATATTTATATATATATTTTTGGTAAAAATATATTTATATATACATAATTGCAAAAGTGAAGTTTCAAAAACTTATACCATTGTAAATGCATAATATATACCAGAATTTTATTATTTATTGTATATTATTATGAAACTATACATATCAAGAATGTTTTCAAACAGTTAGTTAGACAGTCTTCAACCTTTGCCAACATAGGGTTAAGTGTTGGCCTTCGGCCGATGTGGTGTTATTGTGGTGTGGTACAGTGTTATTGTTTGCTCTTTAGAGCCAGTGTTGCCTCTTTGAGGTTAGTGTTATTGTTCCCCATGGGAATCACCCATCGAGTGTTTAGCAGCTTATGTTTTTGTCTGACTAATGTTTTCCATATCGAATTACTATTTTATTGTTACTGATCTTTATAAGTGGAAAAAGATTGTTTATTGTTATAATATATTGTTTCTACCTATTTAGTGTATTTTGGCTAAATAAAGTGGTTATTATTTTATTTAATGATTACAGCATTATAGTGAAATGTTTTATTCTTGACAGTTTTATAGAATATATTGTATTACTATTAAAAACTAGTTGTAAATGTTTTGTAAAGACTATGCTTTGTCAATGATACTAATGGTTGTTTTGAAAGACATCCTCATGTTATGTAGTCTCTTATTAGGCTTCTAGCTCACCCCCACCCCCCCCCCCCCCCCTTTTTCCATACTTTCATATTAGAGCAGTGGTATAGGTGGTAGATCAGTGGAGCCTTAGATTGACGACTTCTTTTGGAGCTATGTTAGTTGGTGAACTATTTTAATATTTTTTTTTGGATAGTGAGTTTGACATTTGTGGAACTATTTGAGATTGTATTTGGAGACTTTATTGTTAAGGTTTTTTTTTTTTTTTTTTTTTTAATGGATCTCATGGGAAAGATATTGATTATTTGAAATTTATTTGTGGATATTTAATTACGCTTTGTTCCATTATATTATTGTTGAGTATTTCTAAGATAGGTTGTGCATTTTAAATCCTTGGTATGGGTTTGGGGTGTTACAGCTGAAACAGCTTCTTAAGCTTGATGGATAGCTAGTTGTCGAGCTTTAATGAATAGCACTTCTTCATCTTGAATCTTGGACAGACTTACATGTCTTCAACACTTGATCTTGAAACATAGTTTCTTGAAGTATTAAACACATCCTAGATCTACCCAAATACAAGTAAAGTGCGTTTTGTCAAAGGATTAGCCAATTACATAAAATAGTGACATACGTTCCTAACAAGTGAATCACATATGTCCTAACAAATTTGATAGCTTGATGATTTGAATCGTAAATGTTTTCAATCAAAAATATTAGAATATGACAGTTAATCTATAAGACTTTTAGCTTTCCTAAGAAATTTCAAAGATTTAGAATGTTAATGTGATTTAGGTGTCCCAAATTGTCTGGGGAAGGAAAATGGAAAGACCATGCATATAATATATAAAAAATGGTAAGACACATCTCAAAATCATGAGAGGTAAGGTTTGAAAAAAAAAAAAAAAAAAAAAAAACCGTGAGAGGCAAGACGCGAACAATATGAGAATATGAGTTATTACAAGCAATATCAATATATTATTCATAAGATTAATTTACCCTTGTGTTTCAACCAAAAAAAAAAGACTTGCACTTGTGATAATATCTAAAAACTTTGTTTTTGTTTGTGTTTTTTTAATCTTTTAAATTTACCCCATATACTAACATACTAAATTCTTTACATTATTTAATTTTTTGTTTATTAAATTTCCATATACTAACATACTAAATTTTGATGATATGGGTTAATTATGACTAAGCATGCTTTGAAGTATGACTATAAAGACTTGTTGGGTTGAAATATAATTAAAAAAATGACAGGACTAGAACTTAGTATGATAAAATATGAGCATGAATGTTTAGCAAGAAGATGGAAAATATGGTGACGGTAATTCATTGCATGAAATGCATATTATGTGTTGATGACATGAAACCATTAATGGATACTACTGGGGGTAGTAGGTCTAGTGGTCATGGGCTCACTTCTAAGAGTTTGGGAGGTGGGGGTCCCAAATTCGAATCACACAATGGAAAGTGCTCGTGAAAAAACTACATGCCCTCAACTTATGCTCACTAGCATCCTCAATGGAACTGGATGTATAGTTATGACTCATCCTAATCCTTTGCTCCCACAAGTCTGGGCCCAACGAGTAAGTTGTCTCTATGGTCAGGCCCAGGTGAAAGACGCCAACTTAGGTCGCCCCCCCTACTAATATTTTGTTCATCAAAAAAATAAAAAGAATGGATGAAATGTATGAATTAACATATGGTATTTCTAGATCTAACCCTAGACTCTTCTACTCTTTATAAATCCTACTCAGGTTCTCTATATTTTATACTCCACTCATATAATAAAATTTAGCCGTCAAGGGCTTTACACCAAGTCATTTTTGTGTGTTCCTTGTGTTACACTTTTGTACTTCCACTTTCTCTATCTCTTACAATTTATTAATAGCTTTAAAAAGAATAAATTATCAAGAAAAAAAATTGTTAAAAAAAAGATGAAGAATAGAGAGAGAGAGAGAGAGAGAGAGGCATTAATGGTTGTAACCACATTAATCCTGATGAGGTGATGCTTTATAGTATTTTTATCTTAAGAAATATCAAAGACTTAATTTGAAATATTTAATGGCAAAACATCTTTTTTTGATCTTTATATTTTGAGGTAATTTTCGTTTTTATCATCAACTTTTTTTATAAATTTTAATTTGTTTCTTGAGTTTTTGAACTTATTCTCAGTTTGGTCCCTACCATTATCTTAGTGATGAAACTTGCTAACGTGACTGATGGATTATATTGTTAGCACACACGTTGCTAATAAAATTTAAAAAACAGTTAATGGCAATAAAGTTATGTAAAATATATATGTCTGTGTGTGTATGAAATGATGAATTTTAAAAATTAAAAAGAAAATGTAATTTTTCCCCCAATAAAAGCCTCATGATTTTGTTCTTTTCTTTCACTTTTTTGGCAACCTAACACTACAACAAACATAGAGAAAATCTAAAAAATGTTGTACATTACCAAGAGAAAAAAAAAAATATTACTACCATTTCTTTCTTTTATTTTCTTAGTGTTGTTTGTGGTTAAATGCGGAGGCAAGGAGAAAAGGGGGGGGGGGGTGCAATTTCCCCCCTTACTCTAACTTAAAAGTATATATATATATATATATATATATATATATGCCCCCCCATATATATATATATATATAGCTTGTATACGAATGAATAATTCTACAACCACAATCTATTTCCCAGCATTTTTTTACAAATTATTGATGTGGTCAATTTTTATTGGTTTTTATCTAAACTTTCCACTAATATCATATTTTCACTTACCAATAAATGAAAAGTTATGTCCTCATTAACATAGAACAAAACAAGAAAAATCTTAGAAACCAAAACCTAACTAAATAAAATAAAGACAAAAAAAAAAAACACCCTGACACCCATATTTTATATAGTTCCACTCCCACATGTTTTCACCTCTTAGGAATGAAAGCATGCGCACGCGCACGCACACCCATTCAATTACTGAGATGATGACCAAGATTCATACATATAATAGAACACAAGAACAAAGATTAAGATTCAAAACATAATTCAAAAACGACCCCTTTTTCGTTCTAACAAGGAGATAATCAAAATAAATTGGATATATTTTGTAAAGTCCAAGTTTTGTTAGATTTATTTTGTGCCACATTTACATATAATTCTGCTTATATTTGGGTGTATTTTTGGGGGATTGCATGTATTTTGGGTATGAAAGTTCAAAAACGTGTACAAAACACCTTTGAACGTTTAGACCCCCAAATTACAACTTAACCAATACAAGCAATATGTCAAACAACTAGTGTGCGGAAACTTAACACATGCTATAATACAAAATTGGTTAAAAACTATCTAAGCCATAACAAAATAAAATCCACAGCAGATAATAAAAAGGCAAAGATAGAGAGGAAGGAAGATGCAAACACAAAGACAACACGCGATGTGTTATCGAAGAGGAAACCGAAGTCCTCGGCGAAAAACCTCTCCGTCGCCCTCCAAGCGGTAATCAATCCACTAGAAAATACAGTTGGGATACAAGGACAGCAATAGACCCTCCAAGCCTAATCTACCCAGTGCACCTAAGCCCTCCAAGCTTCTTGCTCCAACGAGGTTGCGCCGAACCTTTTTCTTTTCTAGCTTCCCAAATTCCGCTACTAGACCGTAGCATCAACCAATGAAGATTGGTTCCTTCCTAACTGCTTCCCAGAAATCCAAACAACTGTCTCACAGTGATAATGATGGTGAGAACCAGGTTTGGTATAATGCCTCTCAAGGATTTGACAATGGAGAGGAAGAGAGTAGGGGAATTTGAAGAGACTCTAAGGTAGAGATTGTGGGTGAAACAATCTGGTTTTTCTTTAGGGTTTCTCTCTCAAAATTCTCTCTGGAAGCTCTCTTTCAATCGTGGGTAAAAGGGGTATTTATACTGGAGTGGGAGAGGAATGTGAAACGTCAGGTTTTACAAAACAGGGGTGGCTCGCGGCTTGACCTCGCGGCTTGACTAAGTCGTGAGATCCAGTCGCGAGTTAACTGTATGGCCAGTTGTCCTGTTTTGTCCTGTAGTGCTCCAGCTAGCATGACTGTTCATCTTCCAGCATGCTTGGCATGTGTGCTGCTTCTGGCGGCTTGCAGCCGCGAGTAACCCGCGAGTCCCAGCCGCGAGTCTCTGTTTTCTTGCACACTCTTGAGCAATCTTCACTCTATTTCACTCACTACCCTTACAACAAACCCACCTAAATACAGGGTTACTAAATGCTGAATTACAAGTAAATTTGGCACGGAATAAAGCCAATAAGATGGTTGAATAAATTCAACCTTACAATCTCCCCCTTTAGCTATTCCGTGACAAAACCCTAAAACAGACTCTAGACTTAACATGTGAGTTGGGAACAGTTGAACAAAACTCACTCACACCTAACTCTAGAAGCTGTGAAGCACTTGAATCATATGAACATAATACTCCTGAAACACAACAATACACCATGATCATTGTAAGCAGAAAATTATAAATGCATATGAAACAGTCAATATGTGATCAAGCAAAGATGGAGTTAATAAACAAACCATGACTTGATCAACCAAGTGAACACCACAAGGTAGTGATCACGGTGCTCATTCACACTTGGAATGAACACAAGGACATACAAGTTAACAAGCACAAGGCAAGACACTTGTATGCTCAACACTCAACCAATGCATAACACACAAGGCATATGCATCTAGGAACAATCCTACAAGGGCACAAGAGTGACAGTACATAAACCAAAATGCAGAACATTTAGATTAAAGTACTGATTTCAACAAAGCATAAAGGCTGCATTAAGCAAGGTACATACCATAAAGCCTACAAACTATGCATAAAACATTAACCCTAAAAGCTTACAAAAGCACATGGGTACAAACACAAAAACATCCTGAATAACATCATCAAAATATATTAAAGTTTAAACCAAGAGTATAGGTTAAGAGTTAGAAACAGCTATACACCAAAACACAGTGTATCAAAACCATAAAAACACTAAAAGTACCCAACAAACATAAACCTAAAACCATAAGTTTAGAGGATAAGACTAAAAACAAAAGTATGACAAAAGTATGTGTGTACTCCCCCTATCACTATGCACACTTCCCTTTGAACTTTTCTCCCCCTTACTGAATGCTCTCCCCCTTTTTGTCACGAATAGCTAAAGACTCTCGTCCAACTTTCGTTGAATCTCATCTAGCTGAGTCTCTATAGTCTCGAGACGCATTTGGACATGGTTGTTTGTGGAGTAGAGAAGTGCCACAAGCTCATCAACGCGTTTCTGAATATGCTCAAGTACACTGCCGACTCTATCAGTATGAGGAGCAGTCTGTGCTTGCGGAATACTAGCCGGTGAAGCTTCAGGAACAGCACGTGATGTAGATGTGGTATGTGCAGGTGTCTCTGAGTCAGGGGCAGATGGAGTAACCGGAGAGATGTGAGCACTTCTTGGTGATTTAGAGGAGTGATTTCTGCTAGCTTGAAGAGTGAACAAGGAAATGGGACGTTGACGAGTCAACATTTTTCCATCTGCAGGAGGAATAATGCCTGCACGAAGAATGAGCTTCATGATGAGACTGCAAAATGGAATAATTCCTCGAGCTGCAGATCGACACGCGGTCTTCCTCAAGGTGTAGTAGATGTGAGCACATATATCAATGGGGGCTCCTGTAATGAGGTCACAAAGAAATAGAGCTCTCCCAAGATTGATGAATGTAGTGTTGGACAGTGGGTAGAGATTGGTGAACATGATCAACTTCAGTGTGGTCAGCTCAGGTGCAAACTTTGCGGTGCTGATGGATGTTCCTGCACTGGATACTTCATGATCGTATCCTAGGATTTGTAAAATTTCTCCAACTTCTGGATTTCGTTCATCATAAGGAGTTATATTCACATTCTGAGGTCTGGTGATGCTGAGAAGATCTGCGATGGAGTTTGGGGTAACACTAAACTCTGTTCCTCTGACCCAAAAAATGAGTTCAGGTCCAAGATCAGTTGCATTGGAGAAGCATTCTTTGACCAGCTCATCCATTGGATCATCAAAGTTCCCGAACAAGTTTGCCCAATCTCGTTTCTCAAAGATTCGAGGGATGAAAGTGGTCCCTAAGGTGTTGAACTCTACCACCCGTTCCACTATAGTGGTTGACTTGTCAAACACATTTGAGTAGGCGTGTGAGTTAAGCGGAAGTCTGAACCTATCCTCATTGGGATCTTGAGATGCCTGAGATGATAGACGAGTCCTTTTAGCAACTGGTGTTGCTGATTCGTCAGCAATAATGTCTTTACCCCTGGAAGATCGACGAGACATCTGCAAGAGAACAGGCCCACAGCAAAGAACCAAACAACAATACCACACAAGATAATTGTCAACAAGATTCAGTGTAAACAAAATTTCAATATATAAACACAAACTGAAGATAGTGCACCAAGACATAGATAGACAACACAACTGACAAAACTGTCAATGAGACAGGTTATCATGACCATGATATGCAAACAGATACAACATTCGAACATTTAGAGCAGATAACATAAATCACTCCATCAGAGATATGAACAAGGGAAAAAATTTCAACATGAAGAAACCAATCATCCACACTAGAGCACATGGTTTAGAGACATACATTATGTTATCATAAAAACTCAGTAACCAATACCGAACACCAACATCAATACTTAAGCAAGTGAAATGAGTAAGTCAAACAGACACCAAACCCATTTAAGAAAAGATTTTCAGACTCAATAATAGGCAAAAATCAGAACAATGAAAAACACATTGTGACCGCTCAGCATGAAATAGGAGAGAACAATATCAAACAAGACACTCAATACCCATTATACAAAGAGAGAAGTATTTCGAACATACTAACAGTCCAAACAGTAACAAAAATATTCAGGAAAAAGAGAATGAGATTGAGAAAGCAAAACCCATACCTTTTCTAGATGATTTGGATAAGAAATGAAGCCCCAATGAGGTTTGAAAATGGATTCACGAAGTGTTTGGAAGGAAGATAGTTTAGAGAGAAGATGAACAGTTACAAAAGTTCGAGGGAAAACTGAAAAGAGGTTTAAAAACTGCTCCTGTTTCTGCCAAACACGCGTTTTTCGCGACTTGATTAAGTCGCCATACAGTCGCCAGCTCAAGCCGCCAAAGCACTCAAGAACAAAAATTTTAAAAATTTTTCTAAGTGTTTTTCGCTACTGGAAGGTCTACCCGCGAGTGAGTCGCGAGCTGAGCCGCGGAAATCTCTGAGAGAACCTCGCGACTGGACCTTCCACTCGCGAACAAGTCACCAAAAATGACCAGCGAAGATGCGACTGAGGCTCGCGACTTGACATACCTGCGACTGAGCCGCCAAAACAGGGCAAAACTGGATTTTTGAAATTTTCAGATTTTTCAAACAAAATACTTTCCAAAAATACCTAAAACACTCAAAAATCTTTTTGTGCTTGAATTAATAAAGATTGAGCATGTGAAAACACATTTTATCAAGTACAATCACACAAATGAATATGGCATTTATTGAACATAAACTTGTGTGTTGTGTGTGGATATCAACAATGAGATAGTCCTTTGTCTAATGTGAAGCTTTAATGATCAATTCAACCAAGGCATACACAATTAGCACTAGATCATGTGACCTATCTCAATTATAGAAATATGTATATATGACCTCCCACAAAACTTGATAACAAGACTTGGAACTTTACATTTTACTCCACTTTTAGTCATAGCATTTGATCTTTTTGATCTTTTGAGGCAATTACCTCTCATTGTGAGAGTGATATTTGACATTTCACTTTAATGAACAGGCCTTTGGCTTTTTGAATAAACATTCACTTTAATATAAGGTCGCTTACCCTTTTTCCTAGTCAAATACTAGAATGTGCGACAGGCTTTTGCAGCTCAATATCTCTTTTCATTTGGAGATTTACATTTGGTGAGCTCTTTTTAGGAAAACAAAAATAAAAAGTGGGAAGATATATAGACACAAGTCTATGCATGTCTCAAGATCAACATAACCATTCACTAATCATTCATGACAAGTTTGAAGATCTATTTACAACAGTCACATAGATTTCAAGATTTTTCCCACAGTGATATGAGTGCATGTAAACAAGCAATGCTCGAAAATGCACACAGCCATTAGCACAAAGGTACAAGGCAAAACAAGTTTTGAGACAATACTCAACAAAGTCAATCAAGCTTTTTGATTTTCTAATTTTTTATGTGATTTTTGGATTTTTGACACAAGAAACAAAAAGATTGATAAAACAAAATTAAAAATATTCACAAGTAGACAAGCAAACAACCAACATCAAAAACAGCAAGCAAACCAAACAAACATTGTCGCAAAGCATAGGAAGTATTAATGCATGGACATGCTGTAATGCTTATGCATGAGTACCCTTTTTCACCCACACGTCACTTGCGTTTGGGGTGATTTCCTTATAGGATTGGGTATGGGAGTTAGGGCTTTCAAACCTTCGTGAGAAGCTTTCCAAGCAGTTGGTGAATGCACCAATCATCTTCATCACGTTCATCATTCCGGGATCTCCATTTTGATCTCTAGATTGATCACCTGCCCAAATTCTCCTATCATTTCTGGGTCCTCCTGACCTTTGAGGAGTTGCACTGTTCTTTGCTCTCAGCTTTTGGCAATTTGGTCGAGTATGCCCTTGAAGTCCGCAATAATGGCACACATAAGTTCCTTTAGGACCTCTTTGTGGTCGTGGACGTGACTTGGCACGAGATTCAAACCTGCCCACAGACTGATTACGGGGATTCAGCATCCGTTGTTTCACCACATTCTTCTTCTCCTCCACCTCGAGCTTCTCACCAGTAAGGTCAGCTACAACTGGATCTATGGCCTTTACAAACTTCACTTCTTTAGTGACATTTCCAGATGAACTACTTCCTCCGGTATATCCCAATCCGGATTTGTCTGAAAAGCTCTTTTGAGATGATATAACATCATCTAGCTTCTTGGTGGTGACCCTCTCTATTTTAGCATTCGCTTGCACAACCTCATTCTCAAGAAATCTCACTTTTGTGTAAGTTTCGGACAACTCACCATTCAGTGTTTCTATCTCACATTTGGCCTCCCTATATCGAATTAGGAGACTTTTGTAGTCCTCCTCAGCCTTCTTCATTTTCCTCACAGCAGCCTTGGCCACCCTTGTGTACTCACCCGACTTCTCCAAGAGTGAGTTATAATTCTCTTGAAGATTTGCTGTGCTTTCATCTTCTTCAGCATCTGATTCTTCAACAATTCCTAGTGATTCATCATCACTATGTTCTCCAAGGTCTCGTACAAGCAGATTCAACTCATCCGAAGACTCAACATGAGTAATAGTCATAAAAGCTGAATAGTTCCCCTCTCCATCACAGCTCTCTTCAGATTCTGAGTCAGACGAATCCGAGTCACTCAAGGTCGTGGCATACACTTTACCTTTCGATTTCAAATAATTCGGACATTCCTTCTTAATATGTCCATGCCCGTTACATTCGAAACAAGTGACACCTTGTGTGGGTTGGGATTCTTTTCCATCTTTCTTTTTGAAATCCCTCTTCTCCCTTCTAGAACTTTGGAATTTTCTTTTATCATCAAATTTGCCATTATTTTTGAATTTCAAGAACTTTCTGAAATTTTTGACAAGGTAAGCTACATCTTTGTCAACCACATCTTCTCCCGATGAGTCTTGATCTTCCACCTTCTCATTAATGGTCTTTAGAGCAAGGGATTTACTCTTCCGTTGATTGGGCAGCGACATCTCATAAGTCTGCAGAGAACCAACCAGCTCCTGTACTTTGATGTCATCAAGATCCTTGCTCTCTTCAATTGCTGTCACTTTAGCACGAAAACTTTCCGGCAATGATCGAAGGATCTTCCTTACAATCTTTGAGTCCTCCGTTTTCTCCCCCAAGTTGAACTTACTGACAACCACCTCATTTAGCTTCCCATAGAAAGAGTCAAAAGACTCATCCTCACTCATTTTGAGCTCCTCAAACCGAGTGGTCAGCATTTGTAACTTGGTGTCTTTCACTTTCTTCGTGCCTTCATAAGTTGTTTCCAGAATCTCCCATGCTTCTTTGGCAATGGTAATGTGAGAAATCCTGTGAAATTCATCTGGAGACACACCACAGAAAATAGCATTGAGTGTTTTACTGTTAGCATTAGATGCAGCAAGTGCTGCCTTATCCCATGTGGATTTGGCTGCCTCAGGTTTGGTCCAACCAATCTCAACAGCATCCCAAACGGATTCATCAATAGAACACAGAAAAGCTCTCATGCGAACCTTCCAAAAAGCATAATTACTACCATCAAAATATGGAGGGGCATTTAGGGATTGAGACCTATCCATCTCAAAAGGGAGTCAAGGATCACACAATGGTAATGAAACCAATAGCAGTGTACCTGCTCTGATACCAATTGAAAGTTCAAAAACGTGTACAAAACACCTTTGAACGTTTAGACCCCCAAATTACAACTTAACCAATACAAGCAATATGTCAAACAACTAGTGTGCGGAAACTTAACACATGCTATAATACGAAATTGGTTAAAAACTATCTAAGCCATAACAAAATAAAATCCACAGCAGATAATAAAAAGGCAAAGATAGAGAGGAAGGAAGATGCAAACACAAAGACAACATGCGATGTGTTATCGAAGAGGAAACCGAAGTCCTCAGCGAAAAACCTCTCCGCCGCCCTCCAAGCGGTAATCAATCCACTAGAAAATACAGTTGGGATACAAGGACAGCAATAGACCCTCCAAGCCTAATCTACCTAGTGCACCTAAGCCCTCCAAGCTTCTTGCTCCAACGAGGTTGCGCCGAACCTTTTTCTTTTCTAGCTTCCCGGATTCCGCTACTAAACCGTAGCATCAACCAATGAAGATTGGTTCCTTCCTAACTGCTTCCCAGAAATCCAAACAACTGTCTCACAGTGATAATGATGGTGAGAACCAGGTTTGGTATAATGCCTCTCAAGGATTTGACAATGGAGAGGAAGAGAGTAGGGGAATTTGAAGAGACTCTAAGGTAGAGATTGTGGGTGAAACAATCTGGTTTTTCTTTAGGGTTTCTCTCTCAAAATTCTCTCTGGAAGCTCTCTTTCAATCATGGGTAAAAGGGGTATTTATACTGGAGTGGGAGAGGAATGTGAAACGTCAGGTTTTACAAAACAGGGGTGGCTCGCGGCTTGACCTCGCGGCTTGACTAAGTCGCGAGATCCAGTCGTGAGTTAACCGTATGGCCAGTTGTCCTGTTTTGTCCTGTAGTGCTCCAGCTAGCATGACTGTTCATCTTCCAGCATGCTTGGTGAAAGTTCAAAAACGTGTACAAAAACACTTTTGAACGTTTAGACCCCCAAAAACCAATTTAATCAACACACGCAATATGTTAAACAACTAGTGTGCGGAAACTTAACATATGCTATAACATAGAATTGATTAAACAACTATCTAAGCCACAACAAAATAAACCACAGCAGATAATGTAAAGGCAGAGATAGAGAGGAAGGAAGATGCAAACACAGCGATAACACCAGATATGTTATCGAAGAGGAAACCGAAGACCTCGGCGAAAAACCTCTCCGCCGCCCTCCAAGCGGTAATCAATCCACTAGAAAATACAGTTGGGATACAAGGACAGCAATAGACCCTCCAAGCCTAATCTACCCAATGCACCTAAGCCCTCCAAGCTTCTTACTCCAACGAGGTTGCGCCGAACCTTTTTCTTTTCTAGCTTTCCGGATTCCGCTACTACACCGTAGCATCAACCAATAAAGATTGGCTCCTTCCTAACTGCTTCCCAGAACTCCAAACGACTGTCTCACAGAGATGATAATGGTGAGAACCAGGTTTGGTATAATGGCCTCTCAAGGATTTGACAATGGAGAGGAAGAGAGTGAGGGATTTTGATGAGACTCTAAGGTAGAGATTGTGGGTGAAACAATCTGGTTTTTCTTTAGGGTTTCTCTCTCAAAATTCTCTCTGGAAGCTCTCTTTCAATCGTGGGTTAAAAGGGTATTTATACTGAAGTGGAGTGGAATGCGAAACGTCAGGTTTTTCCAAAACAGGGGTGGCTCGCGGCTTGACCTCGCGGCTTGACTAAGTCGCGAGTTCCAGTCGCGAGTTAACCGTATGGCCAGTTGTCCTGTTTTGTCCTGTAGTGCTCCAGCTAGCATGACTGTTCATCTTCCAGCATGCTTGGCACGTGTGCATCTTCTGGCGGGTTGAAGCCGCGAGTCCAGCCGCGAGTCCCAGCCGCGACACTCTGTTTTCTTGCACACTCTTGAGCAATCTTCACACTATCTCACTCACTACCCTTACAACAATCCCACCTAAATACAGGGTTACTAAATGCTGAATTACAAGCAAATTTGGCACGGAATAAAGCCAATTAGATGGTTGAATAAATTCAACCTTACAATCTCCCCCTTTGGCTATTCCGTGACAAAACCCTAAAACAGACTCTAGACTTAACATGTGAGTTGGGAACAGTTGATCAAAACTCACTCACACCTAACTCTAGAAGCTGTGAAGCACTTGAATCATATGAACATAAACTCCTGAAACACAACAATACACCATGATCATTGTAAGCAGAAAATTATAAATGCATATGAAACAGGCAATATGAGATCAAGCAAAGATGGAGTTAATAAACAAACCATGGCTTGATCAACCAAGTGAACACCACAAGGTAGTGATCACAGTGCTCATTCACACTTGGAATGAACACAAGGACATACAAGTTAACAAGCACAAGGCAAGACACTTGTATGCTCAACACTCAACCAATGCATAGCACACATGGCATATGCATCTAGGAACAATCCTACAAGGGCACAAGAGTGACAGTACAACAATCACAATGCAGAACATTCAGATTAAAGTACTGATTTCAACATAGCATAAAGGCTGCACTTAAGCATGGTACATACCACAAGGCCTACAAACTATGCATAAAACATAAACCCTAAAAGCTTACAAAAGCATATGGGTACAAACCAACAAATACCTGAATAACATCATCAAACATATATAAAAGTTTATCCAAGAGTATATGAAGAAAGTTAGAAACAGTTATACACCAAAACACAGTGTAACAAAACCAAAATATCCATAAGTTTAGAAGATAAGACAAAAAACAAAAGTATGTGTGTGTGTGTACTCCCCCTATCACTATGCACACTTCCCTTTGAACTTTTCTCCCCCTTACTGAATGCTCTCCCCCTTTTTGTCACGAATAGCTAAAGACTCTCGTCCAACTTTCGTTGAATCTCATCTAGCTGATTCTCCATAGTCTCGAGTCGCATTTGGACATGGTTGTTTGTGGAGTAGAGAAGTGCCACAAGCTCATCAACCCGTTTCTGAATATGCTCAAGAACACTGCCAACTCTGTCAGTAGGAGAAGCAGTTTGTGCTTGCGGAATACCAGCCGGTGAAGCTTCAGGAACATCACGAGATGCAGATGTGGTATGTGCAGGTGTCTCTGAGTCAGGGGCAAATGAAGGACCCGGAGAGATGTGAGCATGTCTTGGTGATTTGGAGGAGTGACTTCTGCTCGCCTGAAGAGTGAACAAAGAAATGGGACGTTGACGAGTCAACATTTTACCATCTGCAGGAGGAGTAATGCCAGCACTAAGGATGAGTTTCATGACGAGACTGCAAAATGGAATGATTCCTCGAGCTGTAGATCGACAAGCGGTCTTCCTCAAGTTGTAGTAGATGTGAGCACATATATCAATGGGGGCTCCGGTAATGAGATCACACAGAAATATAGCTCTCCCAAGATTGATGAATGTAGTGTTGGACAGTGGGTAGAGATTGGTGAACATGATCAACTTCAGTGTGGTCAACTCAGGTGCAAACTTTGCGGTGCTGATGGAAGTTCCTGCACTAGACACCTCATGATCGTGTCCTAGGATTTGTAGAATTTCCCCAACCTCTGGATTTCGTTCATCATAGGGAGTTAAGTTCACATTCTGAGGTCTGGTGATGCCGAGAAGATCTGCGATGGAGTCTGGGGTAACACTAAACTCTGTTCCTCTGACCCAGAAAATGAGGATAGGTCCAAGATCAGATGCATTGGAGAAGCATTCCTTGACCAGCTCATCCATCGGATCATCAAAGTTTCCGAACAAGTTTGCCCAGTCTCGTTTCTCAAAGATTCGAGGGATGAAAGTAGTCCCTAAGGTGTTGAACTCTACTACCCGCTCCACTATAGTTGTTGACTTGTCAAACACATTTGAGTAGGCGTGTGAGTTCAGGGGAACTCTGAATCTATCCTCATTGGGATCTTGAGATGCTTGAGATGAAAGACGAGTCCTTTTAGCAACTGGGGTTGCTGGTTCGTCAGAAACAATGTCTTTACCCCTGGAAGATCGACGAGACATCTGCAAGAAAACAGGCCAACAGAAAAGAACCAAGCAACAATACCCCACAAAAGATTGTCAACAAGATACAGTATAAACACTATTTCAATATAAAAACCCAGACTGAATATAGTGCAGACCCAACCAATCCTTCCAACAAAAGACGCACAAACTAATACGTGCATCAAACTTGGTGAAAGTGTACCAAGACAAAGAAAGGCATCACAACTGTCATTGAGACAAGTTAACATGACCATGATATGCAATAAGAAACAGCATATGAACATTTAGAACAGATAACATAAATCACTCCATCAGAGTCCAGCCGCGAGTCCCAGCCGCGACACTCTGTTTTCTTGCACACTCTTGAGCAATCTTCACACTATCTCACTCACTACCCTTACAACAATCCCACCTAAATACAGGGTTACTAAATGCTGAATTACAAGCAAATTTGGCACGGAATAAAGCCAATTAGATGGTTGAATAAATTCAACCTTACAATTGGCACGTGTGCTGCTTCTGGCGGCTTGCAGCTGCGAGTCACCCGCGAGTCCCAGCCGCGAGTCTCTGTTTTCTTGCACACTCTTGAGCAATCTTCACTCTATCTCACTCACTACCCTTACAACAAACCCACCTAAATACAGGGTTACTAAATGCTGAATTACAAGCAAATTTGGCACGGAATAAAGCCAATAAGATGGTTGAATAAATTCAACCTTACAGGGTACTTACTTGAGTCTTGATTAAAGTTGGTCAAAGTTGTTAAGTATGGAACTCATAACTTGCATGCAACCAGTCCATGACTTGTATTGCCTACAGGTTACGCATGTAGATAAAAAAGAAGGCATCTTTTTTATGTATGTTGTGGCCTACTCACAACTTATGCAACTCACACCTAGATCGCAACTCACTTGATGGTGGAATTCCAATTCTTATTCTTACCTTCAGCCAGCTCATTTTTTGTCCAAAATGGTATATAAGAATTAGAATATCGACAACATACTGACTTATTCATAGAAAGGTAGTATTTGTGCTTACTTATTTACCTTTTACTACAACTACGTTGTAGATACCTAATTTTGTACTCCTTACAACTATAGCCCCCGTTCTCCAATGACGATATCACTAAAAGGTCTAAGGCTGGTCTGGGCCCCAATCATATAAATTTTTTAGCTTGGAGGATGTTTTGGCAAAAGAAAAACCTATAGGAACCTTCAGTATGTGCGTTCATGTTAGTAAGTATGTGTACGCATACTTAAGGCATGTGCATGCATTTTTATGTATGTACACACATGTAGGGTTTCAAATGACATATATAGAAAGTTTTTAATATAAAAATCATGCAGAGCTAATCCCACATCGGTTGGAAAAGAGCCTTACACCCTTCTCTGATCACTATAAAAGGCTCCAAAGGCTCCTTTTCCAAAACATGCTGAATTCACTAGAAAATAGTGAATCAAAGAGGAAGTTTTTACCCTAAAATATCCTTAAGTTAAAGTTTACTTGGTTGGGACCTATTCTAGTCTTGACATTCAAGTTTTATGGTTATTAACCTTTTGGTTTTTTTTTCTTGATAGATTGATTAAGGGGAACAGTCAAATTAAAACTTCAAGAGTTCTTGTGTTTGAGGTAAGGGTCTAACCTTATCTCTTTCATTTGGTTTGTTTATTTTTTGTTTACTACTTTAATATCTATGTTTTGTAGTTAGGTTTTATTGCTTCCATGGTTAGAAGCATGCTATGTTAATCTTTGTTTCATTTTATTTGTTATTTTGAGATCATGTTTCTGGGGGCCGGGGGGGGGAGGGGGGGTGATGCGTGTGCGTGCTTTATGCATGCATACACATACTTCATGTGTTCTCACACATGTTCGTGCCTAGAAATCTAGATTTTAGGGTTTTTATTTTCTTGTTGCTTTGCTTTGTTTTAAATACATATTTGGAGTCTACTTATTTTAGATTTCATATGTTTAAGTTTAGAGTTAATAGAATAACATGTTTTACATGATTTATTTGTTAGATTGATAATTAGGGTTTATATGCTTTGATGAACAATCTGAACATGCATAGATCATATGGACATGAATTGATGTATAGGTGATGTGATACGATGCAAAGAGGTAAGCAAGGGTAAGTCATGCATGAGTATGAACATGCATCTCATATGCATGACTTATTTGTTAGATTAAATGTTTTGTGCATGTGGTTATGCTTATTGCCTTGTTGATGTTAATGTAATGTGATGTGTTTACTGCCCTTGGTTATATGAAGCATGAGATGCCAGATGAATGGTAGGGTATGCAATGTCTAGATGTATATTAGCACATGTGTGGATGTCATTGTACGTTTTTAGACCCCTTAAAATATAACTAGAGTAACCTAGTTAATTAGCCAAGTGATTACTTAGTCAAATTAAACAGATCTAGGTTAATACAAACATATCATATCATTGTAAAGTGCAGAAAATAAAGAACACAACAATATGATAACCCAAGAAAACCAAACTGGTAAAAAACCTGGGGAGGATTTAACCTAGCTATCCTCAAGGTAAAACTGAATCCACTATGAAAGAATTAAAGTTTATACAATAGCGACTTAGACCACTAACATCCTATTGCTATCTCGAGTAGGAAACTAACTAACACGACCACATGATAGCTCCGAGTCCACGAACTGCTTCTTCTTGGATTCCCAGCAAGTATAAGCACTCTCGCTTGTGTATCTTTAATCTCTTGAAACAGCAACTGAATTGATCACCAAGTTCTTGACATAATCTTGAATCTTGGAAACCCTAAGTATGTGTGAAGGCAACCACATCTTAATCTCACAAAAGATTCACACACATATAAAGAGCAACCTAAAACGTGGCTAAGGTTTTCCCTTTTATACTTAGGGCAAAACATAAAACCCTACACGTTAAACGGGCTTGGGCTGAGTTGGAAATTTTGCAAAAAAACAATCTGCACAACTTTCGATCTATCGAGCCAAGCAGATTTACACAGTAAATCCTACAGCAACTCGATTCCAACTTTACATAAAAAGCATATACTTTGAGAAAGTCTAAACAAGACTAAAACGTTTTGATCATGGTTTGCCAACATTACAAAATAGAGTTCCAATACATTAGTTCCTAATTCCTTAGAACCTAACAGTCATGTTTAGTTGTATGTTTAACTTTAAAGGGATACATGTTGTTGATGATTGATTCTTAAAGATGCTGTTATATAGGTGAATGCTAGGTTGGTTAGTAGATGCAAATTTGACAGTTTTTAGACCCCTTAAACAATTGATTAAACCTAGTTAATTAACCAAGTTGTTACTTAGTCCAATTAAACAAGTCTAGGTTATCACAAAATAAAAGATCAAATCATGCAAAGCAGCAAAAAGTAAATAACACAAGATATGATTACCCAGGAAACCAAACCGGTAAAAACCTGGGGAGGATTTAACCTAGCTATCCTAAGGTAAACTTGAATCCACTATCTTGAAAGAATCGAAGTTCATACAATAAGACTTACAAGCCCCCACGCTCGACTTCTTATTGCTACCAACCAGTAAAACTTATTGACATGACCACGTGCAAGCTCCGAATCCACAGACGCCTTCTTTCTTTGGATTCCCACCTGCTACAAGCACACCCGCTTGTGTATTCTTTAAACTTCAATGGTAGTAACTGAATTGATCATTAAGGTGTAGAAAATATCTTCTCCTTGAAAACCCTAAGTTTGTGTAAAGGAAAGCTCCTCTAGATCTCACAAGAGATTTACACAAACCGCAAATATGAGCAATACTAAAACGTGGCTAGGGTTTTCTTTTTATACTTAAGACAAATAAGAAACCCTAAAAATGTTTTAAAACAAATAGGGCCGAGTTGGACAAATCTGCAGAAAAGTAATCTGCCTGAGCTTCGATCGGTCGAGCCTAAGCTTCGATCGATTGAGCTAGGCCGAAAGCCACAGTGCTTCCTACTTTAAACTCGATTCCAACTTTACATTGACACACAACTTTGAGCTAGCTTTAAACACTTCTAAACACATTGTTTTGATCATGGTTTGTCAACAATACAAATTAGAGTTCTAAATACATAAAATCCTAAACTTTAGAACCTAACAAACTCCCCCTTTGGCAATTTGTGACAAAACACAACTTAGAAGCTCAAAGTTTACAAAATGAAAAGCCCTTTACAAAATAATGCTCATAAACCAAATTCAATCCTAACTACTATCCATCAGTTGCAAGTGTAGACAGCAGCTGAATCAACCTGTATATTTCCTGAAACACTAAACAAAATGCATAACCGCATGTGTGGAAACAATACAAGTAAACAAAATAATTTCTTGATTTCAAACAACACACAAATAAAGACATATATCAATGAATATCTCATAAATATAAATCAATAAGCAGTTTGAAACAAGAAACAAATAAAGTACCAACAAAACATAAAACTCCACCTAACATAAATATCCCATCAAAAAACAAGGTAAAAGCTAAAAAAGGTTAAGTACACAGTGAAGCACCTAGATACAATCTAAAAACTCCATAAGCTCCAACCAAAAGCAAATAAACTCCCCCTGAAAACAAAAATCCTACAAGTACTCCCCCTTTTTGTGACGGAATGCCAAAGGGCAAACAACATATCCATCATCAAAAGGGAGGTGGTCTAAACTCCGCCAACTCCACACGCAAGGCACGAATCTCATCAAGCACGTCCACCAAAATCTGTCCTTAAGCCGCCTGAACGGTCAAGACATAATCCAACGTGCGACGAATGTCTGAATCATCCAAAGCAGTCGGTGAAGGAACATCAGCATCAACAGCAACAACAGCACCAGAAGTCTCAGCAGCAACTATACCTGTAGAAGAGGGAGGAGGGGGAACACTACTAGATGACGCACCTCTAGTAGGAGGAGGAGCAACTCTCAACTGAGCCGCCCTTCGATGAAGAAAGGTGGCACCTATGGGAGCAATCACATGAACAGGCTCACCCAACGGAAAACCATCTAGACCTAAGTAGAGCAAAATCCTATGAATGAAAATAGGATGAATCAGCGCATGCCCTACGGCAGAACTCCTATGAACCTCGTTCAAAGAACGAAGGAACAAGTGAGGAAAACTGATAGACGCTCTAGAGGAAAAAGCATACAAAAACACACATCGTTCTAAGGGATGGTGTGGAAGTGAGAGATAGGCCACACAGAATGACACGCTATCCTAAAGAGGAGATAGGTCGTCTCGGTAAGCTCAGCAGACGTGATCCGAGGATCAGTACCCCACTGGATAGATGATCCAGTGATGTAAGACATGACAACGTCTAATGAGGGTGACTCATCATAAGGATAGTCAGCATCCCGAACAACCAGCACCCTAAGAGCCTCAGCCACTACCTGAGGGGTAATGGTGAACTCTACACCTCATATCCAACTCCTAACTAGGGTATTGGAATCATAGACGTGGCAAGAGAGGTTTGAGTAGAACTCTCTAATCAGGGCGGTCGAGGGTGGATAATCTATCTCTAAGAGAGGCAACCAACCTCTAGACTCAAAATTAGCCCTAATGGCCGGATCAAGCTGATCTAACACAGCTGCTCGCTCAGACCAAATCTTACACTTACAGTTCAAGGTATCATAGGCTTCTCTACACTTATCATTCTTAAACAGCTCAACCCTAGGTGGAGACTCAGAGGAAGTGGAAGTGGTCCTATGAGCTCTAGTTTTCCTAGGCATGGTGTTAAGATAAGGATCAAAACACAGAGCAAAAGAACAAAAAACCACAAAACAAAGACCAAGGGTAGACTGCAAGTCAGCACACAAACAAAATATAGAATCAAAATCTATATGATGCATGAACAAGTTTAAATGTCATGATGCATGATCTAATGCAGTGAATTAAGTCAAAAAGGTTCCAATTACAAAATTGGCTTGAACATTAAGGTTTTTAACACAAAAACCCCAAAATTTAGAAAACCACTTGATCAATTTGAAAAATATTGACGAATTGATCATTACACATGATATAATAACAACAATAATGACCAAATACATTAATTGGATAAGCCAATTTCATCAATTTAAGCCAATTTGACAAAATCCCCAATTCGGATCAAATTCAAAACTCTAGAATTTTCAATTTTTCAAAAACCACAAAATTGATCAAATTAAACTATAGGGAACATCAATATAACATCATGGCACAAAAAACCATTGATCAATTTCACAAGAATAGGCTCGAATCATCAAAAACCCCAATAAGTTTGAAGATGCCGAAAATACCCATGAGAATGCATGAAAAATGCATGAAAGAAAGAAATAAACTTGAAAAAGAAGGGCAAAAAGGACTTACCGGCTTCCAAGGACAAAAACCTTGCAAAAAACTTGAATGGTGGAGCCTAGAGCCAACGCGGAGAGAGAGAAAAGCAAGAAAAAGTTTGAAAAGTGACTTTGAAAAAGTCCAATTCAGCTTTTTTTAAAAACCTTATACACGAGTTTCGATCGGTTGAAAATTAGCCTTGACCGGTCGAAACAGACAGAAACTCCCTCTCTCAAATTTAAAAAATTTTAAAAATTTCGATCGGCCGAAAAACAAAATGGACCGATCGAATCAGGCAGAGACTCACCAATTTTTGGGAAAAACCCAATTTTTTAAAAAACTAGATGATTTGACTCAAAACATTGAATTTTAAGAACAAAAATGCATGAGTATGAGATGGTATGTTTTTCAAATCAAGGATTTTAAGACCAAAATTCCCAAAAAAAAATTTTTTTGCATTCTCCACAAATTTTTAAGCAACATTTTAAATTTGTACATAATTCAAAGTAATTGCAAAAACGTGGTTGGTCAGACCATAAACACACACAATAACATGTACGAAGTTTAGCAAAGAATAACTTGTGTAGTGTGTGCAACTAGCAAAAACTTGAAATACATGTGAGGTGATATGTGAATAGCAATCAATCACAAACTCTACAAAATTCATCACAAAGAATTTAAAAGAGACTATCACCTAAAGAGTTACATCATATAACTCCCACATCTCCTAGATCATAAGCTTGCAATCATGTAAGTTTTTTGTATTTATGCCTCATAATATACATTCTAATTTTAAGTTATGTGAGATTGGCATCAAGCCTAATAGTACACACCAATTTTGATTTTAAGAATTAAGCACTTTAACCGGGGCTTCACCTTATGTTCTTTTTGTGCATGTGCTACACTTTCTCGAGCACAGAATCTTATGATATGCACTAAGGTGTTCATGATTGGCTAGTGAACAGTGGTGAGATGGTTATTTATGCCTTTCTCTAAAAGTTCAAGTCCAACATTTAAAAACATGTGACTTCAAGATTAAGACATAGTAATCAAGAACCATAC
The DNA here is from genome assembly GCF_932294415.1 of Quercus robur. NCBI lineage: Eukaryota > Viridiplantae > Streptophyta > Magnoliopsida > Fagales > Fagaceae > Quercus > Quercus robur. The sequence continues at coordinate 22,826,032 of NC_065542.1, forward strand.
ACATCTTTCCCGCACAACATGCACTACAAATCTTCAACTAGTAGAGTGTAATAAATAAGCTCATCAAAGCTAAACAAGGTACAAAAGACATGTTATGTGAAAATAAATTGACCAACCTTGTTCTCAAAAACCAAGAAGCATAGTGCAAAACAAAATGTGCTTAATTTTTCCTTTTTTTTTTTTTTTTTTTTTTTTTTAATTAAAAAAAAAAAAAAAAAACACCTAGAATGAAATGCATGAATGTTATGCGATACAAATCCTAGAAACAAAGAAAAACAAAACCAAAGAACAATGGTCACAAAGGGTAGAGTAATAAAGCGCATGGACCATGTTAGAAAGACTCAGTTAGGTCGAGTCTTTTGCATCCAAAATCTTTTAGATGCACCACGAGCATTGGAGCTTTTATTCACTTGAGATTGATTACCAACTCCAGGATTGGAATAAAGGTTTAAAGCCTTTACCAAATCACCAATAAGTACCATAGGATCAAATACTTGAGGCACAGGTACTTTTGGTTTGTTTGCTCTCTTTGCAGCTTGCAGCTTGTAGCAATTTGGACATATATGTCCAGTCTTTCCACAAAAGTGACAAACCCATGCAAGTTTATCATGTGTCTTGTCCTTAGATAGGGTAGGCTTCTTAGGCTTAGATTCTTTCAGATCAACTCTAATCTTTCTAGATGATGAACCTTCTAAAGATTTAGCAACCTCACTCACAGAGGGTTTGACAGTTTCACTCACTATCTCACTCACTGAAGGTTCAGAAGAGGAAGATGAAGGAACAAACTTAGTGGAATGGGGAGCGGACATACAGATGCTATCAACATAACCTAAACCTGTTTTGTCAGAAGACGACTTTTGAACACTGAGCATTTGATCAAGTTTAGAACTAGCAGATCTAGCAACAGATAAATCAAGTTCCAAAGATTTAACTTTATCAAGCAAAAGCATGTTTTTCAGTTTTCACATTGTTCAAAAGATCATTAGCATCAAACAATTTAACAAGCAAATTTTTCTTTTCAAGCTCAAAAGATTCCATTTTCTTCAGGCCAAGTTCAACATTCATAGCATCCTTTGCAGCAACTTTGCAAAGTTTGTTATAGGCCTCTTGAAGATTTGCATCTTCAGAGAGTTCCCTATCAGAAGGGTTCTCTTCAACAGATATGCTCTCATCAACCACAGCAGTAGCAGTGAAAACAATGAAGTTTCATCCTCATCACAATCAGACTCATGATCAGAAACTTCACCATCACAAAGGGTTACAGCCATAGCCTTACCCTTAGACTTCAAATAAGTTGGACATTCAGATTTCATGTGTCCATACCCTTGACACCCAAAACACTGAGAGCCCAAGGAATTATTAGAAGCTTGACCTACTCTTTCTCTAGGCTTATCATTGTTGTTAACCTTAGTGGGATCATCCTTCCTAAAATTTCTAGGTTCAGCAGTGTTTGTGCCTCTTGCCTTTTTATTACTATTCCTGAGAAAGTTTCTAAAATTCTTGGTAAGATAGGCAATCTCTGTAGCAGAGAGCTCATCATCAAATCCATCACCTTCAACATTATCAACTGACTTAAGAGACATTGATTTGGATTTGGTAGTTTTGGGTAGATCCAACTCATAGGATTGAAGAGATCCTACAAGCTCATCAACAGGGATGGAGTCCATATCCTTGCTTTCAGTAATGGCAGTCACCTTGGGTCTAAAGTTTTCAGTCAAAGATATAAGAATCTTCCTAACAATTTTAGGTTGATCATAGATTTCACCCAAGTTAAAAGCAGAATTAATAATATCATTCAGTTTAGCATAGAATTCATCAAAAGTTTCATCATCAGACATCCTAATGCTTTCAAATTTAGAAGTCAATTGCTGCAATTTATTTATTTTGACAGCCTTTGTGCCTTCATGCACTGTTTGGAGGATATTCCAAGCAGTATGAACGATCTCAACATTAGAGATTCTCTTAAATTCCTCCATAGAAACAGCGTTAAAAATCGCATTCATAGCCTTGCTATTAAATGAAGTTGCTTCTTTCTGAGAAGTTTCCCACTCACTAACAGGAGTAGTGGGTTTCTCCCATCCGTATTCAACGGAGTTCCACACCCTCTCATCAATGGATTTCAGGAATGCTTTCATCCTTACTTTCCAGTAAGCATAATTATTCCCATCAAAGTGAGGAGGAATAACTAGAGAGTGTCCGTGTTCCATGACAACAGGGGTCAAGGATCAGCTCAGTGATCAAACCACTTGACAGTTTTTAGACCCCTTAAACAATTGATTAAACCTAGTTAATTAACCAAGTTGTTACTTAGTCCAATTAAACAAGTCTAGGTTATCACAAAATAAAAGATCAAATCATGCAAAGCAGCAAAAAGTAAATAACACAAGATATGATCACCTAGGAAACCAAACCGGTAAAAACCTAGGGAGGATTCAACCTAACTATTCTCAAGGTAAACTTGAATTCACTATCTTGAAAGAATCGAAATTCATACAATAAGACTTACAAGCCCCCACGCTTGACTTCTTATTGCTACCAACCAGTAGAACTTACTGACACGACCACGTGCAAGCTCCGAATCCACAGACTCCTTCTTTCTTTGGATTCCCACCAGCTACAAGCACACCCGCCTGTGTATTCTTTAAACTTCACTGGCAGCAACTGAATTGATCATCAAGGTGTAGAAAATATCTTCTCCTTGAAAACCCTAAGTTTGTGTAAAGGAAAGCTCCTCTAGATCTCACAAGAGATTTACACAAACCGCAAATATGAGCAACACTAAAACGTGGCTAGGGTTTGCCTTTTATACTTAGGACAAATAAGAAACCCTAAAAATGTTTTAAAACAAATAGGGCTGAGTTGGACGAATCTGTAGAAAAGCAATCTGCCCGAGCTTCGATCGGTCGAGCCTAAGCTTCGATCGATCGAGCCAGGCCGAAAGCCACAGTGCTTCTTGCTTTAAACTCGATTCCAACTTTACATTGACACACAACTTTGAGCTAGTTTTAAACACTTCTAAACACATTATTTTGATCATGGTTTGCCAACAATACAAATTAGAGTTCTAAATACATAAAATCCTAAACTTTAGAACCTAACAAAATTAGAGGACCCTTTGATGGAATTAGGATGTGAAACACAATGACTAGAGGTTGACCCACAGATCAGTGAGGTTAGGTGCCTAACATCTTCCCATCCCCATATCTAAACTCTAGATACATGCTCCGGTAAGACAAGTCATTCACATAAGGGCGCTATACAAATAGTTCCTAGACCTAATCTAGGTGGTAAATCCATTTTCATCCTTTGCCCAATCCACTCAGCCAAGGGGTACTCCCAAACATAAATGGCAACACATGACCAATGCAGCATTCTAGGTGCTCACCATGAGCACTTGCGCTTACATGTGCAGTGAGAATTTGTTTTGTTTTTTGACAAAAGGAAGTGAGTACTTTTAATAATGAATAATACCAACACTATCTTTCACAATAAAAAAGAAGATGATCTTTAAAATGATATTTTTTTTTACAATGAAAAATAAATACTACAAAACTTTAGTACAAAATCAAAAATAGGTAATTTGTGGGATTTTAAAGAATAAATCGTTACATTTTATAAATGATTTGATTTGAAATTTATAATAACTAATTTTTTTAAAAAAATTTATTTATATTGAACAGAATGTAATTTATTTTTCATAATTTAATTAATTCCTTTCGTATTAAGTTTCCAATAGAGACAATAGTACTTACATATATATATATATATAGATAGATACTATAAGCTAATTGACACCCACAATATTAGGTTTATGATAAATAAAAAATTATGTTAATATTCTATATTAAAAAATTGAACCACATAATCTATAATCTAAAATCACCAAGAGCCTTGTAACTCCACTAATTGGCACCTCCCACTAAATCCAATGAAGACATTTAAGGCACGTTTAGTATATTAAAGGAGGATTGCAACAAGAATGACTAGGGGAGTTCAATGTGAATAAACTCTCATGTTGAATAATAATGACAAAGGTAGATGGTTAAAATAACTTTGATTTTTATCCATACTAAATGAAATCATAAAAAACAATAAGAACTATATTCTCAGGAATATCTTCAAGCGAAACTTGTAAATATGAAACAAAAAAAATAAAAATAGTCTTCCTCACTAGAGCATGAGCAACGGTATTGCCATTGCATTTTGAAAGCTCAAATAGTGTAAAACACTATAGCACATTTAGACCCCCCAATTTTAAATTACAGCTAAATTACTTTACTCTAACTTAACTAAGTGCAGAACAAGAGTAAATGAATCGTAATAAAACTGGAACACTACTCTAAGGCATAAACATGTACAATAAACAATAAATGTAAAGCTTATAGTGTAATGAGAAAAGATGCAAATACAAGATAATACCGAGATGTATTATCAAAGAGGAAACCAAAGTACTTGGCGAAAAATCTCTCTGCAGCCCTCCAAGCTGAAATCGGGGTAAAATGGGCTTTTGCCCTTATTTTTTAAATTGTCTAGCACAATGTTCCTGTTTTGAAACTATTTAGCAAAATGCCCATTTTTTTTTTAACTCGATTTTAACTAAATCAAGTTATTTATAAAACTCCATATCTTTAAAATTGAATTATATGTATATTTTTAAGTGAAACTCGACATTAACAATGTCGAGTTTCACTTAAATTTTCAAAAAATATTAAGTGGCAAAATATGCATAGAACTTGACATTGCTAATATTAAGTTCCACCTGTAAATTGACTTTTTTAAAAATCGAGATTCAAAATAGGGACATAGTGCTTAATAGTTTTAAAACAGGGACATTGTGTTAGATACTTAAGAAAATAAGGGCAAAAGGCCATTTTCCCTGCCGAAATTGATCCACTAATGAATAAAGTTGGAGTACACGAATATGAAAAAGACCCTTCAAGCCTAATCTACCCAATGTACTTTAACCCTCCAATTCCAACTACCAACGAGCTTCATGGAGCCATGTTTTCACTAGTTATCTGAATCTCGCAATTAGCTCCAAATTGCATCTGTCAATGAATGGCTTCTTCCAATACTTCCCATATGCACTAAAATTTTTCTTAACACTTAGATTGGGTGAGGTAAATGTTTGGGCTAAGAACCTCTCAAGGATATGTAGATTGAGAGGTAGGAGTAGAGGAAAACTTTAGAGAAATGGTGTAGATGATTGTGGGTATGCAGTCTCTAACTCTCAAGTGTATAGTTAGGGTTTTCTCTCTCAGAATTTATTTGGAAAAACTCCTTCCAATTTTGTGGGTAATGAGGGCTTATATAGTGTTGGTAAAGGTATGAGATAAGCACACTTTAAAAAGCTCTAGGTAGTGAGTTTTGCTGTTAACTCATGACTTGGCCTGAGTCACAAGTGACTCACAAAATCTAGCCTAGCATGAGACTCTTTAGATTCTAATATGTGCTTCTCACGTGGCCTTTCGTGGTTTATCACTCGTGAGCCAGTCACGAGCCAATCACAAAATCTCCTTCTTCACAAATGTTCATCAAACTCTCAACCACAACCCTTACATTAAATCCCACAATAAATATAGGGAAATGATTGAACAGAAATACAATTTAATTTGACATGGAATTAAAGCTAACATAAAAACATAGTTGCAAATTACAACTTTACACATTTTACATGAGAAAAAGTGTTGTAATATCTCTGATGCCATCCCCAAGGTGTGGGTTCAAGCACGTGATCACAGCGGTGCAAAAATTGGATCGTTTTGCTGTAGTTTGAAACTTGAGCTTTTGGATTAAGTGGTTTTCCTATATGTTAATTCGAATCTTATGCATGTAAGTATTTTTCTTTGAAGTCATATTTGTTTGAATTTTTGAGCACTTTTTCCCTAATCTAGAGGGGCGGAAATCACCTCCAATTAATATACAACACATTCTAATCTAGAATTCTACAAATAATGAATCTGGAAAATCATGTGAATTCCTTTTATTGGAAACTCGTAATCCAGAATTTAGACCAACTATGCACATGGATTCTCATCTGAACCCCAAATGCACTTTCCTAGTGCCACAATCTCTCACATGGACAAGCAAGGATATAGTGAATTGTTTAGAATGCAATATAATCTGTTAAATTTATGCTGCTGAAGGCAATTGTTTGTTTAAGATTATGTAATGCCCAGAGTACCACTAGATCTTTAAATGCAAGTATTAATAAATTGCTGCTGGTAACACAGGTCACCGTACATGTTTGATTGGTCTTTTTAGTATGCATTATAAAGATTTCGAATGTTAAATAAATATTAGGGACGTATTATAGAGATATTTGGTTTTATTCATTTATATTCCAACTGATTTAGCTAAGGCGTATTTAAAATAAATTTTTTAAAAAGTATTCGGGAAGTTTTTAGTTTCAATATGCTCTGTATATTCCTGTTGTGAAAATCACATATTTGGATGCCAAACCAATCCCTTTGAGGCCAATGATGGTAACATTTCTTGTCTGCAAGATTTCATTAAGGAATCCAAGCAATCCAATACCTTTTTTTTTTTTTTTTTTTTTAGAAAAGCAATCCAATACCTAGAACTAACTTTTGACCCTAAAAATAATAATAATAAGTGGCGAAGATAAACTATATTATTTGAATAAATTTACTAATATATCCGGACTAGTTGTTACATAAAAAATTATAGAAAATATAGTAATTATAAAAGATAAATTAGTATATTCCATGTTTAAAAAAAAAAAAAAAAAAAAAAAAAAAAAAACTCTACATTTTCTTCGTGTGAATCCAAGCACACGGTCAAGGTGAAATTGAATTAAAAGTAAAACTTCACCATTCCTGTACGTACACCTTCCAAGTCTTTTGACTCCACTTATCCTATATTTTATAAAGTAATGTTATAAACACAATTGAGAGACCATAATTTGACTCCCTACAACTACTCTAAAAATAAGCTCGTGTGGTGTGATATTGGAAGCCATAAAAGATTTGAATGTGTCTTCTTTATCACCAGTTGGTTTTGAAGTGGAATGGCATAGCTTACAGTCTGACAAACACAATAATTTTCATAATAGTCGAATTGACAAAATTCTCGCTAGTTCTTATATGACCGTTATTGTCTCATTTTCTTTTCATGCCAATAACAACTAAATATTTAGATGATTTATTAAATTTTTATGATTTTAAAAAAAAAAAATTGTAGATTTCTAGTAACGCTGTTTATATTTTTTGAAAACACGTGTGAGTGAAAAAATGTGTAAAAATGTATGTAATGTTGTTTAAAAACTGAAAACATGTGTTTAAACACATGTACCAAACATGTGTTTAAACACATGTTTTCAGTTTTTAAACAACATTATACGTATTTTCACATACTTTTTCTTCCACACGTATTTTGGTACATGCGTTTAAACATATGTTTTCAGTTTTTAAACAACATTATACATATTTCTACATACTTTTTCACTCACACGTATTTTCAAAAAATATAAACAACATTACTAGAACAACATTATGCCTTAATCAAAGTCTTTTAAAACACGTGTTTTTGTAGAGAGGAAATTAACTACTAATTTTCAATGCGAATCCAAGTTGAGTCAAGGGTGAAGCAAAATTACATAAAAGTTAAAACTTGATGGTTTTTAGACACCTTAAAACATAATTGGATTAACCTAGGTAATTAGCCAAGTTGTTACTTAGTCCAATTTAACAAATCAAGGTTATCACAATCACAACAATTATATCATGCAAAGCAGTGGAAAGATAAATAACACAAAAATATGATCACCCAAGAAACCAAACCGATAAAAACCTGGGGATGATTTAACCTAACTATCCTCAAGGTAAACTTGAATCCACTATCTTGAAAGAATCGAAGTTCATACAATAAGACTTACAAGCCCCCACGCTTGACTTCTTATTGCTACCCACTAGTAGAACTTACTGACAGGACTAGATGCAAGCTCCGAATTCACGGACTTCTTCTTTCTTGAATTCACCACCAAGTACAAGCACCCCTGCTGGTGTTTCTTTAAGTTTCAATGGCAACAACTGCGTTGATCATCAAGGTGTAGATAATATCTCCTCCTTGAAAACCCTAAGTTTGTGTAAAGGAAAGCTCCTCTAAATCTCACAAGAGATTTACACAAACAACAATATGAGCAACACTAAAACGTGACTAGGGTTTGCCTTTTATACTTACGACAAATTAGAAAACCCTAAACGTTTAAAACAAACTAGGGCTGAGTTGGAAATCTGCAGAAAAAATGCATTCTACTCGAGATTCGATCAATCGAACCTAAGCTTCGAACGATCGAGCCAGGCCGAAATGCAAAGTAACTTCTACATTAGCTCAATTCCAACCTAACATAAAAGATACAACTTTGAACAAGACTAAACACTATTAACCACATTGTTTTGATCATGGTTTGCCAACAATACACATTAAAGTTCTAAATACATAAAAACCTAAGTCTTTAGAACTTAACAAAACTGAATCAATTTCCTATACATGCATTATAACTTCCAAGTTCCAAGTCTTTGCCTACTTTTCATCATGTTCAAATGTCCAACAACCCACATTCAGAGGTTTTTTTAATTTTTAATTTTTTTTGTGAGTACCAACTGGATGTCTAGGTAATTTGTGGGCCATTTGGAATAATTGAAAATGCACCAATTTTTCTTGCCACCTCTTACCAAATGTTCCACATTCAAAGCTATTCTCTTATTTTTATTGTGTCTAGGAGAAAACAACATTATGTTCATGGAAACATAAAAGGCACTGTCACGCCCCGAACCCAAAAAGAGCTAGGCACGTGACAACAGCCACACACTTATAAAGTTTTCACTCTACAAGTGTGTAAGGCCCTCTTAAACAATTAAATAATTATCCTTAAGAAAATTTCATCAATAAATTTTAAAATATCCTCAATAAAGAAATTCTCAAAAGATCTTCAAATAATAATCTTCCAACATCAAATAAAAATTAACTAAATCCTTTAAGTCTGAAGGATTACACAAATGTTATCTTAAAACATAAAAGTTCAAAACTTATTCCATTGATTTCCTAAACTTCACTCATGCGCACATCCCAGCGGAAGCCCAAACATATGCTACTCTTCTTGATCAAAATCTGAAAGGAGAAAGAGGGGGGGGGGGGGGGTGAGTTGACAACTCAATAAGTAACCAAAATCCAATTAAGTTCTATCCAACAATAGATCTGTGAACTAATAAGATGTAATATGAATCTTCAAAAGTTATACTATGCTATGGGTTTTCAAAAATAACTAAAGAAATTTCATAGTCTTAAAATAATGAGTTGCAAATAGATCACATACTTTAATCTTACAAATATATCATAGATGGTTTAGGAAGTAGTCAATTTTTTTTTTCTTTTTTTTCATATATCAAAAGCTATAACTCACAATAGGTTCTGAAAATACATAAGCAGTTTTAAAGACTCAAATTAGTTCAAATACTCAAACGTAATTCATATTCTTAACAATCTTATGACTATGGTCACGCTATATCCCCGTGACTGGGCATCAAAGTACCAATGAATAACCCCCATTGGTTTGGGTATCAGAATACCAATGAATAACCCCCATTGGCTGGGTATCAGAGTACCAATGAATAACCCCCATTGGCTGGGTATCAGAGTACCAATGAATAACCCCCATTGGTTTGGGTATCAAAATACCAATGAATGACCCCCATTGGTTTGGGTATCAAAATCAATTCATAGTCAATTTATCCATAATCGTATATAATCATATTTTCAGTATTCAAATATATTTATGATATTTCTATATTCTGTACTTTAAATCAATATAGTTAAAGGAACAATTAAATAAATAAATCATATATTCAATGCTCATATTTATTTGTGAAATTCCTCTATTCTTTACTTGAAATCAGTAATACAATAGAAATAAATAGTAACAACCGTAAACAATTTTCAGTAGTTAAAATATGAAAATAAAACCCATTAGGATAAGGTTACTTACCTCAGTTAGCTCACCACAAGGATCTTTTTCCTAACACTTCCTCTAAATTCCTTAGATATCACCTAAACAATTTTCAAGCACTATACTCAATAATCAATTAATTTAAGGAAAACTTAAAATGGTACCCGGCTAGAAGAGTGGTGGTTAAAAATATCTCATACTTTTTCACTATTATTCAAAGCAAAAATCCACTTATTCATATATATATATATATTCCTTACTTTCTGCCACTAGTAATCCCCTAGGATAATATGCATAAAGGGTAAAAGTCATTTGTAAAAGAAGAGGAACATGTCAGGTACACGTGTTTTTTTTTTTTTTTTTTTTTGGGTAATATTTTGGCTTGTCAAACCTCAAACCTATACTACTAGACTTTTGTATTTTCCCAACTCTATCAATTTTGGGTACAATTCCTTAAAGTAGAACTGTGCAGAATCTAACCCACTATGGCCATGCCTAACCTTCTGCATACCCATCTACATTTAACGCAACTGAGGCATAGAAAAGGAATTCCCAACTATTATCAAGACAGTACAGGTACCAAGAATATGATTTAATCCCTTGATTGTTCAGTTCGAAAAATTCATTAGAGATTTTAAATAGTTTCACTTCTTGGCCAAAATACTCATATAAAAAAAATTACTCTAATTCCAAATAAAGCTTAGATTGGACAAGAAAAAGATTCTTAGGCTCTTACCTCTATTGTGCAGTCAAATCTTCTCTGCTTCAGTATTTTGGATAGTCTTCTCTCTCAAAACATCTGTCAGTATAGGCTGACTTAAAAATTAGACTATATAAACTAGGGTTTCAACCTTATTTTCTAAAAACCCCTTAGTAATATTAATTATAAAAGTTGACCCCATAACAAAATTACTTAAATACCCCTCTTTTTATTTTATATTTATTTTTTTGTCTCCGGGTATTACAGGCACTTTTTGGAGAAAAACTTCTAAATTTGACTCGATTATTTGTACACAGTTAGAAATCTTAATGTAGGTGATTTGATTGGTAATTTAAGGTCTGATTAATAGTTGCTCTTAAGACATTTGTTAATAAATTAATTTTTAAAAAGTTTTAATATTACTTTTATGGAAAATATAAAAAGCTATTAAAAAATCAACTACTTTTTTCTTTTCTTTTAAAAGTTTTTATAAATATTTTTTAAATCAATATCTTTATAACATCCATTAACTTTTTCTATTTAAAACAATTACAAATGCAAATATTCCTTGAGTTAGGCACTCTCTTATGTTTTTTCACTTTTGAAAAAACATTATTAGAAATATAGTACCAAACACATTTTTCGCAATATGAGTACTTTAAATACGTGTTTTCAAAACACTTTTTAAACCATAGTTTTCACATCATTTTGAACAACAATACTCAAACAGCTTTACCAAACATGCTCAAATGTCTGACATTCAAAGCTTTTCTCTAATTTTTCTCCTGAGTACTAACCTTTTTTTTTTTTTTTTTTTTTTGATAACATAAAAACTCTCCTGAGTACTAAATGTCTAGGTAATTGGATTGGTCATTTAGAATAATTGCAAAAGCACTGATTTCTCAAGTCAAACCTCTTTAAAGTCTTACTAAATGTTTGGTATATTCTTCTATGACTCAATTTCTGTACCATAATTTTTGTCACAATTCAGATGTGACAGTGAGTAATATAGAAAAAATATTAAGTTAATGTGAAAGTAATAAGCAATTAAACATAGTCTCTCATATCAAAATTATGAAGAAAAAAAATTTTGTTGATCGCAAAAATAGTGGATCTCACGAAATTTCATCCCTCCAAATTAGTCCATTTTCTCTTCTTTCATGTAAAAGAAGTTTTACATCCACAGTATTTTCATAACAAACAAATCATATATGTTAAGTTATTATTAGTTCTAATTTGAATCTACTACTTAAATTACTTTTTTACCCGTAATAGTAAGTAATAACCTGCCGCTTAAGATATTTTGTGAAAATATTATAGATATAACATTTTTTTACCCATAACAGTCAGTAATAACCTACCACTTAAGATATGTTGTGAAAATATTATAGATCGATATAGCATTTTTCCTTGTGTAGACCAAACAAAAAAAAAAATAATAGGTGTCATAAAAACTTCATTCATTCCCGCCCTTTTTCTTGCAATCCAAATAGAGCCTAAAAAATAGCTTTTTACCTAACAAAGGACAGCACAACTTCTTGCTTCAATGGTTTAAATATGGGAACGGATTGGACCGTGAACCGAACACCACTCTAGTATGGTTCATATAAAAACCAAAAGTATTAAATTAAAAATATATATATATATATATATATATTTATATAAAAGGGTAAGATTTAACCCGTTTTGAAGAATAGGTGAGGATGATAGGAACATGCTTTTCTTCAATAAATCACTACTTTTTTTTTCCTAGATCCAACACTTTAGATCAGACATAAGGGACCGTGGACTTAGGAATGGCAGGATGGAGGCACTACATGAAGGAGAGTGGAAACGTGACCAAAATGGCAAAATACCCTTTCGCCAAAACTTTCCAGTAAAATGCCCCCTATTTGAAACTATTTAGGGATATGCCCCTATTTTGAAACTCGATTTTCTAAATTGAGTTTCAATGAAAAAATCGATTTGGCGAAAATCGAATTTCTTGGAAAAACTAACACGAAACTCGAGTTCCATGCTGTTTTTTTTTTTTTTTTTTTTTTTTTTTTTTTGATAACATAAAAACTCTCCTGAGTACTAAATGTCTAGGTAATTGGATTGGTCATTTAGAATAATTGCAAAAGCACTGATTTCTCAAGTCAAACCTCTTTAAAGTCTTACTAAATGTTTGGTATATTCTTCTATGACTCAATTTCTGTACCATAATTTTTGTCACAATTCAGATGTGACAGTGAGTAATATAGAAAAAATATTAAGTTAATGTGAAAGTAATAAGCAATTAAACATAGTCTCTCATATCAAAATTATGAAGAAAAAAAATTTTGTTGATCGCAAAAATAGTGGATCTCACGAAATTTCATCCCTCCAAATTAGTCCATTTTCTCTTCTTTCATGTAAAAGAAGTTTTACATCCACAGTATTTTCATAACAAACAAATCATATATGTTAAGTTATTATTAGTTCTAATTTGAATCTACTACTTAAATTACTTTTTTACCCGTAATAGTAAGTAATAACCTGCCGCTTAAGATATTTTGTGAAAATATTATAGATATAACATTTTTTACCCATAACAGTCAGTAATAACCTACCACTTAAGATATGTTGTGAAAATATTATAGATCGATATAGCATTTTTCCTTGTGTAGACCAAAAAAAAAAAATAATAATAGGTGTCATAAAAACTTCATTCATTCCCGCCCTTTTTCTTGCAATCCAAATAGAGCCTAAAAAATAGCTTTTTACCTAACAAAGGACAGCACAACTTCTTGCTTCAATGGTTTAAATATGGGAACGGATTGGACCGTGAACCGAACACCACTCTAGTATGGTTCATATAAAAACCAAAAGTATTAAATTATATATATATATATATATATATATATATTTATATAAAAGGGTAAGATTTAACCCGTTTTGAAGAATAGGTGAGGATGATAGGAACATGCTTTTCTTCAATAAATCACTACTTTTTTTTTCCTAGATCCAACACTTTAGATCAGACATAAGGGACCGTGGACTTAGCAATGGCAGGATGGAGGCACTACATGAAGGAGAGTGGAAACGTGACCAAAATGGCAAAATACCCTTTCGCCAAAACTTTCCAGTAAAATGCCCCCTATTTGAAACTATTTAGGGATATGCCCCTATTTTGAAACTCGATTTTCTAAATTGAGTTTCAATGAAAAAATCGATTTGGCGAAAATCGAATTTCTTGGAAAAACTAACACGAAACTCGAGTTCCATGCTGTTTTTTTTTTTTTTTTTTTTTTTTTTTTTTTTTTTTTTTTAAGTTTATTGCCTATAACTCGATTTTCACCATATTGAGTTTTTCATTGAAACTCGATTTTTAGAAAATCGAGTTTGAAATAAGAGCATATCCCTAAATAGTTTCAGACATGGGGCATTTTGCTGGAAAATTTCAGCGAAAGGGGTATATCCCAATTTTGGCCGTGGATACGTGGTACACCACTTTCACAACAACAAGAACCAGTGGTTGTAGAGAGGTTTTACATGAACTACTAGTTGATAGTGAGAGAGTATTTCACTGAGACAAAGGAACAAAGTTTTTCTCCAAATTAGTTTGGAGAAAAACTCTTCAAACTTCTTATATATTTATTTTTTGGGTGTGTTTTGAAAATTTAACCTTTGAATTTCATGTTTTTTATGTTCTTAACATGCATATCAACTTTTGTTCATATCAAATATTATTTACTATTTGATCAATAAACTTATTTTTTATACACAATTTTTTATCATAAAAACTTGAAATTTTAACATTTATTTGATGACATAACAATTGATTTTTGATCTTTCCAAATTCCGCAAGCATGAAGTATATAATAAGAACATGCAATCCAATGGCTAGATTTTCAAAATTCACACTCAATATAAAGATACATGAAGAGTTTGAAAGATTTTTCTCCAAACTAGTTTGGAGTGAAACTTTGTTCAAGACAAGTGAACAAACATGAAACACTTGGTGATTATTTGTGTTTGGGCCCTTTTGGGTGCTTCTTGCACTTATCATCAGGCTTAGGCCTACCCGTCACCTCTTTTAATACATCACTTAATAATACATTTTACATCATATATTCTATTCTTTTATACTTTATTTAAATATTATTTCTTTATTCCTTTTAATTCTTATTTTATTCTTTCTTTTTTGTTCCCAATGTCACAAAAAAAAAAAAAAAAAAAAAACACTAATAGCACATCTTACCATACACTTTTATAATTACATCATCACTGAAGTTTATGCCAAATTTATTTAGTATTTGACACATTTAATGGAGGTGATTTTTTGGATTTAATATGCTAAATGCTAAAAATTTAGCATTTAACACATCTTATGCTAGTGCTCTAGGCTTGCCATATGTACAATTTTTTAGAACTTTACTTTCTCTCACTTTTTCAAAGTACAAGTATACTTTAGCACATTTTCAGCAAATTTTTTTCCAATAAAAGCTAAATAAACTATTCTTAAATAGACACACATGTACATTGTAATTTGTAAGCACAAAATGTAGCAATTATTAGCCACTTTTCCCAAAGTTACAAATATTTGCCACATTTTTAGATATTTTATTTTAATTTTAATGATTTATTATGTATTTATTTTAATAATTATATAATTATTAATTAATATTTATAATGTCAACAATTCGACCACCGGTCCAACCATAATCAGATAAAAAATCGATAACTATTTCTCTTTTCGGTTTTTATTCAGTCTGGTTATTAAAACTGTAACAACCTAAGGAAAAAGGGTTAAAGGACTAACCACAATTGAAATTTTTTGTAGTTGTTAATAAAGTTCAGATCAACGCAGCATATGCCCAATATAAGATTCATCATACACCCACACAACATACACTTAACCAACATCCAATTGAATCTAGAGCATCACACAAAAACAATGCCTACTTTGAGGAATTAGTACATTCTAAACATAATTTCAATTGATATAAAGTGGAGCAAGTCAAAAGAGTTAGAGATAATGCATAAAAGAACGTTCCTCTTGCCTCTAAAACGTTCTTCATTGAAAAGACTTGCAGAGACCTCCTATCCACAGCACAAAATTTTAACCAAAATAACCAATGAAAATGCAGATATCCTGGGCAATGGTAACGGCCAATGGGCACTACACTACAATTTTTTACGTACATTATTATTATTATTATTATTGTTATTTACCTTTTTCTCCTTATAACATCCTAGCTCCTTCGTTGAGGTCTTGCGAAATAATAACACCACCTCTTTATCTTTATAAAACGACACTCCAGGGGCAGCGCTGCTTGTAATTCAGGGTGGTCACAGGACCACCCTGACTTGTCAAAAAAAAAAATATATATATATATATATATATATATATAAACACTAAATTAACTTATTGGGCACTCTAATAAAAAATCTAAACTATCCACTTGAAAATTATAAGAATTTCAATTCAATAAAAATAAGAATAGTGCTACATTCACAACATTTTTACAATAGTTTCACTACAAATCTTATGTAATAAGCAGAAAGTTGTTACTTGTAAGGTTGAATTTAGTCAACCATCTAATTGGCTTTATTCCGTGCCAAATTTGCTTGTAATTCAGCATTTAGTAACCCTGTATTTAGGTGGGTTTGTTGTAAGGGTAGTGAGTGAGATTGAGTGAAGTTTGCTCAAGAGTGTGCAAGAAAACAGAGACTCGCGGCTGGGACTCGCGGGTGACTCACGGCTGCAAGCCACCAAACGCAGCACACGTGCCAAGCATGTCAGAAGGTGAACAGTCATGCTAGCTGGAGCACTACAGGACAAAACAGGACAACTGGCCATACGGTTAACTCGCGACTGGATCTCGTGACTCAGTCAAGTCGCGAGGTCAAGCCATGAGCCACCCCTGTTTTGTAAAACCTGACGTTTCACATTCCTCTCCCACTCTAGTATAAATACCCCTTTTACCCACAAATGTAAGAGAGTTTCCAGAGAGAATTTTGAGAGAGAAACCCTAAAGAAAAACAAGATTGTTTCACCCACAATCTATACATTAGAGTCTCTTCAAATTCCTCAACTCTCTTCCTCTCCATTGTCAAATCCTTGAGAGGCTTTTTACCAAACCTTATTCTCACCATATTCATCACTGTGAGAGGGCTGTTTGGATTTCTGCGAAGCAGTTAGGAAGGAACCAATCTACATTGGTTGATGCTACGGTCTAGTAGCGGAATCCGGGAAGCTAGAAAAGAAAAATGTTCGGCGCAACCTCGTTGGAGTAAGAAGCTTGGAGGGCTTAGGTGCACTGGGTAGATTAGGCTTGGAGGGTCCATTGCTGTCCTTGTATCCCAACTTCATTTTCTAGTGGATTGTTTACCGCTTGGAGGGCGGCGGAGAGGTTTTACGCCGAGGGCTTCGGTTTCCTCTTCGATAACACATCGCGTGTTGTCTTTGTATTTGCATCTGCCTTCCCTTTTATCTTTGCCTTTTATTATCTGCTGTGGGTTTGTGATTTTAATTTGGCTTAGATAGTTTATCCAATTCTATAGTATAGCTTATGTTCATTTTCCGCACACTAGTTGTTTGACATAATGCTTGAATTGGTTAATTTGTAAATTGGGGGTCTAATCGTTCAAGGGTGTTTTTACACATATTTGAACTTTCATTTGGTATCAGAGCGGGTACACTTGTTGTGGTTTTGTTACCTAAGTGTGATCCTAGACCCCTGTGTTGTGGTAGCTGTTATGGAAAATACCATGCTGAATTGTAGTTTAAGTGCTTGTGAAAAAGACTCTATGCATATGTCTGAAGGGTGTTTTAATAATGATCTTGTAGAGTTGTTAAAAACCAAGAAACATGCTAGGATATTTGTTCATTTGCTGGAATATTTTGAGAATCAGAATCATGTCTTACACAGTAGCATATCTGAATCTAAATCATTGATTAAGAAATATAAAAGAAAGAATAGAATGTTGTGTGAGTTGATTGAGAATCTGAAAATGAAAAGTCAACCTGAAAGAAGCATGAAAACTGATAATGAGTTTTTGTTTGAAGGTCAAGAATGTTTGTCTCATGTGAGCATATTTGTGCATACCTCATTGAAGGTGTTTAATGCATGTTTGTGGTATCTTGACAGTGGTTGTTCTCGCCATATGACAGGGGATAAGTCACTGTTTAAGACACTCAAAGAAAAGGTTGGTGACTATGTGACCTTTGGTGATGGAAGTCATGCTCAAGTCCTAGGCAAAGGAACTATTGAGATACCTGGATTACCGCTGTTGAAGGATGTGTTATACATAAAAGGGCTGAAGGAAATCTGCTGAGCATCACTCAAATTTGTGATGATGATTTCCTGGTACAATTCTCTAAGAAGGGATGCTTGATCATCAATGAAGATGGGATTCAGGTTTTGGAGGGAAATCGGACTACAGATAACTGTTATGGAATAGTTCCCACGGCACCCATTTCGTGTAGAAGTGCTTGTGTGGATATGTTGGAGCTGTGGCATCACAGATTTGGGCATGCTAATTTCAAGCAAGTAGCTAAAGTGTCCAAACTTGAAGTAGTTGAGAGACTCCCTAAGTTTGGAAAAGTGAAGAAGACCGTTTGTGGTGCATGCCAAATGGGAAAGCAAACAAAGGCTAGCCATCACAAGGTGAATGTGATTGCTACTTCTCGATGTTTGGAGTTACTTCATGTTGATTTAATGGGGCCTACCAGAGCTGAAAGCCTAGGGGAAAGAGATACATTATGGTCATTGTAGATGATTACTCAAGATACACTTATGTTGAATTCCTTAGAGAAAAATCAGAAGCATGTGAGAGGTTGGAGATTCTGTGCAAGAAACTACAAAACGAAAAAGGGATCCCTATTGCAAAAATTAGAAGTGATCATGGGAGGGAATTTGAGAATGCAAGATTCGAGTCTTTCTGTGAAAAGAATGGAATCAAAAGAGAATTTTCAGCCCCCAAAACTCCACAACAAAATGGAGTGGTAGAGAGAAAAAATCGGGTGATTAAGGAAATGGCAAGAGTCATGTTGCTTAACAAGCAAATACCTTAAAAATTTTGGGGAGAAGCTGTCAACACCTCATGTCACATTGGCAATAGGATATTTTTCCGAGCAGGAACAAAGAAGACCGCCTATGAGATTTGGAATGGAAAGAAGCCTAGAGTGAAGTATTTCCGGGTGTTTGGAAGTAAATGCTATATCCTAAATGATCGGGAGAATCTTGGGAAGTTTGATGCGAGAAGGGATGAGGGTATTTTTCTTGGGTACTCTACTATGAGTCGAGCGAATAGAGTTTTTAACAAGAGAACTAAGACAGTGATGGAGTCCATAAATGTCAAGATTGATGATGCCTTATCTAAGGTGGAGATGATTGATGATGGAGAAGGGCCGAGCACCAAAGAGCCCAATGTTGAGGTCGAAGCTCTTGATATAGAAGGTGAAGAACCTACACCAGAAGAAAAATCGACTCCCATCAACCCAAGAATGGAAACAAGATCGATGTCTAGAACATTAAGTCCTCTTACTCCTCCGAAAGTCCATCCTCCTATCTCTCGAAGTGATGAAGTCTCCACATCAAAGAAGCCATCTTCAAGAGTAATTAAGAACCATCCGGAAAGCAACATCATAGGGTCTCTAGATGAAGGTCTTCGCCTCAGAAAAGGAAACATCTTGTTAGCCAATCATGTAACATATCACTGCTATCTTGCACAGTTTGAACCAAAAAGGGTAGAAGAGGCCCTTCAAGATGAGAATTGGGTCGAGTCAATGCATGAAGAGCTGAATCAGTTTGTGAGGAATGATGTGTGGGAACTTGCTCCAAGGCTTGAAAACGTTCATGTCATAGGGACAAAATGGATTTTCAAAAACAAAACTGATGAAGATGGAGAGATAATTCGAAACAAATCTCGATTAGTAGCTCAAGGATACACTCAAGTAGAAGGAGTAGACTTTGATGAATCGTTTGCTCCTGTGGCAAGACTCGAATCCATTTGAATTCTCATGTCCATTGCATGCACTTTGAACTTCAAACTCTATCAAATGGATGTAAAGTGTGCATTTCTGAATGGATATCTAAATGAAGAAGTGTTTGTGGAGCAACCAAAAGGATTTGAGGATCCACACTTTCCAGATCATGTATTGAGATTGAAGAAAGCCCTTTATGGCTTAAAACAAGCGCCTAGAGCCTGATATGATCGGCTTACACATTACCTTCTAGATAGAGGATTCAAAAGGGGGTATGCCGACCGAACTCTGTTTGTGAAAAATGATAAAGATTATCTCCTTGTGGCACAAGTTTATGTTGATGACATAGTGTTTGGGGCAACCATTGAAGATCGTGCTATTGAATTTTCTGAGGAGATGAAGGAATTTGAGATCAGTATGGTGGGGGAACTCACATTTTTCTTGGGTCTTCAAGTCAAACAACAGAAGGAGGGTATATTTGTTTCACAAGAGAAGTATGCTAGAAACATTGTCAAGAAGTTTGGACTAGACTCCAAAAAACATGCCTCCACTCCCATGAGCTTATCCACTAAACTGAATGTTGATTCTTCTGGAGTAGAAGTAAGTCCCACCTTATATAGAAGTATCATTGGGAGTTTACTCTATCTTACAGCCAGTAGACCAGACATTGCATTCAGTGTTGGCGTTTGTGCTAGATACCAAGCTAATCCGAAGGAATCTCACCTGACTGCTGCTAAGCGAATCATTCGATATGTGAATGGTACTTCAAACTATGGTCTGTGGTATTCAAAAGACTCAAATTCTTGTCTTGCCGAGTATTCAGATGCTGACTGGGCTGGCAGTGTAGACGAACGGAAAAGTACTTCAAGCGGCTGTTTCTACCTTGGTAACAATCTTGTCTCGTGGATGAGCAAGAAACAAAATTCTGTGTCTCTATCTACTGCTGAAGCAG
Organism: Quercus robur; assembly: GCF_932294415.1. Lineage (NCBI taxonomy): Eukaryota > Viridiplantae > Streptophyta > Magnoliopsida > Fagales > Fagaceae > Quercus > Quercus robur. The sequence continues at coordinate 22,846,604 of NC_065542.1, forward strand.
AATACATCGCTGCTAGAAGTTGCTGCACTCAGCTTCTTTGGATGAAGAAATTACTTCATGACTATGGAATTCCTCAAGAGACGATGTGTGTCTTCTGTGACAACACCAGTGCCATCAATCTTTCCAAGAATCCTGTCCAGCATTCAAAATCTAAACACATAGAGATACGTTACCATTTCATTCGGGATCTAGTAAAGGAAAGAGTTATGTGTCTTGAGTTCATACACACCGACAATCAAAAGGCGGACATTTTCACCAAGCCTCTTGATAGTCCACGGTTTGAATCACTCCGTAAGACCATTAGTGTCGGTACAATTCTTTGACTCTATTGTGTGATGTGTGCCTCACTAATTTATAATATGATAAGCTTGCTTGTGTTGGGGGCACACACTTCTTTGTTAGCTCTTTGTGCAGCTTGATTATTGTTTGTTTGTCTATTTGTGAATTCTGTTGCTTTTTTTTTAATGTTTGATCAATCTTTTTCTTCTTTTATGTCAAAAATCTAAAAATCAACTAAAAATTAGAAAATCAAAAAGTTTGATTGACTTTGTTGAGCTTTTGTCTCAAAACTCGTTTTGTCTTGTACCTTTGTGCTAATGGCTTTGTGCATTTTCGAGCATTGCTTGTTTCTTTGCACTCATATCACTGTGGGAAAAATCTTAAAATCTATGTGATTGTTGTAAATAGATCTTCAAACTTGTCATGAATGATTAGTGAATGGTTATGTTGATCTTGAGACATGCATAGACTTGTGTCATATATCTTCCCACTCTTTATTTTTGTTTTTGCTAAAAAGAGATCACCAAATGTAAATCTCAAAATGAAAAGAGATATTGAGCTGCAAAAGCCTGTCGCACATTCTAGTATTCGACTGGGAAAAAGGGTAAGCGACCTTATATCAAAGAAAATGTTTATTAAAAAAGCCAAAGGCTTGTTCATTAAAGTGAAATATCAAATATCACTCTCACAATGAGAGGTGATTGCCTCAAAAGATCAAAATGATCAAATGTTATGATTGAAAGTGGAGTCAAATGTAAAGCTCCAAGATGTTTTATCAAGTTTTGTGGGAGGTCATATATACATATTTCTATAATTGAGATGGATCACTTGATCTAGTGCTAATTGTGTATGCCTTGGTTGAATTGATCATTGAAGCTTCACATTAGACTAAGGACTATCTCATTGTTGATATCCACACACAACACACAAATTTATGTTCAATAAATGCCATATTCATTTGTGTGATTGTACTTGATGAAATGTGTTTTCACATGCTCAATCTTTGTTAATTCAAGCACAAAAAGATTTTTGAGTGTTTTAGGTGTTTTTGGAAAGTATTTTGTTTAAGAAATCTAAAAATTTCAAAAATCCTGTTTTGCCCTGTTTTGGCGGGTAAGTTAAGTCGCGAGCCTCAGTTGCGTCTTCGTGGGTCATTTTTGGCGACTTGTTCGCGAGTGGAAGGTCCAGTCGCGAGGGTTACTCAGAGATTTTCGCGGCTCAGCTCGCGACTCTCTCGCGAGTAGAACTTCCAGTCGCGAAAAACACTTAGAAAAATTTTTCAAACTTTTGTCCTTGAGTGTTTTGGCGGCTTGAACTGGCGACTTTTTGGCGACTCTCTTAAGTCGCGAAAAACGCGTGTTTGGCAAAAATAGGGGCAGTTTTTAAATCTTTTTCAGTTTTTCCCTCGAACTTTTGTGACTGTTCATCTTCTCTCTAAACTATCTTCTTCCCAAACACACTGTGCCTCCATTTTCGAACTCCATTGTTGCCACTTTTCAGCTCAAAATCTTCAAGTAACAGGTATGAGTTTTCTGTCTTGACCTCTATTTTACTTGTTTTTGTGCTTTTCTCTCCAGATTATTCACATTTGTTTATGATTTTGAGTTGGATTTTTGGTTCGGCTGATACTCTTTGTCCATGCTTAGCCTGTGGTAGCTATTGTTTTAGTCTTGAGCTTTATTCTGTTGTTGATTTTGTTCTTCATCATGAGCTTAGCTGGGGTTTGTTATTTGTTGGTTTCTCATCTTGTCTGATCCGTTGTCGTTGTGTTGATTCAAAATGTTCCTGTGTTGATTGTGTGTTTTTCTCAGCTGACTGTGTGGTTTAATCTGACCCACTCTACTGTGTAGCTACATTTGGGTCATTTATGTCCCTCATTGCTATTTTCTGGTCATTTTCATCTAGATATTAGGGTTTCTTCATTATCCCTAAATTACCACTAACCCACTGCTAATAATGTCTGTTGGATTGTGTTCAGTCATTTCCTCTATTCATGATTCAGACTAGACATGTCACCATTCAAGAAAGCAGCTGTGAAAGGAGGTAGTTCCAAAGGGAAGGAACACGTCATTGACGTTGATGACTACCCACCTCAAACAAAAGAGACTCGTTCTTCATCAAAGAGATTCGATCCCAACAAGTTCAGATCCTATGCAGCCTATTAATCTCATGAGAATTATTTCCAAAATGCTACACCATTACTAGAAAGAATTGTGGATCAATCATCACTTCATGACACTGACATTCCGAAATGGTTTGCTCACAAGGACTGGAATTACCTTCTCTCTGATCTGGATGACGCGTATGAAGATTTGGTAAAGGAATTTTATGCCAACGCGATTGTGGAAGAAGATGAACTTAAGTGCTGGGTTAGGAAAAAGAGCTTTTCAGTCTATCTTGCATATTTGGCAGAAATCCTTCACATCAACCGACCAATATTTCGACACTCACCGGTTTATGATGATCTTTGTCCTGATAAGGAGCTTCTCAACGAAAGTCTTGGACAAGACTTGGAGTTCTCATCCAATGGAAAATCCATCTAATCTAAATATATATGCTTGTGAAACTCCCTCCTGAAAACTTGAACCCTAACCCTTACCTCTTACATCCCACAAGTACTTATACTTGTGGAATAACTACCGCATCAAAGGTGTGCAGTAGAAAATAAAATAACGTAAACTTAAGGCCAAATATGTACTTTAGTCTAACTAATAGATAACTACTACCTTAATTAATATTGGAGTGATCTTAGAGAATTATTTACTATTTCATTTTTTTCTTTTTTGAAAAATAAGACCATGCATTCAATAAATCAACAGTAACTTCTGTCAAACATTACAAAATTGGCAGCATCACTGTGATTACAAGCTTTCCACGCCGACATACTTGGAGTCTATGGACTATGAACGCATTCACTTTAGATATATTAGTGCGTTTGGCGTTTGCCCAACCAAGAAAAAGTTCGTTTTTTCAAAATTAAAAAATAAATAAATAAATAAGAAAAATTTTTTTTTTCCTTCCCTTTTTAAGCCTTTTGAGTTTTTTGGCTGGTTCTACACCCAGAAATTACTATTTTCAACAGATTTCACAAGGTTAACTGATTTCCAAACATCGCAAAACCTACCATCAACTTCATAGTTTTATTTTATTTCTTCAAATAAATGACTTTGCAAATTGAAAGTAACAGACACATTTGTAGATATTAGTAGAGTCTGCAAATAATTGTAACTGACATAATGGTGGTTTAAATTTTACAATGAAAAGGGATACCTAAATATGATATTGATACTCACCGGAATCAACCTGCTAACGTATTTCAAAGGGAAGGTTTCCAGGGAATTACGCTTTATAATTAGAAAAATGATATGTCCACAACATTTTCACAACATTTTCACTGATAAAATTATGTGCCCTCAAAAACAATACTATGCATTTTTATTTGATGATAAAATTCTATTTTCACATTCATAACTTTTATAGGTATATTTCATTATTTAAATGTGGCATGTGATGTCACCTCTGTAAGAAAAATCATGTTAATGGTTAAGGAACCAAAGACAGGGAGTAATGATTTTTCATATATTATTAAATTGTTCTAGACTGTGGATATTAATTGAATATTACCACTGAAACCTACACTTGTTGTGTTGCTATATGATAGGATGATTTACTCCATCATTGAAGTAGTGACTTTAAGCAAACAAGTGAGTGTAATGTAACAAGTACATACACTGAATTGGATCCGATCAAGGACACTTTATGGAGTGATCATTGTTAATTAAAAGGTTGTTCTATCACAATTTTTCTATTGTCCTCAAACATGAGGGGTTTGTGTATATTTATTTATTATGCACATAACTTTGACAATGTCAACTGGTGATGCCAATTTTAAAGGTTACATACAAACACGTTGGGTTATGTATATAATGAGTAAAATATATAGATGCTCAACAATGAATCCACCAGTCTCTAAAGAATATAGTATATTTAGTTGATTTTCATATTGAAGTTGGACTCAAAACAAAACCGGCCGGTGACATTTTTCAAAAATGTTTTTCATATATATATAATATTGTGTGTGTATATATATATATATTTAAAGAGTTTTTTAAAGATATTTTTGAGTCCAATAGAAATTATGAAATCAAGAAATTAAGGGTCACATAAGTTAGGAACATGACAATGATATTTATCCAGTCCTAGTGGCTTGTGGGAATATAGTATGGTGGAAGGACATAGATATAAAATTGTATGAAATGAGACCTCATTTGTAACTCTCTAATCTTCAGGGGTCAATTGCAATGTGTTAATGGACATTATTGCAATGTGTAGAAGTTCAGATATTTTCTTAATATGGTTGAGAAAATTAAGAAATATTTTTGGAAAGTATTTCAAGATAAGTCAATAATGTTCAAAAAGATTATTGATAAAATCCTACGGCTGAAGATTAGGATCCCTAAGGATCCCACGTCCAATCTCTCTCTAGGGTTTTAGAAGTCTACTATAAAATAAGATTTTATAATATCATATTTAGTGGTTGGCCATCAGAACTATTGTGTGATACTGCAGTTTTCTGAAAACTCAAAAGAAATAGAGAGAGAGACGTAAATACCTTGGGAGGCAACACGCTTGGGTTGCTAAGAGAGGTACGCAATTTTGTTCTATTTAGAATCCATGATTGTGTGGTACAACGATCTTTAAATGAAAATATGATTTTTGTTTTATATTGCTTCCACAAAAGTTATCATTTAAAACAAATTTTAAGTGACAGGTTGTTACTGGTCGTTATTGTTGGGGTAAAAAAATAATCTTAGTGTTAGGTTCAAATTTGAACAAATAACAACAAACCATTTATGATTTGTTGTGAAAATGTTATAAAAATATTGTGGACGTAGCATCTCTTAATCTGCAGTGACTTTAAATGAGAATCAATAACTGAAAGTTAGGAGGACAAAATGTGCCTGTTTTGCTCATGGGTGGCCGATGTGGCGCCGGAAACGTAAATTTGATTTGAACAAAAATATTTCGCGGGCTTCTCTTCTTCTCTGCAAACATAACAAGAAATTGCACCGGGATTATGATATTCCTCATGGAAGCTGTCTTAGCATCCATGTTTTTTGGCTGGAAGATGTACCAATTAACACTTCAAATACTATTTATGTGATATATACGCTTCGAAAAGCGTACCATATATTGTCTGATCTTTCAGTCAATTAAAAGCAAAAAAGACAGTTAGAAAAGCAAGTCAATACGCGCTATCTCGTACTACTTCTTACACAAATTACTTTACGACATTAATTTTCTCCACCGGTGCAATTTCATGGTCTTCGGAAAAAAATTTCAGCCCCCACCACCACCAACCGTGAAATTTCATGGTCTCTTCATGTCCTATTTTAAATTGATGCGATAAAATTTTCACCTTAAAAATACATCGCACCCCCATGGCTTGAATTTATGCGCGCCCTAGAATCCATTTTGTACGATGTTTTTTAAATTAATTAAAGTAATTTATTTTCAGAAAATTATATGAACATTGGACATTATCTATGGTCAATGAGAATCCCATATTTTTGGGTTATATTAGGTTTTCCAATTGAAATCAAGCATTTGGTTGTTTTAAATTTAATTATTCTTGAACAAGATAACACTATCAATTGTTAGAATTTTTTTTTTTTTTTTTGGAGAAACGATTGTTACGATTTAAATATTCTATTTTATGTAAGCGTTATACGGCAGTGGATCAAAACTAGCCTTGTAATAGTCTTTAAGGTCTATAGGTATGTCAAGATAAGTGCTCAAAGTTTCGGTTTTCAATGTGCAAGAACAAAAATTTGATTCATTTTGACTGATCAAGAACTTACATTTTCGACAAATTGAACTACGATTATGCATATTTAGACTTTTAGCCCGTCAACCCACTATGTGATTAGGGTTTGGTTCCTACTTGGTCTACTATATAAGTAAAACCTAATGCATATTTTTTTTAGACTTTGGAGCTGCTATTTTTAGATCTAAAAGTTTTGAGCCTACTGGTCACAAAGTTACTACCAATGTTCATTCTTATACATTCTAAACTCGTGGATCTAAAGTTGTTGCAAACAGATTATCAAAGGTGCTGGATCTAAATCTTCAAGGGGATATTGAAGTCGTAGATTGGAGGTTCATGTTGCACCAAGTTGCTATCAAAGAAGTTTGTGGATCTCAAACCTCAATTTGGTAAGTGTAGTTAAGTTTATGAAAAATAGGTTTATTCAGTCCATGAACTTTTATTTGAAAGTGGATATTATGGGCAGACCCAGGAGGGCTTAAGGGAGCCCAAGCCGCCCCTGACCTTAAGAAAAAAAAATTACTAGGCATATTTTTATCATTTTTATAGTTTTGGCTCCCTCTTCCAAAACCATAGGTCCCACTCCTCTCCAATCAGCCTAGCCTAACTAGCAGCCTCATAACCCAAAAAAAAAAAAAAAAACTTAAAAAACCTATTAGCTCAATAGTTACAAACCATACTCAAAAGAAAATAAAACGAGAGAGAGAGAGAGAGAGAGAGAGAGAGAGAGAGAGAGAGAGAGAGAGAGAGAGAGAGAGAGAGAGAGAGAGAGAGAGTCATGAGTTAGTAGATATGAGAGAGATTAAGAGAGTGAGACTCACATCACTACCACACCGTCCACACTAACCCACGCAAGACTCACCTCCCTGTCACTAACCCACACCACGTGCAACTTAGTCAATCAACCTAGTCCCATAGACACACCACGCGGCACACATACCTCCACTTGTCGACAATCGCTTGATCTGCCCACCCCACCTCTGATGCCAACCACTACAACTCCCGGCATCCATCCTGAATCCTAATTTTCCTATTTCAAGTTTTTTTTTTCTCTCCTTCAACTTCAAAACCTAACATTGATATGAATTTTCTCCCTCTCCAATCCATATGTTCATAATGTTTGTGAATCTATGATGGTAGTTCTTGTTCTTTTTTTTTTTTTTTTTTTTTTTTTTTTTTTGCTGAGGGTGATTGTGAATTTAATTTGAATATGTGATTCATGATTGTATTTGGAAATCTCTATCTTCGAGACTATTAATTGATTTTGTACCTGTTGAGAGTGTGAGCCGGTGAGTTGTGATTTGTGAATAAAGTTTTACTATATAGAGAGAGTCAGAGAGAGTAGAGTTGTAGATAATATATAATAATGTTTGGCGTTTGACACTTTGAACGTTTTTTGGTAGTGGGGCAGCAATAGGGATGAGGCAATAGATAGAGGGGTAAAAATTGAAAATTAGGAAAAGTGTGTGTAAGTGTGTTAGTAGTGCATTATAAATTCATAGTTTTTTAATTATTATTTTTTTCTTATACTCCAGCCCCCTAGCATGAAATCCAAATTTCGTCCTTAGTGGATTTGTTTACCTAGGGATTAATAACTCAAGTCCTCCAAAGTTTTTCCTGTGGAACTAGTTTGTTTCACTGGTTTCCTGGGTCATCATATTGTGTGTTTTTTAATTTTTCGCACTTGCATGATATTGGTGTTTATCTGATTAACCTAAGGCTTCTCATAATGTGAGAGACCATGCCCCTGGCCCGCTTTATAGGAATGTTGGGCCAAACCCACGTGAAAAGGTGGAGTCGTGTTATTGCCTCTCAAAATGGAGTTTCGACTAATTATATTTTCTCATTTAGATTAAGGGTTTTACAATGGAGTTGCCACTTATTTGATTATTGGAATAAATAAGAAAACCGAAATTGAAAAATACCTCATTTTATTAATTTGTAATTGAATTTACATTAATCATAGGAAAATTACATGGCTTTGGTCCTAAATACACTCTAAGATAAAGTACATGACTTTGTTTCCTAGTTACAATCTAAAAATCGAAAATTACATAGATAAGCATTTGATCTACTAACCCTTGATCTAAACTCGGAGGTTATGTTACAAGGTGGGAAGGTGTTAGGCACCCATCTTGCCCGGTGAAACTGGTTTTCTAGATTATGGTGACCAACATTCATAGCATATCATCCAATATGTCAATCAATTTACATGTTGAATTTAATGTGTATGGATGTGATAAACCATAATTCAATTTATTAAGCATTACATTTGGATTGAAAAATAAACTCTAATGAATGTGTGTGGATGGTGATATCCTAAATTCAAGGATTTGAAAGAATTATTAAACAAACATGTTTTTTATATTTTTGATGTGGATTTTAGATTAAATCTAGTGATATGCATGAACATGTGATGAACAACCAAGAACATGTGAAGAACACATAAAAACAATTAAGAACATTCAAACATATCCAAGGGAATTTAAATAATCACTATCATGCTTTAATCTTAAATTCTCATCATGACAACATAAACAAACAGTTAGGGAAGGAGATTATACCTTCATGCAAGATCCATATGGTGGAGGAGAAGACTCTTGATGGAGATCCAAAGAATGGAGGAAAAGAAGAGTTAGGAGAGGGAGAGCGAGTCTCACTCAATACCTTGAGTCTCATGAAGACCAAGATATGATAAGACTACTCAACTTCACTAGAACTCAAGAGAAGAGAAGAGAGGGGGGTTTTTCTGTCTTGGAATGAAGGAGAGTGAAGGTTTATATAGTAGTGATGGAGAAAATATGAATGGAAGGTCATTTAATGAGGGTTGACAAAGAATCATGAACTTAGACCTCATTTTAGCCTTGGGGAAAATCTTGTGCATTAAATGGAGAGATTGATGGGAGTGAGGAGTAAGCCAAAATTCGGTTTTCCCGTAACTACTGTAACAGCCTGTAGAGCTAACTTCGAAAAATTATATCTGATTCAATTTTGATCGGAATTGTCTTGTTCTTATGCTCAAATTGAAGCCCCGGATGTCTAGTTTCTGGTAAAATTAACCTCATTCACAGATTCAAAATATTTTGAGAGATATCGATGAAATGGTGAGTAGAGGTCATTTGTTAGAAAATGATTCCAGCACAATTAACATTAATAGGTCCCAAATTTGCTCCCAATTAACATTAAATGGCTCCGATCACTCCTATTTCGACTTAATTGGTTCCAAATTTACTCTAATTAAAAGATAGTTGCACAAATTACTCATTGAATAATTAATATTTAACTATCTAATTAATTAGGAGTGTGCAACCCTACCATAAAATGTAGTCCTAACCAATAAAATTATGACACATCATCAATCTCAAATTTATTATACTTATAATCAATTAAAATCAATTTTTCATAATCACATAAAGTCGGACTCAATTTGTGATGGTGTATCTCAGCCATTAAAATTTGATTTGATGATAACTTTCAATCTGGTGGCCTGATTTGGGCTTATGACCAGTCGATTTGATTGTTACAACATCAAGATCATTTTGGTGAAATGAGATTAAGGATCTAATGACCAGAATCAAGATGCATATTTTCAAGGTGAAATTACCCTTTTACCCTCCATGTGAGGTTAAATGCGGGTTGCAAAATAGGGTGTCAATAGAATGCCCCTCATTGGCAAAGCTTGAAAAGCGAATGTCAATGTATGAAAGAGACACCTAACTTTGCAATCAGTATTTAACTGTGATGAATGTATGATGTATGTAGATAAAAATGCAGATGGTCATATTGTGAATCAAAATGTGGACTGAATCTCTAAGGAGATTGCCTACGTACCACTTAGTGGGAGGATTAGGTGTAAACGAAGTTCATGCATGTAGCATTTTTTTTCTTTTTTCTTTTTTCTTTTTTGTGGAAAAAAAAATGAGTACAGGACATGCTAACTAGTGGTCATGACAAAATGAGGATTTCAGTGGTGATCTTGAATTTTGGACATGCTTCCTAGAGGTTCGATGGTTTTGAAATTTGGACGTGCTTCCCAGAGGTCCGATGGTTTAAAGTTTGGACATGCTTCCTAGAGGTCCAATGGATTTGAATTTGGACATGCTTCCCAGAGGTTCGATGGTTTGAAGTTTGGACGTGCTTCTCAGAGGTCCGATGGATTTGAATTTGGACATGCTTCCTAGAGGTCCAATGGTTTGATTTTGGACGTGCTTCCCAAAGGTCCATTGAAATTAAATTTTGGACGTGCTTCCCAGAGGTTCGATGGTTTAAAGTTTGGACATGCTTCCCAGAGGTTCGATGGATTTGAATTTTGGACGTGCTTCCTAGAGGTCCAATAGTTTGAAGTTTGGACGTGCTTCCCAAAGGTCCAATGGTTTTGAATTTGGATGTGCTTCCCAGAGGTCTGATGGTTTGAAGTTTGAACGTGCTTCCTAGATGTCCGGTGGATTTGAATTTTGGACGTGCTTCCTAGAGGTCCAATGGATTGAAGTTTGGACATGCTTCCCAGAGGTTTAAGGATTTGAATTTTGGACGTGCTTCCCAAAGGTCCGATGGATTTGAGAGGCATTATTCATGCCGATGTTTGCGGGCCTTTTATCCTAGTACCTGCAAAATAAATATTTTCAATTAGTAACGGAGTTATTCATTGAAAGAAATTGGACATACCAAGTCAATGCCCCTAGTTTGGGACATCTAGCATGTTTTGATGAATGCTGAGTGTGGATAGCTAACTTGCTATTGCGACCACTAGAGAACATGGAAGGAGATCACAATCTGCCATTTGTTTTGGAGATCTTTCATTTGAAGCTATGCTCAAGAGATTTATTCTTTGAAGCTTTGACTCTGGAGATTTTTCCATTGAAGTTTTCAAAATTTTTAATGAAGATTTGTTTATTGGAGATTTTTCCTATGAAGATTTATTCATTGAAGATTCTTCCTTGAAAAATTGAGATTTTTTTTTGAAGAGTTATCTTGAAGATTTATCCTTTAACCATTTGAAATTAAAAAAAAAATAAAAAATAATTATTCATGGAGATTTTTCCTTGAAGATTCATTCTGGAGATTTTTCTATTGCAATTTTGAAAAACTTTAATGAAGTCATAGGAGATTTTTCCTTGAAAAATAGTTTTGGAGATTTTTCCTTTGATGATTTGAAAATTTTTAATGAAGATTTATTCATTGGAGATTTTTTCTTGAGATTTTTCCTTTTGAAGATTTGTTCCTGAAGATTTTTCCTTGAAGATTTATTCTGTAGATTTTTCCATTGGATTTTTGAAAATTTTTTAAGAAGATTTGTTCATGGAGATTTTTCCTTGAAGATTTATTCTGGAGATTTTTCCATTGAATTTTTGTCTTGGAGATTTATCCTTTGAAACTTTGATTTTGGAGATTTTTCCATTGAACTTTTCAAAATTCTTAATGAAGATTTGTTCATTGGAGATTTTTCTTATGAAGATTTATTCATTGGAGGTTTTTCCTTGAAAAATTGAGATTTTTTTCCTTGAAGAGTTATCTTGAAGATTTATCCTTTGAACATTTGAAAAATTTTTAAAGAAGATTTATTCATGGAGATTTTTCCTTTGAAATATGGAGATTTTTCCTTGAAGATTCATTATGGAGATTTTTCCATTGCAATTTTGAAAAACTTTACTGAAAATTTGTTCATAGGAGATTTTTCCTTTGATGATTTGAATATTTTTAATGAAGATTTATGGAGATTTTTCCTTTTGAAGATTTGTTCATGGAGATTTTTCCTTGAAGATTTATTTTGGAGATTGAACTTTTGGAAAAAATTTAATGAAGATTTGTTCATGGAGATTTTTCCTTGAAGATTTATTCTTAGAGATTTTTCCATTGAAGTATTGGAAATTTTTATTGAAGATTTGTTCATTGGAGATTTTTCCTTTGGAATATGGTTTTGGAGATTTTTCCTTTGAAAAATGGAGATTTTTCCTTTTGAAGATTTGTTCATGGGGATTTTTCCTTGAAGATTTATTGTAGAGATTAAACTTTTGAAAAATTTTAATGAAGATTTGTTCATGGAGATTTTTCCTTGAAGATTTATTCTGGAGATTGAACTTTTGAAAATTTTTTAATGAAGATTTGTTCATGGAGATTTTTCCCTTTGAAAATGAAGATTTTTTTTTTTTTTTTTTAATGATCACAAAGTGAAGAAGATGAAGATTGTAAGGTCAAATTTATTCAACCATCTTATTGGCTTTATTCCGTGCCAAATTTGCTTGTATTTCAGCAATTAGTAACCCTGTATTTAGATGGGTTTGTTGTAAGGGTAGTGAGTGAGATAGAGTGTTGAATGCTCAAGAGTGTGCAAGAAAATAGAGTCTCGCGGCTGGATCTTGCGGGTGACTCGCGGCTGCAAGCCGCCAGAAGCAGTACACGTGCCAAGCATGCCAAAAGTTCAAGCGTCATGCTAGCTGGAGCACTACATGACAAAATAGGACAACTGGCCGCTGGATCTCGTGACTCAGTCAAGCCGCGAGCCACCCCTGTTTTGAAAAACCTAACTCTTCACATTCCATTCTCACCCCAGTATAAATACCCCTTATACCCACAAAAGAAAGAGATAATTTTGAGAGAGAAACCCTAGAGTAAAACAAGATTGATTCATCTACAATCTTTACATAAGAGTCTCTTCAAATTCCTCAACTCTCTTCCTCTCCATTGTTAAACCCTTGAGAGGCATTTTACCAAAACTTTTTCTCACCATATCCATTACTGTGAGAGGGCTGTTTGGTGTTCTAGGAAGCAGTTAGGAAGGAACCAATCTACATTGGTTGATGCTATGGTCAAGTAGCGGAATCCGGGAAGCTAGAAAAGAAATAGGTTCAACGCAACCTCATTGGAGCAAGAAGGTTGGAGGGCTTAGGTACACTGGGTAGATTAGGCTTGGAGGGTCTATTGCTGTTCATGTATCCCAACTACATTTTCTAGTGGATTACTTACCGCTTAGAGGGCGGCGGAGAGGTTTTACGCCGAGGGCTTTGGTTTCCTCTTCGATAACATATCGAGTGTTATCCTTGTGTTTTCATCTTCCTTCCCTTTATCTTTGCCTTTTATTTTCTGCTGTGGATGTGATTTATAATTGGCTTAGATTGTTTTCCAATTCTGTTTTATAGCTTATGTTCATTTTCCGCATACTAGTTGTTTGTCATAAATCTTGAATTGGTTAATTTGTTTTTGGGGGTCTAAACGTTCAAGGGTGTTTTATACACTATTTGAACTTTCAAAGATGGACTAGGAATGATGATGATTTTTTTTTTTTTTTTTCAAAAAACCTAGACTTTGAATGAGAATAACTTTGGCCGGAAGTTGATGCAGATTGCTAGATAAGTACTTGCTTAGTTCCTATAAAAAGATCATTTCAATTAGCAATGAATTTTTTCATTGAAATGAATTGGAAGTACTTACCCAATGCCCCTAGTTTGGGGCATATCCCATGCTTAGATTGAACTTGAGTTCATTTGATGTTGCGACCATTAAGGAACATGAAAGAAGATCACGGTCCGTGATCATTGGTTCCTGTAAAATAGCTTTCTTTCTCTAGCTTGTTAAAAACCAATTATCGTGAAAACTTGCACACAATATAAATAGGCTAATGCTCAAAGTTTAAACATGCTTATTGCAAACAAATGGGCTTAACCTAACATGCACCAAAACAATTTTGTCACATTGTTTTGACTTTGTTCTCCAAGGTTGTTTGGATGAATGGGACCAGGCCTCTGCAAGGTTGCCTATGTACCTCTCTCGTAGAGGATTAGGTCAAGACGTAGTTCAAGAGAACTGGATTTTGAAAAAGAATGATTTTTTTTTTCCTGTCGAAATGAGATTTCTCTTTCTTTCTTCTTCTTTTTTTTTTAATTTTTTTTTTTAATGAACAAGAGGTGATCCTTTAAACAACCATTTTGGCAAATCAAAGTGTTTAAGAATCAAACAAATCTCTTTGGAATTGTTCATCCTTATATACTACCAATGTTCATTCTTATACATTCTAAATTGGTGGATCTAAAGTTGTTGCACTCAGATTATCAAAGGTGTTGGATGTAAATCTTCAAGGGGATATTGAAGTCATAGATTGGATGTTCATGTTGCACCAAGTCGCTATCAAAGAAGTTTGTGGATCTCAAACCTCAGTTTGGTAAGTGTAGTTAAGTTTACGAAAAATAGTTTTATTCAGTTAATGAACTTTTATTTGATAGTGGATATTATGGGCAGACCTAGGAGGGCTCGAGGGAGCCCAAGCCCCCCCTGACCTTAAGAAAAAAAAAATTACTAGGCATATTTTTTTCATTTTTATAGTTTTGGCTCCCTCTTCCAAAACCTTAGGTCCCACTCCCCTCCAATTAGCCTAGCCCAACTAGTAGCCTCACAATCCAAAAATAAAACCAAAAGAGAGAGAGAGATAGAGTCACAAGTTGGTAGATATGAGAGAGATTAAGAGAGTGAGACTCATGTCACCACCACACCATCCACACTAACCCACACAAGGCTCACATCCCTGTCACTGACCCACACCACATGCAACCTAGTCAATCAACCTAGTCCCATAGACCTACGCACCATGCAACACACATACCTCCACTTGTCGGTAGCCACTTGACCTGCCACCCCACCAGTGACGCCAATCGCTACAACTCCCGGCATCCATCCTGAATCCTAATTTTCCTATTTCAATTTTTTTTTTCTCTCCTTCAGCTTCAAAACCTAACATTGATATGAATTTTCTCTCTCTCCAATCGATATGTTTATAATGTTTGTGAATCTATGATGGTAGTTTTTTTTTCTTTTTTTTTGTTGTTGTTGAGGGTGATTGTGAATTTAATTTGAATATGTGATTCGTGATTGTATTTGGAAATCTCTGTCTCTGAGACTGTTAATTGTTTTTGTAGCTGTTGAGAGTGTGAGCCAGTGAGTTGTGATTTGTGAATAAAGTTATACTATATAGAGAGAGTCAGAGAGAGTAGAGTTGTAGATAATATATAATAATGTTTGGCGTTTGACACTTTGAACGTTTTTTGGTAGTGGGGCAACAATAGGGATGAGGCAATAGATGGAGGGGAAAAAATTGTAAATTAGGAAAAGTGTGTGTAAGTGTGTTAGTAGTGCATTATAAATTCATAGTGTTGGTAGTGGGTAATACTATATAGATTCTTATTTGGAGTTTTTTAATAATTATTTTTTTTCTTATACTCCAGCCCCCTAGCATGAAATCCAAATTTCGTCCCCAGTGGATCTGTTTACCTAGGGATTAATAACTTAAGTCCTCCCAAATTTTTTCTGTGGAACTAGTTTGTTTCACTGGTTTCCTAGGTCATCATATTGTGTGTTTTTAAATTTTTCGCACTTGCATGGTATTAGTGTTTATCCGATTAACCTAAGGCTTCTCATAATAAATCTAATAATCAACTTGGCCTTAAAACTGGTTAATAACAAGATATGACAGGGATCTAAACACAACATCAATAAAGCGAATGATACAACATTTTTACAACAAAGCCTAAGTGACAAGCTATTAATGGAAGTTAAAAAAAAAAAATGATGTCAGTGGTAAGTCCAAATGAAAACCAGTAACAACTTGCCACCTAGGCTTTATTGTAAAATGGTTTTGTAAGTGTTGCGCCTGAAGCACTATGCTAACCATATTCTTATCTTATTGGTTAATGTAACCAAGGGTTTGAATTCAATTGAAAAACTTAATGTATTGCACATAAGTTGATGCATCTAAGTTTTACCCATTTCTTTTTCTTTTTCTTCCCTTTTTTTTTTTTTTTTTTTTTTTTTTTTTTTTGCTCTTTCTAGTTAGAAGCATTCATTGACAAAACCACTATTTGTCCCTTTTACCCCTAAACTTATCATCAAAAATCATATATGTCAAAAGTCATATTTAATGTAAATAATTTTCTTTATTTGCTATATTTTATGCGTTACTGTTCTACACTTTAAAAAATATTGAAAACAACACACTTTACAAATCTATACTATCTATAAGAGAATTTCCTTCTTTGGACTGGACTTTTCTGTGATTCAAAAATACCCCTAAACTTTATATTTAACAAAGCAAAAACTTGAGGACAACTAGGTAAAAATATATCTCCAACTCCACTTTAAATGCCTACAAAATAGGACACTCTCCTACTAATCCATATATTCAAAACAAACTTATCCATTTCTTTTTTTTAATTATGACACTAGAGCAAAAAAAAAAAAAAAAAAAAGCCTTATCGTACGCGTAAAGTACGTGTGATAAGGCTAGTGTGTCTATAAAAATAAGTTTTTTTTCAAAATTAAAATTGATAAAATTCCATTAGAAGATCAAATATGTTACACCAAAGATTAAGTGGATTAGCGATATTATAAATTGAAAGAGAAACGTTAGCAGAATTTAAATACAAAGACTTAATTAATAATTTTGAATTTTAAAAAGCGAGAAAGCCAAATTTTAAATGAAAAAAAAAATGATATCAAAAGTTAAATAAATATTATTTAATTAATATTTAATGATATTTTTGAAAAAAAAAAAAAAAAACCCTCTTATAAGACTTAATTAAACCGTCACCATAGTCCTCGAAATTAGTGGCATCAACTAGCTTGAAAAAAAGTGTTTTCCATCTTCTCTCTAGTCGCATAGGCCATCTTACATTCCTTATTCGATGTTGCCTCTCTTTCTGTGAATGAAGAGATAGAGATAGATGTTCTACTCAATTGGAAAGCTAGTCTTCAAAATGAAACATAGTCACCCCTGCCTTCATGGACTCTATTAGGTTCTAAAAGTTTAGAAAAATTAGCAAACCGTGAGCACAAACTTGTTTAGGTATAGATCTTAGAGTATAGAGTTTAATAGATAATGCTCAAGGTATTACAAGTCAGAACACAAAAAAATACAAGCTGCAGAAAGAAGAGTTCAAATTCAGTGAAATCCAACCGATCGAAATTTAGATCCGACCGATCGAAAATTGCAAACATGAAATTTCTGCAGAATTTACTTCAGCCCAAACTCTGCCTAAACGTTTTGGGTTTCAAGTGAAACACTTATAGTATATAAAGGAAAGCCCTAGCTATGTTTTTCAGGCTTTTGAAAGACTTTGGAGGTGCTCTTGTGAGATCTAAAAGGTATTGTGCCATCCTCTATCAAAGTCACTGTCGGAAATCATTCTCATACCATTAGAACCAGTAGATCTGAAGTTGCTACAACAAGATCAACAATAGCTGATGATTTAAACCTTCAAGAGTGGTCTTGGAGTCACAAACTGAAGAGTTTTTGCTGCTAAACCTTTGAGTGAGATCTCAAAGTCAAAAGCAAGATGGCTTGTATTGGTGTAAATGCAAGAAGAAAAGGAGTCTATGATTCGGAGCTTGTACTTGGTCGTGTCAATAAGTTACTATTGGAGGTAGCAATAGATTTAGGGTCAAATCTGATTGTAAAAACTTCAATTCTCTTATAGTGGATTTATTTTACCTTAAGGATAGCTAGGTTAAATCCTCTTCAGGTTTTTACCTTCAAATGGTTCGTTTCATTGGTTTTCTTGGGTCATCATATCGCGGTGTTATTTACTTTTCCGTTGTTTTGCATGAAATAATATATTTTTGTTAACCTAGATTTGAATTGTTAGGTTTTAGATCCCTGTAAACTAGATTGTTTAACTTAATTAATTAACCAAGTGAATACTTAGGTTTATGATTTAGATCTAGATTACAACAAAAAAATCATATCATGCAAAATAGCGAAAAATATAAAGAACACAAAGATATGATTACCCAGGAAAACTAAACCAGTAAAAAACCTGGGGAGGATTTAACCTAACTATCCTCAAGGTAAAAAGAAAATCCACTATATAGAATTGAAGATTACAATAAGACTTAGACCACTAACATCCTATTGCTACCACATATAGAATTTACTAACACGACCATATGCAAGCTTCGAATCCACGGACTCCTTCTTTATTAGGCCTTTGCAACACAAGCACCCACACTTGTGACCTTAAGACTCCACTCAAAGGTTTAGCAATACAAACTCTCCTGTTTGTGTCTCCAAGACCACCCTTGAAGGTTTAGATCATCAGCATCTTTGATAACTAGAGAAGGTAGCAACTTCTACAACACCGGATCTAGAGATTTTTCAAGGAATAACACCAGTAGAAGATATGAGAAAGCTTTTTGGGTACAAAACCTAGATACAAAAGAGGCACACTCTTCTCTCTCCTAAAGGCCTTATAAAAACATGTTTTGGGTTTTCTTTATATACTAGGAGAAGTAGATTTGAAACCCTAATCCTTTTTGGGCTTGAACTGCTGTTGGGCTGAACTTAAAATTCTGCAGACCCATATTTCGATCGGTCTAGCCTGTCTTTTGATCGATCGAACCAGGCAGATTTCGAATTCTTCTTTCTACAGCATTGTATGTTCTTGAATCTTGACTTGTATCACCTTGAGCATTGTCTAATAATACCTATAGACTCTAGGATCTATATCTAGACAAGTTTGTATTCACGATTTGCCAATTTTTCTAAACTTTTAGAACCTAACATGAATAATTAATCTAAGTAATCACTTAGTTAATATATTAGGTTAAACAATCTGTTTAAGGGGTCTAAACGAACAAACAAATGGTATTAGAGTGGGTTCACTCTGATTTGGATTAACATCCTAAGTGAGATCCTTGATTCCTACTGTCATGGATAATTTTATGTGTCTGTATGCTCATACATGTGAAAATTTGAATAAAAAAAATCCACTATTGTTTTTGTTGATCTTGTTAATGCCTGTGAAACTCTCCATAGGAAATTAACTAAATCTATGAAAATTGCTAAGAAATTCAAGGAAGTGTTAAAATTGGCTAATCTTGAAAAAGAAGAATTGATTGTGAGATTAGATGAATCTAATAAAAAGAATGAATTTTTGAGAAATCAATTTTCCTCTCAAGATGAAAAGTTTGGAACAAAAGTTAGCTAAGGCTGAAGCTAAAATTGAAAATTTGTCTTATACCAAACTTGCTATTGAAAACAAATCTGTTTTTGTTTCTATTCCTGTTAAGCCTAAAGACAAAATTTATATCCCTCCCTTCAAGAGGAATCATAAGGAAAAGGCTTATTTTGCTCGGTTACACAAAGATAAAAGTTCTGATGTAGACATTGAAGTTTCTAAACCTATGTCTAAACTTTCTGTTAGAGTGCATAAGAAATCTGTTTTTGTGCCTACCTGTCACCTTTGTGGTGTTGTTGGTCATATTAGACCAAATTGTTCTTTATTGAGGCAAAACCCAAAATCTAAAACTAGATTTGTTGTTAGGAATATTGATGTTTCTAAATTTGTTCATGTGTGTCACTTTTGTGGTCTGTCTAGTCACATTCGTCCTAACTGTCATAAATTAAAATTTAAGCATTTTGTGTTTTTGTCTAGGATATGTGATGATATTTCTCCTACCATAAGTCCAATTTTTTTTTTTTTTTTTTGAGAATACTAAATATTTTTAACACACACACACACAAGGAGAGGGGAGAAGGTTTTTTAAAGAAACTTATAGTGGTGTATATCCAAAAAGGCCTAACTCTTGGATACACAGCACATGCTTTAAACCTCTTTAACTCACACTCATTTTCCAATGTGGGATTAACCCATTGTTTTTTCTTTTGAGAATACTAAGTATTTTTAACACACACACACAAGGAGAGGGGAGAAGGTTTTTTAAAGAAACTTACGGTAGTGTATATCCAAAAAAGCCTAACTCTTGGATACACAACACAGGCTTTAAACCTCTTTAGTCACACGTGTATTTTACTGATGGGGGCTTCCTTTTTGCTTCAACCAACTATTGAACTTTGCCTTTCTTCACTATGGCGTTGAGTTGGAGTCTACAGGTATGATTTTCTCATGCTTTAGATTTAAGAAGTTTGAATAGTCAATAGCTAGCAATTGTTTTGAACCTAGACTATCATTATACTAATAGAAAAGGGCTCCTATAATTTTATTATATTAGATAAGGAATGGTCAATATGTTAGGAAGGGCCACAGACTTTGAAATTGAACCAAATAGAGTAATAGGCTTGGACTTTGTCACCATGTTAAAGGGAAAAAAGTGCTTGTGGTTAATATGCATTCACATATAGCCTCAATTGTTGACCGATTAACCATCACCTTTTATTATTGTCTAAAACTACTCCAGCGACATTAAAGGGACAATAGGCAACTAGATTGATAGTAAGTCTAGTAGGTGGTTCCTATATTTGATTGAATATATATAATAATTTTTACTATGAAGATTTAAAGCTTAAAATGCAGGTCCCCATTGTTTAGCTTTGATAAGCTTTATTTTTTTGCACTTTGCTAATTTGTGCTATGTAGTTCTTATATTGTGTGAGTTGGTTATAGTTTTTAATCACATGCTCTTGATTTTGAAGTCACATTCTTTTGATTGTATGGACTAAAAAATTCTAGGAGAAAGACATAAATAACCATCTCACCACTGTTACTCGCCAATCATGAACACTTGTGTGCAAATCATAAAAGCTATGCTCGGTAAGGTGTAGCACTTGCACAGCAAAATATTTAAGGTGTTACTATACAATAGATAAAAGAAGCAAAAAGCAAAATGAAAAACAAAGAAAAATATGCTTCAAAAGAAAAAGAAAAGGCAAAATTTAAAAAAATAAAATAAAATGCATGGTTGCAAGCGTGTTTTCTAAGAGATGTGAGAGTTATAAGATGTAACTCTTTTGGTGATAGTCACTTTCAAACTTATGTGATGGATAATGTAGATATTATGTTTAATTTCTATCTACATATCACCTCTTATGTATCTCATACACATACTAGTTGCACACACCACACACAAATCTTTGCTAAACTCTGTACATATGATTGTGTGTCAACTAATCTAGCCATCTTTAATTGCATATGAACTGATATGCAAATACAAAATTTTGTTTTTGGTTGGGAATTTGAAGAAAAATGTGTTTAGAAGTTTAAAATCTTTATTTTTAACTTCTTGATTGGTTTTGATATTTGCATTTAAGAGGCATCATGCTTTTAAAACTTTTCTGGATCATGTTCATATACATTGAGTCTTAAAAACATCCTTTCAAGTTGTTTTTATGCATAAAATTTTCAGATTTCAAAGTTTTAAAATTTTTAACCGTTTCAACCAATTGAAGATCTCCCTCAATTGATCGAAAATGTGAGCTTTTGTGTTCAAAACTCTCTACCTCTCTCGATCGATACTCGATTGATGTTCGATCAATCGAAACTAGAAAATTTTCAATTTTTAAGTTTTTAACCGATCAATCCTTTCATGCATTGCACATATAGATTAGGAAATGCATTGCATTGTTTTCTTTATCCATCTTGCATTTTTGCAGTTATATCTCTCATTGTTTTCACACACATCATGCATACACTTTGCTAAACTGGGTACTCAACTTGATCTAAAAATTGATTGATTAATTTTTGAGTTCTATACATGTTAGTATATGCTGTCTTTCTTGATGTGTGAACTGGTAAAAATTGGAAATATATTTTTTTTAGATATGGTGGATAATAAATGTGCAAATATTTTCTCTACTAGTGAGATTTGTTTATGGGTCACATAGTGTCAAGTTTGCATATATTGAAAGAGAGAATATTTTTCTTCATGTGTATCCTCAACTTTTTTTTGGTCAGGTTTCCTATTGATTGGGTTGTCTTTGTCAATACGTGACCAAAAGGGAGAGAAATAGATGAAATTTGGGAAAGGTTTATAACTGTTTTATTTAGGGGGAGATGAAATTGTCTTTGAAAGGGGGAGAAAATAAAAAGTTTTTATTTTTATTTTTTTATGTATCTCACTTTGGGGGAGAGTTAGTTTACATGTTTGCTATTTGCTGTTATTGCATATTTGTTATTTGTTGTTTATCTGTCTTTATTTCCACATATGTGTTGATGTGCTCTTTTGAGTGTTTTAGGAAAGACAAGTACATTCTGATCAAGATCTTCTGCCTCTTCTAGCAACTTTTAGGTTTAAAGTCTTAGATTGGGATTTGTGATGTAATTGGGCATTTTATTGTAATAGGGCTATTCTAGTATTTGAGCATTTCATTTTGTATGTGAGTTTTGTCACAGATAGCCAAAGGGGGAGATTGTTAAGTTCTAAAAGTTTAGAACAATTGACAAACCATGAGTACAAACTTGTCTAGGTATAAATCTTAGAGTCTATATAGTTTATTAGACAATGATCAAGGTATTACAAGTCAAAACACAAGAAAGTATAAGCTGCAGAAAGAAGAGTTCAAATCCAGTGAAATTCGATTGATCGAAAATTGCAGACATGAAATTTCTGTAGAATTTTATTTCAACCCAAACTCTTCCTAAACATTTTGGATTTCAAGTGAAACACATCTAGTATATAAAGGAAAACCCTAACTACGTTTTTTAGGCTTTTGAAAGACTTTGGAGGTGCTCTTGTGAGATCTAAAGGGTATTATGCCTTCTTCTATCAAAGTCACTATCGGAAATCATTCTCATACCATTAGAATTAGTAGATCTGAAGTTGCTACAACAAGATCAACAATAGCTGATAATTTAAACCTTTAAGGGTGGTCTTGGAGTCACAAACTGCAGAATTTGTGTTGCTAAACCTTTGAGTGAGATCTCAAAGTCACAAGCAAGGCAGCTTTCATTGGTGAAAATCCAAGAAGAAAAGGAGTCTGTGGATTCGAAACTTGCATTTGGTCATGTCAATAAGTTACTACTGGAGGTAGTAATAGATTTAGGGTTAAATCTTATTGTAAAAACTTCAATTCACTTATAGTGGGTTTGTTTTACCTTGAGGATAGCTGAGTTAAATCCTCTTCAGGTTTAATTAGATTTCTAACAAATGTACTGTGGATAACGAAATTAGCTAGATGAACCTTACCATGATAGTTGGGATTAGTTACCCATTCGTTACACTTATCAACAACATGCCTATAGCTGTATGAGTTATCAGCACAATGAGCTGTAAATGAACTAAGCTCGGGATTAGCTAGAGAAAAAGTTTGTTCATGTTTATGTATAAACAAGCCAAGCTTAAGCCTTAGTTTTAGACTTATTTAATAAACAAGTTAGCCCAAGAAAAAAAAAATTATTCATGAACAAGCTCATGAACATTAGGGCTTGATACAAAATAAGATAAGTCTTGGCTTGTTTATGGTTTTGGTAATAAGTTTGATATTGTTGAGGAAAAAACCTAAATTCCCTCAATGTCTGTGTAAATTAAAATAATTGACTACTAAGCAATAGCAATATATATGGAATAAAAAATTCAGCAAGCATCAATAGAAATTCAACCACACAAGAACACTAAATCTTACTTATAAAACTCCACCGGTGTAGAGGGAAAAACCACAAGCGCAAATCCAAAAAATATCCACTATGAAAATAGATATTATAACTCTCAAGTTTATTCCAAACTTGAGTTCACAATAAAATTTAGATACAACAAATATTGTGGAGTCGCCACTTAGTTTTTGTTGGGTTAAGAGAGATTGACCTCGGTTAATTAGTTCAATTACCCAAGTTGATTAATTAGGTCAAATTACATGCAAATCATGGAGGTAGCAACAAATCACCAAATAAACTAAATGCAGCGGAAATTAAATTGACACAGTGATTTGTTGACAAATGGGAAAAACATCTCGCAAGGCAAAAACCCTATCAGGTGAATTTAAGGTCACCATTCCTAAGAATCCACTAATCAATAATCAAGCGGTTACAAGTATAAGAAATCTTACCACTAGCCTGGCCTATCCCAAAACACCAATCTACAGTTGAACCTTCGCTCCAATATCCAATTGGACTTGATATTGTAGTAGCCTTTTTCCTTTGTTGCATAAATCTCCAATTTGTGACTAACTCCTTTGCATGAATCCTAGTATGTGACTAACTCCAGCAACTTAAATGATTGTTGTTTGGCTGCAAAGTTCTTCATTGTATAAATGATGAAGATCAAGAAACACTTCGTTACAAAACCCTAAGGCGTACAAATGCAGTAGCTTCACACAGAGTATATGAGTTACATATTTTTGAGAGGGGTCAATATTATTCAAGATCAGTTTGTATGGGAAAAAAAGCTTGTCATTGGTTGCTGTCAAAATTGGAGCAAACGGTGTTAGATCATAATTCTAGACATTTCTTTACATTCAGAGAGAGTGATATTGTGTATATGTTCCACAAGTGTTCTAATGCTTATGGAAATTATATTGTCGTGATTAAACTTAAGGCTGAGGGTCATAGAAGATGGGTGGTCATACCAAAAGGAAAGGTGATGCGTGGGTGGAGGGGGTTCAACTTTGAGCTACAGAGTTTAATAACACCCAAAAAGCCAATGAAAATCTTAGATGGGATGCACAAGCAGCTGTAATCTGATGTGAATGTTTCTCATTCTTTTGTGGCAGTGGTTAGAGGAGAGAAGCAAAAGACTATTGTGGCTTCGGATTCTAGGCCTCTTGCCATTGACAAGGGAAAAAGTATCATTAGAGATCCTTCATTAGTTGTACAAAATCCAATGAAGCACTACGTGACGAGAAGGAAATGAACTAGGAAATTTTTCCAGAGGAGAAACCGATAAGCAGTGGTGAGGGGCAGGTTCAGAGCATTAAAATTCACCCGAAATTAGTGGAAAATTTTCAAACAAGGTCACCATTATGATTTGATTAAAATCAAAAGGAAAGAAAATGCAAAAATCATGGGAATCCCAAGTATTTAGGAGGGGATTAATGATTGTGTGTAGTGAAGGAAATAAGAGGCGGGTTCGGTGGGGTTTCCATAAAGGAATAGACAAATTAGTAATTCAGCCGATCACTCACAACACATACCCAGATGGATCAAAGAGTTTAAAAAAAAATAGAACAAGTAGTGGGTTCAGTTAAGCCCAGTCAATGCAATAACATGGGCCTATCTCAAGCCCAACTAAAGGCTGGATCAGCCACATCACTCACAACACATACCAAATGGAACAAGGAGTGTTAAAAACAAAAGAACTAATTGAGGGTTCAACGAAGCCCAATCACGATAATAACATAGGCCTACCTCAAGATCAACTAAAGGTTGGGGAAGTTATTACGGCCCATGATAACTGTGAAATCCAGATGGATTTGGGACATTTAGTTATATCATTTGTTGCCCATAGTAGTTGGGAGCGAGGAGAATCCTCAAAGGCAGCAGCATTATAGTCACACACTAGAGTTTTATCACTTTAGCAATGTTCTTCGAGTCAATCGAAGCAATTGAGTAGAGTGATTGTCTCGACTAGGTGTTTGGTGTTTGGGTTGAGATCGGATTTGGTGGGAAGTACCTGGGAGTTTACTTACTTGTTGATGTTGCTGGATCGGGCGATTCTATGGACTGATTCAATCTTCTATACTGTTACAGAGTTGATAGGTCAGATGAGTGTGATGCAATCAGCAGTGGTAGGTGATACATGGAGTCACAGGCTTTGGGGTTGGAGGTGCAGACAAAAAAGGGTCATTTAGAGCTGGTGGAGTCATCACCAATACTAAATTTGGGCTCGAATTTGCCTTGTGCTGAATGGGCTAGACTAGGGGAAGTTGAGGAAAGTGGAAAGGGAAGTCCTATGCTGTGTACACCTTTAAACATAGTTGATCCATTTTTGCAAGACAATGCTACTGGAATTTTGGAGATTGATGAAGGTAGATTGGAGGCATCTCGTTAGGTTAAATATAGAATCCGTGGGTTCAGTAAATCGGTTGAGTTATCTGTGGATAGACATGAGCAACTATGTATTACTTTGTTAGTAAAAAATGAGCAGGAATTGGAGGCAGCTAGGGTGATGAAAAGGGGGGTTGTTGGTGTTGTGGGCGCCAACGCACATGGTTGCTTGGGGAGTACGCCTCGGGCGAGTGGACCGAGGCAGAGAAAAGGAATTGCCACCTTTTTTTTTTTTTTTTTTTTTAACAAACAAGAATATGTAGACCTCTTTGAGTATCTAACTAATCCCTTGGGTATGTGCAGTCCCCCCGTCCCATATATACTGGGTTATTATAGGAAAGAATCCCATGGGAGTGGCCCCAAGATGTTGGCAAGAGATTTCAAACCCAGAATCTCATAGATATATATCATGAGGCCTTAGGAACTACTATGGTAACCCCTTGAAGTTATAATTTTCATAAAAGTTGAATTGACAAAATTTTCACAAGTTATTATATGGCCAACACTGACCAATTTTTTTGCATGCTAATAACAACTTAATATTTTGATGATTCATTAAATTTTGATGATTTTTTTTTATTACAACTTAATATTTTGATGATTCATTAAATTTTGATGATTTTTTTTTATTTGAAGATTACTGGTTAATAGTTGCTCCAGAAATTGAAATATCAAGGCCCATTTGATAAGAGATTTCTAATAACGTTGTTTAAGTGTTGTGAAAATATATGTGGGTTGAAAATACATGTTGTGGTATTTAAACACTGAAAACTGTTATTTGAGTTACATTACCAAACAGACCCTAAATCTTTTGAAACAAGTGTTTTTGCAGAGAGGAAATTAGCTACCAATTTTCCATGCGAATCCGAGCAAAGAGTCAAGGTGAAGTGGAATTTACATAAAAGTTAAAACTGAATCAATTTCTTGTACATGCATGGTAACTTCAAGTTCCAAGTCTTAATTTTCATCATGTTCAAATGTCCAATGTCCCACATTCAAAGCTTTTTTCTTTTTCTTTTTTTTTTTTGTTTTTTGTTTTTTTGTAAGTATACCAACTAAATGTCTTGGTAATTTGTGGGCCATTTGGAATAATTGCAAATGCACCAATTTTTCTAGCCAACCTCTTACCAAATGTTCCACATTCAAAGCTTTTCTCTAATTTTTGTTGTGTCTAGGAGAAAAGATCACTAAGAGGAAACATAAAAGTCTTTTTTTTGGAAGAAAAACTTCCAAGTTTGACTTGACGTTTTGTACATATAGTTAGAAAAATCCAATCTTAAAGTAAGTAATTTGATTGGTAATTTGAAAAGGTTTTTCTCCAAACTAGTTTGGTGATACACTCTTCAAAATCCTCCTATATCTTTTTATTAGATGTGAATTTTCAAAAATTAATGTTAGATATCATGTTTTTATTATATCTTTTATACTTGCAAAATTTCAAAATAATTAAAGATCAATAGCTATATCATCAATCAAATTTTTTAATTTCAAATTTTTGTGATATAAAATTATAAATAAAAAATAGATTTATTAATCGAATAGTAAATAATATTCAATTTAAACGAAATTCGATATGTGTATATTAAGAACATAAAGAAAATGCAATACAATCCAATGGTTAGATTTTCAAAATTCGCATCCAATAAAGAGATATACGAGGAATTTAGGGTTCGGTTAATGGGTACTCTTAAGACATTTATTAATAGTTCATTTTAGGAAATTAACAAAGTTTGGCTTCATATATTCTTAACACACTTGTCAAATTTTGTGATAATCGGATATTATTTACTATATAATACATAAACTTATTTTTAATACATAATTTTAAACTACAAAAACTTGCTATTTAAACAATTAATTGATGGCATGATCTTTTGGAAAGTTTCAAGCATGGAGGATATAAGAAGAAAATGGAACCTAATGATGGAGTTGTCACATCCAATAAAAAGATATTGAGTGAAGTTGTAGTCTTAGGGTACAACGTAGTTTGTAGCTAAACTTTATTCTTAGGAAAGTTTTAATATCACTTTTGTAGAAAATATAAAAATCTATTAAAAAATCAATTACGTTGTTCTTTTCTCCTAAAAAGTTTATAAAATTACTTACTAAACCAATTCCTTTAGGGCATTCATTAACTTTTCTCATTTAGAATAATTGCAATTGCACTAATTCCTCGAGTCAAGCACCTCTTACCAAATGTCCCACATTCAAAGCTTTTCTCTAATTTTCTCGTGATTACTCACTAATGGTATGTTTGGTTGGGATGATTTTGGGAAAGATGGAAAAAGATGAGAAGAAAATAAGAGAGAAAATAGTTGAGAAATGTGTTTGGTTGGAAGGCGGAGGGAAAGAAAAAACCGGTGGGGACTGACTATTTTCTCTTCATGTCCACCAACTTTTGTGCATGTGAAAAGAATATTTGGTCTTTGGTGCTTTGCTACTCGTTCTTCCTTTTTTTTTTTTTTTTTTTTCCTTCTCCGCTCCACCTACTTCTTTTATTCTCTTTGCACTTCTTTTTCTTCTTCTTTTATTCTTTAGATTTTGTTAGCTCTTGCTTTCCTTTCTATGCTTCTATCTTCTTCCCTTTTTTCCTCGCTTCCTTTTTTTTTTTTTTTTTTTTATTTACTCGATTTTGCTTCCTCTCTTTGCTTTTATCTGATGCGAACCTCAATAGACACGCTTTGAGACCCAACAAAAATATTGGAATACTTGCCCAAGAAAGCTAAAATTCAGATTTTGATAGAAAACCCTGACCCAACATTTATAAGTGAAACGTGAACCAAAGGTATAAGTAACACCTTGACCCAATAATTATAATTGAATAACGAACCAAAGGTATAAAGTTTGAATGCCACAAGGAAGAATCCCTGATAAGTTCACAGTTCTTGAAGAATCGAAAGAAAAGCAAAGCCTCACCTTTTCTGATTTTTATTCAATAATTCTCTATTACAATGAGTGCATGCTACTTATAAGGCATGACTGAAAAATAGAAAATACGAAAAATGTAGTAAATAATAAAACCCTAAATAAAAGTTGATTTGGTCTAAAATTAGCATATCCAAAATAGGAAAATAGCTAAAAAATGTTCTAAATAATAAAAGCCTAAAGGTAGATTTGGTCTAAAATAATAAGTTCCAAAATAGAAAAAATGGCTATTAACTAATATGGGGCTGGAAAGTCAATCAGCCATTAATCCACGCCATAAATCACGCCCAATCAAAGTAGATTAGCCCTCAATAGCTTGGATTAAATTTATTACACCTTCATCTTCCTTTGGGTCAAGCTTGGAATGTCCTGCGTTAGAATCAGCCCATTAAGTGCTTCTTGGATCTTGCTTTAGTAATAGGCCCAACTAGAACATGTAATGGATCCTTGAATGCTTTGTGATTCTCATCACTATCTCTTGTATTTTTTTTTTTTTTTTTTAATATGGATGCCTCATTTTTTTTTCTTTTTTTGAATTGAAGGATATGTTTCAGCTTTTTGGAATATGGTTGTAGTTAATTGATATTTGATAGTCAACTTATCTTTTTAAAAATGGGACTCGATTGGACCATGAACCAAACACCAATCTAGTCTGGTTCATATAAAAACCAAAATATTAAATTAATTTAAAATAATAAAGAAGGGGGTAAGATTTAACCAGTTTTGAAGAATAGGTGAGGATGATAGGAACATGCTTTTTTTCAACAAATCACTGCCTTTTTTAGATCGGGCAATAAGGGACCGTGGACTCAGCAATGGCAGTAATGGAGGCACTACACCAAGGAGCGTGGACCAAGTGTTACACCTCTTTGACAACAACAAGAACCAGAGGCTATAGAGAGGTTCTACGTAACTACTAGTTCTAGTTGATAGTTGATAGAGTCTTTCACTAAGACAAACTGAACAAACACCTGGTGATTATTTGTGTTTTGATTTTTGGTGCTTCTTGCACCACTTAACATTAGGCTTTGGCCTACCCCCATTACCTCCTTTGATCTCCTTAGGCTTTGCCGTTTGGGTCTTTGATCATTGTCTCGCTATGTGGTTGTGTTGGTGAATATTATAAACGATAATTATTAGTTTACTTGGCTATATATGAGTGGAGAGATGGTGTGGGCTCCAAGCTTTTTGTGGGGCTAGCAGCGTAAAAAACCTGGGTAGGTCACACCAAAAAAATGAAAGGCAAGCAATGAACTATTTCTCTCTAAGTGCACAACAAACGATGTCGTGGTGAACCTCATTTATCAGAAAAGGAAGAAATTCAAATTTGAGAACAAGAATGATTTCGGAATAATATTGTGGGGTTAGTGTACCTTTACTCATGTGTTTATGGACCATGGAGCAATGCCAACTTTAAGAATTTTTCTTAGAATAGTCATTAAGAAATTTAATTATGGAGAATTTAATATAAAAAAGAACTTAAATATATTGATATTATCAAATAAAATACACAGTTACATGATGTTTTATAATTTTTTTTTATTAAAAAAAATGAGAAAACAAAAAAGTATGTATGAAAGATAAAGTGATGAAAATAGAGAATGCTGAAATGAGAGTAATAAAATGAGAGAGTCTAAAATAATGATAAATTAAGAAGAGAAAAATGGAGAGAGAGAGAGAGAGAGCAATGGATGATACCTGTTGCGACTACGAGCTGAGCCACTGAGAAACACTTATAAGGCTACAATATTTCTCTTCGTACTGTTTTTTAAGAAAAAGGAAATTAAATATTATTTTTATGGAATGAGTTGAACGAGTACGAATCTAAATAATTAGGGTTTTTATTTTATTTTTTAATGGGCTTTTTGTTGAATATTTTTCTCATTTGCTATTGTTTAGCCAAATCTTGTTGTTGTTTGGACTATGTTTGCTAATATTTGGGCTAAATTTTAGAATTGTGTTAAGGACACAACAACTAAGTTATTAATTCTCAAGTTTGGCACTCAATTTAAAAAAAAAAAAAAAAATAGACAAAACATATATATATATATAGATTCTTTGCAAGTCAAGGTGTTCCCCTACCTTAGAGCACTAGCATTGGGGGGGTGTAAACACGCCCTAATTGCTATTTTACAAGCAAAACCTCAAAAAGCTTTCTCCATCTGGGTGTGGGTTTCCAAATTATTTTGCAACCTGTGAACAATTGTTTATTATTTTTCACTCACACGTATTTTCAAAAAATACAAACAACATTACTAGAACAACATTACCAAACGGGCTTAGTTTTTAAAACCATGTTTCACACTAACTTTATGACTATTTTTTATATAATTTTTTATATTTATCTTTTTGAATAGCTTTTTGACCAGCTTCAAACGAATTGGTAAAGATAATTTTCGTGTAATGGTACTTTCTGTGTGAAATCTGTATCAAATCCTTTCTCTTTTTCCCATCATCATCAAAACTGACTTGAAAAAAGTGTTTTCCCTCTTTTCTCTGGTTGCGTTGGCCATCTTACATTCCTCATTCGATGTTGCCTCTCTTTCTGTGAATGAAGAGGCAAAGATAGATGTTCTACTTAATTGGAAAGCTAGTCTTCAAAATGAAAAACAGTCACCCCTGCCTTCATGGACTCTCCTTCCTAATAATGCAGCCAATTCTTCAAACAATCAATATGCTATACTTATTTGTTAAACCAATAACATATTATATAGATATAAATGATAGTGTTAGATTTTAGACCCTTGGAAAACACAAATTGTTTAATCTAATTTATAGCCAAGTTGTTACTTAGTTCAATTAAACAGGTCTAGGTTAAACAGGTCTAGGTTAAACAAGTACCAATAATATTATAAATAGCAGAAAAGTAAAGAACACAATCGATATGATGACCTAGGAAAACCATTGAAACAGACCAGTTTCAAGGTAAAAAACTTGAGAATGATTTAACCTAAACAATCCATAAGGCAACAATTCACTAATAGAATGGTAGAATACTATTGGATTCAGTCACACGTAGCTCCGAATGTACGGACTCTTATATTATAAATTTGTTGCACACAAACACTCTAGTTTATGACTCTGAGAGTTCCACTCAAAGATTTAGATCATCACCTAAGCTATCTAGAGATGGTAGCAATTTCTACAACATTAGGAGGCACAATATGCACTCTTCTCTCTTTGAACAAAAACGTGTCTTATGGTTTCCCTTAAATACTAGAAGAATTAGATTTGAAACCTTAATAACTTAATGGGCTTAATGGGCTGTTGGGCTTTAATTAAATTCTGTAGATCCATATCTTGATCGTTCGAGCCTTCTTCTCGATTAGTCGAACTTGGCATGTTTCAAATTTCTGAACTTGCATCTTCCTTATTCTTATATTTTGACTTGCAGTACCTTGAGCGTTGTTTAGTCATAACCCTCCTCTCTCTTAACAAAAACGTGTCTTATGGTTTCCTTTAGATACAAGAAAAATTAGATTTGATACCTTAATAACTTAATGGGCTGTTGGGCTTTAATTAAATTATGCAGATCCATGTCTCGATTGGTTGAGCCTTCTTCTCGATTAGTTGAACTTGGCATGTTTCGAATTTCTGAACTTGCATCTTCCTTATTCTTATATCCTGACTTGCAGTACCTGGAGTATTGTCTAGTCATAACAATAGACTTAGAAATCTATATTTAAATAAATTTATGCTCACAATTTGCTAGTTGTTCTAAATTTTTAGAACCTAACAAATAGTAACAATTCTTGTCTGCAAGATGTCATTAGAGAAACCAAAAAGTGTTGTTTTAAGAGCTATTGTGCAAAACAATTGCTGCGTAATTTTATTAATTAGCCGAAATAAAATACATCTAGGTGCTGTTATTATATACGCATTTAGAAACAGAGCAAGAGGAATTAAGCAAAAACAGAAATCCAAATCCAACGACCTTCTTAACTGGTATACAGTAGGGACTGACTTCCAATTAGGCACTGACAAAAATGTGTATGAAGGACTTAGAAGAATCACGTGATCTGCACATGTATCAAAATACTACAATTATACAACTTGTAGTATAAAGCATCATTGAGTCTAAGCTACATGTTGCTGTACAAGTCATCTTCTTCATGTCTTCTTTCAATCCACTGGTTTAGTTGCTGGTTTAGCTAGATTTCTAACAAATGTACAGTGTATAGCGAACTTAGCTAGAGGAAGCTTACCATGACAGTTGGGCTTAGTAAGCCATTCGTTACACTTACCAATAGCATGCCTATAGCTGTATGAGTAGGGACAGATCTAGGATTTTAAGCTAGCGGAGGTTGGAAAAAAAAAAAAAAATCCATGTAGTATTGTAAAATTATAAATATACAAAATCGTTATTTCTAAATACATTAAAATGCAATCATCTACCAACAAAGACAAAAACAAAAACAAAATAATGTTTTTTTTAGTACTAAGTTGGCTAGAATTTTTTTTTTTTTTTTGGTTGAAATTAGAGCATTTACAGTGATGGTGCTAAAACTTTTTAGCTTTTAGTACATCCAAAAGCTACTTTATCTATTTTACCACCACACTTTACAATACACCCAATATCAAATATTCTATTTTTTTATCACTTCATTTAAAATAATATAAAAAATTCATTAAAATAATAAGGAAGAGAGAGAATTTGAGTTTTTTAATTGAAGGAAGAGATATAATCTTAATAAAATTTTGTATTTTATTTTTAACAACTTGCTACAGTCAACTGGTATTTATACCAATTAATGTAATTGCAAAAAATTTAGCTTCAGCTTCTTCAATAACACATGAATTTTTTGTTCTTTGGTGGTAAAATAGTTTTTTTTTTTTTTGTTAAAATACAATCACTATTTTGAATATTTTTATTATTTTTGTTAAGTTTTTGGATTGGATAGTTGCTATTTAGGTTAGGCTAGTTAAATTGATTGGGGAGAAGGAGGGCCCAACTATAAAAATGAAATATAGGATGATTATAAAATAAAATAAAATTGGACCTAGGGGGGCCCAGGCCCCCACCTATGTCCATCCCTGTGTATAAGTTATCAACACAATGAGTTGTAAATGAACTAAGCTTGAGATTAGCTAGAGAAAAAGTTTGTTCATGTTTGTGTATAAACAAGCCAAGCTTAAGTCTTAGTTTTTAACTTCTTTAACAAACAAGTTAGGCCCAAGCAAAAAAAATTATTCATGAACAAGCTCGTGAACATTAGGGCTTGATACAAAATAAGATAAGTCTAGGCTTGTTTGTGGGTTTGGTAATAAGTTTGATATTGTTGAGGAAAAAACCTAAATTCCCTCAATGTCTATATGTAAATTACAATCTACCAACAATAAAAACTACTCTATGATCCTAAGATCTAGATTCGCATGATTAATGGAACAAACTAAGTCAAGCCGAGATCAAGCTTTTAGAGTTTTTGATGAGCTCAAGCTCAAACATAATTTATAGGCTTGGTTAGAACCTGAGCCAAGTTTGAACTTTTTACTTTCGTTGTTAAACCAAACTCAAATACTCGCTACTAGACAAAGCTTGGTTCTTTACAATTCTATGTGACAACATGTAGGCAACTTAAACCATAGGTATTAGGTAGACAACTTAAATTTCGGCCAAACCATATATAGGTAAATTATAATTTGCCCTAAATATATTAAAATAAAAAGTGTGTAAAAAATTGGTATAGGAGAGGGAAATATATCATAATAGAAAGTGTGTAAATAATTGGTGTGAGTGCTTATGGGTAGGTAATGACAAAGAAGAATTAAAAGGTATTAGAAACATTTTTTTTTTGGATAAAAAAAAGGTGTCAAAAACACAGAATCTTAGTGCTTGACTACTTTTAAATTGCAAAATGAGTCCAAAATCTTGTTAAAATCCAAATAAATTAGACTTATTGTTCACTCTGATATTGAAGGAAAGTTAGTCATTATGCATGATGATGGTCTGCTGGTCTAATTTCAAGGCTTAATCAATCACTAATACAATCCCATGTTTTCCACACACACACACACACACAAAAAAAAGTTTTTACTTTAGCAACTTTAAAAGGATTTTCCTTAGGTGTTCAAACTTGAAATACTCTTCTATATTAGAAATACAAATAATTTTTTAATTAAAAAGAAATTCTCTAAACACGCGCTAATATTTATATAAACAGGTTAGAAAAACCAAAACTCATGGTTTTGTTGAAAAAAAAAAACTACCAAAACACCACTGTGGGTGAGAAAAAATCCTCCTAATCCAGAACATAGGTTTTTTGGTCCGCTTCTTTTTCTTGGTTTCCCATTTTAATTTTCTATCCCAATTTGGGGAGAAAATGTTTAGGAGGACCTCAAGAGAAAAAAATTAGGTCTCACCAGTTTTCCTTCGACCAATTCACCCAACAAAACATCCCAATAAATTTCTTTCCTTTCCTTTTTCCTTCTTTCCTAAAATCCACTAACAAACTCTTAAACAATTTATTTTCTTTAAATAATTATTTATTATTATTATTTCAACTACCACCATACTCTCTCTCTCTCTCTCTCTCTCTCTCTCTCTCTCTCTCTCTCTCTCTCTCTCTCTCTCTCTCTCTCTCTCTCGGATTGGAAAAATCTAGAAAAGAGAGTCAAGGCAAGAGTGGGTATGACAAAAGTGACAAACAAGTGAGGAAAAATATATTAAAATAGAAAGTGTGTAAATAATTGGTATGAGTGCTTACAGGTTGATGATGACAAAGAAGAATTAAAAGGTGTTAGAAACTTTAAGGAAAAAAAAAAGAGTTGTTAGAAACTTTTTTTTGATAAAAAGAAAAGGTGTAAGAAACATGGAATCTCAAAGCTTGACTACTTAAATTGCTATATGAGTCCAAAGTCTTGTTAAAATCCAAATAAATTAGATTCATTGTTCACTTTGATGTTGAAGGAAAGTTCCTCGTTATGCATGATGATGGTCTGCTTATCTAATTTAAGCCCATGTTTTTATTTTTATTTATTTATTTATTTATTTATTACTTGTAACAAGTCTTAATCATCTTCTTCTTCTATTTATTTATTTATTTTTGAATTTGTGGTTTCCTTACTCTTAATCTCACATTTTTTGTTTTTATTTTTTGTGTTTTGTTTTTATTTTTTCCGATTCTCTTCTTCTCTATTTTGAATTTAAAAAACAAAAAATACACTTGTACTATAAAGTTGTTACTATAACTTCTACCATATATCTTTTTTTTCCCTAAATTGCAACCCATTTACCAAAATAAAACATAAATAAATGTCTTCTTTTCCCCTCCCTTTGTTTCTCTTTGAGGCATTAACATATATTTGAGTATGACTTCA
This sequence comes from Quercus robur, assembly GCF_932294415.1. Taxonomy (NCBI): domain Eukaryota; kingdom Viridiplantae; phylum Streptophyta; class Magnoliopsida; order Fagales; family Fagaceae; genus Quercus; species Quercus robur. Next base: position 22,882,646 of record NC_065542.1, read on the forward strand.
ATGTGAGTGAAATCTCATATTGAATAACAATGACAAAAGTAGGTGACTACAATAACATAGTTAGGCCCAAAGGTCCCAAATTCACAAGTCTAAGGTTTTTTGGTTAAATGGTATCCTGTTAGGAACCCTTATATAAATAATAATTATTGTAATGTTGTATTTAGTTAGTTAGTTACAATTCCAAGTAGGTTAATATATTTAACACATGTTGGAATTATTAATAATGCACATGGGAAATAATAGAACCATTAGAATAAGGTCATATGAGCCAATAGAATAGTTTTATAGTTCTATAAATATCTATTAGTAATCGCATTTCCATCATTGAAGAATAAACCAACTCAATACTTAGTGCATTTCCTCTCTCTCTTAATATTTCTCTATGGAGGATGACTACCTCAAATTAAGTCAATTTCCTTACAATTACCATCGATTCCCCCATAATTCCTATCCATCCCCATTAGGAACCACCGGGTTCCTAACATATCCTTACATGTTTATTTGGAGCTAGTGTGTGTAAATATTTTTGTTTAAAGTCACATTTATTTATATTTTTGAGCTCCTTTTCCCTAATCTAGAGGGTCTAATTAATTTCCATTGCTAAAGGGTAGGGGTGTGTAACGAACCCGCCAACTAGCCAAAACCGACTTGACTCAACCAAACCTAACCCAATGGATTGGGTTGGTTTTTAGGGTTGGTGGGTTAGTTGGGTCATGATTTTTTTATTTTTATATTTTTTTTAACAGTGTGGGATTGGGTTGGGTTTAGGTCATGAGATTTACAGATCCACCTAACTCGACCCAACCCACCTATAATTAATATATTCTTAAAATTTAAAAAACATATTAAAAAATTATATAATTTTGTTACTTACTTTTTTGCCCCCCTTCCTAAATAAAACCCAAACTCTAAAATTTTCTCATATAGTTTGTGTTTGTTTGGTATTATGCTCGTGATTATTTGATTATAAATTTGCTCTAAGTTATTTTCATATAGTAATTAAAAAACTGTCCAACTCATGGGTCTACCTGACCTAACCGATCACGTGAGTTGAATTGGACCCCTGTGATGGGTTGGATTTTTTTTTTAACCCCCCATAATGAGTTGGGTTGAAAAAACTCATCAACGGGACCCATTAAAGTTGTCTCCAGCATACAATTAAGCTAGATTTCTACAAATAGCGAATCTAGAAAATTGTTACAATACAAATGAAACCCAAAAATACATAGAAATTTGTCATGAGAGATAAGTGAACACCAAACAATACCACTATCTTTCTTTTCTTCTCTTTTAGGAGGTGTTTCGTACACCCACTCAAACACACATTTTCAGTTTTTAAACAATATTATACGTATTTTCACACACATTTTCACTCACACGTATTTCCACACATGTTTATAAATAACAATACACATATTTTTAAGTGCATGTACCAAACACCCTCTTAACAGTTTATTTTTAAACCATGTTTCTCACTGACTTTTTAACTAGCTATTTTTCTTTTTTCTTTTTTCTTTTTTTTATTAAAGGAATAACTTTTTGACTTTCAGGGTCCGTTTGGATACAATTTATTTTGTTGAAAACTGAAAACACTGTAACAAAATAATTTTTAAATATGTGAATAGTACTGTGGGACCCATTTTTAATATTTTTTTTCTAAATAAAGTGGTTATGGGTCCTATGAGAAGAAGAAGAACAAATCCAAATTCATAGACCGGTTTTTCTGCATTCTTTTGGTAACTTAATGACTTTTTTTTTTTTTTTCTTTTCACACTAAGTGAGCGTTTGGATTTGCGTTTTCTCCTCACGTTCAGCGTTTGCGTTTTATTAACGCTGGGACCCATGCTACAGTAAAACAAAATAAACGCGTTTTCCTTTTTTTTTTTTTTTTTTTTTGATGTACGCGTTTCAACTTTTAGGAGACAAAGTGCACTATTCATGTACTATTCACGGGACCCATAACCATTTTATTTAGAAAAAAATATTAAAAATGGGTCACACGGCACTATTCACACGTTTAAAAATTATTTTGCTATAGTGTTTTCAATTTTCAGCAAAATAAAACTGAACGTGAGGAGAAAACGCAAATCCAAACGCTCACTTAGTGTGAAGAAGAAGAACAAATCCAAATTCATAGACCGGTTTTCCCGCATTCTTTTGGAAACTTAATGACTTTTTTTTTCTTTTCACACTAAGTGAGCGTTTGGATTTGCATTTTCTCCTCACGTTCAGCGTTTGCGTTTTATTAACGCTGGGACCCATGCTACAGTAAAACGCAATAAACGCGTTTTCCTTTCTTTTCTTTTTTTAATGCACGCGTTTTAGCTTTTAGGAGACAGAGTGCACTGTTCACGGGACCCACAACCACTTTATTTAGAAAAAAAATATTAAAAATGGGTACCACGGTACTATTCACACATTTAAAAATTAGTTTGCTATAGTGTTTTCATTTTTCAGCAAAATAAGCTGTTTCCAAACGAACCCTAACTTTATTACTTTTTTTTATATAAGTTTTTTTTATTTATCTTTTTGAATAGCTTTTTGACGAGTTTCAAACGAATTGGTAAAGATAATTTCCATGTAATGGTACTAGCCGTGTGAAATCTGTATCAAATCCTTTCTCTCTTACGCACCATCGTCAAAACTGATTGGACCTGTAAATAGTGCGGGGGAACGTAGACATTTTAAATAGAATTCTGAACCAGTTTGCAACTTGTAAAACAAAGAGCCATGGCATTGACTAACTTGAAAAAAGTGTTTTCCCTCTTTTCTCTGGTCGCGTTGGCCATCTTACATTCCTCATTCGATGTTGCCTCTCTTTCTGTGAATGAAGAGGCAGAGATGGATGCTCTACTCAATTGGAAAGCTAGTCTTCAAAATGGGACACAGTCACCCCTGCCTTCATGGATTCTCCTTCCTAATAATGCAACCAATTCTTTGAGCAATCAAAATACAAGCTCAAGCTCAAGCCCATGCAGTTGGTTCGGTATTTCTTGCACCCAAGCAGGAAGTGTTACTACATTAAACTTGACGAACTCTCGCTTGAAAGGTACGCTTCATGATTTTCCATTCTCATCTCTCCCTAGTCTTGCTTACCTTGATCTCAGCATGAATGAGCTATTTGGTACAATCCCTCTTGAAATTAGTCACCTCTCCAAACTCATATGTCTTGATCTGTCCTTCAATTACTTTTCGGGGGCAATCCCACGGCAGATTGGCCTACTGATCAATCTTGAGATCCTGTCCCTAGCTGAAAATCAGTTAAACAGCTCGATTCCTCCAGAAATAGGCCAGTTGAAGTCTCTCAATGCCCTTTCTTTGTATGCCAACAATCTCCGTGGCTCCATTCCTGCTTCTTTAGGTAATTTGAGCAACCTGATTGAGTTGTATCTCAATGATAATGTGCTTTTGAATTCCATTCCAGCATCTTTGGGCGATTTAAGCAACTTGGCTTATTTTGCCCTTCATAATAATCTACTCTCTGCCTCCATTCCACCAGAAATTGGAAACCTTAGCAATTTACTTGAACTTAATATATGTAACAATAGTTTAACAGGTCCCATTCCTTATAGTATTGGAAACCTTGAAATGCTAACATTGTTGCAAGTGTTTGAAAATCACCTCAACGGCTCCATCCCCCCAGAAATTGGAAATTTAAAGTCCATAACTACTCTTGATCTCTGCAACAATCAATTAAGTGGTACTGTTCCAATTTCCTTGGGTAATTTAAGTTCCTTAGAAGTTCTATATCTTCGTGAAAACCAATTTTCTGGTCCTATTCCTCAAGAGATAGGAAATCTCACAAAGTTGACTACGCTGGTGTTGAATACAAACCACTTTACTGGTTTTTTGCCTCAAAACTTATGCCAAAGTGGATCTCTCCAAGGTTTTTTTGCATATGACAACCATCTCATAGGTCCAATACCAAAAACCTTGAAGACTTGCATGAGTTTAATTAGAGTCCGCCTTCAACAAAACCAACTCTTTGGGAATTTATCTGAAGATTTTGGTGTTTATAGAAACCTGCAATACATGGATCTAAGTTACAATAGATTTTATGGTGAAATCTCTCACAGTTGGAGTAGGTGCCCGCAACTAGGCACCCTGCTGATTGCTGGGAATGGTATTGGTGGTGGCATACTACCTGAAATTGGAAACTTCACTCAAGTCCATGTACTTGATCTTTCTTATAATCGGTTGGTTTGGAAGCTACCAAAGGAATTTGGGAAGTTGACTTCTTTGTTGAAATTGAAGTTGAATGGAAACCAACTTTCTGGTGATATATCTCCAGAGCTTGGATCATTGACAAATCTTGAGATTCTGGATCTATCCAGTAATAGATTTGACAACTCGATCCCCAGAATTATAGGGAACTTTTTGAAACTACACTATTTGAATATGAGCAACAACAAGTTTTGCCATGATATTCCAGTTGAAATTTGTAATTTAGCTCAGTTGTCCCAGCTAGATTTGAGTCATAACTCGCTCGAAGGAAAGATACCTTCACAAATTGGCAAGCTTCACAGCTTGGAGATGTTGAATTTCTCCCACAATAACCTCTCTGGTTTTATTCCAATTGCTTTTGAAGAGATGCATGGTTTGTCATATGTGGACATATCCTATAATAAGTTGGAGGGCCCTCTTCCGAATACGAAAGCATTTCAAGATGCTTGCATAGAAGCACTACAAGGAAATAAAAGGCTGTGTGGAAATGTTACAGGATTGCAACCCTGTGTGGTAGGAAGAACAGTTTCAAAGACGGGACCCAAAATCGTTTTGTTAATCATTTTCCCTCTTTTTGGAACACTATCACTTGTATTGATGTTTCTTGGAGTTTTCCTCATTTTGCAAAGAAATAGGAAGGACCCTCATATAGATCAAACGACTAACACAGACAATGAGAAAGTGTTTTCAATATCAACTTTTGATGGAAAAGCAATGTACAAGGAAATCATTGAAGCAACACAGGGTTTTGATGATATGTTTTGTATTGGGAGGGGAAAACATGGAACTGTGTATAAAGCAACTCTAACATCAGGAAACACGGTGGCAGTAAAGAAACTCCAATCCTTGTGTGATGGTGAGATTGTACAACAAAAAGAGTTCTTCAATGAGATAAAGGCATTAACAGAAATACGCCACCGAAACATCGTAAAATTGCATGGCTTTTGTTCACAATCACAACACTCATTTTTGATTTATAAGTACTTTGAAAGGGGTAGCTTGGCCACAATTTTGAGCAGTGATGGAGGAGCAAAGGAGTTGGACTGGAATAAGAGGATGAATATCATCAAAGGTTTGGCTCATGCTCTATCTTACATGCACCATGATTGCTCACCACCAATTGTTCACAGGGACATATCAAGCAAAAATGTTTTGCTGGATTCAGATTACGAGGCTCATGTTTCAGACTTTGGCACAGCTAAGCTTCTTAATCGAGACTCATCCAATTGGACTTCATTTGCCGGTACATATGGATATGTTGCACTAGGTAATATACTTATTTCTTCAATCATTATAGAACATAGATTACATCAATACATTGGCATAATATTTTGCTTTTTTTGTAGAGCTTGCTTATACCATGAAGATAACTGAGAAATGCGATGTGTTTAGCTTTGGAGTTTTGGCTATTGAAGTGATCAAAGGAAGGCATCCTGGTGAAATCACCTCCATTCTATCAGCTTCATCCGTGGAGGAGAATATTTTGTTGAAAGATTTGTTTGACCTACGCATTCCACCTCCCATGCTGCAGGCTGAGAATCAACTAATACTCATCATAAAGCTGGCAATTGAATGCTTGCGAGCGAATCCAGAATCTAGACCAACTATGCACATGGTTTCTCGGGTGTTATCAAGCTAAAGTACACTTTCTTAGAGCCATCCACCGTCCGACTCTGACTAGGACAAGAAAGAACATGAAAGAATATGAATTTTATGGGGCACTATATTTTGTCAAATTTATGCTGCTGACCAGATCTTTAATTACGTACAAGTATTAATAATGTGCTGCTGGAAACACAGATTTAAGGGCATTGTGATTGTACATTTTTGATTGGCTATTTTGGTATATGCATAAATAATTCAAATGTAGTAAAAAAGAGATTAATGGTGATCTTTTTGTTTTAGTCATTTATATTCCAACTGAGGCATATAAAAGGGTAGATGGAAAAATTTTAGTTATAGTTTGCGCTTTGTTTGCAAGCCAATTGTCAATAACTGATGGTAACCATTCTTGTCTGCAAGATGTCATTGTCATTAGAGATAGATAGACCAAAAATTGTAGTTTAAAGAGCTATTGTGCAAGAAACTTGCTGAGTAATTTTATTGATTAGCCGGAATAAAATACATCAAGGTGCTCTATATACACTTGAAACAGAGCAAAAGAGACTAAGCAAAGATAGAAAAACGAATCTAACAACCTTCCTTACCGTTAAATACAGTATTAACGGAAATAACTAAGCCCACTAACTTCCAATTAGAGACTGACAGAAGGACTATTTTTGTGTGTTTTGTTTTTTCGCCAATGTGTATCAAGGACTTAAAGAATCACGTGATCTGCACATGTATAAAATATTACACTTATACGAACTGAAGTAGAAAACATCAATGAGCCTAAGCTACACGTCGCACAAGTCATCTTCTGCACATCTTCTTTAAATCCACTGGTTTAGTTGCTGGTTTAGCTAGATTTCTAACAAATGTACAGTGGATAAAGAACCTTATAGTGTCGAATTAGACCAAAATTGAAACGAACCTCAACATACACAATTGGGTGTGTGAGTTTGTTGAATTTGCTATTTTGTGGTGCATATCCATGCTATTAATCTATTGGCTAATCAATTAACTGGACTTAACTGTGGAAATTGTTTAAAATTGGTAATTAGCCGTAATTGGGGTCAAAACTCAAAAGGGAATTATTTTTCAATCAGAAAAGATCTACCTAATCTCTACAATAACATCTCCAATAAAAAAAAAAAAAAAATCTCTATAATAAATTGTGAAAAATATAATTTTTTTTAACCTCCTTATACTTAGCCTCTTTAGAAATTAGTTTAGTCAAGATTGCTACATAAAGTATTTATTTTAGGATAAAATTTGTCCCAACCACCAATAGAAAGATAACATTTATTCTTATGCACTTACCAAGACACATGCCATCTTCCCGTTGGTGGTTGGAGCCGAACATTTTCCTTTATTTTATTAAGGGAAAATTACAACTTACTCACTTGTGGTTTGGTTAAAATTTAGGTTGCCTACCTATGATTTAAAATTTAATATTTTACCTACCTGAGATTAGCCCAGTTAGATTTTCGTAACCCACCTTTGTTAAAAACAAAATTAAATATGCAATTTTATTTCACTTTTATGTCTCTCTCCTCTAAAAACACAAAAAATATAAAAATACAAGGTCAAATAAGATCAAAAAGAATCCAATGGAACACTTGTATCATGAGATACAAGATCAAATTAGAAGAATTGTAAATTCAATGATCCCATTGTATCAAATCCCTTCTTCCCAACCTTGCAATTCTTAGATCTCAGCATGAATGAACTCTTTGGTGCAATCCCTATTCAAATTAGTAAACTATCCAAACTCACACACCTTGATCTGTCATCTAAAATAAAAATGAACCTTAGCATACAAACTCAAAGAGGAAAAAAGAAGATGGAATCTGACCTGCACATCAGGAATATGTATAAATGTAAATGACAATATAGGAAGAAAAAAATTCCGTAGTTTTGTGGCTTAATGCTCTTGGGGTTTTCTTGCGCACAGACATGAAAAGAAAGAAAGAAGGCGAAATGAAATTTCAAGCATGCACTTTATAAATTGACAAAGAAATGCACCCAAACTTTCTATTAATATTTTGACCGCTAAGGGCCAAATAAGTATTGTTCATTAAGAGACGTCTCTTATATTACTGCGCACCCTTGGCACAATAGTCACTCTATAAATATAAGTGATTATGGAGTGTGGGGGGCAAGGCCTGAGGTTCAAGTTTTTAGTGGGAAGTTTTACACACACATATATACTTAAATTAGGTTAGAGTAGAATTTCTATCTTGTAAAAAAAGAAAAGAGACGTCACCCATATAATCACCAAATTACTTATGAAAATCAATGACAAGGTCAATTTGAAAATAGAATCAACATAAATGGCCAAAATGAATATTTTGAAATATAAAAGTTCAAAATAAAAATTATTTTTTTATACAAGATAGAAATTATATTTTATCATAATTTAAGTGTATATGTGTGTGAAACTTCCTTCTAAAAACTTAAACTTTAGCCCTTACTCTCCATACTCCACAAGCTATATTAGTAGAATGACCACTGCACTAAAGGTGTGTGCTAATAAATAAAAGACCTTAAACTTAAGCCCAAATGTGTACTTTAGTCTAACTAATAGATAACTACTACCTTAATTAATATTGGAGTGATCTTAGAAAATTATTCACTATTTTTTTTTTTTTTTGAGAAATAAGACCATGCATTCAATAAATCAACATAAACTTCTGTCAAACATTACAAGATTAATAACATCACTGCGATTACAAGCTTTCTACGCTGACATACTTGGACTTTGAACACATACACTTTAGATTAGAGCGTTTGGCGATTGCCCAAGCAAGAAAAAGTTTGTTTTTTCAAAATTTAAAAACAAAAAAAGTTTTTTTTTTTTTTTTTCCTTCCCTTTTTAAAGCCTTTCGAGTTTAATGGCTGGTTCCAGTTCCACACCCAAAGAGCGTTTATAGAGTTCAGACGTTACTATTTTCAACAGATTTCACTAGGCAAATTTGATTTCCAAACATCGCAAAATTAAGAAGCTGCCGTCAACTTCATAGTTTTATTTTCTTTATTCAAATAAATGACTTTTCAAATTGAAAGTAACAGAGACACATTAGGCTTTACGGTTATTTATTGGTATTTGGTAGTGACATTAAATGGGAATCAATCATGGCAGGGAGGACACGGCACCACTTTCCCCGAATGACCCTTGCTGCTAGGGTTTGCCGGAATTGGCGAGGGGGATGCCTAGGAGTTTTGATTTGAACAAAAATATTTCGCGGGCTTAACAAGAAATTGTATAAATCTAAAACCTATACATAAATAAAACCTCTAATTTACAATCTGATATATACTCTAATTAAAGAGGACATGAATTAAGGAACTCACTGGCTGGTGGGACTGGGAAGACGCTGTTTGGCGCGGCAACAAGAGAAGCATCGGGATTATGATATTTCTCGTGGAAGCTGTCTTAGCGTCCATTTTTCGCTGGAAGATGCACCAATTAACACTTCAAATGCTCTTTATTTATGCGATATACACTTCAAAAAGCATACCACTGTCTAAGCTTTCAGTCAAATTCAAAGAGGAAAAAAGAATATGGCATCCGACCTGCACATCAGGAATATGTATAAATGTAAATGATAATATAGGAAGAAAAAAGTTCCGTAGTTTTGTGGCTTAATGCTCTTGGGGTTAATTTTCTTGCGCACAAACATGGAAAGAAAGAAAGAAGGCGAAATGAAATTTCAAGCATGCACTTTGGAAATTCACAAAGAAATGCACCCAAACTTTTTATTAGTGAAGAATTTTTTTAGAGGTGAGCGTGACATTGCCCCATCAAGTTTCACAATTTCTATTATTACAAGCTTTTCGATCACGTTGATATACCGAAACACAGACACTATTACACTACTTTGTTAATTTCCAAAAAAAGTTAGAATTTTTTTTGACAAAATACTAATTTCTAAACTCCATTACATCAATGAACACAAACTAATAAAGACACTTAGCTATAACTTTTGTAGTCTTATTTTCTCTATTCAATTACGGAGTAGGTTAGAAACATTTATAGAGTATAGAAATTACTACTCTTTCCGAATATCACAATTCACACGTAAGCCATGGTGGTTGACATTAACAAATAACAATGAGATGGAATACTTTTCTCTCTCTCTCTCTCTCTCTCTCTCTCTATATATATATATATATATTTCCCGGGAAACATATTACGAACCTATTTTGAAAGGCAGGTTGCCACGCTGGGTCAGAGAGCTCGTAGGAATCATGCATTATTATATAGTTATTTTCATATTGTTTCTTTATTTTTTCAATTTGGCCCTTAAAATTGATTTTTTTTATATACCCTATTATCTATTTTTGTTAGTAAATTTGGTCCATCGCCATATAAATGACATCCCCTAAGACACGTACGTCATTCGTATAAATCCATTTATGCTAGTAATCCGACAATTAAGGGTCTGTTTGGATAGAACTTATTTTGCTGAAACTGAAAACTTATTGCTGAAAACACTGTAACAATTAAGTGGAAAAAACGCAGATGAAAAAAACCAAACGCGGGTACTGTAGCGGAACTGAAAACACTGTAGCATATAAATACCAAAATTGAAAACCCTTTTTCCCTTTCCTTCATTCACTCTTCTCTGGACCCTAGCTAACGCCTCAGGAGAGTTCCACACCCATCAGAACTTCCGAATGTCCCTTCTTACGCTGCTATTCGTAATTTCTCATCATCCGAAACCAAAACCTCCTTGATCTCCCAATTTCAATTTCAACATTCTAAACCAAAACCCTCTTTCTCAAACACTTTCACTTTCAAACCACCTCATAACCCTAATCTCTCTTTCACATCAACTAGGTTTAGGTTCTTCTCTTCTGTCAACAATGCTAACTTCGCCAGAAAGGTCTTCGACAAGCCCGCCACAGCTCTCTCTTCCGCTTTCTCTCGCTACCGCCAGGCCATTGGTTTGCAATTTGAGGCTTTCTTTAAGAGAAACTCTCTCTTTCTCTTTGGGGCCACTGCCGTTTTACTTTGTGCTTTGCTCTGGAGGATTATGTTCGGCATAGCTAATACCTTCGTTGGCCTCTTCGAAGGCATGGCCAAGTATGGCTTTCTCGCCCTCTCTTCTGCTATCGTCGCTTTTGCTGTAAGTTCCTTTTTCTTCTACAATAGACTCTAGAGATATCAAATCAATATTCATAGACTCACAGCCATAGCCCACCTGACCCATTCCTTCTTCCCCACAAAGCTCTTGAAACTTGTGAGGTAATGAATTACACAATCCCGTTAGCTGAGTTATTATTTGTTGGGTATGTGTTTATAATTTACACAATCTCAGGTGTCAAGAAATAAATAGCACCTAAAAGTTTGTTAGCTGATTATTATTTTTTTTTCGTAACATCCAGAGGAAATTTTTGGGTCAGATTGGCCTAATCTGGGTCAGATGACACTTTTTTTATTTATTTATTTATTTATTTTCTTTATTGTTGTCCTTCGGATTGTGAACCATGGATTCCTTGAGTGCCTACTTTTATAATTTTGTTTCCAAGAAGCAGCCCTATGTAGAAAATTTTACTCTCATATAGATTTAGCAGTTGCAATTCAGTCATGCTTTTAACAATTTTGCAACTGTCAACTAGCATGACAAGTTTTTTTTTTTTTTACTACAAAAAATTAGCATTCTTCCTTACCCTTTTGATTGCAAATGGCATCATAACTAAGCTGAATTGTCAGCTGGGAGTTTGCATGTGTTATTGTCTTACCAGCAAAATTATGAACTTGTTTGATATTAGTAGTTGATAATGAAATCTGTATATTCTTTTCTAAATCTTGAACATGGACCTTCAAGTTGTGACACAAATAGTTATGGTTACTAATGAAAGCTTTGTTTTAATTTCTGATGGTATATGTTTGGATGCAAGGGATTTATGGTTGAAAGTTTAAACCTTTTGCTGTTGATGTATAATTATACCAAGCACAGGGTTTGTGTCTTCATTGTTTTTATTTTTTATTTTTTTAAATTCTGTTTTAATTATTTGCTGTAAATTTGTTGGTTTTGGTTTTGCTCTTGAAAGCTGGGTTCATGAGAGTACCCCTGTGAAAATGGAAATTATGGGATCTATATCTGTTGTATGAATATGATTTGAAGGAAGTCAAGGGATTAGTCTGTAGCTTGATTATATTGCTGAGATGGCATGGTTGTTGTTGTTGTTGTTTCCTGATGGTGAGTTATTATCAGTCAGAATGATAATTGCACTTACCTTTATAGTTCTAGAAGTATTCTATTTGGTTCTAGTTATTATCCATAGGTAGGTGTTTTGGTAGAAACATCTTTGCTGAAATGATTACTTTCCTGCTGTTGTGTCAAGGAATTGTTTATACTGCAAGCAAAAATGCTGTATTGTATTAATTTTTTTCATATGGTGCGGGAAATTAGTGCTTTGTCTTATGGTTTTTCTGATGCTTTTTCTAATGTCATCCCTGCCCGTTTTAACTTTCTTGTGCAGTTAATTCATTGACATGAGTCGTCCACATGGTTTACCCCATCCCTTCTTCCGTTTTGGAAATCCTTCCCGGATGATATCACCCAAGGGTTGCAATTTGTCTAAAAGGCTTCTTTTACTGTTGAACAATTTTGAGGAAACCTTGGGTGGGAGGCTGAGAAAGCTTAACCCAACGGACCAGGTTACGAACTCAGCCAAAGGGAAGGTTTTACTGCGTGCTATGTATGGGGTTAAGGTGGAGATGGTATTTATCTACAGTGTCTTTTCTTCACCTTTCTCTGGTTCTGCAATAGAGTTGTTTGATTTGAATGTTGATGACAAAGGGTTTTGTGGGCTCAAGCTTTTACTAGTTTGCAAACTAGCATTAATAGCGAAATTAGAAATTTATATTCAAGTGGAAGATTTACAGTTTTGAAAGAGCTCGAAGCAGTTGATACAAGTGTAAATAAATTGTATCCCATGATCCAAGGTGGTGTGGACCCTATTAAAGTGGAAGCATTCCTTGTCATCCGTTTCAGATTTGGCAAGGAGAGCAGAGGGACTTCCATAGGGACTATAGATCTTCTTACAAAGGAAGTTGATGGCTTTTTTCATGTAGTTTTAACTAGGCGTGATGCTTTGTGTAAGGTTGAATTTATTCAACCATCTAATTGGCTTTATTCCGTGCCAAATTTGCTTGTAATTCAGCATTTAGTAACCCTGTATTTAGGTGGGATTGTTGTAAGGGTAGTGAGTGAGATAGTGTGAAGATTGCTCAAGAGTGTGCAAGAAAACAGAGAGTCGCGGCTGGGACTCGCGGCTGGACTCGCGGCTTCAACCCGCCAGAATCTGCACACGTGCCAAGCATGCTGGAAGATGAACAGTCATGCTAGCTGGAGCACTACAGGACAAAACAGGACAACTGGCCATACGGTTAACTCGCGACTGGAACTCGCGACTTAGTCAAGCCGCGAGGTCAAGCCGCGAGCCACCCCTGTTTTGGAAAAACCTGACGTTTCGCATTCCACTCCTCTTTAGTATAAATACCCTTTTAACCCACGATTGAAAGAGAGCTTCCAGAGAGAATTTTGAGAGAGAAACCCTAAAGAAAAACCAGATTGTTTTACCCACAATCTCTACCTTAGAGTCTCATCAAAATCCCTCACTCTCTTCCTCTCCATTGTCAAATCCTTGAGAGGCCTTTATACCAAACCTGGTTCTCACCATTATCATCTCTGTGAGACAGACGTTTGGAGTTCTGGGAAGCAGTTAGGAAGGAGCCAATATTCATTGGTTGATGCTACGGTGTAGTAGCGGAATCCGGAAAGCTAGAAAAGAAAAAGGTTCGGCGCAACCTCGTTGGAGCAAGAAGCTTGGAGGGCTTAGGTGCATTGGGTAGATTAGGCTTGGAGGGTCTATTGCTGTCCTTGTATCCCAACTGTATTTTCTAGTGGATTGATTACCGCTTGGAGGGCGGCGGAGAGGTTTTTCGCCGAGGTCTTCGGTTTCCTCTTCGATAACATATCTGGTGTTATCGCTGTGTTTGCATCTTCCTTCCTCTCTATCTCTGCCTTTACATTATCTGCTGTGGTTTATTTTGTTGTGGCTTAGATAGTTGTTTAATCAATACCATGTTATAGCATATGTTAAGTTTCCGCACACTATTGTTTAACATATTGCGTGTGTTGATTAAATTGGTTTTTGGGGGTCTAAACGTTCAAAAGTGTTTTTGTACACGTTTTTGAACTTTCAATTGGTATCAGAGTGGGTACACATCTGTTTGGTTTTATTACCATTGTGTGATCCTTGACTCCCTTTCTTTTGAGATGGATAGGTCTCAATCCCTTAATGCACCTCCATATTTTGATGGAAGTAACTATGCATTTTGGAAGGTTCGTATGAGAGCCTTTTTATGCTCTATTGATGAATCCGTGTGGGATGCTGTTGAGATGGGTTGGACCAAACCTGAAGCAGCCAAATCCACATGGGATAAGGCAGCACTTACTGCATCTAATGCTAACAGTAAAGTACTAAATGCTATTTTCTGTGGTGTGTCTCCAGATGAATTTCACAGGATTTCTCACATTATTATTGCCAAAGATGCATGGGAGATTCTGGAAACAACTTATGAAGGCACGAAGAAGGTGAAAGATACCAAGTTACAAATGCTGACCACTCGGTTTGAGGAGCTCAAGATGAGTGAGGATGAGTCTTTCGACTCGTTCTATAGGAAGTTAAATGAAGTGGTTGTCAGCAAGTTTAACTTGGGGGAGAAGATGGAGGATTCTAAGATTGTAAGGAAGATCCTTCGATCATTGCCAGAAAGCTTTCGTGCCAAAGTAACAGCCATTGAAGAGAGCAAGGATCTTGACGACATCAAGGTTCAGGAGCTGGTTGGTTCTCTACAAACCTATGAAATGTCACTGCCAAATCAACGGAAGGGTAAATCCATTGCTCTAAAGACTGTTAATGAGAAGGTGGAAGATCAAGGCTCTTCGGGAGAAGATATGGTGGACAAGGATGTAGCCTATCTTGTTAAAAATTTCAAGAAGTTTTTGAAATTCAAAAACAATGGAAAATTTGATGATAAGAAAAAATTCCAAAATTCTGGAAGAGAGAAGAGGGATTTCCAAAGGAAAGATGGAAAAGAATCCCAATCCACACAAGGTGTTACTTGTTTTGAATGCAACGGGCATGGACACTTCAAGAGGGAATGTCCTAACTATTTGAAATCAAAAGGCAAGGTGTATGCCACGACCTTGAGTGATTCAGACTCGTCCGACTCAGAATCTGAAGAGAGCTGTGATGGAGAAGGGAACTACTCAGCTTTCATGACTATTGCTCATGTTGAGTCTTCGGATGAATTGAATTTGCTTGTTCAAGACCTTGGAGAACATAGTGAGGATGACTCACTAGGAATTGTTGAAGAATCGGAAGCTGAAGAAGAAGAATGCACTGCAACTCTTCAAGAAAATTACAACTCACTTTTGGAGAAATCTGGTGAATACACAAGGGTAGCCAAGGCTGCTGTGAGAAAGATGAAGAAGGCTGAGGGGGACTACAAAAGTCTCCTAATCCGATATAGGGAGGCCAAATGCGAGATTGAAACCCTTAATGGTGAGCTGTCCGAAGCCTACACTAAAGTGAGATTCCTTGAGAATGAGGTTGTTCAAGCAAATGCAAAAATAGAGAGGGTCACCACCAAGAAGCTTGATGATGTTATATCATCTCAAAAGAGCTTCTCAGACAAATCCGGACTGGGATATACCGGAGGAAGTAGCTCAACTGGAAATGTCACTAAAGAAGTGAAGTTTGTGAAGTCCAAAGATCCAGTTGTAGCTGACTCTACTAATGTGAACCTCGAGGTGGAGGAGAAGAAGAATGTGGTGGACCAACGGATGCTGAATCATCATAATCAGTATGTGGGCAGGTCTGAGTCTCGTGCCAAGTCACGTCCTCGACCACAAAGAGGTCCTAGAGGAATGTATGTGTGCCATTACTGTGGACTTCAAGGGCACACTCGACCAAATTGCCAAAAGCTGAGAGCAAAGAACAGTGCTATTCCTCAAAGGTCAGGAGGACCAAGAGTTGATAGGAGAACGTGGGCAGGGGATCAACCTAGAGAGCAAAACGGAGATCCCGGAATGATGAACGTGATGAAGATGATTGGTGCATTCACCAACTGCTTGGAAAGCTTCTCACGAAGGTTTGAAAGCCCTAACTCCCGTACCCAATCCTCTAAGGAAATCACCCCAAACGCAAGTGTCGTGTGGGTGAAAAGGGGTACTCATGCATAAGCATTACAACATGTCCATGCATTAATACTTCCTATGCTTTGTGACTATGGTTGTTTGATATGCTTGTTGTTTTTGATTTTGTTTGTTTGTTTGTGAATTTTTCTTAATTGTGTTTTTATCAATCTTTCTGTTTCTTGAGTCAAAAATCCAAAATTACATAAAAATTTGAAAATCAAAAGGCTTGATTGACTTTGTTGAGTTTTTGTCTTAAAACTCGTTTTGCCGTGTACCTTTGTGCTAATGGCTTTGTGCATTTTCGAACATTACTTGTTTTCATGCACTCATATCACTATGGGAAAAATCTTGAAATCTATGTGATTGTTGTAAATAGATCTTCAAACTTGTCATGAATGATTAGTGAATGGTTATGTTGATCTTGAAACTTGCATAGACTTGTGTCTATATCTCTTCCCACTTTTTATTTTTTTTGCTAAAAAGAGCTCACTAAATGTAAATCTCCAAATGAAAAGAGATATTGAGCTGCAAAAGCCTGTCGCACATTCTAGTATTTGACTAGGAAAAAGGGTAAGCGACTTTATATTAAAAGTGAAATTTCTTTCAAAAAGGCCAAAGTCCTATTCTTCAAAGAAAAATGTTTTTTTTTCTCTCACAATGAGAGATGATTGCCTCAAAAGATCAAATGTTATGGCTGAAAGTGGAGTCAAATGAAAGGCTCCAAGTTATGTT
Organism: Quercus robur; assembly: GCF_932294415.1. NCBI lineage: Eukaryota > Viridiplantae > Streptophyta > Magnoliopsida > Fagales > Fagaceae > Quercus > Quercus robur. Next base: position 22,899,424 of record NC_065542.1, read on the forward strand.
ATCAAGTTGTGTGGGAAGTCATATATTCATATTTCTATAATTGAGATTGGTCACATGATCTAGTGCTAATTGTGTATGCCTTGGTTGAATTGATCATTGAAGCTTCACATTAGACAAAGGACTATTTCATTGTTGATATCCACACACAACACACAAGTTTATGTTTGATAAATGCCATATTCATTTGTGTAATTGTACTTGATAAAATGCGTTTTCACATACTCAATCTTTGTTAATTCAAGCACAAAAAGATTTTTGAGTGTTTTAGGTGTTTTTGGAAAGTGTTTTGCTGAAAAATCTGAAAATTTCAAAAATACAGTTTTGTCCTGTTTTGGCGGCTCAGTCGCGGGTGTGTCAAGTCGCGAGCATCAGTCGCATCTTCGCTGGTCAGTTTTGGCGACTTGTTCGCGAGTGGAAGGTCCAGTCGCGAGATTCACTCAGAGATTTTCGCGGCTCAGCTCGCGACTCACTCGCGGGTAGACCTTCCAGTCGCGAAAAACACTTAGAAAATTTTTTCAAAATTTTCCTCTTGAGTGCTTTGGCGGCTTGAGCTGGCGACTGTGTGGCGACTTGAACCAGTCGCGAAAATCGCGTGTTTTGCAGAAACAGGAGCAGTTTTTAAACTTTTTCAGTTTTTCCCTCGAATTTTTGTGACTGTTCATCTTCTCTCTAAACACTCTCCCTCCCAAACACTCCGTGCTCCCTTTTCCAATCTCTAGTGTTGCATCCTTACAGCCCAAAATCGTCGAATTCCAGGTTGGGGTTTTCTGATTTTCACTCTTTTCTACTTGATTTTGTGCTTTTACCCTTGATTTTTCGCATTTGATTGTGTTTTTGAAATGGGTTTGTGGTTCGGTCTCTGCTTTTTGTTCTTGCTTAGCTTGTGGATTCTGTTGTTATAGGTTGTGTTAATGATAGTCTTTGTCCTATTGCTCTTGTGCTTAGCTAAGTATTCTTTTCATTTCATTCTGAACTTTGAGCTGTTGAGATGTTACTATTGGTTCTGTTGAAATTGTGTGTTTTCCTTTGCAAGATGTGCATGTCCTAGTTTGATAATCTGTGGGAAGACTCTGTTAGGTTCAATATATTGTTTGTTTGTCATATCATTTTTTTCTTAAATCTGCCTCAATGTCCTTCATCTGCCTTCAGGATAGCTTCACCATGTTGTTCATGTGTTTCCTATCCTAGGCTTGGGTTATCCATATGTTTGAACTAAATTGCTTGCTGTTTAAGTGGTTGAAGTTCACTTGTTTGATTGATATCTCTCTCTGTTAACTACATGGTACTGACTGGTTATGCGCATATATTGTTATATGTTGTTGTGGCCTTTTCTGATTGTTCACAGATGGCTCCTTCACCTCAGAAGAAGAAATCTACTGCGAAGAAGGCTGACAAAAGACTTAAGATGGATCCTAGATTGTTTAGGTCTGTTCACCATTTTGAGAGATACAAGGATAACTTCTTGAATGCAGGAATCATTCAAGAGAGATTTGTGGATTTGGACGATCTAAGGCAAACTTTTATTCCCAGTTGTTTTGAAGGAAGAGGATGGGACAAACTTTTGAGTGATTTCCCTTTGGTGTGTGAACCTCTGATTAGAGAATTTTATTCAAATGCTGTGATAAAGGAGAATGAGTTAAATTGCTGGGTTAGAGGGAAAGAATTCATCTTGGATGCACATGTCATAGATGATGTACTAGGGCTTGAGGGTTTGGATGATGAGGAGTTTGTCAATTTCAAGGATAGGAGTGTCTCTATTGAAACAGTTCAACAGAGAATAGGTGGGCAGAGAGAAGGGAAGTGTTTGAATACCACTGCCTTTCCAGTGGACATGAGGGTTCTAACCATAATCATGATGTTTAACCTTTATCCTATTAGGAAGTTGACCACAATCAATTGTGCTAGAGCAATTTTTCTGATGGATCTCAAAGAGAAGAACTTCATAGATATAAGTTCCCACATCTTTGACATCATTGTGGATGAGACAAGAACAACATCTAGACCAAAACTGATCTTTCCCAGTCTCCTAATGAGGATATTTCGAAGGAAGGGTGTTCAAATTCCTCAAGACATCAGTCACATGTCCACACCCTCTGCAATCAACAAACTTACCTGCAAAAGGATCAGTGTTAGGCTTCCAGGAGAAGAAGATGAAGGTGATGAAGGAGAGGAAGTCCCAATGGAGACTGATGCAGAGGCAGCAGGGCATGCATCCACCTCAACACCAAGGAGGAGTGGCAAGAGGTCCAGAGCTTCAACTTCTGCAGATGCACCTCCAGATGCTTTCCAGATCATTCTGGAAAGGCTTGATGGGATCAGGGCAGTCCAGACTGAGCATTCTGACAGAATGAGAGCCATGCAAGACCAGATTGATGTCTTGGCTGCTACACTTGACAGCTTCACAACTCAGCATGACCAGTGACCCTTTGGCCATTCCATGTCAAAAAGGGGGAGAAAGTCCATTGATAATTGAAGCAGAAAAGCAGCTTTTGAGGGGGAGTAATTTGTTGAGGGGGAGTAATTAGTGTTTTTATGTTTTTTTTTATGTTTTTGATACACTGTGTTTTGGTGTATAACTGTTTCTAACTTTCTTCATATACTCTTGGATAAACTTTTATATATGTTTGATGTTGTTATTCAGGTATTTGTTAGTTTGTACCCATATGCTTTTGTAAGCTTTGAGGGTTTATGTTTTATGCATAGTTTGTAGGCCTTGTGGTATGTACCATGCTTAAGTGCAGCCTTTATGCTATGTGAAATCAGTATTTTAAATCTAAATGTTCAGCATTGTGGTTTATGTACTGTCACTCTTGTGCCCTTGTAGGATTGTTCCTAGATGCATATGCCTTGTGTGCTATGCATTGGTTGAGTGTTGTACATACAAGTGTCTTGCCTTGTGCATGTTAACTTGTATGTCCTTGTGTTCATTCCAAGTGTGAATGAGCACTGTGATCACTACCTTGTGGTGTTCACTTGGTTGATCAAGCCATGGTTTGTTCATTAACTCCATCTTATGCTTGATCTCTTTTTGCCTGTTTCATATGCATTAATAATTTTCTGCTTACAATGATCATGGTGTATTGTTGTGTTTCAGGAGTTTATGTTCATATGATTCAAGTGCTTCACAGCTTCTAGAATTAGGTGTGAGTGAGTTTTGATCAACTGTTCCCAACTCACATGTTAAGTCTAGAGTCTGTTTTAGGGTTTTGTCACGGAATAGCCAAAGGGGGAGATTGTAAGGTTGAATTTATTCAACCATCTAATTGGCTTTATTCCGTGCCAAATTTGCTTGTAATTCAGCATTTAGTAACCCTGTATTTAGGTGGGATTGTTGTAAGGGTAGTGAGTGAGATAGTGTGAAGATTGCTCAAGAGTGTGCAAGAAAACAGAGAGTCGCGGCTGGGACTCGCGGCTGGACTCGCGGCTTCAACCCGCCAGAATCTGCACACGTGCCAAGCATGCTGGAAGATGAACAGTCATGCTAGCTGGAGCACTACAGGACAAAACAGGACAACTGGCCATACGGTTAACTCGCGACTGGAACTCGCGACTTAGTCAAGCCGCGAGGTCAAGCCGCGAGCCACCCCTGTTTTGGAAAAACCTGACGTTTCGCATTCCACTCCTCTTTAGTATAAATACCCTTTTAACCCACGATTGAAAGAGAGCTTCCAGAGAGAATTTTGAGAGAGAAACCCTAAAGAAAAACCAGATTGTTTTACCCACAATCTCTACCTTAGAGTCTCATCAAAATCCCTCACTCTCTTCCTCTCCATTGTCAAATCCTTGAGAGGCCTTTATACCAAACCTGGTTCTCACCATTATCATCTCTGTGAGACAGACGTTTGGAGTTCTGGGAAGCAGTTAGGAAGGAGCCAATATTCATTGGTTGATGCTACGGTGTAGTAGCGGAATCCGGAAAGCTAGAAAAGAAAAAGGTTCGGCGCAACCTCGTTGGAGCAAGAAGCTTGGAGGGCTTAGGTGCATTGGGTAGATTAGGCTTGGAGGGTCTATTGCTGTCCTTGTATCCCAACTGTATTTTCTAGTGGATTGATTACCGCTTGGAGGGCGGCGGAGAGGTTTTTCGCCGAGGTCTTCGGTTTCCTCTTCGATAACATATCTGGTGTTATCGCTGTGTTTGCATCTTCCTTCCTCTCTATCTCTGCCTTTACATTATCTGCTGTGGTTTATTTTGTTGTGGCTTAGATAGTTGTTTAATCAATACCATGTTATAGCATATGTTAAGTTTCCGCACACTATTGTTTAACATATTGCGTGTGTTGATTAAATTGGTTTTTGGGGGTCTAAACGTTCAAAAGTGTTTTTGTACACGTTTTTGAACTTTCACTTTGCTATGTAATGGTACTCTGTGACCCAAAGCTAGGTTGCTACATATGTAGAAAGAGTACAATCTTAATTATATTGAAGCTATACTCTCTCCTGTATACAAACGGGTTTTATGTTTTCTAGTATTGTTTATCTCTTGTTCAAATAAGATTGGGGTCTATTTATAAGTTTCCTGTAATCTTGACATCTACTGTTGCAATACCCATGAGTTTCACGTGTAACGATTATATACAAATGCATACTGCAATGGTATTACAATCAAGTTTTGTGAGCCCTCAATTGTGCTTACCAACAGTATAACAAAAAATGGTAATACAATATTGAAGTTTGTGAACTGTCCAATTTGGTCCCCACAAACAAAATTTCCATAATGTCAATGGTATTTTCAACCACACTAAATTTCTATTGTGACAAAAATAATAGTCAACATACTCAGTTATCGTCCGCACATATCGATGCTGTGATATTGTCACGAACTTGTTTCATCTCAGGTTCGTCCAAGATTGAGATTGCATGTGCCTCAGCATCGTAATGACCTCTCTCACTACGTCCAGATGTGCCCCCTGTATATCTGGAACTATTAACATTATTATTTATCTCATGTGCTCTAACGAAATTGTGAAGAACCATTGTAGCAACAATGATTTTCGATTGACTATGTATACTCTTCCCTGGCATATTTCTCAAAATTTTCCATTTATTCTTCCAAACTCCAAAAGTTCGTTCTATGACCGAACGGAGTGACAAATGGAGATAATTAAATCTTTCCTCTGGACGATGCAGCACTTCATAAGGCTGAAATTCGGGGATGTGGTACCTCTCCCCCTTATATGGTGCAAGGAACCCTTTCCTCATAGGGTACCCTGAATCAACAAGATAATACTTTCCTATAGATGAAAACATTTATTACATTAGCATTTTCACTACATTAATACATACTTTAATACTGTAATTAAACTGCATATTTACTAACTAGCTGGAGCTTTTGGAAAGTTGTCGCTCTCATTATTGAGACAGCTTAAAAAAATCCTCGTGTCATGCACTGACCCTTCCCACCCTACACATGCGAATGTGAACTTCATGTCAAAGTCACACGCACACATGCAATTTGTTGTGGTGATCCCCTTCCTGTTATAGTACGGGTGTTGCTCTTCATCTGGTATGATCACGGGGATGTGGACCCCATCAATTGCACCAATGCAACCCTAACCAGTGCAACAAAAATCAAATGTGAAATTAAATACATGGTATAACCATAAAGATAATTTGAATAAAATCAAGTGAAGATACCAAATTCAGAAAGTACCTTAAAATGTGGCCAATATCGACTTGAATGCTGAATATGTTTTGGCACGTCCTGAAATGTACGATCAGCAGGCTTGATAATGTTTGGTGCCATTACGGTGGCTAACAATTTAACTACCGTGGTCACGTGTCGATGCACTGTCTCACCCGAGTGCTGAAATCTTTCTTGTACCCATCTATTACCCTCGGCATGACCAAGTACCATCAATGTCATTGCCAAAGACTCTTCCAAGCAAATTCTTCTGATACCGTTATATCCATACTGGCGCAATGTATTACATAGTTGTCCAAACACATGGCTTGACATTCTAAAATTTCTTCGACATTTCTCCTTATTTCCAATTAATGTATACTGTACCCATTCATACCCACTTTGTATATTCGTATGCAATGGTATTTTAGTCATATAGGTCTCCACGTAAAATGCACATGAACACCCTGCTATATATGCTGCGAGTACAATGTCGTCGCTCAGGTAGAAGTCATTGTCCCTGCATATGTACAAATACTAATGTGATACTATAATACATAGGTTAGTAAACAAAAAAAAAAAAAAAAAAAAAAATGTAGGCTAAATTAACAATCCTAAGCATATGCTTTCATGATTTCATCTAAGATTTCTTCAAATTGTATATTCACATCTAGAGGGGAAAGTATAGAAACTTACTGGTGCTGGGAATCAGATGAGTCGTTTAGCAAATCCATCCTTTTGTATACCTTGAGTCTACATTAATGCCTATTTCTCCTTGTATATCCCAACACAGCCAAAGAAACTCTCAACACTTAGGTGGAAGTATAAAATATTGAAATACATATATTTAATTAATTATCTCTACTTGCTTACATATATATATATATATATATATATATATATAGAAGTTTCCCAAAATGCATAAGCAAATTGATTTAAAACATTGAAATACAAAACCAATTCCATTGAACATCATGTCAGATATTAATACTTGAGCATTAGTAGAATAAGTAAAGCATGAAATGGAAGCCTTACTCCAATAATCAAACAATTGCATATAAGCATGAAATGGAGGTCTTACTTCCCTTGTTTTACATAAGTGTTGTAATTACTACTGCTGCAATGATATAAAATAAATTTATACAATGGGATGGATGTGGAGGGTAGTAAGGCGATGAAATTACTAAAATAATTCCACATTATAAGCATAATATATTACTTTGTAATTCTTTCACTGTCCCTAATTTTAACCCAACAATAACTGATGCTTGGAAAAGGCCCATATATCATGTATTTCGAATAACAGACCTACAGATGCTTTTCAGTGTCATCTATTCAATGGTGTAGAAACAAAAACATTGGCATTACTTTAGATTAATAACTATATACAAAGATTGAACTCAACCTGCATAGCTCTCTCCTGTAATATAAAAGTCCCTTCCTTTGAACTGAGGAAATCACTCAAGGCACTTCAATAAAAATGCTAGAGAGTACTCAGCTGCAAACCAGAAAATGATGAATTTAAGGTACAAAAGCTAGCAACAATAATAAACTGTTCAAAGCAGAAACACAAATTTCTTGTATCAATCATATATCCACGCGAGCAATTTCACTAGCAATTTTGAGATCATATATCCACGCGAGCAATTTCACTAGCAAAACTATTTGATTGGAACACTTGTTTTAATAATATTCTAGACAAGTTATTTTTTTAGTTTTTATGTTACCACGTAAGAAAAAACTGAAAGAAAATTTAATTCTTTGGTGGATAGGTAATATATTCCACTTCTTCTTCTTCTTGTCTAAATTTTGCATACATGCTAAAATACCACAATTTTCTTTGAGAATAAATTTCATTTAAAAAATATATATTTCTACCCAGTTCATGAATAAAATAAAACTTATTCTATTATCTTTTCAAGAATACTCTCTATGGCAAACATAAGGATATTGCAACTTAACTAATAAAACATGTGGAATAAAATTATTAGTTGAGAGTGTAGGATAATATAAGGTCTTGGCACTTAATTTTAAAAATTTATCAATCAACATGCTTAGTTTACGTACTTGGCATTTACACATTGACAAGGCATATTTGGTGCAAAATACTATTTTTTTCTTTTGAGTTTTTTTGCGCTTATATATATATATATATATATATATATATATATATATATATAAGTTAAGTAGTTTCTCAAAAAAATTATTAAATTTTAAATGCTAAGACATAAAATTATTTCTATTTTGATACAAAAAATAAAAATTAATTATTTTTAAACTTTTATTTAGGTGGAAGGTTGAATGAATCAATTCATTAAAATTTTTGCTTCGGTGGATGGTTAAATGAATACTTATGCCCCTTTGAAAGAAAAGTGAGAAATTAACTTGCCAATTACCAATGGATATGCCTGGTGTTTCTCAGCTTGTATCTTCCCATGCATTATTCTGGATCATGTTCTTGCAGAAGGATGCATAGTAGACATTGCCAATATTTTATATTCATAATAGCTCTGTCTATTCATTAATGGACTAGATCCACTCCATGCCTCTTATTGACCAAGTATAGTTGACTGCCTTTTTTTGCATTAGGAGCCAAAGGCTAAACCCTTACTGCACTTCATGCCAAGGTAGCTAGTATCCTAGGACTGTTTAAAGGAGACATTGTTTTCAATGTTTAAGATCTGGTTTAAAACTCTAATGCCTCATTATCAACTTCCCTAAACATGTTCACCTAAATCGGGTATCAATCATATATTGCCACAGTTTTGAGATCAAGAAATACCCATTTGTAATTGTATCAATCATGAAAAAAAAAAAAAAAAGTGTCATTTTGTAGAGTCTAACCAACTCTGATATGGTGCTTCACTATATAGGACATGTAGCATCAATAAAAACATAACTTAAGAACTCACTAACCTACTCATTATCAATCACCTGATGCAGCATGTGATGCACCCCCTGATGCAGCAGCTGATGCAGCACCTGATGCAGCGACTAATGCAGCACTGATGCACCCCCTGATGCAGCACCTGATGCAGCACCTAATGCAGCGACTAATGCAGCACTGATGCAGCAGCTGATGCACTCTGATGCAGCACCTGATGCAGCGACTAATGCAGCATTGATGCACCCCCTGATGCAGCAGCTGATGCACCCTGATGTAGCACCTGATGCACTCTGATGCAGCACCTGATGCAGCGACTAATGCAGCCTTGATGCAGAACCAGAAAAACAACCACAAGACATAGAACTTGCTTCAATGATATATATATATGCCATGACTTCTTCTTGCCAAACATGAACGACCATCATCAAAGTTTACCACAAATAACAATGCATAACCATCAAAAATACAAAAAAGATAGCTAAAAGAGGCATTGGGAAAACATATATAAATATACCCAAAAGTTGACATAGAAATGATAAATTTTGTTTTACATACACAGCCATGGTAAGCTTTAGTTTCTACCAATAAAAAAAAAAAGAAAAACAATGGTCCAACAAGTACAACACTGAAAATACGATTACTACACCAAGCCCGTGTTCCTATCGAGACAATTTTCTTTCCTTCAGTCAAAATGGAATTCAGGGTGCCTTTAGTACTCTTTTTCTAGCCACTTCAGTTGGATATCCTTGTCATCGCCAAGGGCAGGAAACATGTGCCTACCCCACTCTTTTTCCATGAAGTAGATGGTGCTAAACAGATTAAGGTAATGCCCCGAGTACACCCCTGGAAGACTCAACACCATGTCCAAAATGGCTTTAACCTGAGTAGTTGCTGTGGAAGCAATATCCTTACGTGTACTTCCACTTCTACTCTCAACAATCACATTTGAGATGCTCTTTAAAGAGTCGGACATCTCTTGCGCAACTGAATGCCTTTTTTTTTTTATTTCTTGTACATTGGCTTGTAAAGGTGGACACTGGTTGCCAAGCCTTTCCCCTTACTCACTGCTGGTTCTGCCCTCGACAATGATGGACTATCAACCTCCATTGCGTCAACATTCACAAACGGTTCACATTGGGGGTCAACAAATTCTGTGCTATCAGCAGAGTCCACAGAACCTTCGGTGGTTTCCTTTGGTAATTGACAGCTCGTGCAGAACGCATTTTTCCCCGTTGCAACCGTGCCTCCATACATGATGTTTAGGTAGTCACGATTCGACAAACCTTTATTTTTAAAGGTTTTTGCAAGGGGACATGCCTACGTGTGGACAACTAATAATTAGAACACAATAATATAGTTGTAGACAATAAAGAATTTCATAATTATGTAATGTGAACTAACCACAATCTTTTGAGTCCACCACTCATCAAGGGCCTCAAGCATCCTAGTTCCCAGGTCATAACCCAACCCAGTCTCATTGTCAAAACACTGGTTATAATCCCTCCACCCTTTTTTCAGATGATCCCATTTGTTCTTAATCTGAAGTGGAGTCACCACTTTTCCCATGTTACCCAACTGTTCAATCACGTTGTCAACCCCAAGTTTGGTCAGAAATCCTCCTTTCCTCTGGCCGGCTAGGACTTGAACAGCACATAATTGACAAAAGGCTTGTAGTTCCTTAGGGTCTTTCCAGCCAGCTCTCTGATCATTACTACCACCATCCTTCAATTTCTCCTTAACCATTTTTCCTAGAACTTCCTTCTACACTCATTGACGCATTTCAACAAGCAGTCCGTGTGCATAATCATAACTAGTTAGGCAAAATGAAAACTAAACTCACACATATATCCAAATACAACAAAGGTTTACACGGAGGATCAAAGAACCTACTTTCATACTGTCTTGGAAAACACATAAAAAAAAAAACGCACAAACATTAAACACAAACAGATCAGATAAAACCATAGATTGATGAAATGCCTCATTGACACATTTCAACAAGCAGTTCATGTGCATAATCATAATCAGTTAGGCAAAATGAAAACTAAACTCACACATATATCCAAATACAACAAAGTTTTACACAGAGGATCAAAGAACCTACTTTCATATTGTCTTGGAAAACACATAAAAAAAAAAAAAAAAGGACGAACATTGAACACAAACAGATCAGAGAATCACACAGATCAGAGAAAACAATATAACTACACCAACAGATCAGAGAGCATTTTAATTTTAATGACTCTTACCGGTGAATGTGGAGACCCACAGCGGCGGCAACGGTGTCCACAGCGGAGAGGAGATTCACTCGAGTGAAGGAAGAACAGGGGGGAATGGTTTAGAGAGGTTCGGCTAATGGGTTTCTGAGTTCCTTTCCTTCTCTGTTTTGATGGTTTTGTGGTTTGTGGGTAGGTGCAAAGCATTGAAGACGACTCGGACGGAGCAACAACCAGCATTGAAGGCATTGAACCAAGGTAGTTGAGAGAGAGAAGAAAATAAAGCTTTCAGGTTTGTGAGAGAGAGAAGAAAATAGCCGTTGCGTACCGTTTTGTGATGGGCATCAGAACAGCTTCATTTTGTTCACACAGTACGCTCACAAAACAATGAACAGGACGCGCAAGACCGGTTTTTTAATTAAACGGTGCGTATCTGTGATGAGAATGAAGAGAGCTGGTCCATGAACAGTACTGAGTAGAGGAGTTTAATGAAACGGTGCGTTGCGAATGATTTTTTGCGTTTCCCAGCTTCAGCTTTGCGCGTTTCTCCTCAGCTGGCGTTTCCCGTTTCCACGTTTTGTTGCGTGGGTCCCAGCAATTTATAACAAACGTAAATGCAAACGTGGTTAAACGTGGATCCAAACATTGCCTAAATATCACATAAGTACTCTATATTAAGATAAGTCTATTTCTATTAGTGTTCTAACCATTAAGGGCCAAATAAGTATTGTTCATTAAGAGACTTCACTCATAGAATCACTAAATTACTAATCAAAATCAACAACAAGGTCAATATGACAATAGAATCACACATAATTGCCAAAATGAATATTTTCAAATATAAAAGGTCAAAATAAAAAAATAGAAACTTTTTATTTATTTTTTATTTTTTATACAAGATAGAAAATCTATTCTAGAATAATCTAAGTATATATGTTTGTGAAGCTCCTTTCTAAAAATTTGAACCCCGTCTCTTACCTCCCACCCCCCACAAGTACTTATACCAATGAAGTAACTACTGCACCAAAAGTGCGTGATGGAAAAAAAAAAAAAAAAAACCTTCAACTTAAGGCTAAATGTGTACTTTAGTCTAACTAATAGATAACTACTACCTAAATTAATATTAGAGTGATCTTAAAAATTATTCTCTATTTCTTTTTCTTTTTTTCTTTTTTAAAAAATAAGACCATGCATTCAATAAATTAACAATAACTTCTGTCAAACATTACAAAATTGGTAGCATCACTGTGATTACAAGCTTTCCACGCCGACATACTTGGAGTCTTTGGACTATGAACGCATTCACATTAGTTACAATATATTAGTGCGTTTGGCATTTGCCCAACCAAGAAAAAGTTCGTTTTTTCAAAATTAAGAAAAAATATATATATAAATAAATAAATATATATATATATATATATATATATATTTAAGAAAATGTTTTTTTTTTTTTTTTTAATTAAGCCTTCTGAGTTTATTGACTGGTTCTACACCCAGAAAGCGTTTATAGATTTCAGACATTACTATTTTCAACAGATTTCACAAGGTTATCAGATTTCCAAACATCACAAAACCTACCATCAACTTCATAGTTTTATTTCTTGCAAATTGAAAGTAACAGACACACATTTGAAGATATTAGTAGAGTTTGCAAATTGTAACTGACATAATGCTGGTTTACATTTTACAATGAAAAGGGATACCTACATATGATATTGATACTCTATCGGAATCAACCTGCTAACGTATTTCAAAGGGAAGGTTACCACTATGTTGGTGGCAAACTCCAGGGAATTACGCTTTATAATCATTGGCAGTGACTTTAAATGGGAATCAATCACCGGCAGTGGGGGGATAGCCGGGGGGGACCGGGACCGGGTCCCGGATTTGGCGGGGGACGAATACTTCGCCGAATCATAATTTTGATTTGAACAAAATTATTTCGCAGGCTTCTCTTCTTCTCTGCAAACATAACAAGAAATTGCATAAATCTAAAACCTCTAATTTAAAACATGAAACCCGCATGATATATACTCAAAAGAGGACATGAATTAAGGAACTCACTGGCTGGTGGGACTGAGAAGACGTTGTTTGGTGCGGCAACGACCGTTTTAGATAAGAGAAACAACAAGAGAAGCATCGGGATTATGATATTCCACATGGAAACTGTCTTAGCATCCATTTTTTGGCTGGAAGATGCACCAATTAACACTTCAAATACTATTTATGAGACATATACGCTTAGAAAAACATACCATATATTGGTGCGGTTTGGATCCGCATTTATGTTTGTGCATTTGCACGTTTTATGTTTTTTTTTTTCAAAACTTATAAACAGTAACCGATACTGTTCATGCATGTGATTACACTATGCGGAAGACAAAGTTACTTTTCACACATTGTTTATGCAATATTCATAGGACCGACAACCACTTTATTTAGAAAAAAAATATATTAAAAATGGGTCCCACGACACTATTTACACATTTAAAAATTATTTTACTACAGTGTTTTCAATTTTCAGCAAAATAAGTTGTATTCAAATAGACTCATTGTCTAATCTTTTAGTCAATTAAAAGCAAAAAAGACAAAGTCAGTTAGAAAAGCAAGTCAATACACGCTATTACACAAATTACTTTACGACATTAATTTTCTCCACTGATTCTGGTTTTTAGTGTGCAAGATCAAAAATTTGATTCATTTTGACTAATCAAGAACTTATATTTTCGATAAATCGAACTACGATTATGCACATATAGACTTTTAGCTGGTCAACCCACCATGTGATTAGGGTTTGGTTCCTACTTTCTTTTTTTTTTTTTTTTTTTTTTTTCTTTTTTCTTTTTTTTGAGAAAGAAGACTTAGAATTTCATTAAGAAACAGGCAAATCTGCCTGGTGCCCGAGTTGGGGTAAATTATGTGTACCTTGGTTTGTGAGGGTTTTGGGGTTTTTATAGTAGTGTATAGCTGACAGTCATCCTCGTTAATGCGTGTATCTTACGGGATCCTTTTCTTAGGGATCCTCTTGATTAGGGTTAACCATGGGGCATAAGATGTTTCCTTATATACTCATTCATGGAGTCCAAGCAAAGCCATGCTAGATCCGTCAAAAGCTTCTTTATCCCCGTCAACTTCCTTCCATCAGTTTCCAACCACGTCCAGGCGTTCTGGTCGTCCCACCCAAATGTCGTTGGCTTTGAGGTGGAGTCGTCGACTTTGAAAAGGACTTGTCGGCCACACAATGTTGTCGTTTTCTTCTTTGAATGCATGGTATGGCTGACGGGTTCTTTGAGACCAATGACTTTATCTCATGTGAATGAGTTTAACACCTTTTTTAAAATTACCCTTATCAGCTGCCCCCTACTCCCTGGCTCCATCGGCTTTAGCTGACAGGATATGGAGTTTGATTCGTAGCTTTTTATTTGTTCAGGAAAAGGTGTGTTCATTAATGGTTCCTCGAGTAGCCATCATTTAATGCTAAGACCCGTGGCATAGGCTGGTTGGCCTCGTTTCTAAACAAAAACGTCACTTCGTTTCCTATGTATTTTCGTCTTATAAATATCTCACCTCTTCCTCATATTTCTCCTTATTTCATCCTTGCAAACCCTAAATGAAAGAGAGCTGTCATCCCGTCACTTTGTCGCCTTCAACTTGTGGATCCCGTCATCTCCAGAGTCGTCACTTCATCTTATAAGTCCTCTTTTCCCCTCATTTTCTTTTTACTTCAGCTCTTGTAGTTAGTCGTCACTTCTATAGAGACTCGTCAAATAGTTTCTTAGATTAATTACTCTGTCACTTGTATGTGAATAGATGTCAAGTGATAGAGAAGCGACGAGTGAATAGTCGTTAGTCCGTGAGGGAGCGGGCTATGACAAAGTCTTCCAATCAGGTCATGAGCCCGAGGAGGGCTTTTCTTGGTCATCAGAGAGGGAAATGTCCGCCTATTCTTCTGATGACAAAGGGGAAAGTTATGATGGAGAGGAAGGTAAGGAAGAAAAGCGAGAAGAAGGTGAGGATGAGGATGATGAGGGAGGAGAGGATGAAGAATACAGAGGAGAAGATGACGGGGACGAGGGTGAGGGTGACGAGAGAGTCCCTGAGGGAGGAAGTTCAGGAAGCCCCAAGGATGGCCACATTTGTCCCTTTATTCTCCCCAACATGTGGACCGTCAATGACTTCAAGCCGACGATAACGACCAACATCTTTAAGAATTTACGGGACCGTTCTTTGAAATTCTATTTTATTCTAATTTAAGTGTATATGTGTGTGAAACTCCCTTCTAAAAACTTAAACTTTAGCCCTTACTCTCCATACTCCACAAGCTATACTAGTAGAATGACCATTGCACTAAAGGTGTGTGGTAATAAATAAAGACCTTAAACTTAAGCCCAAATGTATACTTTAGTCTAACTAATAGATAACTACTACCTTAATTAATATTGGAGTGATCTTAGAAAATTATTCACTATTTCTTTTTTCTTTGTTTTTGAGAAATAAGACCATGCATTCAATAAATCAACATAAACTTCTGTCAAACATTACAAGATTAATAACATCACTGCGATTACAAGCGTTCCACGCTGACATACTTGGACCATGAACACATACACTTTAGATTAGAGCGTTTGGCGTTTGCCCAAGCAAGAAAAAGTTTGTTTTTTCAAAATTTAAAAAAAAATTAATTTTTTTTTTTTTTTTTTTTTTTTCCTTCCCTTTTTTGAGCCTTTGGAGTTTAATGGCTGGTTCCAGTTCCACACCCAAAGAGCGTTTATAGAGTTCAGACGTTACTATTTTCAACAGATTTCACTAGGCAAATTTGATTTCCAAACATCACAAAATTAAGAAGCTGCCATCAACTTCATAGTTTTATTTTCTTTATTCAAATAAATGACTTTTCAAATTGAAAGTAACAGAGACACATTAGGCTTTACGGTTATTTATTGGTATTTGGTAGTGACATTAAATGGGAATCAATCATGGCAGGGAGGACACGGCACCACTTTCCCCGAATGACCCTTGCTGCTAGGGTTTGCCGGAATTGGCGAGGGGGATGCCTAGGAGTTTTGATTTGAACAAAAATATTTCGCGGGCTTAACAAGAAATTGTATAAATCTAAGACCTATACATAAATAAAACCTCTAATTTACAATCTGATATATACTCTAATTAAAGAGGACATGAATTAAGGAACTCACTGGCTGGTGGGACTGGGAAGACGCTGTTTGGCGCGGCAACAAGAGAAGCATCGGGATTATGATATTCCTCGTGGAAGCTGTCTTAGCGTCCATTTTTCGCTGGAAGATGCACCTATTAACACTTCAAATGCTCTTTATTTATGCGATATACACTTCAAAAAGCATACCGCTG
The DNA here is from genome assembly GCF_932294415.1 of Quercus robur. Taxonomy (NCBI): domain Eukaryota; kingdom Viridiplantae; phylum Streptophyta; class Magnoliopsida; order Fagales; family Fagaceae; genus Quercus; species Quercus robur. The sequence continues at coordinate 22,915,514 of NC_065542.1, forward strand.
TCTAAACTTTCAGTCAAATTCAAAGAGGAAAAAAGAATATGGCATCTGACCTGCACATCAGGAATATGTATAAATGTAAATGATAATATAGGAAGAAAAAAGTTCTGTAGTTTTGTGGCTTAATGCTCTTGGGGTTAATTTTCTTGCGCACAAACATGAAAAGAAAGAAAGAAGGCGAAACGAAATTTCAAGCATGCACTTTGGAAATTCACAAAGAAATGCACCCAAACTTTTTATTAGTGAAGAATTTTGTTAGAGGTGAGCGTGACATTGCCCCATCAAGTTTCACAATTTCTATTATTACAAGCTTTTCGATCACGTTGATATACCGAAACACAGACACTATTACACTACTTTGTTAATTTCCAAAAAAAGTTAGAATTTTTTTTTGACAAAATACTAATTTCTAAACTCCATTACATCAATGAACACAAACTAATAAAGACACTTAGCTATAAATTTTGTAGTCTTATTTTCTCTATTCAATTACGGAGTAGGTTAGAAACATTTATAGAGTATAGAAATTACTACTCTTTCCGGAGATCACAATTCACAAGTAAGCCATGGTGGTTGACATTAACAAATAACAATGAGATGGAATACTTTTTTCTCTCTCTCTCTCTCTCTCTCTCTCTCTCTCTCTCTCTATATATATATATATATATATATATATATATATATTTCCCGGGAAACATATTACGAACCTATTTTGAAAGGAAGGTTGCCACGCTGGGTCAGAGAGCTCCTAGGAATCATGCATTATTATATAGTTATTTTCATATTGTTTCTTTATTTTTTTCAATTTGGCCCTTAAAATTGATTTTGTTTATATACCCTATTCTCTATTTTTGTTAGAAAATTTGGTCCATTGCCATATAAATGACATCCCCTAAGAGCATTCACAGCAGATATTGCAAAAAAATGCCATTTTGCCACACTAAAGACCTACTTTATTATTTTATCACATCATTTTACAACATCTCATTTATCAGATGTTTTATCATTCAATTCTATACATTAAAATAATATTTACTACACATTAAAATAATCTATTATCCCATCCCCATTATCATCAACAACACCGACAGCCACCACCGGCCATCACCCCCACAGCCCACCACCACTGTCACTGTCACCGCCCATAGCTCACAGCCCACCACCACCATCAAATCAACCCAAATTGCAGCAAAAAAAAAAAACACCGACAACCACCACCGGACATCACCCCCACAACCCACCACCACTGCCACTATCACCGCCCATAGCCCACAACCCACCACCACCATCAAATCAACCCAAATTGCAACCAAAAAAAAGAAAAAAAAACATCGACAACCACCATCGGCCATCACCCCCACAACCCACCACCACTGCCACTGTCACCGCCCATAGCCCACAACCCACCACCACCATCAGATCAACCCAAATTGCAGCAAAAAAAAAAAAAAAAAAAAAAAGCCCACAACTTGAGAGCGGCAGAGTGAAAGGTGGACAGAGAGGAGAGGGAAGAGGGTGAGATCGACGGCCTTGAGGTGAGATTGGCGAGATCGAGCGTAGGTGAGATTGGCGAGATCGAGCATGGTTGAGCGTGGGTGAGATCGAGCGTGGCTGGAGCGTGAGTGATATCGAGTGTGGCGGTGCACGCTGTCGTTGTTGGAGCTACGCCGTTGTTGCTGCTAGTGAACATCCCGGACTGGTCGAAGAGAGAGGGAACTGGAGAGTGAGAGAGAAGAGAAAAGAAAAAATGAAGAGAGAGGAGAGAGAAAAGAGAATATAAAACAATAAAAATTTTGCAACATTTGTCCGTACCGTTGCAAATTTGCAATGGTACTGTAGCCATGTTGTATAATTTTTGAGATTTGGCACATCTCATAAAGCACCATTTTTGTGTTTGGTGTGGCAAATGTGCCAAATATTTGGCATTTGGCACATTTGCCACACCTGCTGTGGATGCTCTAAGACACGTATGTCATTCGTATAAATCCATTTATTCTAGTAATCTGACAATTAAATATCACATAAGTACTCTATATTAAGATAAGTCTATTTCTATTAGTGTTCTAACCATTAAGGGCCAAATAAGTATTGTTCATTAAGAGACTTCACTCATATAATCACCAAATTACTAATGAAAATCAACAAGGTCAATATGAAAACAGAATCACACATAATGGCCAAAATGAATATTTTCAAATATAAAAGGTCAAAATAAAAAAAAATAGAAACTTTTTATTTTATTATTATTATTATTATTTTTTGTTATACAAGATAGAAAATCTACTCTAGAATAATCTAAGTATATATGTTTGTGAAGTTCCTTTTTGAATACTTGAACCCCGGCTTTTACCCCCCACCCCCCACAAGTACTTATATACTTGTGGAGTGACCACTGCACCAAAAATGCGTGGTGGAAAATAAATAAATAAATAAATAAAAACTTAAACTTCAGGCTAAATGTATTCTTTAGTCTAACTAATAGATAACTACTACCTTAATTAATATTGGAGCGATCTTATTCATCAAATATATATATATATATATATATATATTTGAGTGATCTTAAAAAATTATTCACTATTTCTTTTTATTTTTTCTTTTTAAAAAAATAAGACCATGCATTCAATAAATTAACAATAACTTCTGTCAAACATTACAAAATTGGTAGCATCACTGTGATTACAAGCTTTTCACGCCGACATACTATGAACGCATTCACATTAGATACAATATATTAGTGCGTTTGGCATTTGCCCAACCAAGAAAAAGTTCGTTTTTTCAAAATTTAAAAAAAAAAAAAAAAAAAAGTTTTTTTATTTTTATTTTTATTATTTTTAATTAAGCCTTTTGAGTTTATTGACCGGTTCTACACCCAGAAAGCATTTATAGATTTCAGACATTACTATTTTCAACAGATTTCACAAGGTTAACTGATTTCCAAACATCGCAAAACCTACCATCAACTTCATAGTTTTATTCTTGCAAATTGAAAGTAACAGACACACATTTGTAGATATTAGTAGAGTTTGCAAATTGTAACTGACATAATGCTAGTTTACATTTTACAATGAAAAGGGATACCTACATATGATATTGATACTCTACCGGAATCAACCTGCTAACGTATTTCAAAGGGAAGGTTACCACGATGTTGGTGGCAAACTCCAGGGAATTACGCTTTATAATCATTGGCAGTGACTTTAAATGGGAATCAATCACGGCAGGGGGGGTAGCCGATGGGGGGATGGGGAGGGACATGCGGGGGACGCCGAAATTTTATTTGAACAAAAATATTTCGCGGGCTTCTCTTCTTCTCTGCAAACATGACAGGAAATTGCATAAATCTAAAACATCTAATTTAAAACATGAAACCCGCATGATATATACTCAAAAGAGGACACGAATTAAGGAACTCACTGGCTGGTGGAACTGAGAAGACGTTGTTTGGTGCGGCAACGACCGTTTTAGATAAGAAAAACAACAAGAGAAGCATCGGGATTATGATATTCCCATTTTTTGGCTGGAAGATGCACCAATTAACACTTCAAATACTATTTATGTGACATATACGCTTCGAAAAGCATACCATATATTGGTGCGGTTTGGATCCGCGTTTACTTTTGTGCATTTGCACGTTTTATGTTTTTTTTTTCAACGCTTATAAACAGTAACCAATACTGTTCATGCATGTGATTACACTGTGCGGAAGACAAAGTTACTTTTCAAAAACTGTTTATGCAATGTTCATAGGACCCACAAACACTTTAGTCAGAAAAAAAAAATTATTAAAAATGGGTTCCACGGCACTATTCATACATTTAAAAATTATTTTGCTACAGTGTTTTCAATTTTCAACAAAATAAGTTGTATCCAAACAGACTCATTGTCTAATCTTTCAGTCAATTAAAAGCAAAAAAGACAAAGTCAGTTAGAAAAGCAAGTCAATACGCGCTATTACACAAAGTACTTTACGACATTAATTTTCTCCACCGATTCTGGTTTTCAGTGTGCAAGAACAAAAATTTGATTCATTTTGACTAATCAAGAACTTATATTTTTGATAAATCGAACTGCGATTATGCATATCTAGACTTTTAACCCGTCAACCCACTATGTGATTAGGGTTTGGTTCCTACCTTTTTTTTTTTTTTTTTTTTTTTTTTTTTTGAAAAAGAAGACTTAGAATTTCATTAAGAAACAGGCAAATCCGCTTGGTGTCCGAGTTGGGGTAAATTATGTGTACCTTGGTTTGTGAGGGCTTTGGGGTTTTTATAGTAGTGTATAGCTGACATTCATCCTCGTTAATGCGTGTATCTTGCGGGATCCTTTCCTTAGGGATCCTCTTGATTAGGGTTAACCGTGGGGCATAAGATGTTTCCTTATATACTCATTCATGGAGTCCAAGCAAAGCAATGCTAGATTTGTCAAAAGCTTCTTTATCCCTGTCGGCTTCCTTCCGTCAGTTTCCAACCACGTCCAGTTGTTCTGGTCGTCCCACCCAAATGCCATTGGCTTTGAGGTGGAGTCGTCGGCTTTGAAAAGGACTCGTCGGCCTTACAATGTTGTCGTTTTCTTCTTTGAATGCATGGTATGGCTGACGGGTTCTTTGAGACCAACAGCTTTATCTCATGTGAATGAGTTTAACACCTTTTTTAAAATTACCCTTATCAGTTGCCCCCTACTCCATGGCTCCATCGGCTTTAGCTGATATGATATGGAGTTTGATTCGTAGCTTTTTATTTGTTCAGGAAAAGGTGTGTTCATTAATGGTTCCTCAAGTAGCCATCATTTAATGCTAAGACACGTGGCATGGGCTGGTTGGCCTCGTTTCTAAACAAAAACGTCGCTTCGTTTCCTATGTATTTTCATCCTATAAATATCTCACCTCTTCCTCATATTTCTTCGTATTTCATCCTTGCAAACCCTAAAAGAAAGAGAGATGTCATCCCATCACTTTGTCGCCTTCAGCTTGTGGATCTCGTCATCTCCAGAGTCGTCACTTCATCTTATAAGTCCTCTTTTCCCCTCATTTTCTTTTTACTTCAGCTCTTGTAGTTAGTCGTCACTTCTATAAAGAATCGTCAAATAGTTTCTTAGATTAATTACTTTGTCATTTGTAGGTGAATAGATGTCAAGTGATAGAGAAGCGACGAGTGAATAGTTGTTAGTCTGTGAGGGAGCGGGCTATGACAAAGTCTTCCAATCAGGTCATGAGCCCGAGGAGGGCTTTTCCTGGTCATCAGAGAGGGAAATGTTCGCCCATTCTTCTGATGACAAAGGGGAAAGTTATGATGGAGAGGAAGGTAAGGAAGAAGAGTGAGAAGAAGGTAAGGATATGATGAGGGAAGAGTGGATGAAGAATACAGAGGAGAAGATGACGGGGTCGAGGGTGAGGTGACGAGAGAGCCCCTGAGGGAGGAAGTTCAGGAAGCCCCAAGGATGGCCACACTTGTCCTTTTATTCTCCCCAACATGTGGACCGTCAAAGACTTCAAGCCGACGATGACGACCAACATCTTTGAGAATTTAGGGGACCATTTCCAAATTCCAGACCATATCCCAATCCTTCTTCTCGAGAAGTTTGAAAAGTGCTACTTGGGGAAGATCGCGAACGTTGGCATTTATGATGCCATATTTGCGGCAGGACTGAGGTTGCCACTGACGGCATTGCACCGTTAGTTGGACTATCCGTCAGCCAAATTGCACCCATTACTTAGAGGATATTCATTGGTGCTGAAATCCTATAGAGTCGTCTTAATGGTGGGAATCGTCAGCCTTTACTGGACGAGTTCTTTTGGTGCTATAGACCCCAGCACATCATCTCGTCTCAAGGGATATGCCATTTTGCGACGCGAAAGAAAGAGCTTAGACTCGTGTCGGACATGCCTGATTTCAATAGAAATTGGAAGGGTAGATATTTCTTCGTTCAGGGGACAGATTGGGTATGTTGTCTAGAGGAGTGAGTTACAATGCCTCATGTCTTCGACAATACTTAGGGTATTGTCAAAGACTTAGGTTTAGCGTTGTCAGATTTTTTCTTTTACTTCTTTCTCTGTTTATTTGTTAAGTATTTAACGTCATCCGTTCCTCTTTTTCAACTAGTGTTCGTTCACATATAACTGACGAGCAGGAGGCTTTTATCCATCAGGTTCTTAAGATTCCATTTGAGGAACGGAAGTGCAGGGACCTGATCCCTCTTGATATGCTGCACGCCTATTATGGTGGTCCAGAGCCAACGCCTGCAACACGTAGATTGAATAGATACTCTCGTCGACGTAAGTCTTTCCTTTCTTACTTCTTTCTTTCCGTCGTTTCCTTATCGTTTTTGTATCTAACTCTTGTCCTTTGTCCTTTATAGAAATGGAGGTAGCCAGACAGAGAGCGTTGGTGAGGGCGTCAGCTGCGGTGCGTCCTCGTCAGGAAAAGGGCGCCTAAATGGAAAGCTAAATGGAAGGATGATCATCCTCTTAAGAAAGGAATGGTCACTCCTGGCGACAAACAGTCCAAAAAGCCGTCGCCTCCTAACCCAAGTCATGGAGCTGACAAAGGCTTAATGACGGCGATGAGCCCAATCACCCAGGGAACTCGTCATCTCCTTACGCATAAGGGATATGCCGTTGAGATGGTTGAGTCAATCAACAAGGAGATGGACTTGGATCCTTGTGTTGAGCAGGAGACGGAGGATTTGGGGGCGTCGGGTCTTTTTGACCTCTCTAGGGTATGTTATTTTACCAGACTCTTCTATTCTGTTGTTTATTCATTAGCTGACGATTGTAACTCATTTTCAGGCACTTGTGCGTATGAAAGCACTGCAAGATTGGTGCATCACTGAGGAAGGGGTGATTAACTGTCTTAGGAAGTGCAATGAGACCTTGACCAATGAACATGATCAATACAAGGAGGCCTTCCATACTCTTAACAAGTAGGTGACGACTTTGAACGAGAAGATGAAAGAGGAGACCAGTCAGCAAGAAAAGGTATAAGAGGCCAAGGCGAGTTTGGAGAAGGAGCTGGTGGCTCTTTGTGGGTAGGTAGAGACAGCCAGAGCTAATGTTGTAACAGACTTCAAGGCTTTACAGCTTTTTATTAATGCCTGTACAGTCTACTATGGTGACGGGTTTGAGGATTTCCTGAAACAGGTCAGGTCTGTCTTCCTAAACTTGGATCTATCCAAAGTCACCATGGACGACCCCCTGCCGATGACCCCTGCGGGTGGTGGCACTGTTAGTGAGGAGACCAACATCTTTACTCAGTCAGAGCGGGATCCAAAAGATGACGGTGTGATCCTTGCTCAACTTGCTGTGGAGAGACCCGTCACTCCCTTGATCCCATCTACCAAAGATCCTCCTCCTCAAAATGCTAAAAATCCTTCTACTCAGGACGCCCAGAATCCTCCTTCCAAAGACGACGAGAATCCTCCAGTTCAGGATGTCCAAAACCCTTTAGTTTAGCTTTTTTATTTTTAATAATAATTTCTTATGTATTCGTCTTATTTTCAGACAATATTAAGTTCCCTTTGCTTTTGGGCTTTGGTTGTAAGCACTTTTTTATATTATGGCGTCTGTTTAACATTTTATATCTGTCACTTTAAGTATTGATTTCTTACTTTGATATATGCGTATGTCGTCAATCTTGGGATGGGTGTACGTGTTAGGATGCTCCCGTCTTGTTGGGTGCGCTCGTCCTTTAGGGACTTCATGCATCTTTGGAATGAACCCTTCCACTTAGTATTTAGTAACTCGTCTGTTAGTACTTAACGACTTGTAGGTGCAAAGCCGTCCACTTTGGACATGATTTGTCCTTTCTAAGGACTTAGTATAAGACTAGTCCATTTATGGACTTCGTAATGAATTTGTCCATTTGAGGACCTCGCAATGAACTCGTCCACTTGTGGACCTTGTAATAAACTTGTCCACTTAAGGATTTCGTAATAAACTCGTCCACTTGTGGACTTCATAATGAATTCGTCTACTTGTTGGACTTAACTTGTCCTTTTTGAGGACTAAGTATCACACTCGTCCATTTATGGACTTGGAAATGAATTTGTCCACTTAAGTGGACTTCATAATGAATTCATCCACTTAAGGACCTCGTAATAAATTCATCCACTTGTGGACTCGTTTGCTTGTGGACTTCATAATGAACTCGTCCACTTGTGGACTAAGTGAATTCATCCATTTGTGGACTAAATTATTTTGTAGGCATCCCTTGGGATGATCCGTCCACTTGTGGACTTGGTTTTGAAGTCTTCCACTTGTGGACTTAGTGAATTCGCCCATTTGTGGACTCAATTATTTTGTAGGCATCCCTTAGGATGATCTATCCACTTTTGGACGTCGTTTTATAGAAACGTACACATACATATGTAATACCTGAATAACTCCTCTTATTGTGATAAATACATGCATAAGTAAAAAGTTGTTCTTAAAAAGAATAATTTTATTGATTAGCCGGAATAAAATACATCAAGGTGCTCTATATACACTTGAAACAGAGCAAAAGAGACTAAGCAAAGACAGAAAAATGAGTTAAACAACCTTTCTTACCGTTAAATACAGTATTAACGGAAATAACTAATCCCACTAACTTCCAATTAGAGACTGACAGCAGGACTATTTTTGTGTGTTTTGTTTTTTCGCTAATGTAGTAATGTGTATCAAGGACTTAGAGAATCACGTGATCTGCACATGTATAAAATATTACACTTATACGAATTGAAGTAGAAAACATCAATGAGCCTAAGCTACACGTCGCACAAGTCTTCTTTTGCATATCTTCTTTAAATCCACTGGTTTAGTTGCTGGTTTAGCTAAATTTCTAACAAATGTACAGTGGATAAAGAACTTTATAGTGTCGAATTAGACCGAAATTGAAACGAACCTCAACATACATAATTGGGTGTGTGAGTGTTGGATTTGCTATTTTGTGGTGCATATCCATGCTATTAACCTATTGGCTAATCAATTAACCGGACTTAGCTGTGGAAATTGTTTAAAATTGGTAATTAGCCATAATTGGGGTCAAAAGTCAAAAGGGAATTATTTTTCAGTCAGAAAAGATCTACCTAATCTCTGCAATAAAATCTCAAAAAAAAAAAAAAAAAAAAAAAAAAAAAAAAAAAACTCTCTGCTATAAATTGTGAAAAATATCATATTTTCTTTAACCTCCTTATACTTAGCCTCTTTAGAAATTAGTTTAGTCAAGATTGCTACATAAAGTATTTATTTTGGGATAAAAGTTTGTCCCAACCACCAATAGAAGGATAACATTTATTCGTATGCACGTACCAAGACACATGTCATCTTTCTGTTGGTGGTTGGAGCCAAACATTTTCCTTTATTTTATTAAGGGCAAATTACAACTTACCCACCTATGCTTTGGCCAAAATTTAAGTTGCCTACCTGTAGTTTGAAATTTGATACTTTACCCACTTGAGATTAACTCAGTTAGATTTTTGTAACCCACCTCTGTTAAAAACAAGATTAAATATGTAATTTTGTTCCACTTTTATGTCTCTCTCCTCCAAAAACACAAAAAAACATAAAAATACAAGATCAAATAAAATAAAATAAATAATCTAACGGAACGCTTGTATCATGGGATACAAGATTAAATTAGAAGAACTATAAATTCAATGATCCCATTGTATCAAATCCTTTTTATCTTTCTCGATTCATAGTGAGAACTGATTGCATGAGACAACCAAATCTTAAACTTATAAATAGTGTGGGGAGGATTAGACATTTTAAATAGAATTCTTCTCCCAAAAAAGAAAAAAGAAAAAAAGAATTCTGAACTAGTTTGCAACTTGTAAAACAAAGCCCCATGGTATTCACTAGCTTGAAAAAAGTGTTTTCCCTCTTTTCTCTAGTAACGTTGGCCATGTTACATTCCTCATTCAATGTTGCTTCTCTTTAGGTGAATGAAGAGGCAGATGCTCTACTCAATTGGAAAGCCAGTCTTCGAAATGAAACGCAGCCACCCCTGCCTTCATGGAATCTCCATAATTATGCAACCAATTCTTCAAACAATCAAAATACGAGCTCAATCCCATGCTGTTGGTTAGGCATTTCTTGCAACCAAGCAGGAAGTGTTATTGGTTTAAACATGGCTAACTCAAGCTTGGAAGGTACGCTTCATGGATTTTCATTCTCATCTCTTGCCAACCTTGCAATTCTTAGATCTCAGCATGAATGAACTCTTTGGTACAATCCCTATTGAAATTAGTAAGATGTCCAAACTCACACACCTTGATCTGTTATCTAATAACTTATCTGGGGGAAATCCCACCATAGATTGGACTACTGACCAATCTTGAGGTGTTAGATTTAGCTGAAAATCAGTTAAACGACTCAATTACTCCAGAAATAGATCAGTTAAAGTCTCTCAATACCCTTTCTTTGTATGCCAACCATCTTCATGGCTACATTCCTACATCTTTAGGCAATTTGAGCAACCTGGTCTACTTGTTTTTCAATGATAATTTCCTTTCATGTTCCATTCCTTCTTCTTTAGGTAATCTAAGTAACTTAGTTTATTTGTACTCATATGATAATCAAATATATGGTTTTGCTCCTAGGGAAATAGGAAACCTCTCCAAGTTAGTTGAACTTGACATGAACAACAATAGCCTAATAGGTCTCATTCCTTCTAGTATTAGAAGCTTAGAAAAGCTTACATGGTTGCATATGTATGAAAATCAGCTCTCTAGCTCCATCCCCCTAGAAATAGGGAATCTGGAGTCTTTTCTCTTTAAGCTTTCAATGTAATAACCTCTCTGGCTCAATTTTCATATCATTAGGAGATTGAAATCCATGATAAGTCTTCAACTAGACAACAATTAGTTAAATGGTAATATTCCATTATCTTTGGGCAATTTGAGGGACATAGAAGTTTTATTACTCCGTAAAAACCAATTTTCTGGTCCCATCCCTCAAGAGATAGGAAATTTGATGAAGTTAGTGAAAGATTCTAAAGCAAACCTAGCAAAATATTTAGAACCCCAACCATAGCTAAACTAATGAATTAGTCCGAGTATAATTGAATAACCAATTTCCATACACCAAGAACTAAGCTACACAAAGCATGTCATATAGAGCAATACGAAAATAGGGTAAACTACTGTAGAGGGTTCTCCTTTTTTACGTTTCTTTTTTTTAAGAAGGAAGTCGGGCCTGGCACTCTGCAAAATGGGCTTCAAAGTACCATTTTGCCGCTACCAGGTTGTGCGCAAACGCTGAGTCCAAGTCCAAGGGAAAGATGCTGCGAAGTGGGCTTATCCTCTGTTTCTGTTGCAGAAGGAACTTTTCTCTAGTTTCTGTCACAAAAGGAACTTTTCTCCAATTTCTGCCGCAGGACTGACTTTTCTGCTATGCAGCAAAACTTTCTACTATGCAATAAAGCTTCCTGCTGTGCAATAAAGCTTCCTACTATGCAGTAAAGCTTTCTGCTGTGCATTTGAAGTTGTCTGTTGTGCATTAAAGTTGTTTGCTGTGCTTTAAAGCTGTCTGCTGTGCTTTAAAGCCTTCTGCCATGCAGTAAAGCCTTTTGCAATGTGAATGACTACTCTTTGTTTTTACCGCAGAAATACTTTTCTACTTCCTGCACATAAACAAATCTAAAACCCAAAGAAAATACCCATCAAACAAATTTTAGTTTAAATGGGTTAGCATATTCTCAAATATATACATACATATATGAGTATATATACTTATACATATTCACATACACATATATAAAATATATTTTGCAGAAAATGAGGAACAAGATATATGTATATATACTTATGGTAGGATAATGATTAGTTTGTGTCAAAAGTAAAACACATAATAACAAATAAAGAAGAAAGCTTTAGCAGAAAAGCTTTAGCTAGTATAATAGCTAACATGGTAAATATAGTGAAAATGTGCTATAGCAGAATAACTAGTACAAAAAGTAAAGATACCACAGCAGAACAACTGGTGCAGCAAACATGATAAAAATGTGCTTTGGCAAAATGATTAAATACAGCAGATACAATTTATAATGAGATAAATTAAATATATTTGCAATCAAAATCAAATATTGAATCTTCCCATAAGATAAGTAAACCAAGAAGGAACCCAAACCCCAATTTGAACAACCTTGTCATAGGCTTCTGCCATCAAAGTTGTGCATTTTGGAGAATATGCCTAAATGGCTACTAGCTATTACTTTTGGGGACATCAAAAAGTGGGTTTGCTAAGAGGGAGGGAAAAGATGGTCTATTGATGCATACCTCTATTCCTGCCGTATTTTCTCTCTTTGTTTTACCACTTTCTTTCTTTCTCTCCGTTCTTTTTTTACTTTTGGTTTCTTGCTACTCTCCTGCCGTGGGTTGTTCCCCCTTTTTGGTCTTTCCTTTTCTTGGGTCCTTCTCTCTAGGTGCTTACTACTCTCTTACCATGGGTTTCCCCCCTTAAGTGCTTCCCCCCCGTTGGGTCTCTCTCTTTCAGTGTTTTTCTCTCTTCCCTGGTTTTCCTTTCTCTTCTTTTTTTTTTTTTTTTTTTTGCCATGGTTACCTCTTCCTTTTATAGCAAACTGATTCAATGAGATTTCTCCCTTTTACCCCTAAGGTTTCACCAATTGTTTTTGGTTTGTTGCGGGCATCCCTTCAAGATTACCCACCCACCCATTGATTGCCCCTGCCATTGCTCAGTACATGTTTGCTGCACCACTACTCATTTCACGACAAAATTCCATTTTGTTTGTTCCTGCTGTATACCTCTACCTCTAGGTGACTAATCAATAAGGATTGGGCTACCTCACTACCTAGCTCTATGGCATGCATCAGATGGTCCCAACCATTCATTACTTCTTTTGGGTAAGATACTATCCCAGCAAGATATATTCCCAAAAGAAGTCACAGCAGGAAACCAAATATAGACCCCCTTTTCCCCCCACCACCAAACCACACCCTCTGAATCCCCTTGACCGTGGGCCCACCTCCTTTGTATTGGCTGGGTATAGGTTAGTGGTGCCCCGGCCCTTCTGTGTTTGTCTCCCACACCGTTACTGTCATAGCAGATTAGCTTTGTTTTGTTCTACTGCGTAGCTGTATTATTTCTTCACGTGTTTCTTGTTGTGTTTTGTCATTTCCTTTAGTTTGACTCTTCCTTCACGCGTTTCCTGCAGCTAACACTTCCTGCTGTTCCTTGTTTCTTTCACCGTGCTTTTTCATATTAGTTTTCACACCTATCTTTTATACAAAAGGATTGGGGCCTTTGTGAGCCAAATAAAGTTGACTGGATCAAAAGGGTCTTGGGCCCAATTTGTCTTTATCTGCCAAAACCATTCTGCCAGAGAACTGTATTCTGCGGCAAAACTGTATTCTGCGACAGATTTGCGTTTTGCTGCAGATCGCTTTCCCTTGCGTTTCTTTCTTTAGACCTCTCTTGCTCTTTGGTCTTCTTGGTGGGCCTTTGGGCCTTGCTTTTCATTGGGCTTTCTTGCTCATAGGCTTTTGGATATGGATTTGCAAAAATAGGCATCAACATTCATCCCCCTGAGCATATGGATTGCTCCTGCAATTCGTATGCGAAAACTCATGCAGTTTTCTTTCGTGGGTTGTTTCTCAACTCACATGCGAATGCTTCTCTTCTTTTCTTCGCGGGCCTGCTATTTCAATCTTAACTCTCCTTAGACAAGTCGTTCTCTTTCTTTTTGCAAATTTATGACCCTCTAAGGGTAGCCAAAAAGTTGCTGTTCATGAAGGTGGTGGTTTTGTTATTGTCACTCCAAAGCGAGTTTGCTGAAAACTTTGCCTCTCTTTAGCTCGATTGTTTCTGCTGATTGTCTGCATGTTATTATTTGACTTATGCTTGCTGAGCCTCTTTGGGCCTGCTGTATGCTTTCCTTTTGCTAAATTCCATTAGCCTTGTGTAAGGTTGAATTTATTCAACCATCTAATTGGCTTTATTCCGTGCCAAATTTGCTTGTAATTCAGCATTTAGTAACCCTGTATTTAGGTGGGTTTGTTGTAAGGGTAGTGAGTGAGATTGAGTGAAGTTTGCTCAAGAGTGTGCAAGAAAACAGAGACTCGCGGCTGGGACTCGCGGGTGACTCACGGCTGCAAGCCACCAAACGCAGCACACGTGCCAAGCATGTCAGAAGGTGAACAGTCATGCTAGCTGGAGCACTACAGGACAAAACAGGACAACTGGCCATACGGTTAACTCGCGACTGGAACTCGCGACTTAGTCAAGCCGCGAGGTCAAGCCGCGAGCCACCCCTGTTTTGGAAAAACCTGACGTTTCGCATTCCTCATCACTCCAGTATAAATACCCTTTTAACCCACGATTGAAAGAGAGCTTCCAGAGAGAATTTTGAGAGAGAAACCCTAAAGAAAAACCAGATTGTTTCACCCACAATCTCTACCTTAGAGTCTCATCAAAATCCCTCACTCTCTTCCTCTCCATTGTCAAATCCTTGAGAGGCATTATACCAAACCTGGTTCTCACCATTATCATCTCTGTGAGACAGACGTTTGGAGTTCTGGGAAACAGTTAGGAAGGAGCCAATATTCATTGGTTGATGCTACGGTGTAGTAGCGGAATCCGGAAAGCTAGAAAAGAAAAAGGTTCGGCGCAACCTCGTTGGAGCAAGAAGCTTGGAGGGCTTAGGTGCATTGGGTAGATTAGGCTTGGAGGGTCTATTGCTGTCCTTGTATCCCAACTGTATTTTCTAGTGGATTGATTACCGCTTGGAGGGCGGCGGAGAGGTTTTTCGCCGAGGTCTTCGGTTTCCTCTTCGATAACATATCTGGTGTTATCTCTGTGTTTGCATCTTCCTTCCTCTCTATCTCTGCCTTTACATTAACTGCTGTGGTTTATTTTGTTGTGGCTTAGATAGTTGTTTAATCAATTCCATATTATAGCATATGTTAAGTTTCCGCACACTAGTTGTTTGACATATTGCTTGGGTTGGTTAAGTTGGTTTTTGGGGGTCTAAACGTTCAAAAGTGTTTTTGTACACGTTTTTGAACTTTCAATTGGTATCAGAGCGGGTACACAGCTGTTTGGTTTCATTACCATTGTGTGATCCTTGACTCCCTTTTTTTGAGATGGATAGGTCTCAATCCCTTAATGCACCTCCATATTTTGATGGAAGTAATTATGCGTTTTGGAAGGTTCGTATGAGAGCTTTTCTATGCTCTATTGATGAATCCGTGTGGGATGCTGTTGAGATGGGTTGGACCAAACCTGAGGCAGCCAAATCCACATGGGATAAGGCAGCACTTGCTGCATCTAATGCTAACAGTAAAGCACTAAATGCTATTTTCTGTGGTGTGTCTCCAGATGAATTTCACAGGATTTCTCACATTACCATTGCCAAAGTTGCATGGGAGATTCTGGAAACAACTTATGAAGGCACGAAGAAAGTAAAAGATACCAAGTTACAAATGCTGACCACTCGGTTTGAGGAGCTCAAGATGAGTGAGGATGAGTCTTTCGACTCTTTCTATGGGAAGTTAAATGAAGTGGTTGTCAGTAAGTTTAACTTGGGGGAGAAGATGGAGGACTCAAAGATTGTAAGGAAGATCCTTCGATCATTGCCGGAAAGCTTCCGTGCTAAGGTGACAGCTATTGAAGAGAGCAAGGATCTTGACGACATCAGAGTACAGGAGCTGGTTGGTTCTCTACAGACCTATGAGATGTCGCTGTCAAATCAACGGAAGAGTAAATCCATTGCTCTAAAGACCACTAATGAGAAGGTGGAAGATCAAGGCTCATCGGGAGAAGATATGGTGGACAAAGATGTAGCCTATCTTGTTAAAAATTTCAGAAAGTTTTTGAAATTCAAAAACAATGGAAAATTTGATGATAAGAGAAAATTCCAAAATTCTGGAAGGGAGAAGAGGGATTTCAACAGGAAAGATGGAAAAGAATCCCCATCCACACAAGGTGTCACTTGTTTTGAATGCAACGGGCATGGACACTTTAAGAGGGAATGTCCGAATTATTTGAAGTCGAAAGGCAAGGTGTATGCCACGACCCTGAGTGACTCAGATTCGTCTGACTCAGAATCCGAAGAAAGCTGTGATGGAGAAGGGAACTACTCAGCTTTCATGACTATTGCTCATGTTGAGTCTTCGGATGAATTGAATTTGCTTGTTCAAGACCTTGGAGAACATAGTGAGGATGATTCACTAGGAATTGTTGAAGAATCAGAAGCTGAAGAAGAAGAAAGCACAGCTACTCTTCGAGAAAATTACAACTCACTTTTGGAGAAATCTGGTGAATACACAAGGGTGGCCAAGGCTGCTGTGAGAAAGATGAAGAAGGCTGAGGAGGACTACAAAAGTCTCCTAATCCGGTATAGGGAGGCCAAATGCGAGATTGAAACTTTGAATGGTGAGCTGTCCGAAGCTTACACTAAAGTGAGTTTTCTTGAAAGTGAGGTGGTTCAAGCAAATGCAAAAATAGAGAGGGTCACCACCAAGAAGCTAGATGATGTTATATCATCTCAGAAGAGCTTTTCAGACAAATCCGGACTGGGATTTACCGGAGGAAGTAGCTCAACTGAAAATGTCACTAAAGAAGTGAAGTTTGTGAAGGCCAAAGATCCAGTTGTAGCTGACCCTATTGGTGTGAAGCTCGAGGTGGAGGAGAAGAAGAATGTGGTGGACCAACGGATGCTGAATCATCGTAATCAGTATGTGGGCAGGTCTGAGTCTCGTGCCAAGTCACGTCCTCGACCACAAAGAGGTCCTAGAGGAATGTATGTGTGCCATTATTGCGGACTTCAAGGGCACACTCGACCAAATTGCCAAAAGCTGAGAGCAAAGAACAGTGCTACTCCTCAAAGGTCAGGAGGACCAAGAATTGATAGGAGAACTTGGGCAGGGGATCAACCTAGAGAGCAAAATGGAGATCCCGGAATAATGGACGTGATGAAGATGATTGGTGCATTCACCAACTGCTTGGAAAGCTTCTCACGAAGGTTTGAAAGCCCTAACTCTCGTACCCAATCCTTTAAGGAAATCACCCCAAACGCAAGTGACGTGTGGGTGAAAAGGGGTACTCATGCATAAGCATTACAACATGTCCATGCATTAATACTTCCTATGCTTTGTGACTATGTATTGTTTTGATATGCTTGTTGTTTTTTATTTTGGTTGATTGTTTGTGAATATTTCTTAATTGTGTTTTATCAATCTTTTTATTTCTTGAGTCAAAAATCCAAAAATTACATAAAAAAAATTTGAAAATCAAAAAGCTTGATTGACTTTGTTGAGTTTTGTCTTAAAACTCGTTTTGCCTTGTACCTTTGTGCTAATGGCTTTGTGCATTTTCGAGCATTACTTGTTTTCATGCACTCATATCACTATTGGAAAAATCTTGACATCTATGTGATTGTTGTAAATAGATCTTCAAACTTGTCATGAATGATTAGTGAATGGTTATGTTGATCTTGAAACATGCATAGACTTGTGTCTATATCTCTTCCCACTTTTTATTTTTTTGCTAAAAAGAGCTCACCAAATGTAAATCTCCAAATGAAAAGAGATATTGAGCTGCAAAAGCCTGTCGCACATTCTAGTATTTGACTAGGAAAAAGGGTAAGCGACCTTATATTAAAAGTGAAATTTCTTTCAAAAAGGCCAAAGGCCTATTCTTCAAAGAAAAATGTTGTCTATACCTCTCAAAATGAGAGATGATTGCCTCAAAAGATCAAATGTTATGGCTAAAAGTGGAGTCAAATGAAAGGCTCCAAGTTATGTTATCAAGTTGTGTGGGAAGTCATATATTCATATTTCTATAATTGAGATTGGTCATATGATCTAGTGCTAATTGTGTATGCCTTGATTGAATTGATCATTGAAGCTTCACATTAGACAAAGGACTATCTCATTGTTGTTATCCACACACAACACACAAGTTTATGTTCGATAAATGTCATATTCATTTGTGTGATTGTACTTGATAAAAAGTATTTTCACATACTCAATCTTTGTTAATTCAAGCACAAAAAGATTTTTGAGTGTTTTAGGTGTTTTTGGAAAGTGTTTTGTTGGGAAAATCTGAAAATTTCAAAAATACAGTTTTGCCCTGTTTTGGCGGCTCAGTCGCGGGTATGACAAGTCGCGAGCCTCAGTCGCATCTTCGCTGGTCAGTTTTGGCGACTTGTTCGCGAGTGGAAGGTCCAGTCGCGAGATTCACTCAGAGATTTTCGCGGCTCAGCTCGCGACTCACTCGCTGGTAGACCTTCCAGTCGCGAAAAATACTTAGAAAAATTTTTCAAAATTTTCCTCTTGAGTGCTTTGGCGGCTTGAGCTGGCGACTGTGTGGCGACTTAATCCAGTCGCGAAAATCGCGTGTTTTGCAGAAACAGGAGCAGTTTTTAAACCTCTTTCAGTTTTCCCTCGAACTTTTGTAACTGTTCATTTTCTTTTAAAACTGTTGTTTCCTCCCAAAACTCTTCGTGAATCCATTTTTCAAAACCCTTTGGTGCTTCGTTTCTTCTCCAAATCATCAAGAAAAGGTATGGGTTTTGTCTTCTCAATCTCATTTTCTTTTTCCTGCATATTTCTGTTGCTGTTTGGACTGGTATTGTATTCGTTATACTTATCTCTATGTGTAATGGGTATGGAGTGTACTGTTTGATATTGTTCTCACCTGTTTTCATACTGAGCAATCACAATGTGTTTTTCATCGTTCTCATTTTTTCTTATTATTGACTCTGAGAATCTTTTCTGAAATGGGTTTGGTGTCTATGTGACTTACTCTTTACATTTGCCTGAATATTGATGTTGGTGTTTGGTTTTGGTTTCTGAGTTGATATGATAACATAATGTTTGTCTCTCAACCACGTGCTCCAGTGTGGATGTTTGGTTTCTTCATGATTGAAATATTTTCCCCATGTTCATGTCTCTGATGGAGTGATTTATGTTATCTGCTCTAAATGTTCATATGCTGTTTCTTATTGCATATCATGGTCATGTTAACCTGTCTCAATGACAGTTGTGATGTCTTTCTTTATCTTGGTGCACTTTCACCAAGTTTGATGCACGTATTAGTTTGTGCTTCTGTGTTTTGTTGGAAGGATTGGTTGGGTCTGCACTATATTCAGTTTGGGTTTTTATATTGAAATATTGTTTATACTGAATCTTGTTGACAATCTTTTGTGGGGTATTGTTGCTTGGTTCTTTTCTGTTGGCCTGTTCTCTTGCAGATGTCTCGTCGATCTTCCAGGGGTAAAGACATTGTTTCTGACGAACCAGCAACCCCAATTGCTAAAAGGACTCGTCTTTCATCTCAAGCATCTCAAGATCCCAATGAGGATAGATTCAGAGTTCCCCTGAACTCACACGCCTACTCAAATGTGTTTGACAAGTCAACAACTATAGTGGAGCGGGTAGTAGAGTTCAACACCTTAGGGACTACTTTCATCCCTCGAATCTTTGAGAAACGAGACTGGGCAAACTTGTTCGGAAACTTTGATGATCCAATGGATGAGCTGGTCAAGGAATGCTTCTCCAATGCATCTGATCTTGGACCTATCCTCATTTTCTGGGTCAGAGGAACAGAGTTTAGTGTTACCCCAGACTCCATCGCAAATCTTCTCGGCATCACCAGACCTCAGAATGTGAATTTGACTCCCTATGATGAACGAAATCCAGAGGTTGGGGAAATTTTACAAATCCTAGGGCACGATCATGAGGTATCAAGTGCAGGAACTTCCATCAGCACCGCAAAATTTGCATCTGAGCTGACCACACTGAAGTTGATCATGTTCACCAATCTCTACCCACTGTCCAACACTACATTCATCAATCTTGGGAGAGCTATATTTCTGTGTGATCTCATTACTGGAGCCCCTATTGATATATGTGCTCACATCTACTACAACTTGAGGAAGACCGCGTGTCGATCTACAGCTCGAGGAATCATTCCATTTTGCAGTCTCGTCATGAAACTCATTCTTAATGCAGGCATTACTCCTCCTGCAGATGGTAAAATGTTGACTCGTCAACGTCCCATTTCATTGTTCACTCTTCAAGCAAGCAGAAGTCACTCCTCCAAATCACCAAGACGTGCTCACATCTCTCCGTTTGATCCATCTGCCCCTGACTCAGAGACACCTGCACATACCACATCTGCATCACGTGATGTTCCTGATACTTCACCGGCTGATATTCCGCAAGCACAAACTGCTTCTCATACTGACAGAGTTGGTAGTGTCCTTGAGCATATTCAGAAACGCGTTGATGAGCTTGTGGCACTTCTCTACTCCACAAACAACCATGTCCAAATGCGCCTCGAGGCTATGGAAAATCAGCTAGATGAGATTCAACGAAAGTTAGACGAGAGTCTTTAGCTATTCGTGACAAAAAGGGGGAGAGCATTCAGTAAGGGGGAGAAAAGTTCAAAGGGAAGTGTGCATAGTGATAGGGGGAGTACACACACACACATACTTTTGTTTTTCGTCTTATCTTCTAAACTTATGGTTTTTATGGTTTTGATACACTGTGTTTTGGTGTATAACTGTTTCTAACTCTTTTCATATACTCTTGGTTTAAACTTTAATATATGTTTGATGATGTTATTCAGGTTTTTGTTGGTTTGTACCCATATGCTTCTATAAGCTTTTAGGGTTTATTGTTTTATGCATAGTTTGTAGGCCTTGTGGTATGTACCATGCTTAAGTGCAGCCTTTATGCTATGTTGAAATCAGTACTTTAATCTAAATGTTCTGCATTGTGATTGTTGTACTGTCACTCTTGTGCCCTTGTAAGATTGTTCCTAGATGCATATGCCATGTGTGCTATGCATTGGTTGAGTGTTGAACATACAAGTGTCTTGCCTTGTGCTTGTTAACTTGTATGTCCGTGTGTTCATTCCAAGTGTGAATGAACACTGTGATCACTACCTTGTGGTGTTCACTTGGTTGATCAAGCCATGGTTTGTTTATTAACTCCATCTTTGCTTGATCTCATTTTGCCTGTTTCATATGCATTTATAATTTTCTGCTTACAATGATCATGGTGTATTGTTGTGTTTCAGGAGTTTATGTTCATATGATTCAAGTGCTTCACAGCTTCTAGAATTAGGTGTGAGTGAGTTTTGATCAACTGTTCCCAACTCACATGTTAAGTCTAGAGTCTGTTTTAGGGTTTTGTCACGGAATAGCCAAAGGGGGAGATTGTAAGGTTGAATTTATTCAACCATCTAATTGGCTTTATTCCGTGCCAAATTTGCTTGTAATTCAGCATTTAGTAACCCTGTATTTAGGTGGGATTGTTGTAAGGGTAGTGAGTGAGATAGTGTGAAGATTGCTCAAGAGTGTGCAAGAAAACAGAGTGTCGCGGCTGGGACTCGCGGCTTCAACCCGCCAGAAGATGCACACGTGCCAAGCATGCTGGAAGATGAACAGTCATGCTAGCTGGAGCACTACAGGACAAAACAGGACAACTGGCCATACGGTTAACTCGCGACTGGAACTCGCGACTTAGTCAAGCCGCGAGGTCAAGCCGCGAGCCACCCCTGTTTTGGAAAAACCTGACGTTTCGCATTCCTCATCACTCCAGTATAAATACCCTTTTAACCCACGATTGAAAGAGAGCTTCCAGAGAGAATTTTGAGAGAGAAACCCTAAAGAAAAACCAGATTGTTTCACCCACAATCTCTACCTTAGAGTCTCATCAAAATCCCTCACTCTCTTCCTCTCCATTGTCAAATCCTTGAGAGGCATTATACCAAACCTGGTTCTCACCATTATCATCTCTGTGAGACAGACGTTTGGAGTTCTGGGAAGCAGTTAGGAAGGAGCCAATATTCATTGGTTGATGCTACGGTGTAGTAGCGGAATCCGGAAAGCTAGAAAAGAAAAAGGTTCGGCGCAACCTCGTTGGAGCAAGAAGCTTGGAGGGCTTAGGTGCATTGGGTAGATTAGGCTTGGAGGGTCTATTGCTGTCCTTGTATCCCAACTGTATTTTCTAGTGGATTGATTACCGCTTGGAGGGCGGCGGAGAGGTTTTTCGCCGAGGTCTTCGGTTTCCTCTTCGATAACATATCTGGTGTTATCTCTGTGTTTGCATCTTCCTTCCTCTCTATCTCTGCCTTTACATTAACTGCTGTGGTTTATTTTGTTGTGGCTTAGATAGTTGTTTAATCAATTCCATATTATAGCATATGTTAAGTTTCCGCACACTAGTTGTTTGACATATTGCTTGGGTTGGTTAAGTTGGTTTTTGGGGGTCTAAACGTTCAAAAGTGTTTTTGTACACGTTTTTGAACTTTCAAAAGATCTCTCTTTTCTTATAAGGGTTGGCCTCTTGGATATTGAACTTATGTTCTAGGGTTTGTTAAGACCCTTATCTGAAAGGCCTAGCCATGCATAGAAGTTGTGAGGGTGTGTGCTAGCATAATCACAGTGGCCAGAAATGTACAGAGAGCAGAGTACAATGACCGCTTGCAACTCACGCGCTTGACGCGGCTTGGCTGTTTGCAAGATGATCACAACTTGCTTAGTCATCACTCTAATTTTGAAACTTTGCCCCATGTCACTCACGGGCAAAGAAGGTTGCCTGAGGTCACGAGATGATTTCAAATGCAGCTTTCCAAATAGCAGATGAGGCTCAAGTACTTCTACCCCAAATATAATTAAGTCCTAGAAAGATACATTAAATTTGAAAATAAATACATACAAATTTGTCACAGAATAAAGCCAATTAACATAGACTTCTCAATTAGTAGTGCTACAACTAGATACAAACCTTCAAAACATTACTACCTTCAACAACCAACTTATAGGTCCAATATCCAAAACCTTGAGAAATTGTACAAGCTTATTTAGAGTCCGCCTTGAAAGAAACCAACTCTTTGGAAATGTATCTGAAGATTTCGGTGTCTATAGAAAGTTGCGATACATGGACCTAAGTTACAATAGATTTTATGGTAAAATCTCACACAATTGGAGTCAGTGCCCACAACTAACCACCTTACGGATTGTTGGGAACAATATTACTAGTAGCATACTACTTGAAATGGGAGATTCAACTCAACTACAATTACTTGATCTTTCTTATAATTGATTAGTTGGGAAGCTTCCAAAGTAATTTGGAAAGCTGACTTCTTTGTTGAAGTTGATGTTGAATGGAAATCAATTTTCATGGGATATACCTCCAGTGCTTGGATCATTAACAAAACCTGAGTATCTAGATCTATCTGCCAACAATCACTAACTCAATCCCTAGATATATAGGGAACCTTTTGAAGCTAAACTACTTGAATATGAGCAACAACAAGTTTAGTCAAGGCATTCCAGTTGATTTGTCTAATTTAGCACACTTGTCCCAACTAGATTTGAGCTATAACTCGCTTAAGGGAGAGATATCTTTCGAAATTGGAAATTTATAAAGCTTGGAGCTACTGAACTTCTCCCACAATATCTCTATGGTTTAATTCCCACTGCTTTTGAAGAAATGCATGGCTTGTTATATATCATATTGAATGTACACATGTGAGTGGAGATTCACATTGAATAATGATGAGAAAAATAAGTGGTTAATATAACATAGTTGAGCTCATACCTATAGGGCTTAGGCCTTTTGGGTTAAGTGATGTCCACAGTTGAGCTCATATTATATTAACTATTCAAGGAGTCTCCCCAAGGTGTTTATCTCCCCAACAAGAACATATCCTACAATGAATTGAAAGGAAATAAAGTCATTTCAAGATACTACAACAGAAGCCTAAGAAGGAAATAAAGGATTGCAAACTTGTGTGGAAGAAAAACATATTCCAAAAGAGGGACATAAAGTCATTTTGTTAATCATTTTCCCTCTTTTAGGAACACTTCTACTTGCATTGGCATTCATTGGAATATTCTTCTTCTTTTTACAAATAAAAAGGAACAATCGACATGCAAACTGAACAAATAACATGCATAATTAAAAGGTCTTTTCGATATCAACTTTTGATGGAAGAGCAATGTACAAGGAAATCCTTGAAACAACCAAGGGTTTTGATTCTATGTTTTGCATTGGGAAGGGATGGCATGGAACCATTTATAAAGCAAGTCAAATATCAAGAAACATAGTGGCAATGAAGAAATTCCAATTTTAAAGTCGAATTGGACTTCACTTGCTGGCACATATGGATATGTTGCACTAGGTAATATACTTCATTTTTTTAACTAATGTTGAACATAGAGCTGTAAGGTTGAATTTATTCAACCATCTTATTGGCTTTATTCCGTGCCAAATTTGCTTGTAATTCAGCATTTAGTAACCCTGTATTTAGGTGGGTTTGTTGTAAGGGTAGTGAGTGAGATAGAGTGAAGTTTGCTCAAGAGTGTGCAAGAAAACAGAGACTCGCGGCTGGGACTCGCAGGTGACTCGCGGCTGCAAGCCGCCAGAAGCAGCACACGTGCCAAGCATGCTGGAAGATGAACAGTCATGCTAGCTGGAGCACTACAGGACAAAACAAGACAACTGGCCATACGGTTAACTCACGACTGGATCTCGCGACTTAGTCAAGCCGCGAGGTCAAGCTGCGAGCCACCCCTGTTTTTGTAAAACCTGACGTTTCACATTCCTCTCCCACTCTAGTATAAATACCCCTTTTACCCACGATTGAAAGAGAGCTTCCAGAGAGAATTTTGAGAGAGAAACCCTAAAGAAAAACCAGATTGTTTCACCCACAATCTCTACCTTAGAGTCTCTTCAAATTCCTCAACTCTCTTCCTCTCCATTGTCAAATCCTTGAGAGGCATTATACCAAACCTGGTTCTCACTATCATCATCACTGTGAGACAGTTGTTTGGATTTCTGGGAAGCAGTTAGGAAGGAACCAATCTTCATTGGTTGATGCTACGATCTAGTAGCGGAATCCGGGAAGCTAGAAAAGAAAAAGGTTCGGCGCAACCTCGTTGGAGCAAGAAGCTTGGAGGGCTTAGGTGCACTGGGTAGATTAGGCTTGGAGGGTCTATTGCTGTCCTTGTATCCCAACTGTATTTTCTAGTGGATTGTTTACCGCTTGGAGGGCGGCGGAGAGGTTTTTCGCCGAGGACTTCGGTTTCCTCTTCGATAACACATCGCGTGTTGTCTTTGTGTTTGCATCTTCCTTCCTCTCTATCTTTGCCTATTTATTATCTGCTGTGGTTTTATTTTGTTATGGCTTAGATAGTTTTTAACCAATTTCATATTATAGCATGTGTTAAGTTTCCGCACACTAGTTGTTTGACATATTGCTTGTATTGGTTAAGTTGTAATTTGGGGGTCTAAACGTTCAAAGGTGTTTTGTACACGTTTTTGAACTTTCAAGAGCATATGAACATATTGGCATGATATTCTATTTGTTTGCAAAGCTTGCTTATACAAATAAAGATAATTGAGAAATGCGATATCTATAGCTTTGGAGCTTTTGCTATTGAAGATGTACGGTCGAATTTATTCAATCATGTGTTGGCTTTATTCCATGCCAAATTTGCTTGTAATTTAGCAATTAGATACCCTGTATTTAGGTGGGAATCATGTAAGGATAGTGTGTGAGAGAGTGTGAAGAAAACTCAAGATGTGTGCACTCAAGAAGAGTCTCGCGACTAGATCTCATGATTGGCAAGTCACTAAAGGTGGCACATGTGTGAAGCATGTGGGGGAGCTGAAGGGTCACGACAGCTGGAGTACTACGGGACAAAAATTCTAGTCTGGCCAGGCAGTTAGCTCACGACTCAAATTCACGACTCATTTCAATCGCGAGGTAGAGTCGCCAGAATGCCCTGTTTGGTTGAAACATGACTTTTCGCATTCCTCATACACCCTACTATAAATACCCTTATACCTATGAAATGTAGAGAGCTTTTAGAGAGAATTTTGAGAGAGAAACCCTAGAAAAAAATAGGATTGACTCATCCACAATCTTCATCCTTTGATTCTCCAAATTCCTCTACTCTCACCCTCTCTATTAACATATCCTTGAGAGGTACATTTAGCCAAATCCTTATCTCACCATACTCATATCAGTGAGGAAGTATTTTGGTGCTTGGGAAGCAGTTCAAAAGGGACCAATTCATTTTGGTTAATGCAATGGGCGATTGCGGGATCCGGTAAGCTAGAGAAGACAAGATTCGGCGTAACCCTGTTGGAGAAAGAAGCTTGGAGGGCTTAGGTGCACTGAGTAGATTAGGCTTGGAGGGTCTTTTGCTATTCATGTATCCCAACTTTATTCTCTAGTGGATTATTGACTGCTTGGAGGGCGGCGGAGAGGTTTTTCGCCGAGTACTTCGGTTTTCTCTTTGATAACACATCGCCGTGTTATCTTTGTGTTTGCATCCTTCTTTTCTTACTCTTTACCATTTAATTACTGCTGTGTTTGTGATTAATTATGGATTATAGAGTTTTATCTATTTGGGTTTAGCTTATATTCATATTCCGCACATATATTGTTTGTTTATAAGCTTGTATTGGTAATTTTAATTTGGGGGTCTAAACGTTCATTGGTGTTTTACACATTAATCAAACTTTCAATTAGTATCAGAGTAGGTGCACTTGTTGTGGTTTCATTACCTAAGTGCGATCCTTGACCCCTTTTGAGATGGATTGATCCTAATCTCATAATGCTCCTCCATATTTTGATGGAAGTAACTATGCATTTTGGAAAGTCCGTATGAGAATATTTCTATGTTCTATTGATGAGAGTGTTTAGGATGCTGTAGATATTGGATGGACTAGGCCGGAGGTCGCCAAATTCGAATGGTATAAGGCTGCCCTTGCGACAGTTAATGCTAATAACAAGGCTTTAAATGCTATTTTCTATGGTGTTTCTCCTAATGAATTTCATAGGATTTCTCATGTTACAATTGCCAAGGAGGCGTGGCAAATTTTGGAAACAACTTATGAGGGAGCCAAAAAGGTGAAGGACACTAAGCTGCAAATGCTTACCACACGCTTCGGAGAACTGAAGATGAGTGAAGACGAGTCATTTGACTCATTTTATGGGAAGCTGAATGAGGTGGTAATTGGGAAATTTAACTTGGGAGAAAAGATAGAGGACTCCAAGATTGTGAGAAAAATTCTACGATCATTACCAGAGAGCTTTTGTGCAAAGGTTACTGCCATTGAAGAGAGCAAGGACCTTGATGAGATCAAAGTTCAAGAACTTATTGGCTCACTTCAAACCTATGAGCTATCTCTACCATCACAAAGGAAGAACAAATCTCTTGCTCTAAAGACAATCAATGAGAGAGTGGAAGCTCAAAACTCATCGGATGAGGATAAGGTTGAAAAAGATGTGGTATATCTTGTTAAGAACTTCCGAAAGTTCTTGAAGTTCAAAAAGAATAGAAAGTTTGTTGAGAAGGGAAAATTCCCAAATTCCTGGAAGGAGAAAAAGGATTTCAAAAAGAAAGATGGGAAGGATTCTCAATCCTCTCAAGGAATCATGTGCTATGAATGCAACAATCATGGACATCTCAAGAAGGAGTGTCCTAACTATTTGAAAGGGAAGGGTAAAGTGTATGCCACTTCTCTTAGTGACACAAACTCCTCTAATTCAAACTCGGAAGAAAGCTGTGACGGAGAAGGAAACTACTCCGCATTTATGACCATTGCTCCTGTACAATCTTTGGATGATTTGAGTGCGTTAATGGAAGTGCTTGGTGAGCACACTGAAGTGGAGTCGATTGGGATAGTAGAGGAATCCAATGATGAGGAAGATGAAAGAACAGTGGGACTGTAAGAAACCTACAATTCCCTCCTTGAAAAGATCGGTGAATATACAAAAGTGGCTAAAGCAGCCATTAAGAAAATGAAGAGAGCAGAGCAAGACTACAAAAGTCTTCTAGTGCGGTACAAGGAATCTAAGTGTGAAGTTAAGATGCTGAATGGAGAGCTAATCGAAGCCTATTCAAAGATCAAATTTCTTGAGCTTGAGGTGATTCAAGCTAATGCTAAAGTAGAGCGGGTTTCCTCCAAGGAGCTTGATGAAGTGCTTGCTCATCAAAAACCTTTCTCCAACAAAAGCGGATTGGGATACAACGGAGAGAGCAGTTCAAGTGCAAATATGTCCAAGGAAATGAAGTTTGTGAAAGCTAAGGAACCAATGGTAGCAATCATTGCTGTTGAGAAAGTGGGGGCTGAGAAGAAGCAAAATGTGACTGACCAATGGTTTTTGACAAAGCCTCCTACCAAATCAGTGGTCAAACCTAAGACGAAAGGAAAATCACTTCCAAAGTCATAAAGAGGTCTGAGAACTCAACATTTCTGCTATCATTGTGGAATTCAAGGACACACCAGACCTAATTGCCATAAGCTTTAAGCATTAAAGAATGCAAGTGCTCAAACGTCAAGAGGACCAAGAAATGGCAAAGGGAACTGGACTGCTGAGCAATCAAAAAGTCAAGAAGGTGATCCCAGAGTGAGGGATATGATGAAGATGATTGATGCATTCACCACTTGTTTTACAAGCTTCACCAGAAGGTTTGAAAGTCACAACAATAGTACCCAATCCTTTAGGGATATCGCCCCAAACACACGTGTCGTGTGTGTGAAGAAAGATACACATGCATAAGTATTACAACATGTCCATGCATTAATACTTCCTATGAAATGTGACATTGATTGGTTGTGTGCTTTTTGTTATCATTCTAGCTTGGTTTGAAATTTTTTGTTTGTTTGTTATTTGCTTTGAATGTTTTTACCTTTTTTTTTTGTCAAAAATCCAAAAACACATAAAAATTAGAAAATCCAAAAAGTTTGATCGGCATTATTGTGCTTTATCACATGCATGTTTTGCCTTGTACCTTCGTACTGATTGCTTTGTGCATTTACGAGCATAGCTTGTTCTTTATGCACTTATATCATTGTGGGAAAAATCTTGACATCTATGTAATTGTTGTAAATAGATCTTCAAACTCGTCATGAATGATTAGTCAATGGTTTTATTGATCTTGAGACTTGCATAGACTTGTGCCTATATCTCTTTCCACTCTTTTTATTTTTTATTTTTGCTTAAAAAGCTCAATCAATGTAAATCTCAAAATGAAAAGAGACAATGAGTTGTAAAAGTCATTGCACATACTAGTATTCAACTAGGAAAAAGGGAAAGCGACTTATATGAAAATATATGATGCCCAAAAAGCCAAAGACTTGTTCATCAAAATTGTAAGGTTGAATTTTATCAACCATCTTGTTGGTTTTATTCTGTACCAAATTTGCTTGTATTTTAGCAATTAGTAACCCTGTATTTAGGTGGGAATCATGTAAGGGTAGTGAGTGAGACAGTGTGAAGAAATGCTCAAGATTGTGCAAGGATGTAGGGACTCGCGGCTAGGACTCGCGACTGGCAAGTCGCCAAAGCTAGCACATGTGTGAAGCATGCAGGGGAGCTGAAGAGTCATGCCAACTGTTGCACTACAGGAAAAAATTCCCAGCCTGGCTAGGCCGTTAACTCGTGACTTGAACTCGCGACTTAGTCCAGTTGCGAGGCCAAGTCGCCAGACCACTCTATTTGGGAAAAACTGACTCTTCGCATTCCTTTCTCACCCCACTATATATAGACCCTTATACCCATGAAATATAGAGAGCTTCTAGAGAGAATTTTGAGAGAGAAACCCTAGAGAAAAACAAGATTGATTCATCCACAATCTTCACATAGAGACTCTTCAAATTCCTCTACTCTCTTCCTCTCCATTGTTACATCCTTGAGAGGTACATTACCAAAACCTTTTCTCACCATACTCATATCTGTGAGAAGGCCATTTGGTGCTTTAAGAAGCAGTTAAGAAGGAACCAATTTCATATTAGTTGATGCTATGGTCAAGTAGCGGAATCCAGTAAGCTAAAGAAGAAATAGGTTTGGCATAACCTTGTTGGAGTAGGAGCTTGGAAGGCTTAAGGACACTGGGTAGATTAGGCTTGAAGGGTCTTCTGCTGTTCATGTATCCCAACTACATTATTTAGTGGATTATTTACCACTTGAACGGCGGCAGAAAGGTTTTACGCCAAGGGCTTCGGTTTTCTCTTCGATAACACATCGTGTGTTGTCCTTGTATTTGCATCTCTCTTCCCTTAATATTTGTCATTTAATTTCTGCTGTGGATGTGATTTTATTTGGTTTAGATTGTTTATCAATTCTGTACTAAGCTTATGTTCATATTCCGCACATTAATTGTTTGATATTAAACTTGAATTGGTAATTTGTAAATTGGGGGTCTAAACGTTCAAGGTGTTTATACACTTATTGAACTTTCAAAAATGAAATATCAAAAATTCCAGGCATCGATCTCAAAATGAGATGTATTGTTTTAAAATGATCAAATGCTATGATGTGTATGGAGCCAAATAAAAAGTTTCAAAATTATGTTATCAAGTTTTGTAGGAGGTCATATATGCATACTTCTATAATTAAGATTGGTCACTTTTCCTCATGCTAATTGTGTATGTCTTGGTTGAATTGATCATTGAAGCTTCACATTAGACTAAGAATTATCTCATCTTTGATACCCACACACATCACACATGCCTATGTTCAATGAATGCCTTATTCATTTGTGTGATTGTACTTGATTAAATGTGTTGCACATACTCAATCATATGTTGATCAAACACAAAAATATTTTTTGAGTGTTTTAATTGTTTTTGGAAAGTATTTTTTTTTTTTTTTTGAAAAATTTCAAAAACTGTGCACCTCTGGTTTGGCGACTCTGCCTCACGGGTCAAGCAAGTCGTAAGCCCCCAATCGCGAGCTTACACAGAAGCTCTTGGCAACTCTCTGGAAAGTCAAGACCCTAGTTGTGAAAAAGACTTAAAAAAATTTCAAAAATATGGGTTTTTAATTTTCTTGACTCAGTTTGTCAACTTGTTCATGAGTGGAATCTCCAGTCGCGAGTTTTACTCAGAATGGTTCGCGACTCCCCTCATGACTTACTCGTGGGTGGACCTTCCAGTAGCGAAAAACACTTAGACAAATATTTTAAACTTTGTCACATGGGTTTTTGGCAACTTGTTCGCGACTCATTCCAGTCGCGAAAAAACGCGTGTTTTGCACTTTGAGGGTCTTTTTCAGGACAGTTTTTAAAAACTTTTCATTTTTCCCTTGCACATTGTGACTATTCATTGTCTTGTCCGTTCCTCTCCTTCCCAAACTCATCGTGTTCTTTAAAAAATCCTCCATTTTCTTCATCAATCTTCAAGAAAAGGTATGGGTTCTCTATTTTTTCTCAAAGTATTTCATGTTTCTAGCCTTTGATTTCTTGGATTTTGTGTTTTTGTTGAGTTTTGAAAAATATGATATTCAAATATGGTTTGGGTATATTTTGTTGAGTTTGTTATATGGGGTTTGTTGGTTTTGGTTGTATGATGCTTATTATACATGTTTTCATGTTTGCCTCTCTTTTTCGAGTATTATACTTTGTTTGTGTTGTGTTGTGCATATCATACCCATGGTAAAATGTCTCATAGACACCTTCTTGTGTTTTTGAGGAGTTCATGGAATACAATGATTGTAAAATGCATCTCTAGTTATGTGTTTTGCAATATGCCCTAGGTTGTACTTGGTGATATTTGTGCGTACACACACACTTTGATATGTTTGTGGAAATAATGCCATAACTCTACTGTGCTTTAATGCTATGTGTTCTCTCATGTCAAGTTGCTATTGAACTTTGCTTTAGTTAAATCTTTGGCCTAATTCTAAGTCCATTGTGTTGCTACTAACTTGTTACTAGTTTTTGATGTTACCATATGTTGTGCTCTGTGTTGTGGTCTTTGTTGTTGTGTTTTTACAGATGACTCCAAAGAAGAAGACTACTACACATCGTGCTGAAAAAAGGAAGAAAATGGACAATACTCAGTTCCGCTCTACCAAACACTTTGAGAGATACAATCAGTTCTATGAGAAGGCTCCAATCATCCAAGATATGGTTAATTTGAAGGATTATTTTATCCCAGGCTGTTTTCAAGACAGAGGTTGGGAAAAGCTCCTTGGTGACCTCCCTGGGGTATGTGAACCTTTGATCCGTGAATTCTATGCCAATGCCATTTTAAGAGAGGATGAAATCAATTGTTGGATTAGAGGCCATGAGTTCAACATTGACTTGGAGGATATTGATGATGTTCTTGGCTTTGAGGATCTAGAGCATGATTTCACTCACTACAAGGACAAAATTCTCTCCATAGAGATGGTTCAATCTCATATTGGTGGTGTTAGAGAGGGAAGATGCCTTAATACAACTGCTTTTCCACCTGATCTGAGATGTCTTACCTTAATCATGATGTTCAACTTGTACCAGTGAAGAAAATGACCACCATTAGTAATGCTAGAGCCATTTGTCTCATGGAGCTTCAGGAGAACACTTACATTGATATTAGTGCTCATGCATTCTCCATCATTGCTAATGAAACAAGGACAACTTCAAGGGCAAAGCTGATTCTCCCTAGTCTACTCATGAAGCTTTTTCGAGCAAAAGGTGTGGAAATTCCCCAAGACATTAGTCTCATGCCTACTCCTCCAACTATCAATGCTTTAACAATTGCACGGATCAAAATTCATCTTCCAGGTGATGAAGAGGAGGGTGATCAAATACAAGGAGAACCTATGGACATTGAGACAGAAGCAGAAGCACAACCATCAAGCTCACGAAGCCGTGGTAAAAGAAGTCAAGCTTCATCATCTTCTACAGTACCTCCAAATGCATTTCAGATCGTCCTTGAGAGGATTGAGGGGCTGCGAGACGTCCAAAATGAGCAATTTGATAGGCTGATTGCTATCCAAGAATAGCTGGATTTGCTTTCAGCCAAGTTTGATAGCTTCACTACACAACAGTAGCCCTTTGGCCATTTCGATAAAAAATGGGGAGATATGGAGTAGGAGTAGCTCTTGAGGGGGAGTACCATTTTGAGGGGGAGAAACTTTAAGCACTTCCATGAAATACTTGTTTGTATGGTTCAAGAGCTTCACAGTATCTAGAGTTAAGTGTGAGTGAGTTTTGGCAACTATTCCCAACTCACATGTTAAGTCTAGAGTCTGTTTTAGGATTTTGGGGGAGTACCATTTTGAGGGGGAGAAACTTTAAGCACTTCCATGAAATACTTGTTCGTATGGTTCAAGAGCTTCACAGTATCTAGAGTTAAGTGTGAGTGAGTTTTGGCAACTATTCCCAACTCACATGTTAAGTCTAGAGTCTGTTTTAGGATTTTGTCATGAAATAGCCAAAGGGGGAGATTGTAAGATTGAATTTATTCAATCATGTGTTGGCTTTATTCCATGCCAAATTTTCTTGTAATTTAGCAATTAGATACCCTCTATTTAGGTGGGAATCATTTAAGGGTAGTGTGTAAGAGAGTGTGAAGAAAACTCAAGATGTGTGCACTCAAGAAGAGTTTTGCAATTGGATCTCGTGATTGGCAAGTCACCAAAGGTGGCACACGTGTGAAGCATGCAGGGGAGTTGAAGGGTTATGACAGCTGGAGCAATACAAGACAAAACTTCCAGTCTAGCTAGGCAGTTAGCTCGCGACTCAAACTCTCGTTCCATTTGTGAGGTCGAATCACCAGAATGCCCTGTTTGGTTGAAACATGACTTTTCGCATTCCTCATACACCCTACTATAAATACCCTTATACCCATGAAATGTAGAGAGCTTCTAGAGAGAATTTTGAGAGAGAAACCCTAGAGAAAAACAAGATTGACTCATCCACAATCTTCATCATTTGATTCTCGAAATTCCTCTACTCTTACCCTCTCTATTGACATATCCTTGAGACGTACATTTAGCCAAATCCGTATCTCACCATACTCATATTAGTAAGGAAGTATTTTGGTGCTTGGGAAGCAGTTCATAAGGGAGCAATTCATTTTGATTGATACAACGGGCGATTGTGGGATCCGGTAAGCTAGAGAAGACAAGGTTCGGCGTAACCCTGTTGGAGCAAGAAGCTTGGAGGGCTTAGGTGCACTGGGTAGATTAGGTTTGGAGGGTCTTCTGCTATTTATGTATCTCAACTTTATTCTCTAGTAGATTATTGACCACTTGGAGGGCGGCGGAGAGGTTTTTTGCTGAGTACTTCGGTTTCCTCTTCAATAACACATCGCCGTGTTATCTTTGTGTTTGCATCCTTCTTCCCTTACTCTTTACCATTTAATTGCTACTGTGTTTGTGATTAATTATGGATTAGAGTGTTTTATCTATTTGGGTTTAGCTTATATTCATATTCCGCACATATATTGTTTGTTTATAAGCGTGTGTTGATAATTTTAATTTGGGGATCTAAACGTTCATTGGTGTTTTACACACTAATTGAACTTTCAGAAGAGATCAAAGGAAGACATCCGGGTGAAATGATCCCAATTCTATCTGCTTCAATTGTGGCGGAGAATTTATTGTTGAAATAGTTTTTAGAGATACGCCTTCCACCTCCCATAGTTCAGGTTGAGAGTCACTAATGGTCACAAAGTTGGCAATTGCATGCTTGCATGCTAATCCAGAATGTAGACCAACTATGGACATGGTTTCTCAACTATTATCAACTCCAAATCCACTTTCCTAGGGCTACAAAGTCTCACCAGGACAAGCAAGGATATAGTAAATTGTTAGGAATGCTATATAATCTATCAAATCTACGCTGCTGTAGGCGATTGCTTGTTTAAGATTATGTGATGATATATGTTTGATTGCCTTTTTGGTATGCATTATAAAGATTTCAAATGTAAAATAAAGATTAGGGACGTATTGTAGTGATGGTTTTAGTCATTTATATTCTAAGTTTCTAACTGATTTAGTTAAGGCATAAAAAAAATTAAAAAATAAAAAATAAAAAGGAAGAAGAAGAAGAAGAGTAACGGGAAAGATGTTGTTTCAATATGCTCAGTATATCCTTCTTGTGAAAGTCACATATTTGGATGCAAGATCAATTCCTTCCAGACCATTGACGGTAACATTCATTTTTTGACTGCAAGATTTCATTGAGGAATTAAGCAATCCCATACCTAGAACTAACCTTTCACCCTAAAAAAATAAAAAATAAAAAAGCTAATTTTTCACCTTTTAGTAACGAAATTATACCAAAATTAAAAGAAACTTCAGCATACCCAAAAAAAGAAAGAAAGAAAGAGATGGTCTCTGCTTGTTGAAGCTGCAAATCAATCTTCCTGAGGTTAACTTTCAAAATCCACCATCAATTTGTTTAGTTTCTTGTTGCTTATCCTTTGCTGGTACACTCTTGTGTCCTCCAATCTACCCAATAATAATAATAATAATAATAATCAAATAAATATGTTGCTATAGTCTATACATAGAGTAGAGCTTAAATGGACAAAATTATTAAGGCCGTAGCACTTAGCTAGATGCAACACATGAATAAATTAGAGACAGGGAGGATTTAAATGGGAGTCGGATCATTTTCCTTAATTTTATTTAATTATTATTAAAATATTTTTCTTCTATTATTATTAATATATTTTTCTTCTATTGAATTATCTTTTATCAACTTCATTAGATTGTATGAATTGATTTTCAAGGCTCGCATTCACTAATAATACTAAACTATATGAGTTATGGAGATTAACTAGTTGACACCTCCTGATATCTCCAAGACATCCAGGTTTTAAATCCTTAATTAACTGATATAACTATCGGGTTACCAAGCTTATTCATAACACCAATGATTGCAAAATGTCCCACTAGAAGTTACTTAGGATTTTGAAAAACTTTTGAGATGACCAAAACAATACAAACCTTTCAGGAGAACAAGCTTCAGAGGGTGGCAATAATATGTGAGCAAGATTAGTGGCATCTTTGTTGCAACTGATGACAGTGGCGACTCTAGAATTTTTTTTCAGGGTTTTCCTTAAGAATTTCTAATTTAAAGTCAACACGAATTCACTTAAAAGATGAAGATGAATTTTCACAGGAGATGAATCTTGGGTAGGTGGTTTTTTTATCAAATACTTGTCCATAATTCTAGCAAAAGAATAAACAATAAACTATAAACTATAAGTTCATTTGAAATATTAATAACATTATTAATTATTGTTGTTTAGTTGTTTCATTAATTTGTTTGTCTTTTATAAGCTATAATTTGTTATATTGTTGTTTCATTAATTATAAAATTATTATTTGTTGTTTAGCCTAATATAGTAACATAATTTAATTTATTTATCTTTTATAATGTATTGATTAATTAAATTATTAATTATTGTTTATTAGTTACTTCCTCCAATTAATTATTGATTAATTAAATAATTATTTATTAGTTATACTGCTGCACTAGCACACCCACAAACCCATATGCATTTACCCGGCCCCATGCCCCCATCCACCCCCCAATTCCAATGCCCCATGGCCCCTATCACAAGACTAAAACCAATCAAATAAAGCCAATTAATTATATCTCACTAAAAACACAACACCAACCCTAAAAGACGATTAATTTATCTCACCAACACCACATCAACACAGTGCAAATATTAATAAATACACCATCAGATAACTCCAAAAACAGGGCAAAACTTAATAAAATTTATAAAGTAAACTAAGCAAAAGGCAAAACAACAGGCAAATGACCATCACAGTTCAAAGCCTTAAAGAGAGAGAGAGAGAGAGAGAGAGTCTGAGTCAGACCTGTGTACAACTCTTCAAGCTCCTCCTCCAACAGATCAGAGAATGGAGTGACTCCGTCTCCGTGGACCACCGTGGGGTCCAGCACTTAGTGAGATCTGGCGATCTCTGTCTCCGTCCATTCCATTGGTCGTCTCAAGGGAAAAAGCGAGTGACCCAAGGCCAGTCGCAACGTATCCCAATCGTCCATTGTCATCCACGCCAAGCGCGCCGCCTCCGAAGCCACCGTCGTGTCCAAGAAGCTCCTCCGTAGCACTGGCAAGGCGGCGTGGATCGCCGGCACCACCTTCCTGATCCTGGCTGTGGCACTCATCATTGAGATGGACTGCAACCAACAACTCACCGAAATCAAGCTCCAAAATGCCAGGCTCCTCGGCACCGCTCCCACTCCCAAGTGAGTGTGACACAGAGAGAGACCCTTTTGCTGCTTTCTTTTTCAATTTAGGTTTTCGAAAAGTTCCAGACTTTTTTTAGAGATAGAGATAGAGAGAGAGTTTTTAATTTGAGTTCTGTTTGAGGCCTGATCTGATTTCATGATATTAGGTTAGGTTAGGTTTTTTTTTTTTTTTTTTTTTTTTTTTGAGAATCCATGGGTTACTGGGTTTGCTACATCTATTGGGCTTTTCGTGGTCTTGATGTTGGGCTTGCCGTCCATTGCCTTTTTTTTGAGAATTTGTGGGCTTGTCTCTTGTTCTGTTACAATTTTTTTTTTGGGCTTGAAAGTAGAACAAATAAAATTTTTTTTATTGAGGGCGTTCCTAAATTTTTTACTGAGGGTGTTCCTAATTTTTTTTTTTAAAGGATAAGCAAATAAAAAAAATTTAATTAATATGTATAATTTTTTTTTTTTTTTTCCAGTTCAGGGTGTTCCTGGGAACACCCTGAACATAACATGGCGTCGCCACTGACTGATGACATGGTTGAAGCAGAGATATCGGCCATAAGATGAGACATTTTCAAAGATGCAGATGTGAGAGTCCACAATGAAGTTGAGATCCACAGTAACAAATACACCATCTTCGTACATCTCAGCTGCTCCTTTCAAATATGGGTTTTTGATTGTTAGATGAGGAGGAGCCATCAGGAACCCTCCGTTTATGGAAACCATGTTCACACCTCGATCCATGGCTAAGGCCCATGCTGTCTTCTCGGCTAGGGTCTTTGATAAAGCGTGCCACAACTAATCAAATGCAAAATTTTGTCAATTCAATTGCATGTGAAATCTAATTTAAACTGCAATATGTTTTTGTTTACATTGTGATTAATAAGTGCTAAAAGGAAATTGAAATTGTCGTTGAAGTGATAAATTGCTAATCAAAATTTGTGACTATATATAGAATATAGATCCAATCCAATTTCAAAATGTGTGATAAATTGTTAATCAAAAATTGAAATTCCAAACCATTCAACCGTTTGCATCTTTATGTCCACCCTTAATAAGTCAACCACTCTTTAATAGTTTGTCATGCTGATCTTATCTTATAGATCCAATCCAACTATAAGGCAACAACTCTGAAAGTTCAAAAACGTGTACAAAACACCTTTGAACGATTAGACCCCCAAAATACAACTTAACCAAATCAAGCAATATGTCAAACAACAAGTGTGCGGAAACTTAACACATGCTATAATATGAAATTGGTTAAACAACTATCTAAGTCATAACAAAATAAAACCACAGCAGATAAAATAAAGGCAAAGATAGAGAGGAAGGAAGATGCAAACACAAAGACAACACACGATGTGTTATCGAAGAGGAAACCGAAGTCCTCGGCGAAAAACCTCTCCGCCGCCCTCCAAGCGGTAATCAATCCACTAGAAAATAAAGTTGGGATACAAGGACAGCAATAGACCCTCCAAGCCTAATCTACCCAGTGCACCTAAGCCCTCCAAGCTTCTTGCTCCAACGAGGTTGCGCCGAACCTTTTTCTTTTCTAGCTTCCCGGATTTCGCTACTAGACCGTAGCATCAACCAATGAAGATTGGCTCCTTCCTAACTGCTTCCCAGAACTCCAAACAACTGTCTCACAGAGATGATAATGGTGAGAACCAGGTTTGGTATAATGCCTCTCAAGGATTTGACAATGGAGAGGAAGAGAGTAAGGGAATTTGAAGAGACTCTAAGGTATAGATTGTGGGTGAAGCAATCTGGTTTTTCTTTAGGGTTTCTCTCTCAAAATTCTCTCTGGAAGCTCTCTTTCAATCGTGGGTTAAAGGGGTATTTATACTAGAGTGGGAGAGGAATGTGAAACGTCAGGTTTTAGCAAAACAGGGGTGGCTCGCGGCTTGACCAAGTCGCGAGATCCAGTCGCGAGTTAACCGTATGGCCAGTTTTCCTGTTTTGTCCTGTAGTGCTCCAGCTAGCATGACTATTCATCTTCCAGCATGCTTGGCACGTGTGCAGCTTCTGGCGGCTTGCAGCCGCGAGTCCACCCGCGAGTCCCAGCCGCGAGTCTCTGTTTTCTTGCACACTCTTGAGCAAACTTCACTCTATCTCACTCACTACCCTTACAACAAACCCACCTAAATACAGGGTTACTAAATGCTGAATTACAAGCAAATTTGGCACGGAATAAAGCCAATTAGATGGTTGAATAAATTCAACCTTACAATCTCCCCCTTTGGCTATTCCGTGACAAAACCCTAAAACAGACTCTAGACTTAACATGTGAGTTGGGAACAGTTGAACAAAACTCACTCACACCTAACTCTAGAAGCTGTGAAGCACTTGAATCATATGAACATAATACTCCTGAAACACAACAATACACCATGATCATTGTAAGCAGAAAATTATAAATGCATATGAAACAGGCAATATGTGATCAAGCAAAGATGGAGTAAATAGACAAACCATGGCTTGATCAACCAAGTGAACACCACAAGGTAGTGATCACAGTGCTCATTCACACTTGGAATGAACACAAGGACATACAAGTTAACAAGCACAAGGCAAGACACTTGTATGCTCAACACTTAACCAATGCATTGCACACAAGGCATATGCATCTAGGAACAATCCTACAAGGGCACAAGAGTGACAGTACATAAACCAAAATGCAGAACATTTAGATTAAAGTACTGATTTCAACATAGCATAAAGGCTGCACTAAGCAAGGTACATACCATAAAGCCTACAAACTATGCATAAAACAATAACCCTAAAAGCTTACAAAAGCACATGGGTACAAACAAATAACTTCCTGAATAACATCATCAAAATATATTAAAGTTTAAACCAAGAGTATATGAAATGAGTGAAATGAGTTAGAAACAGCTATACATCAAAACACAGTGTATCAAAACCATAAAAACACTAAAAGTACCCAACAAACATAAGCCTAAAACCATAAGTTTAGAAGATAAGACTAAAAACAAAAGTATGACAAAAGTATGTGTGTACTCCCCCTATCACTATGCACACTTCCCTTTGAACTTTTCTCCCCCTTACTGAATGCTCTCCCCCTTTTTGTCACGAATAGCTAAAGACTCTCATCCAACTTTCGTTGAATCTCATCTAGCTGATTCTCCATAGTCTCGAGGCGCATTTGGACATGGTTGTTTGTGGAGTAGAGAAGTGCCACAAGCTCATCAACGCGTTTCTGAATATGCTCAAGTACACTACCGACTCTGTCAGTATGAGGAGCAGTTTGTGCTTGCGGAATACCAGCCGGTGAAGCTTCAGGAACATCACGTGATGTAGATGTGGTATGTGTAGGTGTCTCTGAGTCAGGGGCAGATGGAGTAACCGGAGAGATGTGAGCACTTCTTGGTGATTTAGAGGAGTGACTTCTGCTCGCTTGAAGAGTGAACAAGGAAATGGGACGTTGACGAGTCAACATTTTACCATCTGCAGGAGGAATAATGCCTGCACGAAGAATGAGCTTCATGACGAGACTGCAAAATGGAATAATTCCTCGAGCTGCAGATCGACACGCGGTCTTCCTCAAGGTGTAGTAGATGTGAGCACATATATCAATGGGGGCTCCTGTAATGAGGTCACACAGAAATAGAGCTCTCCCAAGATTGATGAATGTAGTGTTGGACAGTGGGTAAAGATTGGTGAACATGATCAACTTCAGTGTGGTCAGCTCAGGTGCAAACTTTGCGGTGCTGATGGATGTTCCTGCACTGGATACTTCATGATCGTGTCCTAGGATTTGTAAAATTTCTCCAACCTCTGGATTTCGTTCATCATAAGGAGTTAAATTCACATTCTGAGGTCTGGTGATGCTGAGAAGATCTGCGATGGAGTCTGGGGTAACACTAAACTCTGTTCCTCTGACCCAGAAAATGAGTTGA
Organism: Quercus robur; assembly: GCF_932294415.1. NCBI lineage: Eukaryota > Viridiplantae > Streptophyta > Magnoliopsida > Fagales > Fagaceae > Quercus > Quercus robur. The sequence goes on from NC_065542.1 coordinate 22,956,387, forward strand.
GGTCCAAGATCTGTTGCATTGGAGAAGCATTCTTTGACCAGCTCATCCATTGGATCATCAAAGTTCCCGAACAAGTTTGCCCAATCTCGATTCTCAAAGATTCGAGGGATGAAAGTGGACCCTAAAGTGTTGAACTCTACCACCCGTTCCACTATAGTGGTTGACTTGTCAAACACATTTGAGTAGGCATGTGAGTTAAGCGGAAGTCTGAACCTATCCTCATTTGGATCTTGAGATGCCTGAGATGATAGACGAGTCCTTTTAGCAACTGGTGTTGCTGGTTCGTCAGCAACAATGTCTTTACCCCTGGAAGATCGACGAGACATCTGCAAGAGAACAGACCAACAGAAAAGAACCAAACAACAATACCCCACAAGATGATTGTCAACAAGATTCAGTGTAAACAATATTTCAATATATAAACACAAACTGAAGATAGTGCAGACCCAACCAAAACTTCCAACAATACACAGAAGCACAAACTAATATGTGCATCAAAATTGGTGATAGTGCACCAAGACATAGATAGACAGCACAACTGACAAAACTGTCATTGAGACAGGTTAACATGACCATGATATGCAATTAGATACATCATTTGAACATTTAGAGCAGATAACATAATTCACTCCATCAGAGACATGAACAAGGGGAAAATATTTCAACATGAAGAAACCAAACATCCACACTGGAGCACGTGGTTGAGAGACATACATTATGTTATCATAACAACTCAGTGACCAAAACCAAACACCAACAACAATAGTCAAGCAAGTGTAATGAGTAAGTCAAATAGACACCAAACCCATTTCAGAAAAGATTCTCAGATTCAATAATAGGCAAAAATCAGAACAATGAAAAACACATTGTGACTGCTTAGCATGAAAACAGGTGAGAACAATATCAAACACGACACTCCATACCCATTACACAAAGAGATAAGTATAACGAATACAATACCAGTCCAAACAATAACAGAAATATGCAGGAAAAAGAAAATGAGATTGAGAAAGCAAAACCCATACCTTTTCTTGATGATTTGGATAAGAAATGAAGCACCAATGAGGTTCGAAAAATGGATTCACGAAGTATTTGGAAAGAAAAGCAGTTTAAAGAGAAGATGAACAGTCACAAAAGTTCGAGGGAAAACTGAAAAAAGTTTAAAAACTGCTCCTGTTTCTGTAAAACACGCGATTTTCGCGACTTGATTAAGTCGCCACACAGTCACCAGCTCAAGCCGCCAAAGCACTCAAGAACAAAATTTTGAAAAATTTTTCTAAGTGTTTTTCGCGACTGGAAGGTCTACCCGCGAGTGAGTCGCGAGCTGAGCCGCGAAAATCTCTGAGTGAACCTCGCGACTGGACCTTCCACTCGCGAACAAGTCGCCAAAAATGACCAGCGAAGATGCGACTGAGGCTCGCGACTTGACATACCCGCGACTGAGCCGCCAAAACAGGGCAAAACTGTATTTTTGAAATTTTCAGATTTTTCAAACAAAAACTTTCCAAAAACACCTAAAACACTCAAAAATCTTTTTGTGCTTGAATTAACAAAGATTGAGCATGTGAAAACATATTTTATCAAGTACAATCACACAAATGAATATGGCATTTATTGAACATAAACTTGTGTGTTGTGTGTGGATACCAACAATGAGATAGTCATTCGTCTAATGTGAAGCTTCAATGATCAATTCAACCAAGGCATACACAATTAGCACTAGATCATGTGACCAATCTCAATTATAGAAATATGTATATATGACCTCCCACACAACTTGATAACATAACTTGGAGCTTTTCATTTGACTCCACTTTCTTACATAACATTTGATCTTTTTGATCTTTTAGAGGCAATCATCTCTCATTGTAAGAGTGATGTGTGACATTTCTCTTTGAAGAACAGGCCTTTGGCCTTTTTGAATGAACATTCACTTTTAATATAAGGTCGCTTACCCTTTTTCCTAGTCAAATACTAGAATGTGCGACAGGCTTTTGCAGCTCAATATCTCTTTTCATTTGGAGATTTACATTTGGTGAGCTCTTTTTAGCAAAACAAAAATAAAAAGTGGGAAGATATATAGCCACAAGTCTATGCATGTCTCAAGATCAACATAACCATTCACTAATCATTCATGACAAGTTTGAAGATCTATTTACAACAATCACATAGATTTCAAGATTTTTCCCACAGTGATATGAGTGCAAGAAAACAAGCAATGCTCGAAAATGCACAAAGCCATTAGCACAAAGGTACAAGGCAAAACAAGTTTTAAAACAAAACTCAACAAAGTCAATCAAGCTTTTTGATTTTCTAATTTTTTATGTGATTTTTGGATTTTTGACACAAGAAACAAAAAGATTGATGAAACAAAATTAAAAATATTCACAAGAAGACAAGCAAACAACCAACATCAAAAACAGCAAACTAATCAAACAAATATTGTCACAAAGCATAGGAAGTATTAATGCATGGACATGTTGTAATGCTTATGCATGAGTACCCTTTTTCACCCACACATCACTTGCGTTTGGGGTGATTTCCTTATAGGATTGGGTACGGGAGTTAGGGCTTTCAAACCTTCGTGAGAAGCTTTCCAAGCAGTTGGTGAAAGCACCAATCATCTTCATCACGTTCATCATTCCGGGATCTCCATTCTGATCTCTAGATTGATCTCCTGCCCAAATTCTCCTATCAATTCTGGGTCCTCCTGACCTTTGAGGAGTTGCACTGTTCTTTGCTCTCAGCTTTTGGCAATTTGGTCGAGTATGCCCTTGAAGTCCGCAATAATGGCACACATAAGTTCCTCTAGGACCTCTTTGTGGTCTTGGACGTGACTTGGCACGGGATTCAGACCTGCCCACAGACTGATTACGATGATTCAGCATCCATTGGTCCACCACATTCTTCTTCTCCTCCACCTCGAGCTTCTCACCAGTAAGGTCAGCTACAACTGGATCTTTGGCCTTTACAAACTTCACTTCTTTAGTGACATTTCCAGATGAACTACTTCCTCCGGTATATCCCAATCCGGATTTGTCTGAAAAGCTCTTTTGAGATGATATAACATCATCTAGCTTCTTGGTGGTGACCCTCTCTATTTTAACATTCGCTTGCACAACCTCATTCTCAAGAAATCTCACTTTTGTGTAAGTTTCGGACAACTCACCATTCAGTGTTTCTATCTCACATTTGGCCTCCCTATATCGAATTAGGAGACTTTTGTAGTCCTCCTCAGCCTTCTTCATTTTTCTCACAGCAGCCTTGGCCACCCTAGTATATTCACCCGACTTCTCTAAGAGTGAGTTATAATTCTCTTGAAGATTTGCTGTGCTTTCATCTTCTTCAGCTTCTGATTCTTCAACAATTCCTAGTGACTCATCATCACTATGTTCTCCAAGGTCTCGTACAAGCAGATTTAACTCATCCAAAGACTCAACATGTGCAATAGTCATAAAAGCTGAATAGTTCCCCTCTCCATCACAGCTCTCTTCAGATTCTGAGTCACTCAAGGTCGTGGCATACACTTTGCCTTTCGATTTCAAATAATTCGAACATTCCTTCTTAAAGTGTCCATGCCCGTTACATTCAAAACAAGTGACACCTTGTGTGAGTTGGGATTCTTTTCCATCTTTCTTTTTGAAATCCCTCTTTTCCCTTCCAGAACTTTGGAATTTTCTTTTATCATCAAATTTGCCATTATTTTTGAATTTCAAAAACTTTCTGAAATTTTTGACAAGGTAGGCTACATCTTTGTCAACCACATCTTCTCCCGATGAGTCTTGATCTTCCACCTTCTCATTAATGGTCTTTAGAGCAAGGGATTTACTCTTCCGTTGATTGGGCAGCGACATCTCATAAGTTTGCAGAGAACCAACCAGCTCCTGTACTTTGATGTCGTCAAGATCCTTGCTCTCTTCAATGGCTGTCACTTTAGCACGAAAACTTTCCGGCAATGATCGAAGGATCTTCCTTACGATCTTTGAGTCCTCCGTTTTCTCCCCCAAGTTAAACTTACTGACAACCACCTCATTTAGCTTCCCATAGAAAGAGTCAAAAGACTCATCCTCACTCATTTTAAGCTCCTCAAACCGAGTGGTCAGCATTTGTAACTTGGTGTCTTTCACTTTCTTCGTGCCTTCATAAGTGGTTTCCAGAATCTCCCATGCTTCTTTGGCAATGGTAATGTGAGAAATCCTGTGAAATTCATCTGGAGACACACCACAGAAAATTGCATTGAGTGCTTTACTGTTAGCATTAGATGCAGCAAGTGCTGCCTTATCCCATGTGGATTTGGCTGCCTCAGGTTTGGTCCAACCAATCTCAACAGCATCCCAAACGGATTCATCAATAGAACACAGAAAAGCTCTCATACGAACCTTCCAAAAAGCATAATTACTACCATCAAAATATAGAGGTGCATTTAGGGATTGAGACCTATCCATCTCAAAAGGGAGTCAAGGATCACACAATGGTAATGAAACCAACAGCAGTGTACCCGCTCTGATACCAATTGAAAGTTCAAAAACGTGTACAAAACACCTTTGAACGATTAGACCCCCAAAATACAACTTAACCAAATCAAGCAATATGTCAAACAACAAGTGTGCGGAAACTTAACACATGCTATAATATGAAATTGGTTAAACAACTATCTAAGCCATAACAAAATAAAACCACAGCAGATAAAATAAAGGCAAAGATAGAGAGGAAGGAAGATGCAAACACAAAGACAACACGCGATGTGTTATCGAAGAGGAAACCGAAGTCCTCGGCGAAAAACCTCTCCGCCGCCCTCCAAGCGGTAATCAATCCACTAGAAAATAAAGTTGGGATACAAGGACAGCAATAGACCCTCCAAGCCTAATCTACCCAGTGCACCTAAGCCCTCCAAGCTTCTTGCTCCAACGAGGTTGCGCCGAACCTTTTTCTTTTCTAGCTTCCCGGATTCCGCTACTAGACCGTAGCATCAACCAATGAAGATTGGCTCCTTCCTAACTGCTTCCCAGAACTCCAAACAACTGTCTCACAGAGATGATAATGGTGAGAACCAGGTTTGGTATAATGCCTCTCAAGGATTTGACAATGGAGAGGAAGAGAGTAAGGGAATTTGAAGAGACTCTAAGGTATAGATTGTGGGTGAAGCAATCTGGTTTTTCTTTAGGGTTTCTCTCTCAAAATTCTCTCTGGAAGCTCTCTTTCAATCGTGGGTTAAAGGGGTATTTATACTAGAGTGGGAGAGGAATGTGAAACGTCAGGTTTTAGCAAAACAGGGGTGGCTCGCGGCTTGACCAAGTCGCGAGATCCAGTCGCGAGTTAACCGTATGGCCAGTTGTTCTGTTTTGTCCTGTAGTGCTCCAGCTAGCATGACTGTTCATCTTCCAGCATGCTTGGCACGTGTGCAGCTTCTGGCGGCTTGCAGCCGCGAGTCCACTCGCGAGTCTCTGTTTTCTTGCACACTCTTGAGCAAACTTCACTCTATCTCACTCACTACCCTTACAACAAACCCACCTAAATACAGGGTTACTAAATGCTGAATTACAAGCAAATTTGGCACGGAATAAAGCCAATTAGATGGTTGAATAAATTCAACCTTACAAACTCTTTAATTGTTTGTCCAATCCTATACAAACTAAATAAGGATACAATAGTATGTACCTAATTGCATGAGGACCTAGTGGCAATTCCTGGTCCAGAGCACCTTGAAGTGGTTCCTTCATCTTTGGAACCATGTGTGGGAACCTAGCAAACGCCCACAACTGCACCAAGAGTGGTGCACCACTAATATGCTTCGCCTTCAGGTCGGTGGCATTGCATAGCTGTCTATACAACCATGCCAAGGTTGCACTACCCCAACTGTATTTCTTGGCATCACTAATGGGATCCAAGAACTAAAGATACAAAAGAGAGATCTGTCCTCCCGAGGTATCCATAAACAAGCTGCCACCCAACAGCTCAAGTAAATAATACTGAGCATATTGTTGCACCAAATCTTCACTGGCATTCTCAGTTAGGGGGGCTCTAAAGAGGTCAGCGAGCCATTTTGATTTAATTCTTGTCCCATCTAGCACAGACTTGTTCTGATTAGGCTTTGGTATTGGGGCTGGAGGCTTAACACCAAGTAAGCGTTCACATTCTTCCTCCCAAATCAAGTTAGTCTTCCCTATCATTGGCAACCCCTCTACTGGTAACCCTATCATGACCTCCATATCCTGTAAAGTAATGGTCATCTCACCATGGGGTAGGTGGAAACTGTGGGTCTCTGGATGCCAACACTCAACCAATGCAGTGATCAATGCATGATCAAGCGATATAAATGGGACACCATATAACCCAGATAACCTGGCCTCGTCAATGTAACAAACAATCCATGGACCGCTGATGTCGTAGCAAATCAACAAAGCGGTGTCGACACTTTAAAACGGCCAGCATATCCTACAAAAGAAATAACAATGTGTTAATATCATTTACAGTAATAACAATATAATTACTTCCATCAAAAAATAAATTATAAATAGATTTGGTATTTACAGAACAGTAACTTGTTTTTTTTTGTGACACATACGCTACCACTAATGAAAACTCATTACTTTATTAGAATATTAGTAATGTGACATATACTCCTTTTTTTTAAGTAAAGAAAAGAAATTTGATATAAGTGTAACTTATTTTATACATAAAGACATGGAGATTTTCACAAAAAGAAGACATTAGATTTAAGCATAACTACATTAAAACCTTAGATTGACTAGAATGTTACGTGAACTAATTCATCAATGCCTTTGTTTAGGCAGAAGTTTAAATGAACAGTTCTCATTTTCATTTCAAAGAAGAGTGACACATGGCACTAATTAATTATTAGATGATGTGGAAGGCTAAGTGAAAAAATTACCAAGAATGTGCCACTTGGTAGGACTTAGGGCTCATATATTTTGTTAAAAGTATCATATCAAGCGGAGTGCATACCTCACCCTCAACAGGGCCATCCCAAATCCAAGTGGACCGATGCTCAGCTTGTCTAGTCAAAACACTTGCATCACTGGGCCCAGGATCCATATCTGACACGAATGCAATGAAATGAATTTGTAAGGAGACAACCACTAAAGATTATAAAACTTATATGCAATGCAGGTGAAAAATTACACACTATTGTAAGGTCCCCATAGTGATATGTCACATCAATTGTATTTCAGACAACCACTAATGAACATCGTACGCAATTATATGCAATGCACGTGAATAAAAAGACACATTTGTAACAGCCTCAGTGATAAGACAAAACTTGACTTGTTAGAGCTTTCCAAAAACTTCATCAAAGCAAACACAAAGGAAAATATTTTACAAACCTGAACTAGGTTTTAAAGTTACAAAAAAACCATGTGCAGAGTGTATATATGTGTGCTAATCTTTACAAACTGACTTCATTTAAATGCGTGTGCTCATCTTTACACGCAAGGTAGAGTCCTATAAAGATTCACAAAAACAGCAGAAACAAAAAAGATTGAATTCTGTCACTAATAATACTGACTTCATCATGTTGCACAATGATTTATTGTATGGTTAAGCTTGGTCCCCTAGCACATATAGATCTCATACTTACTTTTAAAAGAAAAAAGAAATGGTTCTTAACTAGCTAAAAATGAAAGCTGATTGTTGACATCTAATATAATTTATATAATTTGTCGCATTGCAGATCCAGAAGGCATTGCAAATGCCCAGAATCACTTGGGATAGGATTGGCAGAAAAAAGCTCATCAAGTTCGTTGGAAAAGAAAGAAAGGGGTGGGGATGAAGACATTATTGGTGATTTTAGATTTAACTGTTTTTAATGGTTTATAATATCTGAAGATTGAAAGAGTAATCTTAAAGAGAACTCCATCATCAAAATTTATGACTGCTCAAATGGATTACCATCATGAGCTGAGGGTTTCAGTTGTTGTGGAAAGAATCTGATGCATCTAAAGGAAATATTAAGGTCTAATGGGAGCAGGTGTGTTATCCTAAGAAGGAAGGAGGGCTAGGCCTTAAAAGGGTGGAAGATTGGAATGAAGCAACAGCTATGAAGCATATTTGGAATCTTTTCACCCAAGCAGATTTTCTTTGGGTGGCCTGGGTGCATGCTATGTTACTTACGGGAAGCAGTTTTGGGCTGTCAGTATTCCTCAGAATTGCTCTTGGAATTGGAGGAATCAATTGAAGCTTAAACTAAAGCCAAGAAGCTTGTAAGGCATGAAGTAGGCACTGGAAAGAGCATATTCCTATGGCTGGACAATTGGCATATGGGCCTAGAGTTATCTATGATGCAGCTAGTTCTTTTGAGCAACACTCTGCTGTGTACTTAAAGACAAGGAATGGCATTGGAAGTCCGCTAGGTCTGAAGATTTGGTCAAGATTCAAAGTAAACTGCAATCGACAGATCTCAAAGAGAATTATAGAGAAATCTGGACTGCATCTCCTTTAGGGAAATTTGGCATTGCTGCCACCTGGAATCATCCTCAAAGAAAGAAGAGCAAGGTCCCCTGCTGGAGGCTGATTTGGTTCTCTGCTGCAATACCAAAGCACAGCTTCATAGGGTGATTAGCAATGAACGGACTCTCAACTAACGTAAGGTCGATACAGTGGGGAAACATTGGGGATAGCCTATGCTCCTACTGCAGAATGATTATTGAAACTAGGAAGCACTTGTTCTTTGAGTTCCCTTTTAGCAAAAGAATTTGGCAAGCCATAATGGAGCTTAGTTTAGTTCCTAGTATGCCCTATAAATGGGAGGAGGTGGTCAACTGGTGAATAAATCTCTTCATGATTGTGTATAACAACTCCCAGGCCAGACTTGTTTTCTTTTTCAAAGATGGCTCCGTCTGATAAAGTACTGCAAAACCAGAACCTATGATAGAGCAGCTGACTTCGAGGGCAGCTAGCCTCCAAGAATTGGGGAAAAGAGAGAGAGAGAGAGAGAGAGGAATAGAATGTAACGGACAAAAGAGATTATTTCATTGCTTAATTCTCTCATACATCAAGTACTCTCTATATACTAGTACATGTCTAGCTGTAACTAACATAATAGGAATCTCAACTAACTACTAATATTTTAGCAGTTATATGGCACCGCAGCTCACTATACAATTTCTTACAGTCACTCACTTAGCCAATGATCCTAACATTACCCCCCCCCCCCTCTCTTAAAGCATCTTGGCTACAAGGTGAGGGAATTGTTGTTGTAAACTACTACATAAGTTCTCCCAAGTTGCATCATCTTGATTGCTTCCTTGCCACTAGACTAATACCTAAGTGATGGTTCTGTTTCGAAGCCTGTGAGACCTCTCTTGCAGCACTGCAACAGGTTTAGGGTTAACAATGCCTTCCGCAGTAATATCTAGTAAGGTAGGAATGAGAATTAATAGGCCAAAAACGAATTGACCCCCTTGTGATTAATTAATTGATTAATTAGCCAAGTTTATTAATTAATCAAATTAACATGCAAAGCGCGTGGTAGTACAAACAAATCACCAAACAACTAAATATGCAGCGGAAAATAAATGACACGGTGATTTGTTTACGAATGGAGAAAACTTACACGGCAAACACCCCACCGGGTGATTTTTAGGCCACCACTCCCGAAACTCCACTATTATCACAACACGCAGTTACAAGTAAAGGAATCTCAAGTACCTTACTAATCTATAGTTGAACCCTTACCTTAATACCCAATTAGACTTGTTCTGAAGTGACAGTTCCCCTTTCGATGCACGGCTTCCAAGTACGTGACTAACCAATTGCGCAAATCCCAGTACGCGACTTCAATCACCAACTAAGAAGGTTGTTGGCTGCAAAGTTCTTCAGTTCATCCACACGATGAAGATCAAGAAGATGCTTGGTCACAAAACCCTACTGTGCACATACACAACAACTTCTTCAAGAGAAAGACATGAACTAGGGCAAGAACTTTGTCTCCGATCACAATTTGCTTGAACAGAGTTTGCTTAATGCTTGTGCAACTTGTGAACTGTTTGACGGCCCTTAAAACAATCCTTTTATATGTCTAGGGTTATGAGAAAAGAAAGCCCAAAGACACATTCATGGATCCCAAGAAAATCATATCAGAATTATGAAATTCTTAAACCTCGACAGATAGGAGGTGTCGAGCAAGTGTCAAGCACACGGGTTGAACAGCTTCTCTAAACCTCGACACATGCTAGCTGTCGAGCTATAGTAATTCTGCACTTTCAGCTTGTTTTCTTGGACAGACTTGAAGGCTTCAACACTAGATCTTGAAACATGGTTTCCTGAAGTATTTAAACACATCCTAAATCTACCCAATTACAAGTAAAATGTGTTTTGTCAAAGGATAAGCCAATTACATAAAATCATGACATATGTTCTTAACATGTGAAACACATATGTTTTAACAGGAATGACTTGCTGTCCTAGTTTTGCTTTAAGGTAGGACACATGAAATACAGGATGAATTAAGGCATTGGAGGGTAGGTTCAGCTTGTAAGCTACTTCACCTATCTTCTGCAGAACTTGGAATGGCCCACAATGCTTAGGAGCTAGCTTGCCAAGAGTTTTATGATTAATTGACTTCTATCTGTAATGTTATAGCTTCAAATACACCCACTCCCCCACTTCAAATGACCTTTCAGACCTATGCCTATTAGTTTGTAGCTTCATTCTTTCTCGAGCTAAAACCAAATTATGCCTTAGCAATGACAATATCTAATGATTGGACTTGAGATGCATATCAACTGCCTCCACTCTAGTTGTTCCAAGACATAATCCATTAATCTTGGTGGTGGATAACCATATAGGGCTTCAAAAGGAGTTTTTTTTAGTGGAGTTGCGAAAATTGGTATTGAACTGTTATTCAGCTAAAGGCAACCAATCAACCCAAGCAGTAGGTTTATCAGTTGTAAATGCCCTCAGATATTACTCCAAGCTCTTGTTCACCACTTCAATTTGCCCATTTGTCTGTGGATGATAGGCTAAAGACATGGCCAGTTCTATTCCTTACAGTTGCATCAATTCCTTCCAGAATTGTGAAGTGAAAGTAGGATCCCTATTATACAAGAATGTTTACCAGTTTATCCACCAATTATATTTCCTAGAAGTGCAACAATAAAATATATTCACATAACCTGCACAATATAGTGTTTAAAAATCTAATATCTATGTAATCCTGTGTATCTATTAATGGTGCATGGACCTAATATATGCAAAAAGAACTAGTGCAAGTAGTTGAAAGTTGAAACTAGCTATACCTTAGCCAGAGTGAACCATTTGTAATGAAAAGAAGGCTCAAGTAATTAATATTGGTTACTTTATGGAGGTAAAGGCATCGTCAAAAAGGTCAGTTGGAGCAAAAATCAACTCTTAATTACATCTCTAAAGAAAAGGAAAACAGAATTTACCACTTTTTGATTGATTTTTTTAAAAGTATTATATCCTAAAACAAATATGTAGCTAACAACAACTACTGCCAACAGGTATGTTCAAAGCACTACAACTCCTTTAGAAAATCAAAGAATTCTCAAATACCATTGCAATACCAAACCAAAAAGGTTCAAAACATGGCTAAAAGCAAACTAGTTTTAGAAATGTTGGTGGAATTATTAGAAAAGACTAATACCAAATAAATAGGATGAATAACTATTGAAATATAAATATGGGGAAGATGTTTATTATAGTTGCATGAGCTTATATCAGCTTCTATTCCTAAGATAATCTATATTAACCTTGAATAGTTTCAAATCAAGCTCAAGACAATTTGAACATGATGCACAATCATATGGTACATACAATACAGGTTTGACCACAACTTTACTGCATAATGTAACTCAATCATGATTGTATTGCTTCAATGGCTCATTCATGTATTCTATAGTTTAGAAACCAAAGGCACAATTGAGAAAAAATAAGGATAATTATAACAACAGCATCAGGAAAAAAAAATGTTTCAAAATTGGTTAAAATATATCATGAAAGCACATAATTAGAACATACCACACCCTTCAATACAACATCTGTTTCGGAGTCACTGCTCTTATAAACAACTCCAGGGCTGTCAATAAAATTGATCCTCTTTGTGACTTGAGAGGATAATATACCACCACTTTAGTCTCACTAGGAATAGGAGCAACTTTGCAAACCTTTGAAGAAGAACACAAGTATGTTAGCGAACCGAACCATTAGCACAACCTTGTCACATAAAAGCAATAGGTCACATATGTCATTAAAATCAAATTCTTTTTTTTTTCCTTGTAAATTTATAATAAATATTCCTCCTCTTTTTTGGAATTTATATATTTCAAAAAAAATGAAAACTTCCATTTTACTCATGATGCCAGGGGTTAAGGGTTCATTTCGCAGTTGTGTTATGCTTCTCTATTAGACATTTAACTATTTAAGCGGTATTTCTACAAAATTTCACTCCAAACCATAAATTAAAAAAAAAAAAAAAAAAAAAAAAAAAAAAAAAAAAAAACCCTAATAACAAAATAGCTATGGTTGGGAGTACATGTCTAAGATTCACAAAACCAAACATCAATTACAAAATAGGTGTAGATGGGAGAACCACATTTGCAACTTCAGTTTCTATAAGAGGAAGCAAGATTGTTAAGGGACACAACTTTGGCACTAATTGATTAAGAAGACAATTGCTTTAAAATGTTTTTTTGTGAGGTTTTTTCGTGGTTTATTATTTTGTCATTTGAATAATGTGATTGTTAGAGTGTGTTTGAACTTGTTAGGATGTTTTAACAACATTTTTAATGGATATTATTTCTGTAATCATTTAAACAATTTATTTATTGTGATTTATCTAATTTTTTGTTGTCATTTTATAGGTGTCATTCATATGGATTACAATGATTATATTGATAATAGTGATGATGATCATTCTTATGATGTGGAAGATGATGATGAATTTTATGATCTTGTTGTTTTTGGATATCATATTGCAGTTGCATATTATGTGAAATATATTGATAAAGAATTTTGTAGAGATTCTTATCAATAAACTTGTAGAGATTCTGAACAAATTGGCTATAGGTGGTTGATGGATTGTTTGTCTAATAATGAAGCAAAATGTCACCAAATGTTCAAAATGAAGCCACATATTTTCCTTCAATTGTGCAATGTTTTACAATATACATATGGAATTCGGCACACAAGGCATGTTAGGATTGAAGAGTCAGTAGGTACGTGTTTGATGATACTTGGACAAGAAGCATGTAACAGGTTAGCATATAACAGGTTAGTCCAAGAAAGATTCCAACATTCTGGTAAGACTATACATAAACATTTTCATAGAGTTTTGAAATGCCTTAACATAATGTTAATGAATATCCTCAAGCCTTCTGACCCTACATTTAGTGTAGTTCCAAGACATATACAAAAGAATCCATTGTACATGCCACATTTTCAGGTATGCATAATCATTATAATTTGCTTCTAATCATTGCTAGGATTATTTTCTAAGTTACTAAAATTTGTATTTTATTTCAGGATTATATTGGTGCCATTGATGGTACACATATCCAAGTTGTTGTTTCAGAGGACAAGAAAACTCCATATTATAATAAAAATGGTGTGCCAACTTTTAATGTGATGGTGGCATGTGATTTTAATTTACTTTTCACATTTGTTATGGTTGGATGGGAAGGTGCAGCACATAATACACGTATTTGTTGGGCTTTATGCCCTAAAATCCAATTTAATGGCATGTCATAAATAATTAAATTGTTTAAGTATATGAGACAATCTATTAATAAACTAATGGGACATTATCTTAGTCCATAAGATGCATAGTATGTGATTTATGTGAAAAGTCACAGAAGATATAAATCACAAATTCTTTGTAAACTTAGAATTTTAGTTCGTAGTCAGTGATGAAATTGGGATTTCATCTGCGAAGACTATAACATATCAACTAAGATGATTTATCTTGATCATGGAAGTGGAGACTTCTAGTTGATATGTTGATATGTTTTAAGAGTTAAGACATACTGAATTGGACCGCTATGAGATTTATTATTCTCTTAACGACTGTCAAATGAATAATAAATCTCACGACTTCTATTTACATCAACTCTAAATCCTGAGAGAATAATGGACCTGATCATGAGATGTAGGTTGCTTTGATATATTAAGAGTGAGATCTATAAGACACGATCAAAACCTCAGTATGTTGGGCAGCCGCATGCAGTGTTGATGGAACATATATTCTCAAGATGGAATTCATAATCTCCTAACAGAGATATAAAATATTCCCTTGAAATAAGTTTAATGAGTTTGGTTATTCAGAGTGTTGGGCCCAACCACTTTAGTAAGGAGTTACTAAAGTATATATTTATGAAATTGGATTTCATAAATATATAATGCATAACATTAAGGATTAAACCGAGTACTCAAGGATTAAGATGTAGTAATCTTCAAAGTGGCAGTCTATTTTCATGACTTTGTATTACTACGAATATTTTAATGAAGAGGTTGTATGTATAATAAAGTCTTGGGATATAATTTATTAATAAGGCCTAGAGTGCAATTATATTCTTATAGTAGTATTGAATATAATTAATGGTAACTTTGGACTTGTCAAGAGTTGACAGAAAAGCCCAAGACCCATTGGAGCTAGAGTCTTATTTGTTCCCTTTGGTCCCATCTCAAGCCACAAACTAAAGCCCAATTGGGTAGGCCCAAAAAGGCTAACCCAATTAGATAATCAGTCATTATTTAATAAGAGTTATTAAATAATGAAACTATGAGAGTAGTTTTAACGTACGTATGATAAAAGGAAAAGAAATCAGTTTTTCTCCACAAGGAGAAGAAGAAAGATTTTTCTTTGAGAGTCTATGTACAAAGGACTGATTGAGAGACCACACATCTTAGGCACCATGTGGAATTGAGATGAAGATTAAAGGTATTCTTAAGTCAAGGTTTTGAAATTCACTACATCAAGGTACACATCCTATTCTTTGTTCTAGAATTCAAGGTTACATGTTATCTTTCATGATTGAAGTAGATCCGTGTTTATTGCTACCGTTGTGTGTCTTGTATGAGATACAAAACCAGATTTTCCAACAGAATTTTCCTAGATGTTATTCATCAACAATCTATCAACTTTCCAAAACCACCACCAAGTATATAATTTTTTTTTATATTAAATATATATGAAGGATATTATTTATGCACATCTTATGTGTGTGTGTGTTTTTTTTTTCTTTTCTTTTTTCTTTTTTTTTTCTTTTTCTTTTACTAGGAAAATATTATTTAGTTAATGTTGGATACCACTTAAGGAAATGATATTTGATAGCTTATAAGGGATAGAGGTACCATCTTCTAGATTTTCAACGAGCTAGTCGTGGAAATCACCTAGAATAAAGGTTTAACTATGTTCACTCATCACTTAGAAGTGCAATTGAGAGAAATTTTGGAGCGTGGAAGAATAGATGGAAAATTTTGAAAAGAAAATGACATCTTACGACATTAAGGACCAAAGAAACATTATAGTTGCTACTTGTGTTTTGCATAATTTTATTAGAAAACATGATAAGGAGGATGAGGAATTTGAATGGGATGAGCATAACTAGGAAAATTTTGGAAGTAATATTAGTGAAGAAGGTAGTAGCAATCAGGAAAACGTTGAGAATATACATGATGAGGAGATGAAATCTACTCATGACCAGATAGCTCGGTCCATTTTGGGTTGTATACAATACTTTTGTTATTTCTATTTTGGACAAATTATAATGTTATGGTTGAGAGCTTTTTTATTTTATTTTATTATTGTTGTTATAATTGACGGGTCAAAGTATTGATATTGTGGGTAATAAACATTTTAATATATATTATTTTCCTAATCATTTTAATGTCTTTCTCCTTATGATTTTTTTTTCTTTGAGAAACTTCTCCCTATGAATTTTAACATCATGATCATCATTATTTTTTATTATTATTAATGCAATTGTTAATCCTTTAAAAAAACACTCAACAGAAAAGAAAAAAAAAATGACAAGATAATCTTAACAATATAGTTAAGTCATTTTTTGTAATTTACTCCCAAAAACGCAAATTTTAAAATGGCTTATTCAAACACTTACTTTGGTTCTTAAAAATAGAAAACACACATTTTCATATTTTTACCAAATGCTTATCTGTCGTTTTTAAAAATGGTGTTTTCAAAACGCATGTAATAAAAACGTTATTTTTTAAAAACCAACTCTTTAAAACAGTATATACATTGTTTTGGATTGTACTTTACTTCCTAGATATCAAGTGCCATTTAAAAAATGGTTCCAATCGTTATGGGCTGAATTCTCCTCTTTCTTTTCTGTATTAATCATATAGGCTATGGATCCCAACTTTATGGGCCTCACAATAAATCTAATATGGATTGAACCAACCTAATTACAAACAAATGAAACAAGCTAGTTTAGGAGTTTAGCATTTAGATTCATGATTCATCAATAGTTTAATTAGCTAATTTTTAATCTGTAAAAAAAAATTATTTTCTTAATAAGATCTTACTCAAGAATATTTTATTCACTAAACTTAAAATCAACCTTTATTTCCCTCTTTGAAATGGGTTAATTTGTTATAAAATAATTGACAAAATTTGTTACAAGAAATAATTAACCTATTACTCTGTAAAACAGTTGTAAATTTATAATAAATATTCCTCCTCTTTTTCTTTTTCTTTTTAAAGTTGAAAACAATAGCTATTCCTTGTTAGGTAAAACAACTTTTGGAATTTAAATATTTCAAAAAAAAAAAAAAACTTCTATTTTACTCATGACACTAGGGGCTAAGGGTTCATTTCACAGTTGTGTTATGCTTCTCCATTGGGCATTTAACTATATAAGTAGTATTTCTACAAAATTTCACCCCAAACCATAAAAAAAAGAGTTCGTTTCACAGTTGTGTTATGCTTCTCTATTGGGCATTTAACTATATAAGTGGTATTTCTACAAAATTTCACACAAACCATAAAAAAATGTAAGATTTAAGTATAGTACTTAGGTATTGTTCCTTAGGTTTCCCTTTTAAGATTCTGCCATGTGGATTTTTGCTCATGAAATGAAAGTGTATTTTTTAGTTAAATAGCCACATGACTGAATCTTAAGAGGAGAACTTAAGGAACAGCACCTAAGGTACTGTACTTAAGTTTTGTTCTTAACAAAATAGTTGTGGTTAGGAATACATATCTAAGATTCACAAAACCAACCATCAATTACCAAAAAAAAAGAAAAAAAAAAAAAAAAGACCAAGACTAGGAGTTCACACTTGAGCTCACAAAACCAGTCATTGAAAAAATTAAAAAATATAGGCTAAGAGCACTAAATTCAACTCACACCATTAGCAATATGTGGAAAAAAAATTGTGTAGGCTGAAAGCACAAATTAATTAGCTCAATGAATAAGCAAATTATGCAATGTTAATTAAACTCTAATGGAGTTGTTTCAATCCCAATAACTTGATAAAAGAGACATCTAAGATTACACAAACTTAACAGGATTGAAAGCTCGAAATTGTGTGAAAACACAAGAGCTGTTTAGACCCCCAAATTAAAATTACGGCTTGGTTGATTTTACTATAAATTAAACTAAGTGCAAAATAAAGTAATTGCGAGCAGACAAGCAATATAACTACTCTAAGCCATATTCATCAAATCACAGCAGTAAAATGAAAGCTAAAAGAGTAGGGAATAAGAATGCAAACACAAAATAACACGCTGATGTGTTATCGAAGAGGAAACCGAAGAACTCAGTGAAAAACCCCTCCCCTGCCCTTCAAACAGTAAATCGATCCAACAAAAGACCCTCCAAGCCTAGTTTACCCCATGTACTCAAGCCCTCCAAGCTCCTGCTACCAACTGACTTAACGAAGCCTTGTCTTCTCTAGCTCTCTGGATCACACAATTCAACCTGATTGCACCCACCAAACAAATGGCTTCTTCGAATGCTTCCCAGCAGTACCAAAACTTCATTTTATCCTCAAGATGGGTGTGGTAAGTGTTTGGGCTATCAACCTCTCAAGGATTTGGATATGGAGAGGTCCTTGAGAGGTAGGAGTTGAGAAAAACCACAATGGATAGTGTAGAAGATTGTGGGTATGACAATTTCTCACTCTCAAGGGTAATGGCTAGGGTTTTCTCTCTAAAAAGCACTCTTCTTAATATGTGGATAATGTGGGTATATATAGTGTGGATAGAGACTTGGTGTATCAGATATGACAAATTGGCAAAATAGAATGTTTCGCAGGTATCTCACGGGAATGCTTTACCCGCGAGACACTTGCTAAAACTAGCTGTCACCATCTGTCATGACTCTTTGCATTCCAATCATGTGCTGAGCACATGCTTCACTTCGTAGGAAGGCTTCTCGTGAGCTACCCACAAAAACTCCTTTGATCTTTAATGAGTCTTGAGTCTTCACACTCTCTTTCATACACAACCCTTACAATGAAATCCCACATAAAATACTGGGTACAAAAGATTGAACAAAATTACAATCAAATTTGGCACGGAATTAAAGCCAACACAAATTAGTTGTAAATCACAACTTTACAAAAACAAAGAAGATGTTGAGATTGTGCACATCAATCTTCCTAATCCTGACAGCCATTGTAGTTGGTAGACTCTTGTGTCCTCCAAAGAAAACTAATAGCAAAGCAAAATCTTATGGCTACCTATTAAATAAAATAGTTAAAAGGCAATTGGACAATTATAAAGACTAATAAGAACAAACACGGTTACAAAGACCAATAAATTAGTAAAAACAAAAATAATGTTGTTAACACAATAAAAATGCAACAACAACAAAATTTGAGTTTAGCTAAATTGTTAATAGAGTAAATGACATAATATAAATTAAAGTATTAAGAAAAATTATTTTTAATAGAGTAATTTTTTCTTTAATAGAGTAATGTTATAAATATAACAAAAATATTGCAACAACAAAAATCAAATTTGAGCTGAATTTTCATTTCAAGAATAGGAAGTGGTAAAACTACCTATATTTGTGTGTATGTGTGTGCGTGCTCTTTTTGTAATGCTAATATATATAGTTTTCTTGATAATCAATAATACCAATATGTGTATTTTTTTTTTTTTTTTTTTTTTTTTTTGGAAATAGAAGCATGTCATTCAATTAATCAGAAAAATTAGCATTTTGGTACAAAGCTTCCCTAGCTATTGGAGGAACGTCTTCCATCCAATACATATCTTCAATAATGTTCCTAGCAAATTGAGCTAATACATGAGCTACCCGATTCCCCCCTCTCCTAATACAATCAATCCTTACCCATTGTAAATTTCTAAGCAAGTGTTGAATATCCCCGATCACATTCCCAAGCATTGATTGATCATCCTTCAAAGTTGAAATAGTGTTTGTTTTTAGACCCCTTAAAACACAACCAGATTAACCTAGTTATTTAGTCAAGTTATTACTTAGTCAAATTATCAGATCTAGGTTAACAAAAATATATCATATCAATGTAAAATGCGGAAAATAAAGAACACAAAGATATGATGACCCAGGAAACCAAACCGGTAAAAACTTGGGGAGGATTTAACCTAGCTATCCTCAAGGTAAACCTGAATTCACTATGAAAGAATTGAAGTTTACACAATAGCGACTTAGACCACTAACATTCTATTGCTACCTAGAGTAGGAAACTTACTACCATGACCCCATGATAGCTCCGAGTCCACGGACTACTTCTTTCTTGCATTCCCAGCAAGTACAAGCACACCAGCTTCTGTATCTTTAAGCTTCTTGAATGCAACAACTGAATGATCACCAAATTCTTGACATAATCTTGAATCTTGATAACTCTAAGTGTATGTGAAGGCAAACACCTCTAGATCTTACAAGAGATTCACACACACAGCATAAGGAGCAACCTAAAAAACGTGGCTAGGGTTTCCCTTTTATACCTAGGGCAAAACATAAAACCCTACACATTGTATGGGCTTAGGGCTGAGTTGGAAATTCTACAGAAAAAACAATCTGCATGACTTTCGACCGATCAAGTCTAATTCTTGATCGATCGAGCCAGACAGAATTGCACACTCAATTCTGCAGTAACTCGATTCCAACTTTACATAAAAGGCCTATACTTTGAGCCAGTCTAAAATAAGACTAAATCTGTTTTGATCATGGTTTGCCAACATAAAAAATGAAGTTCTAATACATTAGTTCCTAATTACTTAGAACTTAACAAATAGCTTTCATGGCAGAGCTGTTATCCCCTTCAATGACTAATTCAGAGAAGCCAGCATCCATGACAAACTCAATAGCTTTTCTACATGCAAGTAATTTAGCCTCCTCGCTTCAAAACACCTTAGGACCCTTGGCTGCTATAACCTCTCCTTTCTCATTTCGTATTACTGCACCATATTTGGATCTGTTGAGGCTTGAAAACACAACTGCATCAAAATTAAGCTTGAAGACTGACTGTGGAGGAGGTTGCCAGGTATCCCTATTAGGCTACATCACGTGTTCAGTTCCCATCTGTTCTTGTGTAGTCCGATACTCCTCTAACATCTCTCTTGCATGGATGTTCAACCACCCCGGATCATGGAACTTACCTCCATGTACAACGTTGTTTCTTTGATCCCAAATCAGCCATGCTTGGACTAACACAACCTCCATGTCTTGTGACTCTACCCGATCTAGCAAGTATTCCATTAAGTGAATCATACCAGCCAAACCCGAGACCCCCTTCTGCAGAATTTTCAAGTTGCCAGGCCACACATGCTTAGCCGCCTCACTTTCCCAAAGAGCATGGATAGCTGATTTCGGAAATCTCATAGATATTGGACACATCGCATCATCAATTATTCTTCTCTTTGATAGATTCAGCTTTGTTGGCAAAATATCATTGCAAGCTCTCCACCCAAACACTTTAATCTTATTTGGAATCTGAAACTTCCATAGTGCAATCCAAACTCGTCTCCCAGCACAACCCCTTGAACTCTCAACTATATTTCCTCCTTTCAATACTTCCTTCGCCACCTTGTATGTGGATTTGACAGTAAACAACCCTTTTTTATGATGCAACCAGATTATAGTGTCTTCCACATATCTTCAGATTCTACAAATGGCTTCAGCATCCTCTTTCTCAAACATGTCCATGATAAATTCAGACCTCCATGCATGCAAATCTTGATCAATCAATTCAGCAGCAGTCACCTCTCGAACTTCATCCTTTACTAAATGCAAAAGCGCATTTGTTGGATAATTTGGTATCCATTTATCCCCTAAAACCTGAATGGAAAGGCCATTCCCAACTCTCCAACAACATCCCAACTTCAAAATAGGTAAAGCAACCACAATACTCTTCCACACAAAGGAGCAATTTGGGGACTCCTTGGCATCAAATAAATGAGTTCTAAGAAAATATCTAGCTTTAAGGCATTGATATACTAGATAATTATTGTCATGCAACAACCTTCACCCTTGTTTAGCTAACATAGCAAAATTAAATGCCCTTAGATCCCCTATTCCTCCATCCTTCTTTGATATTGTTAACTTTTCCCACCTTTGCCAATGAATTTTTTGTTCATTCCCCACTTGCCCCCACCAAAATTTAGCACACATAGCATCTAGTTCATCACATAGCTTCAAAGGGAGTTGAAATAGAAATATACTCATGGTGTAAGTAGGAATAGACTGAACAACTGCTTTAATAAGTATTTCCTTACTAGCCCTAGACAACATCTTCCCTTTCCAGCCCTGCAATTTTTTCCATATCCTATCCTTCAAGTATGAGAACATATGATATTTAGTTCTCCCTACTAAGGTAGGCAGCCCCAAATATGAATCAAATCAGTTTACCTCCTGAACTCCCAAGACCCTCAGAATATCTTGCTTCTGACTAGCTGAAGTGTTACTGCTAAAAAAGACGGAAGACTTCTCCAAGTTTATGCACTGTCCCGAAGCATTAGCATAGGTCTGAAGCACCTCAGAAATTACCTCCACCTCATTTTGTGTTGCCCTGTAGAACAAAAGGAAGTCATTTGCAAACAATAAATTAGAAACTTTCAATGCCCCTCTGCAAATAGAAGCTCCTTGAATTTTGCCATCATTCTCTGCTTTTGCCAATAAAGATGTAAATCCCTTTGCACACAACAAAAACAACTA
The DNA here is from genome assembly GCF_932294415.1 of Quercus robur. Lineage (NCBI taxonomy): Eukaryota > Viridiplantae > Streptophyta > Magnoliopsida > Fagales > Fagaceae > Quercus > Quercus robur. Next base: position 22,978,529 of record NC_065542.1, read on the forward strand.
TGGGGAAAGAGGGTCTCCTTAACGGATTCCTCTAGATGGAAGCACATTCCCATAAGGTTTTCCATTGAGCAGAATAGAGAATGATGTGGTGGGGACACATGTCATCACTCTCTCAATCCACCTTTCTGGAAAACCCAACTTCTGCATTATTCCCTGTAAAAACAACCATTCTACTCGATCATAAGTTTTGCTGACATCTAGCTTCAAAGCCAAAGAACCTGTTTTGCCCTTCTTCCTGGCATGCATATAATGCAAAGCCTCATATGCCACAATAACATTATCTGTAATAAGTCTACCTGGCACAAATGCACTCTGGGTAGGGGAAATAATATCAAGAAGCACTTGTTTCAGCCTATTCACAAGAACTGTAGAAATAATCTTATAAACAACATTAGAAAGGCTGATTGGTCCATATTCAGACATTTTCTTTGGATTCTTCACTTTAGGGATGAGCACAATATTGGTATGATTTAAATCAGGTAACATGACTCCATCATTCAAAAAATCTAACACAGCATTCATAACATCATTACCCACTATATGCCAGAATTTTTGATAAAATAAGGCATTCATACCGTCAAGTCCAGGTGCCTTTGTTGCTCCCATCTGAAATACAGCTTTCTTGATTTCATCAGCAGTAAAATCCCTAGACAGCATATCCTGCATAGCTGGACTTACTTTTGGCCGAGACTGTGCTTAAACATTCCTCCATTTGATTGCATGAACCTGCATAAAATAGATTGTCAAAATAATCAAATGCTACCCTAGCTACATCCTCTACCTTTTCCACCCAATGCTCTTGTGAATTCATGATACCCTTAATATGATTCCGTCTCCACCTTTGTAATGCTTTTGAATGGAAAATTTTTGAGTTTCTATCCCCATGTTTCAACCATGCAACCCTAGACCATTGTACCCAGTAAATCTCCCATTTTAACAATAGATCATCCAACTTTTTACTAATCTCCAAATATTCCACCTTACTCTCATCAGTAGTGTTAGCTCTATTAATCTATTGAGCTGGTTTTGAAGGAATTTAATCTCTTCCTCCTTGGGTTTAGTCCTTGTGTCTCCCCACGCCTTCAAATCATCCCCACAAGCCCTTATTTTCGCATACACAATTGCTAGACCTGCCTCCTTGCTGCCTGCCAAGCTCCACGCTTGCTAAATCTGTGCCTCACAATCATCCCATAAAAGCCAGCTCTCTTCAAACTTGAAACCCTGATAAGCTCTTCTATGTTTTTGCCTAAACTTTTGAACCTGGATAGTAATAGGGATATGGACCGAAGCATGAGGAAGAAGATGCACCACGTTACTGATTGGAAAATTATCTATCCACCCCTTTGTTGCAACAACACTACCAACTCTCAGCTTGGTATTTGCATCATCGGGTCTCTTATTAGTCCAAGTAAACGGGTAGCCTTTGTAACATAGATCTTCCAATTGACAATTTTCCAAAGCCTCCCTAAATGCATTAATTTGAGCAATATGGGGCTGCCTTGTGCTTTGCTTTTCCGAAGAATGGAGAATAGCAATAAAATCTCCAAAACTTAACCATGGACCCGCCACATAAGTCTTCAAATGTTCCAACAACTTCCAAGGCTTAAATTTTTGTTGTGTTTTCGACCAACCATAAAAACCTATCATGAACCACACAAAGCCATCTTCTTCTGTTACCTTTGCTAAAACATGATTTGCAGTATAATTAACTACCTCTAACTTTATATCATCCCTCCATAAAAAAGCCCTCCACTAGCATTCGGATGTTTAACAATTATTTTATTCTGAAAAGGTAAATTACCATACAGATTATTAAAACCCTCCATATCTAAACGTGTCTCCATAAGAAAACACACAGTGGGAGCTTGTTCCTTCACTAATTTGCAAAGGCTACAACCTGTCCAAGGGTTCCCAAGCCCTTGACAGTTCCAACTTAGGATCCTCATTACTCCCGGCAAGGGTGGCTTTCCACTCCCGCCGATATAATATTGTCAAGATCATCCCTACTCCCTACCCTTCCACACTTAGCTTCCCTAGTTACAATAACCTCACGCTGCCCTTCCTCCAGATTAGAATCATTGCTTCTTTTCCCACGAGTTGGCAACATCAAAGCCTTAGACAGCCCTCCAAGACTAAGTCCATTTGGTTAATCCTGGTCCAAGTGGATTTGGGCTTTAGATTGTTAGACACAACCTTACCCTCTTCTTGATTCAATCTGCTACACTCAGACCTGATCACTTCTTCAGCAGGCTTACCCGTTGCCACATCATTTAATTCCAATCCAGATGGTTGCTCCACATCATTATCCTAATAGAATTTTCATCCTGTAATACCAATATGATTAAGTTCTCTATTTATAAGATTTTGTATAATTTAAGTCGGTTGATAACTATTCTAGAAAAATTTCCCAGAGCCACCACTACGTGTACATAAAATTTTGGACATGTTTTGGAATAAACACTTATCTTGAATTATTTTTTTGGTTAAAAATTATTTTCCATAAAAAATAAAAAAATTAAATTAAATTTTTAGTTTAAGAAAATATTTTTAATATTATCTACCTATAGATTTAGCCACCAAAAAAAAATCCTATAGGTTTGATAGTTTATTTATTTAAATGATAAAATTTTCCATACCAACAACTTTTGTTTTTAATTTTTTGAACCTCGGATTTCAAATATTGAATATTCAATCACTAGAGACTGAAGTTAACTAGGATCTTAATTACAGAACTACCCTTAGATATATTTTTGTTCTCAATTGAATTCACCGACTTATTAGTCGTTCTCTCTCCAGATTTTTGAGTTGTTCGCCAAAATATTCACGTTATCTCTTCCCTGTCACTCCAGCACTTATCAGTAAGCTTCGAATTTTGGATTTGGTTCCTCACTTTAGTTACTCAAAACTCTTCTTTTGCTTTCCTTCGTTTTCTCCGTTACCAAACAGTTTACATCTTCTAATTTTGTTCGACTTTATCTTTTCTATTTTCGATTGCTAAACTTTTTTTTGGTAATTTAAATCTGAAAGTTCAAATATGTGTACAAACACCCTTGAACGTTTAGACCCCCAAATTACAACTTAACCAATTCAAGCATTATGTCAAACAACTAGTGTGTGGAAAATGAACATAAGCTATAATATAGAATTGGATAAACTATCTAAGCCAAATTAAAATCACAACCCACAGAAGATAATAAAAGGCAAAGATAAAAGGGAAGGAAGATGCAAACACAAAGACAACACGCGATGTGTTATCGAAGAGGAAATCGAAGCCCTCGGCGTAAAACCTCTCCGCCGCCCTCCAAGCAGTAAACAATCCACTAGAAAATGTAGTTGGGATACATGGACAGTAATAGACCGTCCAAGCCTAATCTACCCAGTGCACCTAAGCCCTCCAAGCTTCTTACTCCAACGAGGTTGCGCCGAACCTTTTTCTTTTCTAACTTCCCGGATTCCGCTACTAGACCGTAGCATCAACCAATGAAGATTGGTTCCTTCCTAACTGCTTCCCAGAAATCCAAACAGCCCTCTCACAGTGATGAATATGGTGAGAACAAAGTTTGGTAAAATGCCTCTCAAGGATTTGACAATGGAGAGGAAGAGAGTTGAGAAATTTGAAGAGACTCTAATGTATAGATTGTGGGTGAATCAATCTTGTTTTTCTTTAGGGTTTCTCTTTCAAAATTCTCTCTAGAAGCTCTCTTACATTTGTGGGTAAAAGGGGTATTTATACTGGAGTGAGAGAGGAATGTGAAACGTCAAGTTTTACAAAACAGGGGTGGCTCGCGGCTTGACCTCGAGACTTGACTAAGTCGCGAGATCCAGTCGCGAGATAACCGTATGGCCAGTTGTCCTGTTTTGTCCTGTAGTGCTCCAGCTAGCATGACTGTTCACCTTCCGGCATGCTTGGCACATGTGCTGCTTCTGGCGGCTTGGCAGCCGTGAGTCTCTGTTTTCTTGCACACTCTTGAGCAAACTTCACTCTATCTCACTCACTACCCTTACAACAAGCCCACCTAAATACAGGGTTACTAAATGCTAAAATACAAGAAAATTTGGCACGGAATAAAGCCAATAAAATGGTTGATTAAATTCAACCTTACAAAATCTGTGAAAGTAATTATTATATGTCAAATTTCTTTCACATTTCCAAATTTTATAGATATATAAATGCATTGCAAGGTATGGGTTTGCTTGTTTGAGATTCAATTGCAAGGTTTATTAGATTAATCTTTCTTCTTGTTGGTATTATTGTTTTAGTTTCTCATGAGGTATATTTTTATGAATGAGTTTCGAAAACTCTTCTTGTATTCCCAAGATTATATTTTGAAACATTGAAAGGAATATTAAAAAAAATTTAATTATGTTGGTTGCTTAACTGAGCAGCAATGCCATAATATGAGCTCCTTCCCTTGTAAAAAGTTGTAAAGTTGATCTGCCTAATCCATAATTTCCATATGCATGGAAATTTCCCCAATGGTATGATTATTAAAATAGATTCACAATTCATCTAATCGAGTTTGAAGTGTACTTATATGTTCTAACTATTAATGTCTACAATTAGTGATTTTTATGATTAGGCAATATTACGTCTGTTAGGACATATGTGAGTTATTTGTTAGGAACATATGTCACTACTTTATGTAATTGGCTAATCATTTGACAAAACGCACTTTGTCCAAGATTCAAGCTGAGAAAGTGCCTGTCATTAAAACTCGACAGCTAGTATCACTACAAAAAAATCGTTCAGTCCCAGCGTTTTTTTCCCAGCGTTTTTACAAACCGCCGTAATAGATAAGTCTGTACCAACGCTTTTTGAAAACGCTGGTATAGGAAATCCTATTACGGCGGCTCAAAACCAGCGCTTTATAAAGCGCTGCAATAGGAGGCCTATAGCGGCATTTTTCAAAAACGCTGTTATAGGAAGCCCAAAAATGCTGGGATAAGGTTACTGATTTCCCTTAGGGGGAAAGACCTATCCCAGCGCTTCTAAAAGCGCTGGAATAAGGTCGACCCTATTCCAGCGCTTCAAAAAGCGCTGGGATAGGTCTTTCCCCATAAGGGAATGAGGGACCTGTCCCTGCGCTTTTGAAAGCGCTGGGATAGGTGGACCCTATTCCAGCGCTTTCAAAAGCGCTGGGACAAGTCCCTACGTTCCCTTATGGAGAAAGACCTATCCCAGCGCTTCTAAAAGCGCTGGAATAAGGTCGACCCTATTCCAGCGCTTCAAAAAGCGCTGGGGTAGGTCTTTCCCCATAAGGGAATGAGGGACCTGTCCCTGCGCTTTTGAAAGCGCTGGAATAGGGTCACCTATCCCAGCGCTTTCAAAAGCGCAGGAACAAGTCCTTCATTCCCTTATGGAGAAAGACCTATACCAGCGCTTCAAAAAGCGTTGGGACAGGTCCTTCCATTCCTTTATGAAGAGAGGCCTATCCCAGCGCTTTTGGAAGCGCTGGAATAGGTCAACCTATTCCAGCGCTTCAAAAAGCGCTGGGATAGGTCTTTCTCCTTAAAGGAATGGAAGGACCTGTCCCAGCGCTTTCAAAAGCGCTGGAATAGGTCACCTATAGGTTTTTTTTAAATTTTTTTTTTTAACACAAGATAGAATTTCTACTATAGCCTAATTTAAGTGTATATGTGTATGGAATTTCCTCCTGGAGACTTGAACCCCGACACTTGCCCCTCACATCCCACAAACACTTATACTTGTGGAGGGATTTGTTAATTATCAAATGACCAATACTCTCCTAAACCTAAAAAAAGACCAAAGTACCCCCCAAAACATTGAAAAAGAGCAAAAACACCCCGATACCTAGAAAAAGAATAATATACCCCCGAAACCTAATAAATGACTAAAATAACCCCAAAACATCAAAAATGACCTAAGCACCCCCTAAGGCATTGAAAATGACTAGAGTACCCCTTGTGTCTAAAACTAGCCAAAATACCCTCGATTACTTAAATAAGAACAAAATACCCCTATAAGTCAAATAAATGACCAAAATGCCCCTAGAAAGACAAAAAATGTCCAAAACACGCCTGACACCCAGAAAAGGATTGATACACCCCCGAAACATAAAAAATGACCGAAATATCCCCAAAACATTGAAATGAATCCTAAAAACTAGAAAATGACAAAAGCACCCCCCATGCATATAAAAGGTGGAAAACCCCCTTGATTATTTGAATAACACTAGGGGTGGCAAAATCAACCTAAATCCATTTGCCCACCCAAACCCGCCTACTTAAATGAGACTCAAACCCACTCAATTATTAATTGGGTGAAATGAGTATTAACCCAATTAAACCCAATTAATATTAATGTTTATTGCATTTTAAATGGGTACCTAATTATGATCCAAGTATCATTTCTACAAATCAACCAACTTTAAAATACCCCAAAACCACTAAAATGAACAAAATACCCCTTAAACATAAAAAATGACCAAGATACCCTAAAAAAAAAATAACAAAATAACCCCGAAACCCAAAAAATTACCAAAATACCTCCAAAACCTAAAAATAAAATACCCCCGAAACATAAAAGAAATGACTAAAATACTCCCTGAAACCAAAAAAACGAACAAAATACTTCCAAAACCCAAAAAATGACCAAAATACCCCCAAAGTCCAAAAAATGACCAAAATATCCCTAAAGTCCAAAAAATGACCAAAATACCCTCAAAACCTAAAAATTACCAGAATACCCCCAAAACCTAAAAAATGATCGAAATACCCCTGAAGTCCATAAAATGACCAAAATACCCCTGGTCGTTTTTTGGGTTTCGGGGATATTTTGGTCATTTTTAGGTTTTAGGGGTATTTTTGTCATTTTGTAGGTTTCATGATTATTTTGGGTATTTTTTGGTTTCGGGGGTATTTTAGTCATTTTAAAGGTTTTAAGGGTATTTTTGGTCTTTTATTGGTTTTTGGCGGGTATTTTGGTCATTTTAAGGTTTTGGGGGGTATTTTTGTCAAATTTTGGTTTTTGGGAGGTATTTTGGTCTTTTTTTTGGGTTTTTGGGATATTTTGGTCATTTTTTTATTTTGGGGATATTTTGGTAATTTTTTTTGGTTTTTGGGGTATTTTGGTTATTTAGTAGGTTTCATGGTTATATTTTAATATTGTTGGTCCTCGAGTCACATCTTACAAATTTTTTTTAGCTATCACATTATATTTTAGTAATTTTTAGTGAGGAATTATATTTTATTAATTTGAAGTATTAAATTAAAATATATTAAATTAGTTTGAATTATTAAATTCAATTTTGTTAAATTGAATTATTAAAAAATATTTTTATTGATTAATATAATTTATTTTATTAATTTATTAAAAAATATTTTTATTAATCAAGAAAATGCTAATGGAAAGACCTATCCCAGCGCTTTTTAAAGCGCTGGAATAGGTTGACCTCTCTCCATAAGGGAATGGAGGGACCTGTCCCAGCGCTTTTGAAAGCGCTGGAATAGGTGGACCTTATTCCAGCGCTTCAAAAAGCGCTGGGATAGGCCTCTCTCCATGTGGGAATGGAGGGACCTGTTCCAGCGCTTTTGAAAGCGCTGGAATAGGTGGACCTTATTCCAGCGCTTCAAAAAGCGCTGGGATAGGCCTCTCTCCATGTGGGAATGGAGGGACCTGTCCCAGCGCTTTTGGAAGCGCTGGAATAGGTGGACCTTATTCCAGCGCTTTCAAAAGCGCCGGGATAGGATCACTTATTCCTTTATGGGGATAGACCTGTCCCAGCGCTTTCAAAAGCGCTGGAATAGGTGGACCCTATTCCAGCGCTTCCAAAAGTCCTGGGATAGGTCTCCAAAAACGCTGGGATAGGTCCCTCGTACCACTTAAAAATTTTCAGACTTCCCACTTATTTTTTTCACCTTCCCACCACTTTGGTCTCTCATTTTTGGTCTCCCACTTCTTTAGTTCAGCTGTTTTCCTCTCACCCACATTTTTTCTCCCTCTCCCTCTTCCTTAACCCACTTCCCCTCCTCCTCTCTTCTTCTTTACTCAAAACCCACCATTTCTTTTCCAAAATTTTAAGCACAAAAATACTACCCAAAACCACAGACCCTATCCAAAGCAAGGTAAGTCTCTCTAGCTCTCATTTATATTTCGTAGCAATATTTGTATATATATTTGTTGTTAAATTTCTAGTTTTTTAGTTTTGATTTTGGTTGAAGTTTGGTTTGGGTTATGTGTAAATTTTTGTGTAACTATTGGTTGATTGTGTGGGTTTTAGTTTTGGATTTGGTTTTGGTGAAAGTTTACCCAAAGCAAGGTAAGTCTCTCTAGCTCTCATTTCTATTTTGTAGCAATATTTGTATATATATTTGTTGTTAAATTTCTGGTTTTTTAGTTTTGATTTTGGTTGAAGTTTGGTTTGGGTTATGTGTATTTTTTTGGGTAACTATTGGTTGATTGTGTGGGTTTTGATTTTGGTTGAAGTTTGGTTTGGGTTATGTGTATATTTTTGTGTAACTATTGGTTGATTGTGTGGGTTTCAGTTTTGGATTTGGTTTTGATTAAAGTTTACCCAAAGCAAGGTAAGTCTCTCTAGCTCTCATTTCTATTTTGTAGCAATATTTGTATATATATTTGATGTTAAATTTCTGGTTTTTTAGTAATTAGAAAACTTTTTCAAATGTTAGTGAGATTCTAAAACTATCAATTGCTTGTATATATTTCCTTATTAAACGATTCATTGTTAAATGTTTTTAAATCATTAATAGGAATTGATATTTGTATTGATTATATATTGCCAAGATTAACAAATCTTACTAACTTTACTAGGCCATTTCTTGTTGATTTGATTAGTCAAAGCACATTTTTAAATCGTTAATATGGGAATTGATATTTGTATTGATTATATATTACCAAGATCAACAATCATATTAATGTTACCGGGCTATTTACTATTGATTTCATTAATCAAAGCAATAAAAAGAGTGGGGACGGCTTGCAAAACTTTCTTATTTCCTAAATATATAGTTAGATAGTTGAGTTAGTTGTATCTATGGAGTGGGAACTGCTTGCAAATCTTTTTGGTCTGTTACATGGAGGCAAGACTTTTGAGCAATAATTTCGTCAAAATTGATATATTTTAAAATCTTAAAATTTAAGTAACTAGAACTTTGGACACAAGATTTAGCAAGGGTGTACATAGAATTATTAACTAGAGCTTTCTTCTTCTCTCTTGCATCCTAGCTCCTGCTCCCTTTTTTATCTTCATAGAATTATAACAGTTCCAATGGAATTTTTCTTAAAACTGCAAAAGAATGGATATAAGTTATGGTGCAACAAACCTTCTGGTGCTTGCTTTCAAATTTCTTGGGAATGAAAATTGAATTGTCTTTTTGGGTTTGACTATAATCATATGTTTGGCTTAGCTATAGATGCTTGTCACTTAAGGCTATTAGCTTGATGCTTAAGAAGAGCTTGACAATCTTATTAAGTGAGAAGGAATTTTGATTTTTAATAGAAATGGAATCAATTTGACCAACTTCGATCTCCATTCTGCTCTCACAAAGGTATACCCTTTTTCCTTTTCTATTTTTTTTTTTTTTAAATTTTATTTGGAAACTATGTTCGAAATGTTATATTTTCACCATATGCGAATCAGATTGTAACCATGTAATTTTTTTATTTTGAGTTTACGATTCTAATAAAGCCATTTAAAGGCATTTGTATTTTTTTTTCCTAATAATGAATTTGGGTTAGTATTTAGTGAGAAGTTAAACCTTAAGTGTGTAAAATTTAGTTGTATTTGATTTTTTAACAATGCAGAGAAAATGTGAGTTACTTTGAATTTTATAGTAGTGAATTTTGGGGTATTTATAGGTATTGGAACAAGTGGGGTTTGAGGTAATTGATGGTGGAGAATGGAAGTTTTGGAAGTATGTGGAGGAAGCTGAGTTTGGACTAGGGCTGCCGGTTCATACTATTTTCATTATGGGAAAACTGCTGGTAGGGGATCGAAATTTACTAGGTTTGTGTGTATATATATATGCTTTATTAATTTTTTTAAATTATCATATACAAGTTTAATTTTTTTTTTTTTTTTTGCAATGCTAAATATGAGGGATGTCTTCATTGGGTCTTACATTAAACACATTTGAGAAACAAACTATTTTTTTTTTTAGTGCTTGCTTTAAGAGCTTGTCTATTCATGCAGCGGTCTTTGACACTTTTATACCTTGATTTAATTGTGAGAATTTCTTAATCACATGAAAAATTTCTAAGTGATGTCCACTTTAGTTATGCCTACAAATTTTGTTTCTTTACCTCTATAGTTTTACTTGTTTAGGATCAACAAAGTAGGGAGCTTTCTCAATGTCATGTATCTAAGCTAGCCAAGAAACTGAGGGTGAAGGTATGAGTGATGAGTTGGTACTTTTCACCCTTATTTATGATATTACTAAGTTCATTTGTATTATTGCTATTGTTGTATTTCTTTTGCAAGTTTAGTGTGAAGTTTTTTTTAACCCTTAACTACAATCTTGTTTTAGTCATTTAATTTTACCAATTATTTAGTTTTTATTTGTTGATTGTTTTTCAGGAAGAAGAGGTAAAATTGAAGCCTGTTATTGCATTCGATTATGGTATGGTCTTCTTATAAGAGTTCTTTCAATGATTTTTAGTTACATCTTGATGTAATTGAGATGTGAAAAGGCTAATGCATTCAGTACTAATAACTGAACGGTTTTCTGATTTTGGTCCTTTCATTTCATGGCCTAAAATGTGGCTGTTTCTTTTATTAGTAGATTTTTAGGTTATGGGTCAAATGTCCTTGTCTCACCATCCTTATTGAGTATCTAGACTTGGCTACGTTATATATATATATATATATATATATATATATATATGTATATATTCCCCCCCCCCCCTCTTTTTTGCCAACATGGTACTTTGCAGGGCATTTTTGTCAAACTGAAGGCTTTCATTCATCTATGTCAATTCATGTCTGGTTTCTTAGCCAACCATTTCGTCTGAAGTGGACCCAACTCATTGAATTTTATTTTTTGAGTGCTTAATGTAGCATTGACCAAGTATACTAGTACTAAAAATATAGCTAACATTTACAAACAGCTAGTTCCAAATAACAATCTAAATTGACCTGAATGACAATAATGTATAAATACTATTATTTAATATGTAACATGCCTTTGCAATTTGACAATTAAATAATTTCTACCATTTTTATTCCTTTTGAATTGATGAGTGAGTTTTGCTCTTGACTTCTTGCAATCTTTTTTTTTTTTTTTAATTTTTTTTTATACTAAAAATACTTGCATAGTGTAAGAGAGTGCAAGATTTTAGATACATCATCTATCAATATATATCCCAAGAGAGAAAGAGAGAGAGAGCTACAACTACAACTAGAACTACAAGTCTGTTATGGCACGTCTAATTTATCAATATTTCAAACATGAATCAAGCAAGTGCCTTTAACAATGCTTCTATGTATTAATCTTTCCACTCAATTTAGTTGATAATTTTATTTTACTTTGTCATTGTATTTTTTATTAAAATAAAAAAAACAACTCAATTCTGACTGTTGGATTTGTTAAATTGCTAGATTAAACATTTGGTGGCTACTGCAATATCTTTAGCATCCCCTATGGAGCAAAGCAAGGTAGCAACTAGTAAGTTAACCTCTCATTCTCTGACTACGTATGATTAAATTATTAAATAGCTCATGTTTACTGTGGAACAAATGCAAACTAGCAAAATATTGGAGCTTATCTTCTGGTTTGTATATCTTTGTACACCTCTCCCTATTTTAGTTTATAGTTTGTTCTCTCAATGTACTTAGTTTAGTAGTTTCTTCTCTTTTTACATGATTTTGGACGTGAAGTCACCTAATTTACGTCTTTTAAGTGATCTTAGTAGTCTATAATTTAGACTTAGATTTTGTAAGATTAGCAGCTCATTGTAAGTTTGAGTTCCTCTTTCTGGGAGCAAACCAATGAATTGCTCAAGGGAGAGTAAAATCTACTTCAAAATACCCTATTAGTATATAATTATATGTCAAATTTTTTGTTGTGGTGAGTTGTTGATTTGGAGCAAGTGGGTGGCTTGCACGGTGATATAAGATGGTTTACTTTTCATTATTGGGAGTGTTGATTGTCTTGTGAATATTGTGATATTATTGTTCAACTATGTGTGAATTTATTTTATCTCCTCTTAGTAAATTCAAATATTCTACTGTGGTAGGTTGTTGATTTGGAGCAAGCGGGTTGTTTGCACGAAGATATAAGATAGTGTATTTTATTTTGAGAGTGTTGATTGTGTTGTTCCTATTGTGCAATAATTATTGATAATGAACTTAGTCATTCTTGCTGGAATTTCCTTAATAATTCTACCTTTTATGTGATCATCTAAGTTTACTTTTTATCTATTGCTACTTGAGTAATACTCATGCATTGGTGTGTTCAGTGATTAGCCCTAGGCAAACCAAGTATGGATCTAACTTGACTTAGACTTATATTTTTTAGTTTCGTGAACACTAGGTTCCTAGGTGATTGGAGTGGTCTAGCATCTTAAAGCTTTTTCGACATAAGCTATGGAGTCAAATTCAAGGCATTCTTGATTATTACCCATGATTAAGTTCAGATTTTTCATCATCGATAAGTATATGTATGGCTCCTTTGGAAGAATGGGCATGACAATTTATGGTACAAGGACAATTACTTAATGCCCTTGATGAGAGATTGAGGGCTAGAGGTGGGTTTGATGAGGGGAAGATTGAGTTGGATGAGTTAGAAAGTGAGGACATGGATATATATTTGCTCCAAAAAATGAAATCCAAGGATATGTGGTCTGAGTTTGAACAAAATTATGGCTCTTCATTATAGCCAACATTTGAAGATATTCTTGATTATTACCCATGATTAAGTTCAGATTTTTCAACATTTGAAGATTTTTCATCATTAATAAGTATTGCATTTGCTATTGTAAATAATTATAAGTAGATATATTTAATTTGTTGGTTTAATGTGGTATTGTATTTGCTATTGGAAAATATGAATTATGATTCATTACAGGTGTTATAAAATAAGTATTGAAAAATATGTATTTTAGGTACATTACAGGTGCTAAAAAAAATTTAAAAAAAAAAAGGACCTATACCAGCGCTTTTGAAAGCGCTGGCATAGGTCCTTTCAAATTATACTGATTCACGACCTATACCAGCGCTTTTGTGAGCGCTGGAATACGTATAGTCTATGCCAGCGCTTTCAAAAGCGCTGGTATAGGCCTTTTAAATTATATTGATTTAAGACCTATACCAGCGCTTTTGAAAGCGCTGGCATAGGTAGTACCTATTCCAGCGCTTTCAAAAGCGCTGGTATAGGTCTTGAATCAATATGATTTAAAAGGCCTATACCAGCGCTTCAAAAGCGCTGGTATAGGGCATATGCCTTTCCCAGCGCTTTTGAAAAGCGCCGGGACAGGTCCGTCGACCCTATACCCACATTCACTGCGCGGCGGTTTGAAGCGCTGGGAAAAAAAAACGCCGGGATAGGAATTTTGACCCTATCCCAGCGCTTTCTGGGGCTATCCCAGCGGTTTTGAAAACGCTGGGATAGCCCTGTTTTTTTGTAGTGTATCTATCGAGCTTTAAGAGCTGTTCCAGCCCCATGGCTCGACAGTAGCTCGACAGATAGGTATTTGTCAAGGTTTATGAAAAATAGAGTTTCAGTTCTGTTTTGACTCCAATCCGTGATTATGTGTTTAGGCTTTCTTTTCTCACAACCCTAGACATATAAAATGATTATTTTAAGGGCCGTCTAAGGTGACACAAGTTGCACAAGTGTTGAGCAAAGTTTGTTCAAGCAAATTGTGACTGGAGACAAAATTTGCCCTAGTTCATCTCTCTTGTGAAGAAATTGCTGTGTTTATACACTGTAGGGTTTTGTGATCAAGCATCTTCTCGATTTTCATCGTCTAGATAAACTGAAGAACTTTACAGCCAACAACCTTCTCTAGTTGGTGATTGAAGTCACATACTGGGATTCGTGCAATTAGTTAATCAAGTACTAAGAGCCGTGCATTAAAAGGAGAGATTGTCACTACAGAACAAGTCCAATTGGGTATTGGGGTAAGGGTTTAACTGTAGGTTAGTATAAGGTACTGGAATTCCTTTACTTGTGACCGCTTGTTTTGATAATAGTAGATTCTCGGGAGTGGTGACCTTAAAATCACCCGGTGGGGTTTTTGCCGTGTAGATTTTCCCAATTCATAAAAAAATCACCGTGTCAATTTATTTTCCATTGCACTTAGTTTAATTGATAATTTGTTTGTGCTACCACACATTTGTATGTTAATTTGATTAATTAATAAACTTAGCTAATTAATCAATTAATTCATTACAATGGGTCAATTCGTTTTTGGCCTATCAATAACTATGCCCCATTGCTATATTTCTTTTTGTTAATAATTTTATTGGCCAAGGAAATCGTGTGAGAACATTTTCTTTGTTGATGGTTAATATGCGATTATTCTCATTTCTTGAGCTTTTTTGAGAGGATCTTCAGGGGCTTTTACTTTTGGGTGTAATTTACTTCATGGAACCATTTGCACATTCATCTTTTTTGTTGTTTCTTCTCTAAACGCTTTGCAAATTTTCAAGCATTTGTTGCTTACGAAGTCTGAGCAGAATTTTTTACTAAGTTGTGTTTTGTTTGGAAGCTGATGGAAGGGTTCAGAACTGAAGCTCACATAATTTAGAATTTAATTCACTAGATATGCCGAAAATTTGTTTTGCTATCGGGAAAAATAAATACTGTCTTATTTCAGTGTCTGCTAATACTAAATTATTTCATCATAGTTTGAATTTTAGCTAAATTTCTATTTATGTGAATATTTTTATAAAATCTCCTTGTTGTGCCATCCAATCAAGCTATTTTTCTTCTGAAGTCATTGCCTTTGACCAGTGGGTACAACTGAAACCAGAACCAAAGAGTATGTTTTTTGGTTGGATCAAAGGAGCCTTTCATGGTGGAAAGAAAGAAATGCAAGAATCTAGATATCAGAAGCCAAATTGCACCCTTAGCACAGCTCCAATGTGGGATAGGTGTGTTGCTATTTATATCTTAAAACTTTGGTGCATATGTTGTCTGCATATTCCTATATATTTGTGTGTAATGTCAAATGTCTGGTGGATGATATTAAACTTTGCTTGAAACATTTATTGACTGGATGCTGGAACCTGCCTGTGCTCTTGGATCGTGATAGGAAATTTGTTTTGATTACTTGAAATGCATTTCATGGTGACTTTTGGAGGTAATGAAATAATTTTATCTTTTGTGGTGTGAAGCTGTCTATTATGGAGTTGACATTAGTGCTTTTGTGATTGTTTGTTGAAGTGCTCTTGTGACCACTAATGTGCTTCTTCTTGTAGATTTTATTGATTCCCTGAGATTTTTGTTTTTTGATAATAATTGATTCCCTGAGATTCTAATTTTAGCAATAGGTACCCTATAATTTCAGATCCTTATCACTTATAAAATAAAATAAAATAAATAGACAAGATTCTTGTCAATTTGGTCCTTTTGCCTATCCCTGCTAACAAATTCAAAACAAGGACAATGAAACCCAAGTCCCAAACGCACCTCTTTTTTGGGGGTTTTGGGGGTGGGGGTTGGACTAGAAGATCTAAAACATTCCCCCCACATCCCCCCCCCCCCCCCCCCTTCTCTCTCTGTGTGTGTTTAAATATAGGAAAGATAGAAGACTTATTTTCAGGTTAATGGAGGAAATTTGGATTAGAAGAATTTTTTGGCAGTTTTTTTTTTTTTTTTTGGGTGGGGGTATGCGATTTAATGTCAAACTGTATGTTATTTAGTGTTTCATCAAATATATGGAATAGATAGTACATGAGATTGAAAACCTGCACAAAAGCAGCTATGAATTGAAAATCTGCAGCTTGAGTGAGGTTGATGGGCTCAGGGAACCATTTCGTAGGGCTTCAGACAGCCCTGAACCTATTTGCGCTCATTAGATTCATTCGTAGGTTTATTCACATAATATCTGTAATGAGAAGAAAAAAGACTCGTATGATCTAATCATGCAAAAATTATTTCAATTTTAAGTTGCTGGCCTTGTACAGAATTAAGTTGCTAAATAGTTTGGTTATATTCCCTTTCAGCACTAAAGTTTAAATGGTTGTCGAACAGTTGTTTCTTAATGGTTTCTGCAGGCTGGAGCTTAAAGGAAATAAATTTCCTTGAGGAATTTCTGGAATTCAAGGGGAAACAAGAAGACATCATGCTTTGAGAAATATCAGAAAATCAAAAGTTAGTTGCCTGATCATCCAAAAGACAGGCATGTTTGGATCTCCCATTGTTTTGCAAGTTTTGCTTACTTTTTGCATAGTTATATTGGAGTACTGAAAATCTGGTATTTTGAAGGAAGGAACCAGTCTTATAGCTCATAGTTAAGGTTAGATATTTGGTATGCAGAGATATTGAAGTTTTAAGATTATTCCATTTTACGTCGGTTTTCCAGGCACATAGTTTTGATTGGTTGGCCAATTTCTGCACGTGCCTTAGCCCTAAAATCTTTTTTTTTTTTTTTTAATAATTCAATAACCAAAAAAAAAAAAAAGATTTTTGTTATGGAATTATAAAAAAAGAAAAAAAAAAAAAAAATAGATAATTCAATTTCTGTATGTGCCTTAGCCCTAAAATCATATTCACAGTTAGTACCTGTTCCTGTGTGATTAAAAAGTAAAAAATAAGCTGTGGGATGCAGTATCAAGAAATAAAGATTGCTACTCAGGCCATCTCATTCAATGGGTCTTCCACTTATTAAAAAAATGCTAAATGATATGTAGATAAAAACACTGAGTGTTGTACACTTTGCTACATTTATGGAGTAGTTTGCATTTTCCAACAAGGCTAATGAAGGCCAATGAGCTTTAGCTCAGATGGCATGTCCTCCCCTTATAAAAGAAGGGTGGAGGGTGAGTTTATGTGTTCAATTAGTTCAATACCCACCAGGTGCTTGCATAATTTACCAATAATTTTTTTTAACAAGATTAACAGGTTTTTGCAGTCGTTATTGTTGTAAAGGTTATCAAAAGACTAAGCAAATGACTGTATATTCCCCGAATTTTGCCAATCACTAGTTGTATGAAGGAATACACAGTGATGAGTTAGTGCCCTTTAATAAGTGAGGCCTTATTCTTCTCTTATATACATGCATGCATGCACACACATACATCTCTTAGATGCTATCTCATCTATCTCTCACCTATGGTTTCTCTAAGATTCATACGATTTACTCAACGCTCCAAGGTCTGTATTCTCCCCAGGATTATCAGAGTGAAGGGACTTCAGCTTCAGAGTGGAGATCGAGTACTGAGGTTCTCTTTTAGCTAGATAATCCAAGTAAAGTCCGAAAATTCAAGCCCTCTTCAGTTGTTTCTTTGACATTGAAACCTTAGCATTTCTTTGGATGTAAAAGGTGAATTTCTTTTGTTACATTTGAATTCCTTTCTTGTTGTAACATATCGATTATTGGTTATGCTACGCGGGTATATTGTATAAATTGTGCGAAGATTAAATTTACAGTGCAATAGAACATGCAGGAAAGAAATTTAAAGAATTGGCTTATAATACTATACAGATTGCACCGAGCAAACAAACTTTATTTAATAGAGAATTGTAATGATTTTGGATTGTACTTGGATTTTTTTTTTAATAAATATTGTTCATTTTTTATTTTACATATTTAATATTCAAGATTTAATATATTTTGGCTATTTTAATAGGATTCAAAATAAGAAAATTCGGTTAAAGATAAAGGTGATCCCCATTGATAAAAAGATAAGAGTTGCTTGAGATGGCTTGATTATGTGCAAAATAGTATAGTTAACTCACAGGTGAGGAAAAATGAGTTGATTTTAAGAATAAAAAAAGAGGGTAGATAAAGACTTAAAATAGTATTAGTAAAAATAATATAAAAATCAATTAATGAGGTGACAAAGTACAACTTCAGGGAGAATACAATGGTTAAAAAGAATACATATGAACAGTTTTTGATCATTCTGTTGAGGTTTTTATGTAAATAAAAAAGATACCAACAGAGAAATTCATGTTTCAAATATAGATTGCTTTAGTATAATTAAAAATGTATAAGCGGTTTTCATGTAAATATATGGGATATGTAGGATGGAGATGGCCAGATGGCGTTGAAGCTTGGAACAACAACAAATCCAACCTTGTTTCCTTACATATCCCCATTTTCGTTTGTTCAACAACAACATATTTGATCAATTGAGTGTGTGTTTGGCAAAAATTATTTTTATTTGCCAACTTATTTTTACTATTTTGCTTATTTTTGCTACTATTTATAGAATAAGAGGGTGAATATCATTGAAGGTGTGGCTCACGCTTTGTCTTACATGCACCATGATTGCTCACCACCAATTGTTCATAGGGACATATCAAGCAAAAATATTTTGTTGGACTCTCAATATGAGGCTCATGTATCAGACTTTGACATAACTAGCTTCTTAATCAAGACTCATCCAATTGGACTTCACTTACAAGCACATATGGTTATGTTGCACCAGGTAATACACTTCATTTTTTAATATAGAGAATATTAACAGATTGGCATAATATATATTTTGTTAGTTTGTAGAGCTTGCTTATAAAATGAAGATAACTGAGAAATGTGATGTTTATAGCTTTGGATTTTTAGCTATAGAAGTGATCAAAAGAAGACATCCTAGTGAAATGATCCCCATTCTATCTGCTTCAATTGTGGGGGAGAATTTGTTTTTAAAAGATTTGTTGGACATGCACCTTCCACCTCCCACACTTCAGGTTCAGAGTCAACTGATAGTCATTATAAAGTTGGCAATTGCATGCTTGCATTCTAATCCAGAATGTAGACCAACTATGCACATGGTTTCACAACTTTTATCAACCCCAAATGCACTTCCCTGGCCACACTGTCTCACAAGGACAGGCAAGGATATACTGAATTGTTTGGAATGCTATATAATCTGTCAAATTTATTCTGCTAAACGTAATTGCTAGTTTAAGATTATGTAATGCCTAGGGTATACTGCTAGTATTAGATGTTTAATTAATTGCCAGTATTAATAATGTGCTTTTGGAAACACAGATTTCAGGGCACTATGATTATATATATGTTTGATTGGCTATTTTGGAATGCATTAAGATTTCAATTTTCAAATGAAGTGAAATAGAAATTAGGGACGTATATTATGCTTTTTGCTTTTATTCATTCATATATTCCAACTGAGTCGTATTTAAAAATTAAAAAAAGAAAAAGAAAAGAAAAAAAAAGAAAAAGAAAAAGAAAAAAGAAGTAATGGGAAAATTTCTAGTTATAGTTTGCGCTTTGTATAGCCGTGTGTTCAAAATCAGATATTTGGATGCAAGATCAGTGTCCCTTCAAGGCCAATTGTCAATAAGTGTCTGCAAGATGTCATTAGAGAAACCAAAAAACTGTTGTTAAAAGAGCAATTGTGCAAGAAACTTGTTGAGTAATTTTATTGATTAGTCGAAATAAAATACATCAAGGTGCTCAGATTACATACACTTAGAAACCGGGCAAGAGAGATTAAGCAAAAACAGAAAAAACAAAACTAACAACCTTCCTAACCGTTATACAGTATTAACGGAAATAACTAACCCACTAACTTCCAATCAGGGACTCACACGCATGTGTATTAAGGACTTGAAAATCACGGATCTGCACATGTATAAAATATTATACTAATACGACTTGTAGTAAAAAAACAAACATTACTGAGCCTAAGCTACATGTCGCACAACTGCACAATTCATCTTCTTCATTTCGTTTTTAAATCCAGTGGTCTAGTTGCTATATGATTTCTAATATATGTAAAGTAGATAACGAACTTTATAGTAACAAAATTAGACCGAAGTTGAAATGAACAATTAAGGCAACACTTAGCTAGAGGAACCTTACAGTTGCTGAATGTATGCCTATCGCATGAAGGTGACGGAAATAGTTAAAATATATTTTAGTAGGACTTCAATGTGAATAAAGTCCTTCGTTGAATATTAATGATAAAAGTGGATAGTTAAAATAACTATTTTTTTAAATTTTTTTTTTAAAAAAAAAAAAAAAAAACCCCTTTAATTTTTATTCCTACTAAATGAAATATCATACAAAACAAGAACTGTAATCTGTTAAATCTTCAAGTGAAACTTGTAAATTTGAAACAAAGAATAAAAATAAAAATAAAAATAACCCTCCTAGTCAGAGCATGAACAACAGCATTGCCATTGCATTTTACATTTTAAAAAAAAAAAAAAAAAAAAAGTGGAGTAACATCTTCGATACCATCCCCCAAGGTGTGCCTTCAAGCACATGATTGTAGGGTGCAAAATATTTTTCTATATGTTGATTCAAAGCTTATGTGCGTAAATATTTTTCTTTAAATTCATATTTGTTTGAATTTTTGAGAACTTTTTCCCTAATCTAGAGGGTCTGACAACTAATTCTAAGCTAGAATTCTATAAATAGTGAATCTGGGAAATCTTGTGAATTCCTTTTATATGCTGTGACAAATCTGAGAGAGAGAGAGAGACAGATATAACATCCCAAAAAAAATCAGTTTATTGGAAGTTGGTAACCCATAATGTAGGCCAATTACTATGCACATGCGGATTCTCAACTGAATCCCAAAGGCACTTTCCTAGTGCCACAGTCTCTCACAAGGACAAGCAAGGATATAGTGAATTGTTTGGAATGCAATATAATCTGTTAAATTTATGCTGCCAAAGGCAATTGTTTGTTTAAGGTTATATAATGCCTAGAGTACCACTAGATCTTTAAATGCAAGTATTAATAAATTGCTGCTGGTAATTATCAATGTTCAAATAGTGTGTAAAACACCTATGAACGTTTAAATCCCCAAATTACAAATTACCAACACAAACTTATAATCAAACAATGTATATGCGGAATATGAAAATAAGCTAAAACAGAATTGGTGAAACAATCTAAACCAAAATTAATCACAACTACAGCAGTAATTAAATGGCATAGATTAAGGGAAGAGAGATGCAAACACAAAGACAACACAACGATGTGTTATTGAAGAGGAAACTGAAAAGCTCGGTGAAAAACTTCTCCGCCGCCCTCCAAGTGGTCAATAATCCACTAGATAATAAAGTTGGGATACATGAATAGCAGAAGACCCTCCAAGCCTAATCTACCCAGTGCACCTAAGCCCTCCAAGCTTCTTGCTCTAACAGGGTTACGCCAAACCTTGTCTTCTCTAGCTTACCAGATCCCGCAATAGCCCATTGCATCAACAAAAATGAATTGGTCTCTTCCGAACTATTTCCCAAGTACCAAAATGCCTCCTCACAGATATGGATATGGCGAGATAAGGATTTGGCTAACGTACCTCTCAAGGATGTATCAATGGAGAGGGTGAGAATAGAGGAATTTGGAGAATTAAAAGATGAAGATTGTGGATGAGTCAATCTTCTTTTTCTCTAAGGTTTCTCTCTCAAAATTCTTTCTAGAAGCTCTCTACATTTTGTGGGTATAAGGGTGTTTATAGTAGGGTGTGTATGGAATACGAAGAGTTAGTTATAGCCAAATAGGGTGTTCTAACGACTCGGGCTCGCGACTGGAACAAGTCGCGAGTTTGAGTCGCGAGCTAACTACCTAGCCAGCTGGAAGTTTTGTCCTATAGTGCAACAGCTGGTGCGACCCTTCAGCTCCCCTACATGCTTCACACGTGTGCCACCTTTGGTGACTAGCCAGTTGTGAGATCCAGTCGCGAGGCTTTTCTTGAGTGCACACTCTTGAACTTTTCTTCACACTCTCTCACATACTACCCTTACATGATTCCCACCTAAATACAAAGTTTCTAAATGCTGAATTACAAGCAAATTTAGCATGGAATAAAACCAACTAATGATTGAATAAATTCAACCTTACATTAACACAGGGCACTGTACATATTTGATTGGTTGTTTTAGAATGCATTATAAAGATTTCGAATGTTAAATAAATATTAGGGACGTATTACTATTATAGTGATCTTCGGTTTTAGTCATTTATATTCCAACTAATTTAGTTAAGGCACATTTAAAATTTAAAAAAAAAAAAAAAAATCGGGAAGATTTTAGTTTTAATATGCTCTGTATATCGCTTTTGTGAAAAGGATCACATATTTGGATGCAAATCAATCCCTTCCAAGCCAATGATGGTAACATTTATTTTCTGCAAGATTTCATTTAGGAATTCAAGCAATCTAGTACTTTTTCATTTTTTTTTTTTTTTTTTGTTGAGAAAACAGTAATATTTATTAGAACACACGAACACGAAAGTAATAAATAGAATTTTTGAAACAAGCTTATAATTATTCCAATTGATTTGGTTAAGGCACATTTAAATTTTTTTTTTTTTTTTTTTAAAAAAAATTGGGAAGATTTCAGTTTTGATATGCTTTGTATATCGCCTTTGTGAAAAGGATCACATATTTAGATGCAGATCAATCCCTTCCAGGCCAATGATGGTAACATTTATTGTCTGCAAGATTTCATTTAGGAATTCAAGCAATTAAGTACTTTATTATTTTTTTTTTTTTTTGAGAAAACAGTAATACTTATTAGAACACGCGAACACGAAAGTAATAAATATAATTTTTTAAACAGACTTATATTATATTACATAACCAAAGTACCACTACAAAATGGCCTAACATTTGTAGTTGTCGTCTAGGGTTATAAAGACTGAAACCTTAACACACACAACCAGTACCTAGAAATACATTTCACCCTAAAAATAATAGAGATTAAATTTAATAAGAACGTGGAGTAAACACCCTTTTTACACCCACTATTCAAATGGTGCACCTCAGTTTTTTAAACTTGATGTCACTTAAAAGATTATAGCCTAACACATATGATTACTATACCCTTAAATATATTCAAATATTAAGTTTATAAAATAGAAATGTGCTCTGGTCTCCCTGTCTTCTTCTTTGTTATGTCCACCACATCTCTTGCACCATCATCACCAAACCACACTTGCTGTCACCGCAACCACTGCCACTGACTCTCAAGTCCTCTCCAATTGCCGCCTTTCTATGGAAAACCCAAAAAGATTCATTCTTCAACTCCCTCTCTTCACCTTCACTTTTTAGTTTCCATGAATACTTTTTCTCTTGATTGGTCAACTTTTTTCCTTTAGAAGCTCAGATCCTCCATCCTTTTCTTTCAAATTTTGCATACCTCAACTGGGTTCTTTGAATATTGATCTGGGTATCAAGATTTTTTATGTCAAGTTCAACCAAGTAAAGTCAGTTACTTTCTTGTATGTGTGAAATTTCTCTTCTTCTTTTTTTTTTTTTTTTTTTTTGGGTTATAAGATTTGTTCTTGGGCTAGGATGAACGACATCATTGACAGTGGTAGCTCCTTACTCCGGTGAAGTCTCCAGCTATTTGGATCCGAAATTTTTGTTTTATGTTTGTTTTTTTTTTTATATATATATATAATTAATATTTGAATATATTTAAGGGTATGGCAATCATGTGTGTTAGGCTGTAATCTTTTAAGTGAAATCAAGTTTAAAAAACTAAGGTGGCACCATTTGATTAGTTGGTGTAAAAAAAGGTGTTTACACCATGTCTTTATTGAATTTAATCTCAAAATAATAATAATATTAATAAGTGGCAAAGATAACATATATTATTTGAATAAATTTACTAATATGCCCTTACTAGTTATTATATAAAAAAAGATAGAAAATATAGTAATTAATAAGGATAAATTAGTATATTCCATGTAAAAAAAAAACTCTACGTTGTCCTCATTTGAATCCAAGCACAGGGTCAAGGTGAAATTGAATTAAAAGTAAAACTTCACCATTCCCATGCACCCATTAAGTCTTTTGACTTGACTTATCCTATATTTTATAGAGTATTTTTTTTTTTTTTTTAACAATCCAGGGTATCCAGACCTCTTTGAATGTTTGACTAATCCCTTTGACATGTGCAGTCTCCCCGTTCTACACATACTGGGTTATTACAGGGAGGAATCCCATGGGAGTGGCCCCAAGATGCTGGCAAGAGATTTTGAATTCAGAATCTCATAGATATATATCATAAGGCCTTAGGAACCACTAAGTCAACCACTTGGAGTTATAATTTTCATAATATTTGAATTGACAAAATTTTCACTAGTTATTATATGGCCAACACTTAACTAATTTTTTTGCATGCTAATAACAACTTAATATTTTGACGATTGATTAAATTTTTATTTTTATTTTTTTATTCTAGATTACTTGTTGATAGATACCCCAAAAATTGAAATATTAGTCTTTTGAAACACGTGTTTTTGCAGAGAGGAAATTAGCTACTAATTTTCCATGCAAATCCGAGCAAAGAGTCCACGTGAAGCGGAATTTACATAAAAGTTAAAACTGAATTAATTTCCTGTACACGTGTGGTAACTTCCAAGTTCCAAGTCTTACTTTTTATCATGTTCAAATGTCCAATGTCCCACATTCAAAGCTTTTTTCTAATTTTTTTTTTTTTTTTTGTAAGTATACCAACTAAATGTCTAGGTAATTTGTGAGCCATTTGGAATAATTGCAAATGCACCAATTTTTCCAGCCAGCCTCTTACCAAATGTTCCACATTCAAAGCTTTTCTCTAATTTTTATTGTGTCTAGGAGAAAAGATCACTGAAAGGAAAAATAAAAGTCTTTTTTTTGGAAGAAAGACTTCCAATTTTGACTTGATTTGTTGTACACATAGTTAGAAAAATCCAATCTTAAAGTAAGTAATTTGATTGGTAATTTGAAAAGGTTTTTCTCCAAACTAGTTTGGAGACTCTTCAAACTCCTATATCTTTTTATTGGACGTGAATTTTCAAAAATTAACGTTAGATATCATGTTTTTATTATATCTTTTATGCTTGCAAAATTTCAAAAAAAATAAAGAACAATAGCTATATCATCAATCAAATTTTTTAATTTCAAATTTTTGTGATATAAAATTATACATAAAAAATGGATTTATTAATCGAATAGTAAATAATATCCAATTTAAACGAAATTTGATATGTGCATGTTAAGAACATAAAGAAAATGCAATACAATTCAACGATTAGATTTTCAAAATTGGCATCCAATAAAGAGATATATGAGGAATTTGAAAGGTTTCTCTCCAAACTAATTTGGAGAGAAACCTTGTTCTTGATAATTTAGGGTTTGGTTAATGGGTACTCTTAAGGCATTTATTAATAGTTCATTTTAGGAAATTAACAAAGTTTGACTTCAAACTTGATTGTAAACTAAGGCTATAACTCCCATTAAAAAAATTAACATAATTACATATTTTGAAAATCTAACCATTGATTACATGTTTTTTATATTCTTAACACACATGTCAAATTTTGTGATAATCTGATATTATTTACTATATAATCCATAAACTTATTTTTAATACATAATTTTAGACTACAAAACTTGCAATTTAAACAATTAATTGATAGCATAATTATTGATCTTTTGGAAAGTTTGCAAACATGGAGGATATAATAAGAAAATGGAACCCAATGATGGATTTATCATATCCAATAAAAAGATTATTGAGTAAAGTTGTAGTCTTAGGGTACAACCTAATTTGTAGTCAAACTTTATTCTTAGGAAAGTTTTAATATCATTTTTATAGAAAATATAAAAATCTATTAAAAAATCAATTACGTTTTTCTTTTCTCCTAAAATGTTTATAAAATTACTTATTAAATCAATTCCTTTAGGGCATTCATTAACTTTTCTCATTTAGAACAATTGCAATAGCACTAATTCCTTGAGTCAGGCACCTCTTACCAAATGTCCCACATTCAAAACTTTTCTCTAATTTTTCTTGTGATCACTAACTAATGATATTTTTGATTGGGATGATTTTGGGAAAGATGGAAAAAAGATGAGAGGAAAATAATAGAGAAAATAGTTGGGAAATGTGTTTGGTTGGAAGGCAGAGGAAAAAAAAACACTGGTAGGGACCAACTATTTCCTCTTCAGGTCCACCAAATTACAATCTCTCCCAAATAGAGAGAAAACAAGAGAGAAAACTTTTGTGCATATGAAAAAGAATATTTGGTCTTTGATGCTCCGCTACTCATTCTTCCTTTATTTTTTTTTCCTTCTCCGCTCCACCTACTTCCTTTATTCACTTTGGACTTCTTTTCTTCTTCTTTTATTTTTTTGATTTTTAGTTAGCTCCTGCTTTCCTTTCTACACTTCTATCTTCTTCTCCTTTTTCTTCACTTCCTTTCTTTTTTATTTGTTTTTTATTTACTCGCTTCTGTTTCCTCTCTTCGCTTCTATCTCTCTCTTTTTTTTTTGGAATTGAAGGATATGTTTCAGCTTTTTGGAATATGGTTGTAGTTAATTGATATTTGACAGTCATACTTATCTTTTTTAAAAATGGGACTAGATTGGACCATGAACCAAACACCAATCTAGTCCAATTCATATAAAAACCAAAAATATTAAATTAAATTTAAAATAATAAAAAAAGGGGGTAAGATTTAACCGGTTTTGAAGAATAGGTGAGGATGATAGGAACATGCTGTTTTTCAACAAATCACTGCTTTTTTTAGATCGGACAATAAGGGACCGTGGACTCAACAATGGTAGTAATGGAGGCACTACAAGAAGGAGCACGGACCAAGCGTTACACCTCTTTGACAACAACAAGAACTAGCGGGTGTAGAGAGGTTCTACGTTAACTACTAGTTCTAGTTGATAGTTGAGAGAGTCTTTCACTAAGACAAAGTGAACAAACACCTGGTGATTATTTGTATTTTTGTTTTTGGTGCTTCTTGCACCACTTAACATTAGGCTTTGGCCTACCCCCATTACCTCCTTTGATTTCCTTAGGCTTTGCCATTTGGGTCTTTGATCATTGTCTCGCTTTGTGGTTTTGTTGGTGAATATTATAAACGATATTTATTAATTTACTTGGCTATATATTTGTGTTCATTTGTAAACAACGTATTTAGTTATTTGTTAAAATTTTAAAAAAAAAATTTATGAAAATGTGCTAAAATTCACTTATACTTTGAAAAAATTTGATAAAGTAAGAAAAAGAGAAAAAAAAAATGAGGTTTTAATTAACTATATATAAAAGTTAAAAGCTAAAAAGCTAAATCTTAAAGATAATACCAAACGGACAAATGCTAGCCACTTTCTCTCAAAGTGACAAATGCTAGCCACATTTTTACATACAATATACACTTTACATGATACTATTCATGTGAGATTCTTTCTTTGTTCTTAAAACTTTCTTTTTTGAGAGTCGGGAGATTTGGAAAGTTGAAAGGAAGGACTAAATGTGCTGTGATGAGTGGAGAGATGGTGTGGGGGGGAGGGGGGGGGGGGGGGTCCAAGCTTTCTGTGGGGCTGGCGACGTAAAAAACTTGGGTAGGTCACACCAAGAAAATGAAAGGCAAACATTGAACTATTTCTCTCTCAACGCGCAACAAACGATGTCTTGGTGAACCTCGTTTATCAAAAAATGAAGAAATTCAAATTTGAGAACAAGAAAGATGTCAGAATAATATCATGGGGTTAGTGTACCTTCACTCGTGTGTTTGTGGACCACGAAGCAATGGTGGCTTTAAGAATTTTTTTTAGAATAGTTATTAAGAAACTTAAATTATAGATAATTTAATATAAAAAAATAACTTAAATATATCGATATTATCAAATAAAATATGTAGTTACATGATATTTTATAATTTTTTTAATTATTAAAAAAATGAAAAAAAAATATTTATGAAAGATAAAGTGATGAAAATAGAGAATGCTGAGACGAGAGTAATAAAGTGAGAAAGTCTGAAATGATGATAAATTAAGAAGAGAAAAATGGAGAGAGAGAGAGAGCAATGGATGATACCTATTGTAATTGCGAGTTGAGCCACTAAGAAATTAGCCAAATCT
Source organism: Quercus robur (assembly GCF_932294415.1). Taxonomy (NCBI): domain Eukaryota; kingdom Viridiplantae; phylum Streptophyta; class Magnoliopsida; order Fagales; family Fagaceae; genus Quercus; species Quercus robur. The sequence goes on from NC_065542.1 coordinate 23,006,515, forward strand.
TGTTGTCATTTGGACTCTGTTTGCTAATATTTGGCCTAAATTTTAGAATTGTGTTAAGGACACAACAACTAAGTTATTAATTTGTCATATGTTAAAATAAAATAATAAAATATTAGCTAGACTGGATCTCACCATAATTAAAAACAATAGCATTTTGAAAATGTTGTGAGATTTTGTTGTGTCCATAAAATTTTTCTAATTTTTATTTATTTTGTTTAAGGGGTTAAGAATTATATTTAGGGGGACAAAAAAAAAAAATTATTTAACCAAAATTTTTGGAATTCTCAAGTTTCGCATTAAGTTTTTATTTTATTTTTTTTATTTTTAAGATAGAAAAAACATATTAATATATATATATATATATTCTTTCCAAGTCAAGGTGTTCCCTATCTTACGTAAAAAACTGAGCATGCTTATTGGTCAAAGGGAAGCTGGCATCCACTTCCTCTTTTCTTTTTCCTTTTTTTTTTTTTTTTTTAATAGAAAAAATCAGTAGTTAATTACTAGGATTTTGGATCATTTAAAATTAGAATTGGTTCCTAAAGGAATGGCCTATCAATCCTATTGGAGTTTGGGTGGGTCCAATTAAATCAATATATATATATATATATATATATTATTTTAGAAAATGATAAAAAAAATTAAGATATTAAATGATTATTATTTTTTTAATGTTAATTCGGTTGTTTATAAATTGCTTTATTTATTTATTTATTTGGATATAGGGTATAAAAATCAAGATCAATTAATTTTTTATTATATATTTTTAGATATTCTATTTCTAATTACAATGATTTATTATGTATTTATTTTAATAATTATAAAATTATTAATTAATATTTATAATGTCAACAATTCGACCACTGGTCGGATCTCAATTAGATCAAAAAAACGAGAACCATTTTTCAAAGAAAAAAGTTAACAGCATTTGAGTCATATCTCAAAAGGATTAATCATAATTGAAACTTTTTGTAGTTGTTAATAAATCTCAAATCAGCCCAGAATATATTCGATATGGGACTAATCACACGCCCATACAACACACACTTAGTCACAAAAACCACGCTTGCTTTGAGGAATTAGTGCATTTTGAATTATTCCAAATGACTATCAAAATCACCTTGAATTTTTTCTGGAAAAATTAGATAAAAACATGAATATGAACACTTGGACATCTGAACATAAATTCAAATGATATAAAGTGGAGCAAGTCAAAAGAGCCTATAAAACACTTCATTGAAAATACTTACAGACCTCCTATCCACGGCAGAAAATTTTAAGCAAAAAGACCAATGAAATTGCACATATCCTGGTCAATGGCAATGGGACACTACACTACAATTTTTTACGTATATGATTATTATTATACTTTTCTGCTCCCAATAACATCTTCCTTCGTTGAGGTATTGCGAAATAATAACACCACCTCTATATATCTTTATAAAACGACACTCCATCTTGAGATATTTTATTTATTTTATTTTATTTATTTTAATAATTATAGTTTAATGATTTGAATCATAAATTTTTTCAATCAGAAATATCAAAATATGCCAATTAATCTATAAGACTCTTGGTTTTCTTAAGAAATTTCAAAGATTTAGAAAGTTAACAACAACATGATTTGGGTGTCCCAAATTGACTGGAGAAGGAAAATGGAAAGACCATACATATAATATACAAAAAATGGTACGACACATTTCAAACCCATGAGAGGCAAGACGTGAACAATATGAGGATTTGAGTTGTTACAAGCAATATCAATATATTATTCATAAGATTAACTTACCCTTGTGTTTCAACCAAAAAAAAAAAACTTGCACTTGTGATAATATCTAAAAACTTTGTTTTTCTTTTTCTTTTTTTTTTTAATCTTTTCAATTTACTCCAAAATATATATATATATATATATATATATATATATATATATGTTGACTATATGCAAGTATGGCTTCAACATATATATACATATATATATATATATATATATATATATTAAATTTCCATATACTAACATACTAAATTTCGATGATATGGGTTAATTATGACTAAGCATGCTTTGAAGTATGACTATAAAGACTTGTTGGGTTGAAATATGATTAAAAAAATGACAGGACTAGAACTTAGTATGATGAAATATGAGCATGAATGTTTAGCAAGAAGATGGAAAATATGGTGACGGTAATTCTTTGCATGAAATGCATATTATGTGTTGATGACATGAAATCATGAATGGATACTACCGGGGTGGTTGGTCTAGTGGTCATGGGCTCACTCCTAAGAGTTTGGGAGATGGAGGTCCCATATTTGAATCTCACAATGAGAAGTACTTGGGAAATAACTTCATGCTCTCGGCTCATGCACACTAGCGTCCTCAATAGAATTAGGTGTATAGTTATGACTCATTCGGATCCTTTGCTCCTGCAAGCTTGGGTCTAGTGGGTAAAGTGTCATTATAGTCACACTCAGGTGAAAGATGTCAACTCAAGTCGCCCCCCTCTACTCATATTTTGTTCATTAAAATAAAATAAAAGAATGGATGAAATGTATGAACGTGCATAACATAATATATGGTCATTAAATTCTAAAAGACTTATTTTTTAGTTGGATGGATTATGTGTCTAACATCTTCCTGATAACCTAGTTTCGATTGGTGCTTATATTTGGGGTTCTTAAACTAAGTAATTTTCCATGTAATTTTTTATTTTCTAAATTGTAACTAGTTTTATTAATTTTCATTTTTATTAAATTAATTGGAAACTACATTTTTAAAACCCTCAATTTAAGGAGAATGGCATTGTCGGTTAACTATTTTGATGACCAGTACCTGTTAGACCCTTCACCCTTAGGTTGTGGTTCTCGCAACAGTGTTCTCTGATCTATGCGCCCCTATTTAATCAACTTTTTATGTATATTGTGTAATTGTGTTAAAAAAAATGAAGATGATGACACGTTTAGAAACACTCAAACCATTAATCCAAAGTTGATTTTCTTTATATATGATTTATTCAAAACCAATCTAAACCAGTTTTTCTGTTATCAAACCTTGTCTTTTGAAGAAAAATATTGACTCTACGGTACCGTTGGTGTTTAAGAAAGATCTTATAAGAATAACGTGTGATTCCTTCAAGCCAAAAAAAAAAAAAAAAAAAATCAACAAGAAGAAGAAAGAAGAAGAATAACGTGTTTGACTTCCATTGAATTGACTTGGATCGAATAGACAGTGCTGTCCTATTTAGACTATATACATAACAGAAGTAATGATGTGTTAATTATTCGTGTCTCTTGTAGCTAGCAAAAATGGATGCCAAGACTTCCATCAGGGTTATCATCATTCGGATGCTTATTATCATTTTGTTTCTCTCATCTACGTACGCGATGGTGGTTGCCGAACCCAACAATGTCGTTCCACGAGCGAGTAAGTCCCTTGTTTTCCCATGGTTGGTTGCATGCAGGTGCTAGACTGATGTAAACGTTTTCATGCACAGTTAGGTTTTATATTCATACAATATCTTTGTCATGTTTGCAGAGAAAAACAGTATCCTACGAGGAAATATTGTCCAAATGAAAATTGGTGGGAGTTCCGGGGCAAAACCTTCCCCGCCTGACCACACACGTGGTTAAATCTGCAACTAAAGTTGATCTATATCATTCGATCGAATGAAGAAAATAAAATTGTGACATTAATGGTATATAGATTGTCCTTTTTTATGTACGATACTTGTAATATAGGATGGAAATAATGGAAATCAATAAGCTAGTCCAAGACTGTCCCGTGTTTTGCTCCATATGTCAACATGGAAAGCATGTAATAATTACGACGTAATGTGAGACTTCGATGTGGAAATCTCCTTTAACAAAGCTATTCAGTAATAAAAAGTTTAGTGCATAATAGAAGGGTTATAAATATTTGAGATTAAGATTTGACTACATTTCCTCGCTCGTGAATTTCCATTGTTCATACTTGAAATTCATTTTGCTTTTCTTCATTTTCAATGGATATGGGTTCGTACATGATATTCCATTTGCCTTTTTTTTTTTTTTTTCCTCTCTTTTTTTCTATTTCATTAGATAAGGGGGAAGTGTTCATACTTGAATTCATTTTGCCTTCACGAATGAGAGAGAATTAAGTGCATGTTTGGTAAATTGAATAAGAATTGCAACATGAATAATAATCTTTATTACTGGAATAAAATATGTTGTAATTGAAAGACTAAATATACACATACATTGGTTTATATATATATATATATATATATATATATATATATATATAAGTGCATGTTTGGTATATTGAATGAGAATTGCAACATGAATATTAATCTTTACTACGGGAAATAAAATATGTTGTAATTGAAAGACTAAACATACACACACGTTTGGTTATATATATATATATATATATATATATATATATAATTTTATAATTTTATAACCATCAATGGTATATAGATTGTCTTTTTTTTATGTACAATACTTGTAATATAGGATGGAAATAATGGAAATCAATAAGCTAGTCCAAGAGTGTCCCGTGTTTTGGTCCATATGTCAACATGGAAAGCTTGTAATAATTACGACGTAATGTGAGAATTTGATGTGGAAATCTCCTTTAACAAAGCTATTCAGTAATAAAAAGTTTAGTGCATAACAGAAGGGTTATAAATATTTGAGATTAAGATTTGACTACATTTCCTCGCTCGTGAATTTCCATTGTTCATACTTGAAATTCATTTTTCTTTTCTTCATTTTCATTGGATATGGGTTCATACATGATATTCCATTTGCCTTTTTTTTTTTTTCCTCTCTTTTTTTCTTTTTCATTAGATATGGGGGAAGTGTTCATACTTGAATTCATTTTGCTAGTTTTGAGGATCTCCCTTCGCAAATGAGAGAGAATTAAGTGCATGTTTGGTACATTGAATGAGAATTACAACATGAATAATAATCTTTATTACTGAGAATAAAATATGTTGTAATTGAAAGACTAAACATACACACCCGTTGGTTTATATAAATATATATATATATATATATATATATATATATATATAATTTTATAACTGTTATGTGCATATGGAAAGTTTGTAGATTTGAAAATATATTAATTTTAGAAATTATTACACCTACTAAGGAATAACTATTATAATTTTCTTATAAATGAGTAATTATTCCTTGTTTTAAAAAATAGCTATTCATAAAAACTGATTATTTATGTAGTAAAAAACATAACAAAATTACAGAATAATTAAACCATAACAACGCTTAATTAAAAGGAACAGAAAGAGAAGCAAGGAGAAAATATCAATACATTGAAAATCTCCAACCGTGCTTCAATTTTCTACCACTTTCTTGGCACCAGACACATAACACACTAAGGCTATATTTGGTTGGAGTGAAAATAGGGAGGATGGAAAATGGAGGAGAGAAAATAAGAGAGATTTTAGGTGGAAATGGTGTTTGGTTGGAGTGATTTTGGAGGAGAGAAAATGGTGGGACCCACCTATTTTCTCCCATGGCCCATCATTTTTCAACTCCCCCAAATTGGAGAGAAAATGGGGAGAGGAAGTGGTTTGATAAAAATGACATTTCTACCCCTCCTACTCTCCTAAGGTAAATTCAACGTTAACACTTTTTTCTTTCCTTTTTTTTTTTTTTTTTTTTCTTTTCTTTTCTTCTTCTTTGCTACATTATTTATTTATTTTTTCCTTTTATGGGTTCTTTGTCTAATGTTGAACCATGTTTCTTTTTTTTTTCTTTTTTTTTTGGCTTTGGCTTTGGCTTTGGTTTTGTTGAACATTTTTTTTCCTCGGTTCTTTGCTATTCACCTTTAAACTTTTTTTTTCCCTAAATTTTTTTCCTTACTTTGAACCATAGAACCAATTTTTTCTTTTTATTTTTCCTTTATAAAATATTTATATAAAATAAGTAATGTAATAAGGGCATGAGAGTAAATTTATGCAAACTCTATTTTCCATCCCTCCACTTTTCCTCCCTCCAACCAAATACAAATGAGGAAAATTAAAATTTTTTCTATCTCTCCACCTTTCCATCCCCTCTTCATTTTTTATCCTCTCACTTTTCTATCCTCCCAACCAAACGGACCCTAAGAGAGAGAGAGAGAGAGAGAGAGAGAGAGAGCATTCAAGCTATCCCACAAAATAACCATTGACAAAACCTCCCCTATTCAGTTAATGAGATGATGACCAAGATTCATACATATAATAGAACATAAGAACAAAGATCAAGATTCAAAACATAATTCGAAGACAACCCCTTTTTCGTTCTAACAAAGAGATAATCAAAATAAATTGGATATATTTTGTAAAGTCCAAGTTTTGTTGGCTTCATTTTGTGGCAAATTTACTTGTAATTTTGCTTATATTTGGATGTATTTTTTGGGGATTGCATGTATTTTGGGTACTTATTTGAGCCTTGGTTAAAGTTGGTCAAAGTTGTTAAGTATGGAATTCACAACCTGCATGCAACCGGTCCATGACTTGTATTGCCTACAAGTTATGCGTGTGGATAAAAAAAAGGCATCTTTTTTATGTATGTTGCGGCCTACTCACAACTTCGCCAACTCACGCCAAGGTCACAACTCACTTGATGGTAAAATTCTAATTCTTATCCTTACCTTCAGCAAGCTCTTTTTTTGTCCAAAATGGTTTATTAGAATTAGAATATCAACAACATACTAACTTATTCATAGAATGGTTGTATTTGTGCTTACTTATTTACTTTTTACTGCAACTATGTTGTAGACATCTAATTTTGTACCCCTTACAACTCAAGCCCCCGTTCCCCAATGACAATATCACTAAGGCTGGTCTAGGGCCCAATCATATCATTTTTTTTAGCTTGGAGGACATTTTGGCGAAAGAAAAACCTATAGGAACCTTTAGTATGTGCGTTCATGTTAGTAAGTATGCGTATGCATACTTTAGGCATGCGCATGCATTTTTGTGTATGCACGCACATGTAGGGTTTCTGATGACCTATATAGAAAGTTTTTAATATAAAAATCATGCAAAGTTAATCCCACATCGGCTGGAAAAGAGCCCTGCACCCCTCTCTGATCACTATAAAAGGCCCCAAAGGCTCTTTTTCCAAAACACGTCAAATTTACTAGAAAATAGTTAATCAAAGAGGGAGTTTTTATTCTAAAATATCCTTAAGTTAAAGTTTCCTTGGTTGAGACCTATTCTAGTCTCGACATTCGAGTTTTATGCTTACTAACCTTTTGGTTTTTGTCTTGATAGATTAACTGAGGGGAATGGTCAAATTAAAACTTCAAGAATTCTTGTGTTTGAGGTAAAGGTCTAACCTTGCCTCTTTCATTTGGTTTGTATATTTACTGTTTACGGCTTTAATATCTATGTTCTGTAGTTAGGTTTTTATAGCTTCCATGGTTAGAAGTATGCTATGTAAATCTTTGTTTCATTTTATTTGCTATTTTGAGATTGTGTTTCTGGGCAGGGATGCACGTGCTTGCTTCATGCATGCGTACGCATACTTCGTGTATTCCCACGCATGTTCGGGTCTAGAAATCCAGATTTTAGGGTTTTGATGTTCTTGCTGCTTTCTTTGTTTCAAATACATATTTGGAGTCTACTTAACTTAGATTTCATAAGTTTAAGTTTAGAGTCAATAGAACAACATGTTTTACATGATTTATTTGTTAGATTGATAATTAGGTTTATATGCTTTGATGAACAACATGAACATGCATAGATCATATGAACATGCATTAATGTATAGGTGATGTGATGCAAAAAGGTAAGTGAGGGTAAGTCATGCATATGAGTATGAACATGCATCTTTTAATATGAGGGTTTGTTTCCTTGAAAATTGAGGATTTGGATGCAATGCTTGAATGGTTGAATGTGCTAGATTAAATGTTTTGTGCATGTGGTTATGCTTACTACCTTGTTGATGTTACTGCCATGTGATATGTTTACTGCCCTTAGTTATATGAAGCATGAGATGCTAGATGAATGGTAGGGTATGCCATGCCTAGATGTATATTAGGACATGTGTGGATGTCATGTTTAGATGTATGTTTAAGTTTGAAGGGATACATGTTGTTGATGATTGATTCTTAAAGATGCAGCCATATAAGTGAATGCTAGGTTGGTTAGTAGATGCAAATTAGAGGACTCTTTGATGGAAATAGGATATGAAGCACAATGACTGGAGGCTGACCCACAGATCGGGTGAGGTTGGGTGCCTAAACTCTGGACACATGCTCTGGTAAGACTGGTACTTCACATGAGGGCGCTATATATATGGTTCCTAGACCTAATCTAGGTGGCAAATTCATTTTCATCCTTCGCCCAATCCACTCAGCCGAGGGGTACTCCCAAACATAAGCGGCAACGCATGACCAATGTGGCATTCTAAGTGCTCGTCGTGGGTGCTTGCACCCATATATGCAGTGAGTATTTTTTTTTTTTTGGACAGAATGCAGTGAGTACTTTTAGTAATGAATAATACCAACAATGTCTTTCACAATAAAAAGGAAGAAGATCTTTAAAATGATTTTCTTTTTCTTTTTTTTTTACAATGAAAAATAAATACTACAAAACTTTAGTACAAAATCAATCATAGGTAATTTGTGGGATTTAAAAAAATAAATCGTTACATTTTATAAATTATTTGATTTATGTATAACAACTAATTTTTTTGTTTTTATTTTCTTTATATTGAATCGAATGTAATTTATTTTCCATAATTTAATTCATTCCTTTCATATTAAGTTTCCAATAGAGACAATAGGACTTTTATTTATTTATTTATTTATATAGATACAATAAGATTTGAACCTATGAAATCTATTCTATGCCTATTTTATGACTATTGATCTTTACATTAGGCTCAAAAACCAATTGATTTTTTGTGCAGGCAAGATTCAAACTTAAGTCTCTCATGAGATGGCAATTGATTTTACCAACTGTTGATGTTAAGCTAATTGAAACCCACAATATTAGGTTTATGATAAATAAAAAATTATGTTAATATTCTATATTAAAAAATTGAATCACATAATCTATAATCTATAATCACCAAGAGCCTTGTAACTCCATTAGTTGGCAAATCCCATTGTTTCCAATGAAGACATTTAGAGCACGTTTGGTACATTAAATGAGGATTGCGATGGGAATGATAATCTTTATTACTAGGAATAAAATGTGTTATAATGGAATAATTAAGCATATTCATAAGTTTAGTTGTGAGTTGTAACATTATAATAAAAGTAAAGATATCTATTTTAAGAAATATTTTACTCATACAAATATATTTCCTATAAAATATTATTTTTTAAATTAGAGAGAGAGATATGAGTTAGTTTTCATATTATTTTTTATTTTCATAATTTTTATGTGCTTATGGAGAGTTTATTTATTTGAAAATATATTAATTTTGGGAATTATTACACCTACTAAGAAATAGCTATTACAACCCTTTTAGGGAAGAATGTAGAAATATATATATATATATATATATCTAGCATTTTTCAATAGATATTCATAAGTAGTGACTATTCCCTTTAATATAAATATAACTAAACTACAGAAAACCTAAATCATATGAATAACTATTTTACATTACATTATGTATTACAGTCTACCAACATACCTTAGGGTTCAAATTCGCCACTGCCAACTATTGATGTATCAAAAAAGAAGATAAATTTTACGAAATGAAATTTATAATCTACTCACAATTTTAAATGCCATTACTCTCATATGTATTTTTTTAATTGAATTTAAATTCTTTTCCATAATTAAATCTTTCATTAAAATCCCTTACGTCATTTTTTAAAATAGTAGAATATACAAACATAATCCTAGTAAATGCCTAATTATATCCATCTATAAACACAATCATGATAAGTGTCTATTAATAACTACCATAATTATCATATTTCATATTTACACTAAAAAAATAAAAAAGAAGGAAAAATAATCATATTATGTTAAACTTTTGCAAGTATTGATTGGTTATACATGTTTTCAATGATATCATGAATAATTTAGAAAAGTAATGTTACAGCCACAAACTATTTTACAACAATTTTACAAAATGTTGACCTTTTATTGGTTTTCATCTAGGCCCACAATTAATATCAATTTTTCATTTACCAATAATCACTCACCACATTAGTAGTTTGTAAATTTTTTTGTAAAATAGTTTGTATCTCTAGTATTATTCAATTTAGAAATGAGATTATTTTCTTAAGTAAATATATAATGTGATTAAATTTGATAGACCTTAATGATCACCCACCCTTATAAGTGGGATGGTACTTCCCCATGCACAAAGTGTTTGGGGGGTTAGGGCCTTGGGGGATTAGTTCGAGCTGTAGAGTCAAAGTAATGGCCAAAAAATTAGAAACAAAAATCAAGATGGATACAAATCCTTTATCTCACATTTTTTATTCTACTTTATGCTCCATCAAGACTATACTTGACATGTAAATTTAGACATGCTCGTTTGAATACATTTTTTAGTATTCAACATGCATAGAATTGCAACTTTTCCACCAAATAAAAAGAAAAATGCTCCTCAATTTCCTTCCTAGGTGTATTTTCTATTTATGGTGCTTGGAACTTACGATCCTATGAACGAAGTTCCTATGTATGAAGTGCTTGAGGACTAAGGGGGGATTAGTTTAAGCTGTAGAGTCAAAGTAATGGCCACAAAATTAGAAGAAAAAAAATCAGGACAAATATAAATTATTTGTCTCACTTTTTGTGTTCTACTTTATGGTCCATCAAGACTATACTTACACACGAATTTAGGTGTTCTCGTTTGAATACATTTTTTTCAATGTTCAAAGGGCATAAAATTGCAACTTGTTAGGACATATGTGAATCATATTAGGAACATATGTCATCTAAAATTGGCTAATCATTGGACAAAATACATTTTACTTGTAATTGAGTAGATCTAAGATGTGTTTAATACTTCAAGGAACAAGAGTTCAAGTCCAAGTGCTAAAGCCATGCAAGTTTGTCCAAGAAACAAGTAAAGAAGTGCTGGATTTTAAAACTCGACAGCTAACTCGACAGATAGCATCTATCGAGGTTTAAAAGGTGGCTTTTGCTCGATGCTTGACAGCTGCTCAATAGATAACCTATCTATCGAGATTTACAGAAATCAGTTTTTCAGATCTGATTTCACTCCAATCCGTGTATACATGTTTAGGCTTTCTTTTCTCATAACCCTAAACATATATAAGGATTGTTTTAAGGGCTATCACAGTTGATGCAACTTAATGCAAAAATTTTTCACAAGCATATTGTAACCGGAGACATATGCCCTAGTTCATCTTCCTCTTCAAAAAGCTGCTGCGTTTGTACGCCGTAAGGTTTTGTAACCAAGGAACTTTGTGATCTTCATCGTGTTGATGAACTGATGAACTTTACAGCCAACATTCTTCTCAAGTTGGTGCTTAGTTACGTACTTAGATTCGTACATCGATTGGTTAGTCACCAACTGGGAGCCATGTATTAAAAGGAGAGATTGTCACTATAGAACATGTCCAATTGGGTATTGGGGTAAGGATTCAATTGTAGGTTGATATAAGGTACTGTGATTCCTTTATTTGTAACCAGTTGTTGTGATAATAGTGAATTCTTGGGAGTGGTGACCTTAAAATCACCCGGTAGGGTTTTGCCTTGGAGGTTTTCCCCATTCTTAAACAAATCACCATGTCAACTTTATTTTTCGCTGTATATTAACTTAGTTGGTGATTTATTTGTGCTACTATGCATATTGCATACTAATCGGATTAATTAATTAACTTGGCTAATTAATTGATTAATTCATTACAAGGGCTCAATACATTTTTGGCCTATCACAACTTTTCCACCAAAGAAAAAGAAAGGTGCTCCTCAATTTCTTTCCCCGTATTATCTATTTATTGTGCTTGGAATTTATATTCATGGATTTTTTTTTTCTTGACTGAAAAAAGGGAATTTTCTTCTCACTTGAATAGTCAAAGTTCTCATGCACAAAGTAACACCAAAAAGTTAGACAGAAATCAGGACGATTACAAATGTTTTGTCTCACTTTTTGTATTCTACTTTATGCTCCATCAAGTCTATACTTAATACATAAATTTAAATGTGCTAGTTTGAATTAAGGGATTCAATTTCGTACTAGAGACTGTTTCAATTTAACTAGGGGAATGAAATATTTCAATATCGGTTGATACCGATGTACCGTTTTAAGTTTACCGCTATTTATATATTTCTATATATAAATATATATATATATATATATATATATATATTTGTATTATTTATGTAAGTATGAATTTATTAATTGTTGCGTTTATCAACATAAAATTTAAAGTCTATATATTTTATAAGCCTACATATTAGTTTAAGTATATTAACCAATATATTAGATTAAATAAAAAAATTAATAAATTTTTTAAATTTTTTTATTATTTTTATTGTACTAGCTGAAATGCCAATACTAGTTGGTATGGGCTGATTCAGGCCGGTACAACTGAAATAAGCCGGTACAACCCGATATTTTTTCCAGTACATTTTGAAGGAGTACCGATATTGATTTAATGGCCAATATGGTATATTTCCCTGGTACGTCCAGTACCAGTATAATATTGACTTCCTTGGGTTGAATACATTTTTTTCAATGTTCAAAGTACATGTAATTGCTCCCTTAAAAAAATTTAAATTTTTTAAGGTACATGTAGACATCACATTTTGTATCTCTTACGACTTGGGCCCCTGTTCTCCAATGATACTGAAATTCTAAGACCCGAGGTTGGTTTAGGGCCTAACAAATTATAAATTGAACTTAAAAATGTTAAAATGGAAAATATAACTTGTTATGAACTGCCCAAAAAAACCGACTTACAAAAAATGAACTTCCCAAACTGTTGGGAATTTAGAGGAGTAATATAATGAAATCATAGTTGTAAAAACGTGAATCGTATCGTGAATCAATTTTTAATTTTTCCTTATCTTGTATCATATTGTAAGATACACAAACACTAATAAAATTTATAAAAAATTATAGATATACATATATAAATGATATATTCATTATCAATTTTAAATATATTCAACTAATGACTAATTTATTCATCACTTATGTAATAATATTTAACAAGCTAACTAAATAAATCAACCTAGCATGTGTTTATAACATACACATTCAAATAGTTTAAATTTAAAAGTGATAATATATTACAAGTGATCAAAAAATAATAATTTATTTTCATCATATTGCCAAATAAACCCCATTTAAGTCAATGTTGTCATCATGCTTATCATTTTGCAAACTTATTTCTTCATTAAAATTTTCTTCATCGTCATTAATATTTACTATCTCTCCTTGTTCTTTTTATTTTATTAATTAAAAAAAAAAAATCTTCTTGGCATCTAGTTTCTTGGACTTATAACAATAATGACCAAAAAAAAAAAAATTATATTGTCAATTAATATCTTATTCATAGTATAAAAAATAAATTTGCAAATATTAAAGTAAAGTGTAAGTGTGTACTATATAGTCTAAATTTTATAGGAAAAAGAGTGGGGAAAAAAACTTATGAATATATTATTTTATTAGGCCAAATTAAGTAAACTAATAATTTTGTGTTAAAAACAAGTCTAGCAACTTGTTAGATTCAAATAAAAGTACAAATTTTAACAAAAAATATCATTTTAAAGCATTTTTCTATGTATCGTATGATACGTACGATTTTACGATACGATACGATTCACACGATAAGCACACTATATCATATGATTCATGAACACTTACGATACGCTGATATGATTCGGAACTTTTTACACACGATACAATACGTATCGTACGATCACACTTAGGAAAAAAAATTTGTAGGAAAACGCCGCAATATGGCTTAAAAACGTCACTATAGGGCTTAAAAACGTCACTATAAGACTCCCTGAACCTGGTATGGGGAATCACACTTATTAAAAAGAAAAATTGCAGAAAAACGCCACTATAGGGCTCCTTGAACCTTGTATGGGGCGATCACACTAAAAATTTATTTTGCATGGAACTCGATTTTTAGGAACTCGAGTTCCATGCAATTTTTTTTTTCTTTTTTTCTTTTTTAAGTTTGATCGGGCATAACTCGATTTTCTACAAATCGAGTATTTAATTGAAACTCGATTTTAAGGTAATCGAGTATCGAAATAGGGGCGTGCCCCTATATAGTTTGAAAACATGAACATATTGCCAAATTTTTTATAAATTAAGGATAAAATGCCAGAATGTCCTATAAATACCATTTCAAAACCTATTTCAGCTTATCTATTAAAATGATATATTTCAATACCGATTAATTTCATTTTTAAAGTAGCCATATAAAATTTATTATAAAAATTTTATAAACTTGGCATTACTTAGACCCAAGTCCTACCAAATATAAATTTAAAATCTTTTTTTTTCCTTCCCTATTCCATCCCACGCCTCACCTGCCAACAATAGGCCACGAAACATTGTTATTATTTTATTTTTTTTATTTCCCAAGGCTGCAATTTCCAAAGTTCAATGAACACGACACAATCTTTAAAAATATCTGCATTGCATCTACTTCTCCCTCCCTCTTTTCCTTCTTCTTCTTCTTCTTCTTCTTCCGTTTACTTCCCATTTCCGAAGTAGTTTCCTCACTGCAACTTCCAGTTTGCAATTCGCACTAAATTTTATTTTTCTTCCCTTCAATTTACGTATGCAACACATCTAGAGTAAAGGCAAGTAATCCCATTGTTTCATTTTCTAAACTATTTCTTTCATTCTCTCTATCTCTCAATTCACACTCCAGTACCGGCCGAAATTTATATTTTAGTCGCAATTGACCAGAATGGCCGGAATGATCCAAAACTTTCTGGAATTGGACTCGAGATGAAACAGGTGGTATTAGCATTCTGAATTGCATCCTGGTATGAGATATTCTGACTGTTCCGGTCAAAATGGAACGGATTTAATACATTAGTTTCAATTACCAAACCGAAATAACTACCGAAACACAATTCAAAACATTAAAAAAAAAAAAAAAAAAGTCAGAAAGAGTAATTAACTTTTTAGAATCATATTAATACATAGAGATAATATAATAATAATATATAACAAAAAAGTACACCAAAGTTAAATGCACGTTTGACACATGGCAGTGGTAGTATTCAAAATATTTTGAACTAAGGTGAATTGAGCCAACAGCCATTCACATGGTGTCAGACAAGGGTTAGGCACACTAATTAAACAAAAAGACGATAAAGCACAATTAAAAAAAACAAAGGCATCTTATCAAAGAAAAAAAAAAAATACAAAGAGACAGTCCTATAAAAAAATAAATAAATAAAGACAGAGGCATCGTTATAAGAAAATTCATAAGCAAAAGAGAGGTAACGTCTAGGTAAAGCAAACGCGAAGAAGAATAAGGGGCGGCGGGGACGATCGGATGTACGGAGGCTACACTGAAAACTTGGCATCGACGAAGGTGGTGTGCTCTATTTGGTATATTTTTCAGCTGGTTTTATTTATTTATTTATTTATTTTATTTTTTGGTTTTCCAGCCGATTTACTTGTTTTGGCCGGAATCCGATGTTTTCACGGATATTGCCGGAATAACCCGGTACATCCTGGTATTTAGAGTGGCACGAAACAGCCGTTTTTCTGTACCGGCCTAGACACCGGTACGAAATATTCCGGCCAATCAACTCCAGAACTTTGAATACAATTTTTTCAATGTTCAAACTTCAGAGTACATAGACTTCCTCCAATCAAAAAAAGTTGATGGAATTGCAACTTTTCCAACAATAAAAAACAAAAGGCGCTTAATTTCCTTACCCGGGTTCTTTTTTCTTTTGGAATTTATGTTCATGGTCTTTTCTTTTTTCCATTTTCTTGACTTGGAAAATGAAACCACAAAAAATATATAAAACTTTTCCACAAATTTTTCCAAATGGTAGGTATACGTAACAACCGACAACCAACCCGTCTGTTACGGAAGAGAGCTAAAGTAATAGTTCTATGATTGTTTGTGGCACCAGAGAAAACTCTTTTTTCCACGCGAGAACAGCCAAAGTCTAGGGGGTGATACATGGGCCATGCCCTCACAAATTTTGAAAATTTTCTTAATATATATATATATATATATATATAAATGTTTGCATCAAATATGATTGAATCTATAGCAATTAATAAGTTATTAACTCATTAAAAATTGTCATAAAAACTACACGTAAAATGTATTTTTAGTTGCTATATATATAATGAGTTACAATAAAATAGTTTTAAATATGTTTAGAGTTTAACTTATTCCTCTAAATTTTGGATAATTCAAATTTTTAAAAATTTCATTAGTTTAATTAAAATATTTTTCAATTACTTTAGTATAAAATTTAATAATTTGGAGTGAAATTGAAACTTTTTAAGAATTTCACTATAAAAATAGTAAAAATAAATTTTATTTTATGAAATACTGTCATCAAACATAATTTTGATTAAAAATACAAAACTCTTTTTTTGTTGGGTATGTGTATATATATAACTTATCAAATAAAAAAAAATGTATATAATAAAAAAGCGCAGGTGTGTGTATATTCTGTGTGTGAGATTATTTTGATAAATATATTAATGTCAAAACTTGGTTCTAAAACAAAAATTCTTAGCTCTATCCCTTCCAAAGTCAATGATGATGTTGAAACCCTTCTCTTCCCATTAAAGACAACACTTGACTTGATTGGTATTTAAAGAAAGACAATGATGAAAATTGATAAACAAAGATGCTGAATCAGATCTTTCCATTAGCTTAAAAAAACCATGGCATTCACCAGCTTCAAAAAAGTATTTTCCCGCATTTCTCAATTCATGTTGGCCCTATTACATTTTTCCTTTATTTCTTATTCTGTTTACGTGGATAAAGAAACTGAGACAAATGCTCTTCTGCTTTGGGAAGCCAGTATTCAAAATAAAAACCAGTCACTCCTGCCTTCATGGACTCTCCTTCCTAATAATAATGCAACCAATTCTTCCAACAATCAAAATGCAAGCTCAAATCCATGTAGTTGGTTCGGTGTTTCTTGCAACCATGCAGGAAGTGTCATCAGATTAAACCTGACTAACTCAGGCTTGAAAGGTACTCTTCATGAATTTTCATTCTCATCACTCCTTAACCTTTCATTTGTTGACCTCAGCATGAATGAACTCTTTAATACAATTTCTATATCAATCCCTAACCTTTCATTTGGCTCAATTCCTCCATTCCTATATCTTTAGGTAATTTAAGCAACTTGGCTTATTTGTACCTCTATGATAATCAACTTTTTGGTTCCATTCCTCCACAAATTGGAAACCTTACCAATTTAGTTGAACTTGACATAAGTAACAATAGTTTCAAAGGTCTCATCCCTTATAGTATTGTGTTGGGAAATTTAGACCCTGGTTGATAGAATTAACAAGTTTTAAATCCAAGTTGTTAATTAGATTTATTATCAATAAAACTTGTTAAATCAAACAAACATCAACATCATGTCAAAATCATGCAGCGGAAAAATAAATAAAACAAGATATGATAACTCAGGAAAACCAATAAAACCAACCAGTTTCACAGTAAAAAAAACCTGGGGGGAAATCTTCCCAAAAAGCAATCCACTATAGTAAAGAAAAGTTTTAGATCTAGTACAAAACCTTTGTCCCTAGACTCTACAATCTCCGTAGATGAACTCACAGTAGAAATCTTCTACTACTTCAGAACCTCTGAACTCTTCAATATATGAACGCCACCCTTTAATGCACGAATCCCAGTACTTCGATAACACATCGGCATGTTATCTTGTGTTTACATTCTTCTTCCCTACTCTTTTAGCTTTCATTTTACTGTTGTGTTTTGATGAATATGGCTTAGAGTATTTTTATTGTTTGTTCGCTCACATTTACTCTATTCCGTACTTAGTTTAAGTTAGAGTAAAATCAACCGAGCCGTAACTTTTAATTTGGGGGTCTAAACAACTCTTGTGTTTTAACACATAATCGAGCTCTCAGAAACTCTCTCCAAAAAAAATTAAGACATGTGAGACAGATAAATAAGAAGAAGATATTTCAATATATCTCAAGTGTATAAAAAAATTGTTACAAAAATCAAGGAACAACTAAGACATAATCAACACAGTACATGCTTCATTCTTGTATTGTTAGGTTCAATTATGTTTTTTTTTTTTTTTTTTTTTTTGATAATTAGGGTCAATTATGTTAGTGTTGGAAAATCCGTATTTAGAACCGTTTTTATTAGGCCAAAATGGGGTTTTACCCCTTCTCACAAACTTTCCAATAAAATGCCCCATGTACGAAATTATTTAGGGATATGTCCCTATTTTGAAACTCGAATTTTTGGACAATCGAGTTATAGCGAAATGAAACTTAAAATATATATATATATATATATTGGGAACTCAGGTTCCATGAACTCGAGTTCCATCAAAGAACTCGAGTTCATGGAACTCGAGTTCCACTTGAATATTTTCAAGGAACTCGAGTCCCTTGAATGGAACTCGAGTTCCACATTTTTTTTTAAGTTTCAGTTCACTATAACTCAATTGTCCAAAAATCAAATTTTACAATTGAAACTCGATTTTTAAAAAATCGAATTTTAAAACAGGAGTATATCCCTAAATAGTTTTAGACATGGGCATTTTGTTGGAAAGTTTGTGAGAAATGGGTATTTTGTCATTTTGGCCGTTTTTATTGTAATTGAGTTATAAGTTTGTGGTGTCTAGATAGTGATTGAAGTTATACATTGAAGACAAAAAGAAACAACTCAAAAAATTTCTTAGAAAGAAGAAGGTTTTGTTTCCTCGACAGCAGCTCAATTGATCGAGCTTTGAAGTATCAGTTTTTCAGTCTATGCTTTAAGATGATCTAAAGATATAATTAAAGACTTATTAGGTCAAGTCATCATAAATATAAATTTTCAAAGGCGGAGATATTGTTGCAAAGACTATACGCCTATGGTTCCTGGTGAAGTCAAACACGAATTGGGTATTCCTACTGTAAAAGACTCCAACTGGGTTGGAGCTATGTGAGGTCATGTGAGTAAGTCCTACTGTAAGTAACAATATTAAAATTGGGTACTATGCTTGTATTGTTATACTTTACTGAGTTTACTCCAGGCCCAAAAATCTTTTTCGAGTCAAGTATTTTTCTTTGGGTGCGAATCAAGTTATCAAGATTGGATCCAATTTTGCCAAGTCTAAATGTACTCTCCAAACCTTATACCTTTTGAAAATATAACTTCCAAAAATATATACTATCCATAAAAATTGAAGTGAAGCAAATGCACGCCACATCGATAATAGATTTCCTAAATTAAGGATTTTTTTTCTATTGGGTTTAATTTGGGACACAATCCAAATAGAAAGGTGATGCTCCGTTAGACCAAATACTTGTATAATTTTTTTTAGTAAAAAAAAAAAAAAAAAAAGAATAAAATTTAGCTATAAAACTTACTCAATATCTTTTTATTGGAAGCAAATTTTGAGAAATCCACCATTAGATTACATCTTCTTCTTATATCCTTCATGCTTGCAAAATTTCTAAAAAATTAAAAATTAATAGCAATGTCATCAATAAATTGTTTAAATTGCAAGTTTTTGTAGTTTAAAATTATGCATAATATATAAACTTATAAATCATATAGTAAATAATATCTAATTAATACAAAATTTGGCATATGTAATAAGAACATGTAGAACATGCAATTCAACAATTAGATTTACAAAATATATAGTAATATTTATTTTATTGAATAAAGTTGTAGTCTTAGGCTACAATAAGTTTTGCAGCTAAACTTTGCCCAAAAATATTTTGCTAAGTCTTTTAAAAATAGACATTATTATTCTTTTAGACATGTAAGTGAGGAAAGTAATAAAAGTTAATGAAGAGACTAATATTGCACATTTTATAAAATTCACCAAAGAATAATGCTCATTTAAAATTTAAAGGACTAAAAGTGTTTGGTAAGTAAATTTTAGAAAACAATAATTTCCACCTTTTTAAAACCATATTTTTCATTAACTTTTTTCCCCTTTTTTTTTTAATGAACTAAATTTTTTACTAGCTTAAAATAAATTAGTGACAGTAATTTCTGTGGAATTACATTTTAAGCGGAAAGAGTGAAGAATTAACAGTCAAATTCAATGATCCAAATTAATCAAATTCCTTTTCTATCGTAAAAATTGATTGCAGGAGAGAACCATCCAAATCTTAGACCTGTTCACCCCACCCCCACCCCTCTTACCAAGTTTTTGACAAGCTTTTCCTTGTATGAATTAGCTTTTGACCAGCCCTTTTTTTTTTGGGGGGGGGTGGTAAAGTTCGGTGGGTTTTTTTTTTTTTTTTTTTCAAAGACGTAAAGAGGGAAAAAAAAAAAAAAAAAAAAAAAAAAAAAAAAACACAAAAAACAGTGTTGGGAATTTTGCTTACTTTTTTTTTTTTTTTTTTCTTCTAACAACTGCTGAATGCTGGTACAACTTTTCTTTCAGTTTCTTGGGTTTTGGGCCTGTGAGACTGAAGACTGTGCACACACAGATATAATGTGAGAGAGAGTAAAAAGAGAGAGTGGATATTATTTGTACCGTAGTAAGTACTAAATATAGACAGAGAAATGTGGTCTGAGGCTTTGTCAGGCTTTGAACCGCCGTTTGTTTCCGACAGACATTGTTTTTTACTTTCTTTTTCTCTTTGATGAGACCCTTTTCTTTTCTTTTTTATTTATTTTTTTTTTACAGCCATAATCCCAATGTCAGAAACTCATTTTGAATTACTGAATTTGGCATTTGCCAATTTGTCAGGAAAAAAATAATAAATTTTCACTTCTATTTGAGAGCGCGTGAGATACAGTACTAGAAGACAAAAATGGAGGTTAAAACTTAAAAATCAGAGTGGATACGATAACTTTAAATAAAAATTAAAATTAAAATAAGCTAAATAACACCATTATCTGTTTCATTTCGTGTTTGGTTTAACTTTTTTTTTTTTATGTAAAAGTTAGTAAAAAAAAAAATATTGCCAAATAAGTAAATAAACTAATGGTTTACCAAAACTACTGTGTTATTCTGAAAGCATATGCTAGGTATAAAGGAATCACACAATATTGTATTGAATTTTGTGATATACATAACAAATAGAGCAAATTACCTATTCTGCCTTTTAAGGTACCTAATCTAAGTATAACTGATGGGAAAATTTTAAAACTTCATACATAAGTTAAAGAATAAATTAGAAAAATGATCGCTTAATCAATGACAGGTTAGTTTACAAATTGTACAAAACAAACTTTGATGGAGTTATTTTTGAAAAATGAATATTCGATAAGTCTGAGAATGGTTGTAAGCAACTCAAGGAGGTCAGGTTATGGCATCTTTGTTGGAAAGAGTTGCCCTTGCACATTGAGTCGAAATGTTAAAAGCAACCGTTTTTAGGAGAGTAATCTTGATCGCTATCAAGATCGGAAGAAAATGTGAATAAAATACACCCTAGGCATTCCTCAAGCCATACTGCAAAGTCTTCCACGTTAACTGCATGTTGAGCCAGTACGTGGGCAAGGACATTCCCTTGTCTTTTGATATGGGAAAAAGCAAAAGTGGGAAAATCTTGAACACGCGTAGGGATTCCTGTGACTACATTCTAGACCGATGGATCTGCTTCAGTCAGACCGTGGATAGCATTGCATATCACTAGCGAGTCACCCTCAAAGGTCACGTCCCTAACCCTGGCCTCCATCGCGAAAGTGACCCCTATCTCCATAGCCTTAGCCTCGGTTTCCAGTGGCCCCAGCAAAGTGTACAGTTTCCTACGTAGCACTGCTATCACCTGTCCAGCGCCATCCCGTACTACCACTCCCACGCCAGCCTGCTTCCTTTTAGAAAACACAGCCCCGTCAACATTCACCTTATAGCACCCCGCCTATGGAAGGACCCACTTTACGGCATGGTTCCTTTCTGTAGTAGCTGTCACTACAAAACGCGGGGGTCTTAGGCCGCGTTTTTTAAGCTGTGGCTATAAAAAACGCGGCCTAAGATGGACTGAAGCCGCGTTTCATAAAAACGGGGCCATAGACGGGCTCTTAGGCCGCGATTTTTAAACGTGGCCATAGACGGGACCTTAGGCCGCGTTTTCTTGAGCTAAAAACGCGGCCTAAGGACCTCCGTGTTTTTTTTTCAGCAAATTTTTTTTTCCTTTTCCTTAACTGTGGCCGCATTTTAAAAATGAGGCCATAGACGGGCTCTTAGGCCGCGTTTTTTAAACGTGGCCATAGACGGGACCTTAGGCCGCGTTTTCTTGAGCTAAAAACGCGGCCTAAGGACCTCCGTGTTTTTTTTTTCAGCAAATTTTTTTTTCCTTTTCCTTAACTGTGGCCGCATTTTAAAAATGAGGCCATAGACAGGATTTTAGGCCGCGTTTTTTAAGCGTGGCCATAGACGGGCTCTTAGGCCGCGTTTATTTGAGCTAAAAACGCGGCCTAAGGACCTTCGTGTTTTTTTTTTCGGCAAACTTTTTTTTTCTTTTCCTTAACTGTGGCCGCGTTTTAAAAATGAGGCCATAGACAGGTTCTTAGGCCGCGTTTTTTAAGCATGGCCATAGACGGGCTCTTAGGCCGCGTTTATTTAAGCTAAAAACGCGGCCTAAGGACCTCCGTGTTTTATTTTTTAGCAAATTTTTTTTTCTTTTCCTTAACTGTGGCCGCGTTTTAGAAGCGTGGCCATAGACGGGATCTTAGGCCGCGTTTTTTTGAGCTAAAAACGCGGCCTAAGGACCTCCGTACTTTATTTTTTGACAAACTTTTTTTTTTTTTTCTTTTCCTTAACTGGAGCCATTCAATACTAATAGCACACCAACAAACACAAACAAACACAAACCACAACCCAGAGCCATTCAACCCAGAGCCATTTCGGTCAAAAAAAAAAAAAAAAAAAAACACAAACCACAAACACCGTCGCCGTTGAGCTCAGCCGTCGCCGATGAAGCTCAACGGCGACGCCGAGAGCGTCGCGATCGCGACGCTCTAGCGTCGCGATCAGCGTCGATCGCGACGCTTGAGCGCCGCCGTTGGCGATCGACGCCATGGCTGAAGTTCGATCGCGAACGGCGACGCTAAAGCGTCGCGATCGACGCTGGGTTTGTATTTTTGTTTTTGTTTTTGAATTTCAATTTTCTGGGTTTGTATTTTTGTTTTTGTTTTTGTTTTTGTTTTTGTTTTTGTTTTTGAATTTGCTGGGTTTGTATTTTTGTTTTTGTTTTTGAATTTGAATTTGCTGGGTTTGTATTTTTGTTTTTGTTTTTGAATTTGCTGGGTTTGTATTTTTGTTTTGAATTTCTTTATTTATTTAAAATTGAAATTTTAAAGTTTGAAAGTATTAATTTTAAAAATTTTAATTTTAATTAAAAAAAAAAAACTTTTGATTACCGAAAATTAATTTTTGGTAATCAAAGGTTTTTTTTAAAAAAAAAAATTTAAGGGTATATAGCCGCGTTTTAAACGTGGCCTAAGGTTAAACCTTGGGCCGCGTTTAAAACGCAGCCCAAGACCGCAACCTTAGGCCGCGTTTAAAATGCGGCCCAAGACCACAACCTTAGGCCGCGTTTTAAACGCGGCTATAGGACCTGGTCTTGGGCCGCGGTTAAAAAGTGTGGCCATAGGACCGTGAGTCCTATAGTCACAGGTTTTAGGCCACACTAGAAAGCGTGGCCTAAAAAAACGTGGCTATAGGCTATAGCCACGTTTTTTTGACATATAGCCACGTTTTAAAAGCGCGGCCATAGAACCTTTTTTTTGTAGTGCGTTGGTCTTTCGTTCACCATCTGGAAATCCTCAAGCAAACTAAGAGAGCTTCTTGTCACAGTCTGTCCACTACGAAGCCTGCCCCCGTGTCGAACTTCATTCCTATCTTTCCATATCCCCCAGCAAATCATGACAGTCCTCCCCAAAATTCCTGGCCGTGCCTCCTCCCACTTTTAACCAACTTGAAACAACACAAGCGATGATATTTTCAGGTCATGTTTATTACACATTCCTTATTACATAAAAGTTTACACTGAAATCACGATTTTAAATTAAGATTAAGTAACAATTACAATGCATTTTATGGCTAGGGGTGGAGGGACACATAGTGGCCCTCCAAAATTTTTGAAACCCTCTTATAGTATTGTATAAAAATAAATTGGGCCCTTATAAAATGTAACGACTGGCCCCTCCAAAATTTTTTAAAGAGTCAAGATTACTCTTAACTTAGTTTAAATCATATCATACTAAAAGAGAAGATAACCAAGCGGTCCACCTACATGCATTACATACCAAAAAAATTGGAGATTTCTAAACGAAGAAGATAGTCATTGGTTTTAGAGTTCTAATTAGCTATGGATGTTTATCGTCTTCACAATTCATGATCATTTTTTTTACTGTTGTTTTGGTTTGTTTTCAAATGATTAAAACCTATGACTTTCCTTAAAAAATGTCACAAATGTCAGTCCAATGTTAGTTTTTATGTTTTTTCCCTTTAAAATCTAGCAAGGACTACATTTAGCTATTTAAAATTCCAATATTTAGTTAGTTTCTAAAATGTACACCCAAACAAAACACACACTTTTACCAAAACGAAATAAATCTCTAGCCTCTAGGTGCCTTTCTATTTATTTTTTCTAAGAATACAAATTGTTTACAATTGTGAAATGCAATGTGTGTAGCTCGAATTGGTATGTTTTTCTTTTTCATTCTTGGTCTTCAAATTTAATTTATTTATTTCTCTCATCATTATCACCACAATCACCATTTTTTTTTCACAAAATTTGATCTTTTTTCTCATATCACCAATTTGTTTTCCTTGTAGTTATACTTTATTTTCTCACATCATCATCATAGTTATAATTATATTTCAATAATGTTATTAGTTATGAGTTATAACTAACCTATAAATACATTATTGCCCCCCCCCCTAACCTATAAATACATTATTGCCCCCCCCCCCCCCAACCCGGTGAAAAACCCTAGCTGGGCATCTGTTTATGACTAAGTGTAAACATGTGTGAAATGGGATGTATGTATGCTTCATTTGTTTTGGAGTAAAATAATTTTTAGAAGATGATTTTCCAATTTTATTTTTCACGTAAAATGTGGTCAAACTTGTAAAATATTTTCCGTTGATCGTAAAATATTTTACAAAAAGCTATAAAATGTTTTACCTTTAAAAAATTGGTAAAATATTCTACAAAAACACATAGTGACTTCCTTCACCCCATTTGTGGGTGGGTCACCAACTCGATGGGTTGAGCAACTGGTGCTGGCAGTCCAATGGCTAAAGCCACCACTTTAGTGACCAGTGCTGAGTTTGTTCACCAAAGGTACCATTCGACCACCAATGCTGGTAGTTTGGTCATTGGAGACACCACTCCAATAGTAGTTACTAGAGCCACAATTACAATTGCCAGTTTCAGCAGTCCAAACACTAGACCTCCGCACCAGTGATTCTGGTAGTTGAGCCACCGATTTTGGTAGCTTGCTTGAAAAATTTTACTAGTTATGCCAAACACTTGAAAATATTTTACTGCAAATGTTTTTACATGTAAAATATTTTAAGTTTGAAAGTATATTAGTTCAAAACAAACAGCGTGGTAGTAATATTTACCCTAGAAAAATGCTCTCTAAGACCAAATACATGTGTAATTTTTTTAGTAAACATATTATTCCATTAGACATGTAAGGAAACTTATATATATATATATATATATATATATATATATATATTGAGAGAGAGTTTCAACTTATGACATCTATAGAGATTGAATCCTAGATCTTTTATTCAATTATCAGAGATTTTACCAGTTGAGTTAATTGGAACTCACAACTAATATAAGTTAATAAAGAGACTAATAATGCATTTTTTTTTTATAATTCACCAATCAATAACGCTCATTTAAAACTTAAATGACTAAAAGTGTTCACTAATGGTATGTTTGGTACACTGAATATAGATTATATTAGAAATAGTAATCTTTATTACTAGAAATAAAAGACAGTTAATGGAATAACTATTACTATTCATAAATTCAGTTGTTACATGTGGAAAGCTAGTAGGAGATGATGTATTAGGAAAATTTATATTTTTTGAAATATATTAATTTTAACACCTATTATATGCTCTAAGGAATAAGTATTACATCAATTTTAACGAGGAATAACTATTCTTCAATTTAAAGAATAGCTATTCTTGTGTAATAAATAATCCATGTGATAAAGATGCAACCAAATGACCGAATTGCTATTACACGTGAATAACTATTTTATTACAAAAGTTATTACAGTATACCAAACATATCCTAAGTAAATTTTAGAAACAAATAATTTTCACCTTTTTCAAACTATCTTCCTCACTAACTTTTTGAACTTTTTTTTTTCTCAATTTTATTTAAATGAACAATCTTTTTGACTAGCTTAAAACAAATTAGTGATGTTAATATCTGTGTAATTATATTTTAAGTGTGAATAGTGAAGACTAAAAAACAATCAAATTCAATGATCCAATTAATCAAATCCTTTTTTTTTTCTCTTTCCCACCATCGTGAAACTAATTGCAGGATACTCATCCAAATCTTAAATGGATAAGGTTTCTCTCCAGATCTTTGAAAATTTAACCATTGGATTGCATGTTTTTTATATTCTTAACACACATATCAAATTTCTTTCAATTTGGATGTTATCTTCTATTCGATTAATAAATTTTTTTATGCATAATTTTTTACCTCAAAATCTTGAAATTTAAACATGTCATTGATGAAATAGTTATTGATCTTTGATCTTCTTGAAATTTTACAAGCATGTAGGATATACTAAGATCATACAATCCAATAGTTAGATTTTCAAAATTTACATTCAATAAAAAGATATAGTAGGAATTTGAAGGATTTATCATTAAACTAGTTTAGGGAGAAATCTTTTGAGCAAGTCTAATACGAAAACTATTTCCACAACTTTGCCACAACTTGTTCATGTGACAACTTATGAATGGTGGAATTGTAAACCCACATGGACCTACAATTTTTTTCTTACCACTTATAACTCATCACATAAACAAATTGTAGAAATTGTTGTGGTAGTAGACTTACTCAAAATTTTTCATTTTTAGACCTATTTTTTCATGATTTCAAAAATTGGTGCAGTCAAAGAACCATAAAAGGAAATGGTTCTCAATTTTATGGTCAGACCGGGGTCAGACCATCAAAATATTTAGTTTTGAATAAATAAAAATTAAAAAAAAAAAACATATGTGAGTATAATTATCATGTCATATATTTAGAAAATTAAAATAACAAACCCACACCTTAGATATGATATTATACTATTTAGTTTGAAATTAGCAAAGCATAATAAATTAATAATTATTTTAAAAAATAAATAATAATAAAAGTGTACTATTATTTATTATTTAATTTATAAGAATCATTATTGTACATATATAATATATTACATTTTTTTTAGAAAGATATAATATATTACATTAATTATTAATTACTGTTGTTTATTTTTAAGTAAGGTGTCTTATTTTCTTCACGTCAAAGTTGAAAGTAGCCCAAAACCCAAAAACACATACACACTACAGAAAAAGTGAACAACGACTCTTTTATAATAATAAAAATAAATAAATAAATCTCTATTAAAAAGCCATTAAATACCCAACCACCTACCCCCACACACAGCCCACTTGTTTCTCTTCTTGTTCTTTTTGCGAGCTACCTCATCTCAGTCATTCATCCCCCACTTTTTCTAAGGCACCCTAGTTGACTCTTTGATTGCATTGCTTGCTTGTGGCTGCTTAGATGCTCCATTGAATCCCTCTCCTCAACTACTTTATTTTTTGGGGGGCTTTTTCTTCAGATCAATGGCAAACAATGGCCATGGATGATGGCTTGTTGTTCAGATCTTCTGCGTTTTGGTGTTTTAAACGAACCGCTCTATAACCGGTTGAACCGTCCCGGTCTGACTTTTAAACCCACTGTTTTTTTTATTTTTATTTGATTGGTTGGCTGTTTAGCTTTTAAAATATGTGTCACCAACCAACTAATCAAAATCAAATATGTGAAGACTGTAGAATAGTCAAATTCATCAATGATCCAATTAGTCAATTCCCTTTTTTTCTTTCCCATCACAGT
Source organism: Quercus robur (assembly GCF_932294415.1). NCBI lineage: Eukaryota > Viridiplantae > Streptophyta > Magnoliopsida > Fagales > Fagaceae > Quercus > Quercus robur. Next base: position 23,034,718 of record NC_065542.1, read on the forward strand.
GAAAACGGACCAAAATCTTAAAGACTTATAAATGCTGTGGGTAGAGCTCAGACATTTTAGATAGAATTCTGAATCAGTTTGCAACTTGTAAAAGAAAGACACATGGCATTGACTAGCTTCAAAAAAGTGTTTTCTCTCGTTGCTCTGTTCGCGTTGGTCATATTACGTTTCTCATTCAATGTTGCTTCTGTTTCTGTGAAAGAAGAGGCAGAGGCAGAAATAGATGCTCTACTCAAATGGAAAGCCAGTCTTCAGAATGAAACACTGTCACAGCCACCCCTGCCTTCATGGACTCTCCTTCCAAATAATGCAACCAATTCTTCCAACAATCAAAACTCCAGCTCAACCCCATGCAGTTGGTTTGGCGTTTCTTGCAACCATGCAGAAAGTGTTACTAGATTAAACCTGACGAACTCAGGCCTGAAAGGTACACTTCATGAATTTCCATTCTCATCTCTCCTTAGTCTTGTTTATGTTGATCTTAGCATGAATGAACTCTTTGGTACAGTCCCTTTTGAAATTAGTCACCTTTCCAAACTCATATATGTTAATCTGTCCTTTAATAACTTTTCGGGGCAAATCCCACCACAGATTGGCCTACTGACCCACCTTAAGGTTTTGGACCTTAGTGAAAATCAGTTAAACGGCTCAATTCCCATAGAAATAGGTAATTTGAGCAACCTGGCTTACTTGTATCTCAATAATAATCAACTCTCTGCCTCCATTCCACCAGAAATTGGAAACCTTACTAATTTACTTATTCTTGAAATAAGTCACAACAATCTAAAAGGTTCCATCCCTCCTAGTATTGGAAAATTTGAAAAGCTAATATGGTTGCACATGTATGAAAATCAGCTCTCTGGCACCATACCCACAGAAATAGGAAATTTGAAGTCTCTCGTGTCTTTAGGCCTTTATACAAATTATCTTTCTGGCTCCATACCCAAATCGTTAGGAACTCTCAGTAACATATCTATCTTATATTTATATGAAAATCAACTTTCTGGCACCATTCCAGAAGAATTAGGAAACTTGAAGTCCATAATTGACCTTGATCTCAGCATAAATCAGTTAAATGGTACTGTTCCAATTTCCTTGGGCAATTTGAGCAACTTAGAATGGTTATCCCTCCGCGATAATCAATTTTCTGGTCCCATTCCTCAACAGATAGGAAATCTAACAAAGTTGGCTGTGCTACAGCTGGATACAAACAACTTCACTGGTTTTTTGCCTCAAAACTTATGCCAAAGTGGTTCTCTTCAAAAATTATCCGCAAATGACAATCATCTCATAGGTCCAATTCCAAAAACTTTGAGGAATTGCACAAGCTTAATAAGAATCCGCCTTCAAGCCAACAAATTCTTTGGAAATATATCTGACGATTTTGGTGGCTATAGTAACCTGGAGTTTGTAGACCTCAGCTACGATAGATTTCATGGTGAAATCTCGCACAATTGGGGGAGGTGTCCACAACTAACTACCCTACGGATTGCTGGGAACAATATTAGTGGTGGCATACCACCTAATATTGGAAACATCATTCAACTCCAGGAACTTGATCTTTCTTATAATGGGTTAGTTGGGAAGCTTCCAAAGGAATTCGGGAAGTTGACTTCTTTGGTGAAGTTGAAGTTGAATGGAAATCAACTTTCTAGTGATATACCTTTGGAGCTTGGATCATTAACAAATCTTGACTATCTAGATCTATTCAATAATAGATTTGATAAGTCAATCCCTAGAAATATAGGGAAACTTTTGAAACTAAACTATTTGAATATGAGCATCAACAATTTTAGCCATGACATTCCAGTTCAAATGTGTGTTTTATCCCATTTGTCCAAGCTAGATTTAAGTCATAACTTGCTCGAAGGAGAGATACCTTCACAAATTGGCAATCTTCAGAGCTTGGAGATGTTGAATGTCTCCCACAATAACCTATCTGGTGTTATTCCAATTGCTTTTGAAGAAATGCACGGCCTTTCTTATGTGGACATATCCTATAATAAGTTGGAGGGTCATCTTCCCAATAGCAAAGCATTTCAAGATGCTTCCGTAGAAGCACTACAAGGTAATAAAGGGTTGTGTGGAAATGTTACTGGATTGCAACCATGTATGGCAAGAAGACAAGTTTCAAAGATGGGGCACAAAATCATTTTCTTAATCATCTTTCCTCTTTTGGGAACTCTTTCACTTGTATTGATGTTTCTTGGAATTTTCTTCACTTATCAAAGAAAAAGGAACATCCTTGTACAAACCAAGCAAATAACATGCACGATGAAAAGGTGTTTTCGATAGCAACTTTTGATGGAGGAGCAACGTACAAGGAAATCATTGAAGCTACTCATGGTTTTGATGCTATGTTTTGCATTGGAAAGGGAGGACAAGGAACCGTCTATAGAGCAAATCTACCATCAGGAAACATAGTGGCAGTAAAGAAACTCCAATCATTGGGTGATGATGAGATTGCACAACAAAAAGAGTTCTTCAATGAGATAAAAGCGTTAACAGAAATTCGACATCGAAATATTGTTAAATTTCATGGCTTTTGTTCACATTCACAATACTCATTTTTGATTTATGAGTACCTTGCAAAGGGTAGCTTGGAAACAATTTTGAGGAATGATGGAGAAGCTAAAGAATTGGACTGGAATAAGAGGGTGAACATCATCAAAGGTGTGGCTCTTGCTTTGTTTTACATGCACCATGATTGCTCACCGCCAATTGTTCATAGGGACATATCAAGCAAAAATATTTTGCTGGACTCTCAATATGAGGCTCATGTTTCAGACTTTGGCATAGCTAAGTTTCTTAATTCAGACTCATCCAATTGGACTTCACTTGCCGGCACATACGGATATATTGCACCAGGTAATATACCCCATTTTAAAATTAATGTAGAACATAGAGTATATGAATACATTGGCATAATATTATGTTTGTTTGCAGAGCTTGCTTATACAATGAAGATAACTGAGAAATGCGATGTTTATAGCTTTGGAGTTTGGGCTATTGAAGTGATCAACGAAAGACATCCAGGTGAAATGATCCCCATTCTATCTGCTTCAATTGTGGGGCAGAATTTATTGTTGAGAGATTTGTTAGACATACGCCTTCCACCTCCCACGGTTCAGGTTGAGAGTCAATTGATGGTCATCACAAAGCTAGCAATTACATGCTTGCATGCTAATCTAGAATGTAGACCAACTATGCACATGATTTCTCAACTGTTATCAACTCCAAATCCACTTTCCTAGGGTCACACAGTCTCAACAGGAAAGCAAGGATATAGTGAATTGTTTGGAATGCTATATAATCTATCAAATTTACGCTGCTGTAGGCGATTGCCTTTTTAAGATTATGTAATGCCTCTCGAGTACAACTAGCACTTTCACTGCAAGTATCTACAATGTGATGATATATGCTTTATTGCCTTTTTGGTATGCATTAAAAAGACTTCAAATGTAAAATAAAGATTAGGGACGTATTGTAGTGATCTTTGGTTTTAGTCATTTATATTCCAACTGATTTAGTTAAGGCATATCAAAACAAGAAGAAGAAGAAAGATGTAGTTTCAATATGCTCTGCATATCCCTGTTGTGAAACTCCAATCTTTGGGTGATGGCGAGATTGCACAACAAAAAGAGTTCTTCAATGAGATAAGAGAATTAACAGAAATTCAACATCAAAATATTGTTAAATTTCATGGCTTTTGTTCACATTCACAGTACTCTTTTTTGATTTATGAGTATCTTGAAAAGGGTAGCTTGGACAAAATTTTGAGAAATGATGGAGAAGCTAAAGAATTGGACTGGAATAAGAGGGTGAACATCATCAAAGGTGTGGCTCTTGCTTTGTTTTACATGCACCATGATTGCTCATTGCCAATTGTTCATAGGGACATATCAAGCAAAAATATTTTTCCTGACTCTCAATATGAGGCTCATGTTTCAGACTTTGGCATAGCTAAGCTTCTTAATTTAGACTCATCTAGTTGGACTTCACTTGCCGGCACATACAGATAAATTGCACCAGGTAATGTACTCCAGTTTAAAATTAATGAAGAACATAGAGTATATGAACAAATTTGCATGATACTATGTTTGCAGAGCTTGCTTATACAATGAAAATAACTGAGAAATGCGATGTTTATAGTTTTGGAGTTTTGGCTATTGAAGTGATCAAAGGAGGACATCCAGGTGAAATTATCCCCATTCTATCTGCTTCAATTGTGGAAAAAAATTTATTGTTGAAAGATTTGTTAGACATGTGCCTTCCACATCCCACCGTTCAGGTTGAGAGTCAACTACTGTTCATCACAAAGCTTGCAATTGCATGCTTGCATGCTAACCCAACCTGTAGACCAACCATGCACATGGTTTCTCAACAGTTATCCCCAAATGCACTTTCCTAGGGGCCTCGCCAGGACCAGCAAGGATATAGTGATTTGTTTGGATTGCGATATAATCTATCAAATTTATGTTGCCGAAGGCAATTGTTTGTTTAAGATTATGTAATGGCTAGAGTACTATTAGATCATTAATTGCAGGTCCTAATAAATTACCGCTGGTAAGTGTAACTCAGATTTCAGGACACAGTACATGATACATGTTTGGATGGCCATTTTGAATTCGGTATGCATTATAAAGATTTCGAATGTAATATAAAGAGTAAGGACTTAATATGGTGATGGATTTAGTCATTTTTTTAATTTCAACTGATTTAGTTAAGGCGTATTAAAAAAAAGTAATGGGGAAGATTTTAGTTTTAAAATGCTCTGTATTTCCCTGTTGTGAAAATCGCATATTTAGATGCAAGATCCTTCCTGGCCAATGATGGTGACATTTCTTGTCTACAAGGTTTCATCAAGGAATGCAAGCAATCCAATACCTCTTGTCACCCTTTCAAAAAAAACAAAGAGCTAGCTTTTAACCTTTTAATAACAAAATTACATCGATATTAAGAAGGCATCTGCTTCTTGAGGCTGCAACTTTGAAGCGGTCTATCACTTTATCATGGTAATGCAGGAAATAGTTTTAAAAGAATATATTTGATTTGAGTGAACTCTTAACCCACTTAATTAACTCTTCAAGTTAGCTTCTGTTTTTCAATGCTCAAAAGTTATAACTTTGAAGCGGTCTATTAATTTTTTTTCTGCTACTTATAGTCAACCACATCAGAGTTATGATAAAAGTTGTCCATGAACTTTCTCTTTTAACCTTTACAAATATTATATAGATGAGTTAAAATATCCTACAATAAGAAAGATAAGAAGATTTTTTCTTTATGATAATCATAGTTTTTAGTAAGCTATTTAATTTTATTTAATTATTAATACATTTACCATTTTTCTGAACTTTGAAGTAACTTTATCAAATAATATTACACTGTACCAATTGGTTTTCAAGGCCTCTACCACTGTCAATAACTAATACAGTATTACTAAATAAACTATACGACCTTCTCAAAAAAAAAAAAAAAAAAAAAAATAAACTATACGAGCCATGATTTTGATACCCTATGAAAAGATGAGTCTTTAAACAAGTATTGAGAAACTGAGAAGACCAAAACCAATACAAATTGAGATGACCAAAACCAATGAAAACCTTTCAGGAGGGGAGGCTTCAGCTTCAGAGGGTGGCAATAATACGTGGGCAAGCTTAATGGCATCTTTGTTGCCACTGATGACGATGTTGAAGCAGAGATATCTTCCATAAGGTTGGACATTTTCAAAGATGCCTATTGCAGATGTGAGAGTCCACAATGAACTTGAGGTCCACAGTAACAAATACACCATTTTCATACATCTCAGCCGCTCCTTTCAAATATAGGTTTTTGATTGTTAAATGAGGTGGAGCCATCAGGAGCCCTCCGATTATGGACACCATGTTCACACCTCGATCCATAGGTCAGGCCCATGTTGTCTTCTCGGCTAGGGTTTTTGATAGAGCGTGCCACAACTAATCAAATGCAAATTTTTAGTCAATTCAATTGCATGAGAAAAGTTAATTTAGAAAAAAAAAAATGTTATTATTTAAATTGTAATTAACAATTGCTAAAAAGTAAAATGTACTTGAAATCGTTGTAGTATTAACTTGTTAATTAAAAGAAAACTGCTACGTCAACAAAATTTTCACAATACTTTCACAAAAAATCTTAAGTAGCAAATTGTTACTAGTTTGCCTATCAATAACAAACAATAACAACCTTCCAGCTAATATTTATTGTGAAAGTATTGTGAACATAAAATTTATCTAATAAAATGTGACTATAGTAAGTTCCTCACCCAAAAAATAAAAATAATAATAAAGAACAAAAAAATATTAAAATCTGGGACATTGGGCTAACTTCAACTTCAAAATAAAAAATATATAAATAATCATAATTTCACATATAAACAATAAAGTAAAGTGATAGCATAAATTCCTTGTTTCTCTTTTCAAACCACTCTATCCTCCCAAAATTAGAGCTTTTGACTTCAAAACTCTGATCTATAGGATACGTTTTTAACTAGGTACACTTAATCATCTAAATATTTAACTTTTTTAGACACTTAAAATAAATATAATATAAAATTTACCCAGACCAATCTTGGAATTTCTTTTAAAAAACTGCACTTTAAAGTATAAAAACAATTGTGCAATAAAAATTGAAATTCCAAACTATTCAAGAGGTTGATTCTTATGTCCACACATAAGTCAACCACTCTTTAATAGTCTGTCAAGCTGTTCTTATCCTATATATCCCAGTATAAGGCAACTACCCTTTAATTGCTTGTCCATTCCTATACAAACTAGATCAGTATTATAACCAAATAATTATAATAATGTTTTGGAAATCTTATAGTTCATATAATTTTTTTCCCTCTAAATATTTTAGAAGGGCTGTTGCAGAAATGGCTTTGAGTGGACCAGCTCCCCTAAGGGAAAGCATAGGAGGAGGAGAACAAGTGGTGGCGCACTGGAGGGGCAGCTGAGACTATGCTCAAGTTCTACACAGATGATGCCCAATGTAGTTCTTGTCATGAGCATGAGCACCAGCTTCATAGGTCATAGCCTTTGTTGACGTACTTCATGTCAGGGGTAAACTGTACTTCGTGCATAGAGAGGCTTAGAACTTAGAAGGGTACTATAACAACAGGATACTAAGTCCAATGGTGTTAAACTTTGGGTTAAATGAATAAGGGGCTTGTTAATTGACGAAAGGTAGACTTCAATTTGTAAACCCTTCTAATGATTGAAACAACTGTAGTTTGTCTGTTTCTCTTACTTAGAAAGAAAAATAGGTTGCAGAAGGTGGTTAGTGGTTACATTTCTCTGAACTTCTTGTTTCAACACTCAAGCATTTAATTTTTAGATCTCCTAAAGAACAAGATATAGTCATTGGAAAACATTGCTGTTATATGGTTGGCAATCGTATGATTAGCATTGGAAAACTTCTGTGTGACATTTTGTGGTGGAACAGACACACAAATAAGGGTCTCAACTTAACTGATGAATTATCATATTCAGAAATTCACTTTTGCGGTTTCGCCGGTTGCCACTATGAAAAGAAATACTAAATAATTTAAACATTCTACCGGACAATAGAGTTTATTCAACTTCTACTTCTACCTACCTAACCCATGCAACATATATGATCTCTCTTCAACATCATAAAGGGAAAAGAACAGAAAAAGAAAAAAGCACCATACAGAAAACGTGTGGCCATTGAATCCATTTTTTCAATGCTCAAGTGCATATGGTTCCAAATTTTCCAGAGAGAACTCCCAGGCCAAGACTTGAAATACAAGCTTCCTCATTTTTATGTTCCATTGGCAATTGTATCGTATATTTTGCTTGGAATTTCTTCCTAGTTATTGAGATATAATGAAAAAGATTTTAGAGACTTTTCACGTTGGATCTTTCGTTTTTCTTGACTGGGAAAATGACAATCTTTCCACATCAAAACAGTCAAAAAGTAAGTCATCCATTATGTCAGATCCCTGTTTCTCTTTGTATTTAACAATGGAAATTGACCTCAGAGACTTACCAAATCTTAGATCCTGTAAAAGTGTAAGAAATTCCTGGGGAAGCTTTGATATACAATGGTATGGATATGTTTGCAATTTGTAAAACAAAGACCATGGCATTGTCTACCTTGAATAAGTTACTTTCCCCTGTTTCTCTAGTCGTATTGGCCATGTTACATTCCTCATTTGTTGCTGATTCTGTTTCTGTAAATAAAGAGGCAGAGACAGATGCTTTACTCAATTGGAAAGCCAGTCTTGAAAATGAAACCCAGCCACTCCTGTCTTCATGGACTCTACCTCCTAATAATGCAACCAATTCTTTTAATGATCAAAACACCAGCTCAATCCCATGCAGCTGGTTCAGCATTTCTTGCAGCCATGCAGGAAGTGTAATTAAATTAAAACTGACTAACACAGGCTTAAAAGGAATTTTCATTCTCATCTCTCCCTAATCTTGCATGTGTTGATCTTAGCATGAATGAACACTATGGTACAGTCCCTATTGAATTACTTACCTATCCAAGCTAATATATCTTGCTCTGCCCTCAATTCCTCAACAAGTAGGTCAATTAGAGTCTCTTAATAACCTTTTTTTTGTATGCCAACCATCTCAGTGGTCACATTCCCATTTCTTCAGGTAATTTAAGCAATTTAGATAATTAACTCTCTGGTTCTATTCCTCCAGAAATCGGGAAAGCTCCCCAATTTAGTTGAACTTGACATAAACAACAACATTCTAACAGGCCCAATCCCTTCTAGTATTGGAAACTTAGAATAGCTTACATTTTTGCATAAATACAACAATCAACCCTCAGCATATCAAGAAAAAACTCTAAGGCTACATTCCCCCAGAAATAGGAAATTCAAAATCCCTCATCTCTTTAAGACTTGAGAGAAATAATTTCCCTAGCTCAATTCCTACATCATTAGGTACACTCTGCAACCCAACTCTTTGGAAATATATCTGAAGATTTTGTTCTCTATAGAAACCTGCAGTACAATGATCTAAGTTACAACAGATTTTATGGTGAAATCTCTCACAATCGGAGTAGGTGTCCACAGCTAAGTACCTACAGATTGCTGGAAACAATATTAGTGGTGGCATACCCCTTGAAATCGGAAACTCCATTCAACTTCATGTGCTTGATCTTTCTTCTAATCACTTTAGTTGGGAAGCTACCAAATGAATTTGGGAAGTTGACTACTTTGTTGGCATTGATGTTAAATGGAAATCAACTTTCTGGAAATATACCTCCAGAGCTCGGATCATTAACAAATCTTGAGTATCTAGATCTGTCTATTAATAGATTTGACAAATCAATCCCCATAAATATAGGGAACCTTTTAAAACTAAACTATTTGAACATGAGAAACAAGAAGTTTAGCCATGACATTCCAGTTCAAATATGTAACTTAGCTCATTTGCCCTGGCTAGATCTAAGTCATAACTCACTCAAAGGAAAGATATCTTCACAAATTGGCAATTTCAAAGCTTAGAGATGTTGAACATCTCACACAATAACATTTTTGGTTTTATTCACATTGATTTTGAAGAAATGCGTTGGTTGTCATAAGTAGACAAATCCTATAATAAGTTGGAGGGTCCTCTTCCCAATAGCAAAGCATTTAAACAAGCTCACATAGAAGCACTACAAGGTAATAAAGGGTTGTGTGGAATTGTTACAGGATTGCAATCCTGTCTAGTAGGAAGACATATTTTGAAAGAGGGACACAATATCATTCTCTTAATCATTATCCCTTTTTTAGGAACACTTTCACTTGTATTGATATTTCTTAGAATTTTCTTCATTTTTCTTTGAAAATTGAAGCACCCTCATACAGACCAAACGCATAACATGGATGAAGAAAAAGTGTTTTCGATATCAACTTTTGATGGAGGAGCAATGTACAAGGAAATCATTGAAGTGACCTAGGGCTTTGATGCTTTGTTTTGCATTGGGAAGGGAGGACAAGGAATTGTCTATAAAGAAAATCTAACATCAGGAAACAAAGTCACGGTGAAAGAACTTAGATCCTTGCATGATGGTGGGATTGAATAGCAAAAAGAGTTCTTAAATGAGATAAGGACATTAACAGAAATCCGGAATCAAAATATTGTAAAACTGCATGGCTTTTGTTCACATTCACAATTCTCAATTTTGATTTACAAGTACCTTGAAAGGGGGATTGGCCACAATTTTGAGCAATTATGGAGGAGCAAAAGAATTGGATTGGAACAAGAGGGTGAATATCGTCAAAGGTGTAGCTCACGCTCTATCTTACATGGACCATGATTGGTCACCACTAATTTTTCAGAGGGACATATCAAGTAAAAATGTTTTGTTGGATTCAGAATATAAGGCTCATGTTTCAGACTTTGGCATAGCTAAGCTTCTTAATCAAGACTCATCCAATTGAACTTCACTTGCCGGCATATATGGTTATGTTGCACCAGGTAATGTACTTATTTGTTCAATCAATATAGAATATAGATCATATGTATACATTGCCATAATATTATGCTTTTTTGTAGAGATTGCCTATATGATGAAGATAACTGAGAAATGCAACGTGTTTAGCTTTGGAAATTTGGAATTGAAGTGATCAAAGGAAGGCATCCTAGCAAAATCATCTCCATCATATCTACTTCATCCGTGGAGGAGAAATTATTGTCGAAAGATTTGTTAGACCAATGCATTCCACCTCCCATGCTTTAGGCTGAGAATCAACTGATACTCATCATAAAGCTGGAAATTGAATGCTTACATGCTAATCCAGAATCTAGACCAACTACACTCATGGTCTCTCAGGTGTTATCAAGCCTAAGTGCACTTTCCTAGAGCCATCCACAGATTGACTAAGACAAGCAAGGATATGAATTATATGGGACACTAAATTTAGTCAAATTTAAGCAACTAAAGGAAATTGTTTGTTTAAGGTTATGTAATGCCTAGAATACTACTAGATCTTTAGTTGCAAGTATCCAACTTAATGTTTGATTGGCTATTTTATCAAATCTTCAAAAATAAAAAATTGTATTATAAAATACAATTTTTTTTTTGGGTATTTCAATTCTTAATCTCATATTTCTTTTCTCTCTAATTTAATTTCTCAAATTCTTCTTAAAAATATTTTGAGAAACTAAACTAATTTTTGGTTTTATTTATTTATTTAGATCAGACATGGCATTTTTTAGATGTCAAATTAATTTTTTATTATTATTATTTAGTAGTCATGTAAGCATCTAATGTGCTAACTATGTAATCTGTTAGCCACATAAACATTTTTCGTTATTGAGTTAATAATAGAGACTAAATTAACTGCAAGTTGAAAATAATATGGAATAAATTGACTACTACTAAAATGTAAAGATCAAATTAAATGTGACTCCAAAATGTAAGGACTAAAATAATATTTTCGCTTTCTTTTTTAAGTGAAAAATGAAAATAGTAAATGATACTTATAAGTATTTAGTCCCAAACTTTTTTAAAATGATTCCATTATTTTCTAACATTGTATAATTGATACAATATATTAGATTTTATAAATTAAACTACTTATATTTGTTATTTGAAAGTGTTTTAAATTTTGTAAGTTATTTTTAAATGAAACATAATATATTTTACATTCAATTATTATATAAGTTGAGATATTTTTTAAATAATGTAATATGTGATTAGAATTTGTCTAGTACTCCTCACAAATAATTCATCATCTATATGTCTTGAATGACTAAAGAGTTTAATAACATAAGAAAAATAAAATTTTATCAGGAACTTACTAACATTACACTAAGAATGTAACATAATTGTCAATGAAGTAACTAATCTTTCTACATAAACCTCTTCTTCGAAAGCATAACCAAAGTAGATTAAGATGGGTTGAAATGGACTGAATTATTCGGAATTGGATCAAATTGGACCGAATGGATCGAGGTGGGCCAAACTAAACCAAACTGAACTTAATGGATTGAAGTGGACCAAAGTTAATAGAACTAGACCGAAATACTTCACTGATGTGACTCAATATATAGGAGCACAAAAATAATAAATGTTACTTTTCAACTTTTAGATATTATACATAGATGTTTTGAGAACAAAACAACCTGTGTGGGTCCCCACCACTTTCCATCTAGTATGTTTTAAATCATTAGTTTTGTTATCGTATAATTGGTTTAACCAGCCGGTACTTAATTCACAATTCTGTTGCATAATCAACTTTGGTGGGATCTAAATCAGATTTCTCACAGCCTTTTAGGTGAGGGAGAAGTGAAGTTTCTAGAGCTGGATTCTCTTGCTTGTGTGAGCTTGCTTGAGCGGGCTATATGCGAGCAAGAGGTAACATCTCTAGTTGGGATAATTCTAAGCTTCTCTCATGACAGCTTTTTTGGACCAAGAATTTCAACCCAATTATCAATTACATTCTTACGAATATTTGCCGATTTAAATCTTAACATAACAGAAGGTAATAACATGAGTAATACTATAACTTTTCATAGCAATTAGCAAGTATATAGTTGCAGCTGGTAACACTCAGATTTATGGGTACTGTACATACAGGTACACATGTTTTTTTTAATGATTTTATTTATTTATTTTTTGAAGTAGGTAATATGTTTGGTTTGCTATTTTGGAATGCATTATAGATTTTGAAATGTAAAATAGAGATTTATAGGATCTATACTAATGACCTTAGGCATTTGTTTTAGAAACTTTAAATTTCGACTAACAATTTATATATATATATATATATATATATATATATATAAGGCCTATAAAAAAACCCAAGAAAAAAAAAAAAAAAAAAAAGCAATAGAATTATTCAGTTTGCACTTTGTGCTTCGCATATGTGCCTGGTGTGAAACTTAAAACTTTCATATAGATGAGGGTAAAAATTTTCGTCTTCCAGGTGTCATGCCATTAGAGAATCGAAGCCTCTAGGAAGAATGTACAGTGGACCGTGGAGAGTGGATTAGGATTGCTAACTTTTCTGCTTTTAATGAACAAATTGACCTAAAATTAAAATGAACCTTAGCATACAAATTCAAAGAAGGCAAGAAAAGGAAAAAAGAAGATGGCATCTGACGATTCTGACCTGCACATCAGAAATATGTATAAATGTTTTTTTTTTTTTTTTTTTTTTTTTTGAGGAACAAGAATATGTATAAATGTAAATGATAATATTGGAAGAAAAAAGTTCCGTAGTTTTGTGGCTTAATGCTCTTGGGGTTAATTTTATTGCGCACAAACATGAAAAGAAACAAAGAAGGCGAAATGAAATTTCACGCATGCACTTTGGAAATTCACAAAGAAATACCCAAACTTTTTATTAGTGAAGAATTTTGTTACAGGTGAGCGTGTCATTGCCCCATTAAGTTTCACAATATCTATTATTACAAGCTTTTCACGTTGATATACCGAAACACAGACACTATTACACTACTTTGTTAATTTCCAAAAAAAGTTTAAACTTTTTTTTTTTTTTTTTGGTGGAGAAAATACTAATTCCTAAACTCCATTACATCAATGAACACAAACTAATTAAGACACTCAGCTATAAATTTCGTAGTCTTATTTTCTCTATTCAATTATAGAGTAGGTTAGAAACATTATAGAGTTTAGAAATTACTACTCTTTCCGAAGATCACAATTCACAAATAAGCCATGGTGGTTGACATTAACAATGACTTAATCCGGGCACAAGATCCCTTAGTCGTGTTCCTAGCCGAAACATGGCTTGACAAAGTTAGGCTGGAGGAAATAAAAGTTCGATACAAATTTAAAGGGTTGATAGAAGTCTCAAGAATAAGTCGAGGAGGAGGGGTGGCTATTTTTTGGAAAGAGGAGTGTAATATCTCCCTGGACACATATTCCCCCAACCACATTGATGTGATCTTGAATAAAGGGTTGGAAGATGAATGGAGGTTTACTGGGTTTTATGGAGAGCCAGATACTAGAATTCGCAATGAGTCATGGGATAAATTGAGGAGATTAAAAAATAAATTCACCCTTCCATGGTTGTGTGTGGGCGATTTTAATGAAATTTTGAAGGCAGATGAAAAATTGGGTGGAAGGCTTAGGCCAATTAGACAAATGGTAGCTTTTAGGGAGGTTCTTGATGAATGCGAGTTTAAGGATTTGGGTTACGTGGGAGGGAAATACACGTGGTATAGAGGTTCTAGAGGGGGTAATACAATATGGGAAAGGCTTGATCGTGCAGTTGCTACTATTGATTGGATAGAAAAGTTTCCGGCAACAAAGGTTGTGCACTTAGAATGTGGTTTCTCGGATCATAAGCCACTGATCATCCTTCTAAAAGGGGTCCAAATGAAGCATAAAAAACCATGGAGGTTTGAGCATATGTGGTTGGAGGATGAGAGGTGTGGTGAGGTTGTGGATCTTGCTTGGAGGAGGGTTTTTCCAGGTAACCCGATGGTCCAAGTGGAAGGTAAAATAAAGGTGTGTCAGGCAAAGCTTAAACAGTGGAGCCGAACCTCCTTTGGAAATATTACCAATGCACTAAAAGAAAAGAAGCAGCAGCTATGGCAGGTAGAGCTGAGAGCAATTAGGGAGGGTACAATGGAAATGGTGAATCGGTTGAAATGGGATATAAATGGCTTGTTGATAAAGGAGGAAAAGATGTGGAAACAAAGGTCAAGGGCTTTGTGGTTACAAGAGGGTGATCAAAACACAAATTTTTTTCATAATAAGGCCTCACAGAGATGGAAGAGAAATAGAATTGAAGAATTGAAGAATGAGGCGAGAGTGGTGTGCACAAATGAGGAGGAGATATCAAGGATTTTGATAGATTACTACCAGAACCTTTTTACCTCGGCCTCACCATCAAACTTGGAAGAAGTTCTGATGACAGTCCCCACTGTTATTATGGAGGACCAAAATGCAATGTTAGATGCAGAGTTTGTCCAGGCAGAGGTGGAGGAAGCACTTCAACAAATGGCACCACTAAAGGCACCTGGACCAGATGGCTTACCTCCTTTGTTCTACCAAAAATTTTGGCCATCTATTGGTGAGGATGTATCAAAGGCAGTCCTCAATTGCCTAAACTCAGGTTCAATCCCTTCTTCCATTAATCGTACTTTTATAACTTTAATCCCAAAAGTTAAAAGTCCATCTGTAGTATCAGAATTCCGCCCTATTTCTCTATGTAATGTTATTTATAAAATTGTATCTAAGGTTGCTGCAAATAGGCTCAAAAAAGTCCTACCTCTTATTATTTCTGACTCACAGAGTGCTTTCCAGTCTAATAAAGCTATTTTAGATAACATTCTGGTGGCTTTTGAGTTGCTCCACCATATGAAGACTCAAAAGTCTAAGAAAGCAGGCTTTATGACCCTCAAGTTGGACATGAGCAAGGCGTATAACAGGGTGGAATAGCTTTTTCTGATGGAAATTATGAGGAAGATGGGGTTTTGTGATAGGTGGCTGAAGCTCATTCATGAGTGCATTAGCACGGTGTCCTACTCCATATTGGTAAATGGGGAACCTAAGGGTGAAATTTTCCCTTCTAGGGGAATTCGCCAAGGGGACCCATTGTCACCATACTTGTTCTTATTATGCTCGGAAGGGTTAAATCGAATGATTCAAAAGGCTGCAAGGGACGACAGTATCAGAGGCTTTTCATTATGCAAAAATGGGCCAAAGATTACTCACCTATTTTTTGCAGATGATAGCTTATTATTTTGCCGTGCAAGGAAGGAAGATATACAAGCCATCCAAAACATCCTAACTAGCTATGAGCATGCATCAGACCAGAAAATAAACCGGGAGAAGACAACACTTTTCTTTAGTAAAGCTGTGTCCAATGACATGAAGAGAGAAATCATGGATCTATTAGGGGTTGCAGAAATAAAGGAATATGAGAAGTACCTTGGGCTACCTGCTGTTGTGGGGAAAAATAAAAAGGCGAGCTTAAACTACATTAAGGAAAGGGTGTGGGCGAAGCTTCAAGGGTGGAAGGAGAAACTTTTATCTCAAGCGGGGAGAGAAGTCTTACTAAAAGCAGTGGTTCAAGCGATCCCTACATTTGCAATGACTTGCTTCAAATTGCCGATGGGTTTATGCAAAGAGATTGAAATGCAAATAAGAAAATTTTGGTGGGGAGAGCGAGGTGGACAGCGGAAAATCCATTGGAAAAGTTGGAAAATCTTGTGCAAATCAAAAGTGGAGGGGGGAATGGGATTCAAAGATTTGGTTAGATTTAATGAAGCTATGCTCACTAAACAAATTTGGAGATTACAAACTGAAAAGGAGTCCCTTTTGTACAAGGTTTTCAGCACCAAGTATTTCCCCTCAGGATCGGTTTTTGAAGCAAGATGCTCCACGGGTTCCTTTGCCTGGCAAAGCTTGCTCAAAGCTAGGCATGTTATTAAAAAAGGAATGATGTGGAGAGTGGGAGATGGCACGTAGATTAGGGTGTTCCATGATAAATGGATTCTTGGATGCTTCCCGAATGGAGCTGTACCACGCACACCAGGCTCTGAGGATGATTCTACTGTTTCCTCACTCATTAATCCGACCACAATGGAGTGGAATGAGGAGCAAATTGACTTAATAGTTGCACCTTTATTGGCTCAGCAAATTAAAGCCATTCCATTATGTAAATCGGTGATGAGGGACTACTTAGTGTGGCCACGAACTAGGGACGGAAATTACTCAGTGAAGACGGGATATCAGTTATTGGAAGAGCTTGAAAACAGAGGAGAAGCGTCGGGGTCAAACAGTAGCAATCTGAGAAGTTTTTGGAAGGGAATTTGGAAGATGAGGATCCCAAACAAAATCAAAAACTTCTGCTGGCGAGCTTGTACCGAGTCCTTACCAACTTTGGCGAACCTCCATCGACGAAATGTGGTAAACTCTCCTGTGTGCAACAGTTGCGGCTTCAACAGAGAAACCGTGTTGCATGCAATATGGGAATGTGTCCAAAGTCAGTGTTGTTGGGGTCGTGGATTTAATAGCGTGAAACAAACTCAGATGTTTGTGTATATGCATGAAAAAAGAACTGAATTCAACTTTTTTTTTTTTTTTGGTTATAATACATGTTGCTAATTTTTTTTTTTTTTTTTATCATGATTAGATGGATTAGATAAAAAATTTGAGAAAGATTAGATTACACTATGTTGCTGCATTTTTTTTAATATATATAAATGTTTTCTCTTACATGTAGTATAGTAATTAAATAAGGATTAGATGGATCAGATGAAGAATTTGAATTGTAATTAAATTAAGATATTTATCAACTTAGAAATTATAGGAGAAGAAAAATTATATATTTTATTATAATACATGTTGCTGTTTTTTTTTTTTTTTTTAATAATACACGTTGATACCTTTATTTATATATATAAATGTTTTCTTTTATGTGTAGTATAGTAATAAAATAAGAATTAAATGGGTCAGATGAAGCATTTGAATTATAATTAAATTAAGATATTTATCAACTTAGAAATTATAGGAAAGAAAAATTATATATTTTTAAAAAAATCTAAAAAAAATTCTGCAATATGGTGCAGCCACTTGGCTTAATCACGGCTTCTAAACCCAACTTTTATTATATACTATATGATTTTCAAAATGGTTCTTTATTTTTTCAATTTTTTTTTTATTTTTTAATTTTGGCCCTTAAATTTGATTTTGTTCATATACCCTCTTATCTATTTTTGTTAGTAAATTTGGTCCATCGCCATATAAATGACGTCCCCTAAGACATGTACGTCCTCCGTATAAATCTATTTATGCTAGTAACTTGACAATTAAATATCACATAAGTACTGTATATTAAGATAAGTCTCTATTAGTACTCTAACCATTAAGGGCCAAATAAGTATTGTTCATTAAGAGATGTCACCCATATAATCACCAAATTACTAATGAAAATCAACAAGAAGGTCAATATGAGAATAGAATCACACATAATGGCCAAAATGAATATTTTCAAATATAAAAGGTCAAAATAAAAACTTTTTTTTTTATACAAGATAAAAATTTTACTCTAACCTAATCTATAAGTATATATGCTTGTGAAGTTCCTTCTTAGAAACTTGAACCACAATCATTACCCCTCACACCCCACAAGTACTTATATTTGTGAAATAACTACCGCATCAAAGGTATGTGGCAGAAAATAAAATAACATAAACTTAAAGCCAAATATGTAAAATAAAAACTTTTTTTTTTATACAAGATAAAAATTATACTCTAACCTAATCTAAATATATATGCTTGTGAAACTCCCTCTTGAAAACTTGAACCCTACCCCTTACCTCTTACACCCCACAAGTACTTATACTTGTGGAATAACTACCGCATCAAAGGTGTGCAGCAGAAAAGAAAATAACGTAAACTTAAGGCCAAATATGTACTTTAGTCTAACTAATAGATAACTACTACCTTAATTAATATTGGAGTGATCTTAGAGAATTATTCACTATTTCATTTTTTTCTTTTTTGAAAAATAAGACCATGCATTCAATAAATCAACAGTAACTTCTGTCAAACATTACAAAATTGGCAGCATCACTGTGATTACAAGCTTTCCACGCCGACATACTTGGAGTCTATGGACTATGAACGCATTCACTTTAGATATATTAGTGCGTTTGGCGTTTGCCCAACCAAGAAAAAGTTCGTTTTTTCAAAATTAAAAAATAAATAAATAAATAAGAAAAAGTTTTTTTTTTCCTTCCCTTTTTAAGCCTTTTGAGTTTTTTGGCTGGTTCTACACCCAGAAATTACTATTTTCAACAGATTTCACAAGGTTAACTGATTTCCAAACATCGCAAAACCTACCATCAACTTCATAGTTTTATTTTATTTCTTCGAATAAATGACTTTGCAAATTGAAAGTAACAGACACATTTGTAGATATTAGTAGAGTCTGCAAATAATTGTAACTGACATAATGGTGGTTTAAATTTTACAATGAAAAGGGATACCTAAATATGATATTGATACTCACCGGAATCAACCTGCTAACGTATTTCAAAGGGAAGGTTTCCAGGGAATTATGCTTTATAATTAGAAAAATGATATGTCCATAACATTTTCACAACATTTTTACTGATAGAATTATGTGCCCTCAAAAACAATACTATGCATTTTTATTTGATGATAAAATTCTATTTTCACATTCATAACTTTTATAGGTATATTTCATTATTTAAATGTGGCATGTGATGTCACCTCTGTAAGAAAAATCATGTTAATGGTTAAGGAACCAAAGACAGGGAGTAATGATTTTTCATATATTATTAAATTGTTCTAGGCTGTGGATATTAATTGAATATTACCACTGAAACCTACACTTGTTGTGCTGCTATATGATAGGATGATTTACTCCATCATTGAAGTAGTGACTTTAAGCAAACAAGTGAGTATAATGTAACAAGTACATACACTGAATTGGATCCGATCAAGGACACCTTATGGAGTGATCATTGTTAATTAAAAGGTTGTTTTATCACAATTTTTCTATTGTCCTCAAACATGAGGGGTTTGTGTATATTTATTTATTATGCACATAATTTTGACAGTGTCAACTGGTGATGCCAATTTTAAAGGTTACATACAGACACGTTGGGTTATGTATGTAATGAGTAAAATATATAAATGCTCAACAATAAATCCACCAGTCTCTAAAGAAGATAGTATATTTAGTTGATTTTCATATTGAAGTTGGACTCAAAACAAAACCGGCCGGTGACATTTTTCAAAAATGTTTTTCATATATATATAATATTGTGTGTGTATATATATATATATATATATATATATATATTCAAAGAGTTTTTTAAAAATATTTTGGAGTCCAATAGAAATTATGAAATCAAGAAATTAAGGGTCACATAAGTTAGGAACATGACAATGATATTTATCCAGTCCTAGTGGCTTGTGGGAATATAGTATGGTGGAAAGACATAGATATAAAATTGTATGAAATGGGACCTCATTTGTAACTCTCTAATCTTCAGGAGTCAATTGCAATGTGTTAATGGACATTATTGCAATATGTAGAAGTTCAGATATTTTCTTAATATGGTTGAGAAAATTAAGAAATATTTTTGGAAAGTGTTTCAAGATAAGTCAATAATGTTCAAAAAGATTATTGATAAAATCCTACGGCTGAAGATTAGGATCCCTAAGGATCCCACGTCCAATCTCTCTCTAGGGTTTTAGAAGTCTACTATAAAATAAGATTTTATAATATCATATTTAGTGGTTGGCCATCAGAACTATTGTGTGATACTGCAGTTTTCTGAAAACTCAAAAGAAATAGAGAGAGAGACGTAAATACCTTGGGAGGCAACACGCTTGGGTTGCTAAGAGAGGTACGTAATTTTGTTCTATTTAGAATCCATGATTGTATGGTACAACGATCTTTAAATGAAAATATGATTTTTGTTTTATATTGCTTCCACAAAAGTTATCATTTAAAACAAATTTTAAGTGGCAGGTTGTTACTGGTCGTTATTGTTGGGGTAAAAAAAGAATCTTAGTGTTAGGTTCAAATTTGAACAAATAACAACTAACTATTTATGATTTGTTGTGAAAATGTTATAAAAATATTGTGGACGTAGCATCTCTTAATCCACAGTGATTTGACTTTAAATGAGAATCAATAACTGAAAGTTAGGAGGACAAAATGTGCCTGTTTTGCTCATGGGTGGCCGATGTGGCGCCGGAAACGTAAATTTGATTTGAACAAAAATATTTCGCGGGCTTCTCTTCTTCTCTGCAAACATAACAAGAAATTGCACCGGGATTATGATATTCCTCATGGAAGCTGTCTTAGCATCCATGTTTTTTGGCTGGAAGATGTACCAATTAACACTTCAAATACTATTTATGTGATATATACGCTTCGAAAAGCGTACCATATATTGTCTGATCTTTCAGTCAATTAAAAGCAAAAAAGACGGTTAGAAAAGCAAGTCAATACGCGCTATCTCGTACTACTTCTTACACAAATTACTTTACGACATTAATTTTCTCCACCGGTGCAATTTCATGGTTCGGAAAAAAATTTCAGCCCCCACCACCACCAACCGTGAAATTTCATGGTCTCTTCATGTCCTATTTTAAATTGATGCGATAAAATTTTCACCTTAAAAATACATCGCACCCCCATGGCTTGAATTTATGCGCGCCCTAGAATCCATTTTGTACGATGTTTTTTAAATTAATTAAAGTAATTTATTTTCAGAAAATTATATGAACATTGGACATTATCTATGGTCAATGAGAATCCCATATTTTTGGGTTATATTAGGTTTTCCAATTGAAATCAAGCATTTGGTTGTTTTGAATTTAATTATTCTTGAACAAGATAACACTATCAATTGTTAGAATTTTTTTTTTTTGGAGAAACGATTGTTACGATTTAAATATTCTATTTTATGTAAGCGTTATACGGCAGTGGATCAAAACTAGCCTTGTAATAGTCTTTAAGGTCTATAGGTATGTCAAGATAAGTGCTCAAAGTTTCGGTTTTCAATGTGCAAGAACAAAAATTTGATTCATTTTGACTGATCAAGAACTTACATTTTCGACAAATTGAACTACGATTATGCATATTTAGACTTTTAGCCTGTCAACCCACTACGTGATTAGGGTTTGGTTCCTACTTGGTCTACTATATAAGTAAAACCTAATGCATATTTTTTTTAGACTTTGGAGCTGCTATTTTTAGATCTAAAAGTTTTGAGCCTACTGGTCACAAAGTTACTACCAATGTTCATTCTTATACATTCTAAACTGGTGGATCTAAAGTTGTTGCAAACAGATTATCAAAGGTGCTGGATCTAAATCTTCAAGGGGATATTGAAGTCGTAGATTGGAGGTTCATGTTGCACCAAGTTGCTATCAAAGAAGTTTGTGGATCTCAAACCTCAGTTTGGTAAGTGTAGTTAAGTTTATGAAAAATAGGTTTATTCAGTCCATGAACTTTTATTTGAAAGTGGATATTATGGGCAGACCCAGGAGGGCTTAAGGGAGCCCAAGCCGCCCCTGACCTTAAGAAAAAAAAATTACTAGGCATATATTTTTATCATTTTTATAGTTTTGGCTCCCTCTTCCAAAACCATAGGTCCCACTCCTCTCCAATCAGCCTAGCCCAACTAGCAGCCTCATAACCCAAAAAAAAAAAAAAAAAAAAAAAAAAAAAAAACCTTAAAAAACCTATTAGCTCAATAGTTACAAACCATACTCAAAAGAAAAAAAAACGAGAGAGAGAGAGAGAGAGAGAGAGAGTCATGAGTTAGTAGATATGAGAGAGATTAAGAGAGTGAGACTCACATCACTACCACACCGTCCACACTAACCCACGCAAGACTCACCTCCCTGTCACTAACCCACACCACGTGCAACTTAGTCAATCAACCTAGTCCCATAGACACACCACGCGGCACACATACCTCCACTTGTCGACAACCGCTTGATCTGCCCACCCCACCTCTGACGCCAACCATTACAACTCCCGGCATCCATCCTGAATCCTAATTTTCCTATTTCAAGTTTTTTTTTTCTCTCCTTCAACTTCAAAACCTAACATTGATATGAATTTTCTCCCTCTCCAATCCATATGTTCATAATGTTTGTGAATCTATGATGGTAGTTCTTGTTCTTTTTTTTTTTTTTTTTTTTTTTTTTTTTTTTTTGCTGAAGGTGATTGTGAATTTAATTTGAATATGTGATTCATGATTGTATTTGGAAATCTCTATCTTCGAGACTATTAATTGATTTTGTACCTGTTGAGAGTGTGAGCTGGTGAGTTGTGATTTGTGAATAAAGTTTTACTATATAGAGAGAGTCAGAGAGAGTAGAGTTGTAGATAATATATAATAATGTTTGGCGTTTGACACTTTGAACGTTTTTTGGTAGTGGGGCAGCAATAGGGATGAGGCAATAGATAGAGGGGTAAAAATTGAAAATTAGGAAAAGTGTGTGTAAGTGTGTTAGTAGTGCATTATAAATTCATAGTTTTTTAATTATTATTTTTTTCTTATACTCCAGCCCCCTAGCATGAAATCCAAATTTCGTCCTTAGTGGATTTGTTTACCTAGGGATTAATAACTCAAGTCCTCCAAAGTTTTTCCTGTGGAACTAGTTTGTTTCACTGGTTTCCTGGGTCATCATATTGTGTGTTTTTTAATTTTTCGCACTTGCATGATATTGGTGTTTATCTGATTAACCTAAGGCTTCTCATAATGTGAGAGACCATGCCCCTGGCCCGCTTTATAGGAATGTTGGGCCAAACCCACGTGAAAAGGTGGAGTCGTGTTATTGCCTCTCAAAATGGAGTTTCAACTAGTTATATTTTCTCATTTAGATTAAGGGTTTTACAATGGAGTTGCCACTTATTTGATTATTGGAATAAATAAGAAAACCGAAATTGAAAAATACCTCATTTTATTAATTTGTAATTGAATTTACATTGATCATAGGAAAATTACATGGCTTTGGTCCTAGATACACTCTAAGATAAAGTACATGACTTTGTTTCCTAGTTACAATCTAAAAATCGAAAATTACATAGATAAGCATTTGATCTACTAACCCTTGATCTAAACTCGGAGGTTATGTTACAAGGTGGGAAGGTTTTAGGCACCCATCTTGCCCTGTGAAACTGGTTTTCTAGACTATGGTGACCAACATTCATAGCATATCATCCAATATGTCAATCAATTTACATGTTGAATTTAATGTGTATGGATGTGATAAACCATAATTCAATTTATTAAGCATTACATTTGGATTGAAAAATAAACTCTAATGAATGTGTGTGGATGGTGATATCCTAAATTCAAGGATTTGAAAGAATTATTAAACAAACATGTTTTTCATATTTTTGATGTGGATTTCAGATTAAATCTAGTGATATGCATGAACATGTGATGAACAACCAAGAACATGTGAAGAACACATAAGAACAATTAAGAACATTCAAACATATCCAAGGGAATTTAAATAATCACTATCATGCTTTAATCTTAAATTCTCATCATGACAACATAAACAAATATTTAGGGAAGGAGATTATACTTTCATGCAAGATCCATATGGTGGAGGAGAGGACTCTTGATGGAGATCCAAAGAGTGGAGGAAAAGAAGAGCTAGGAGAGGGAGAACAAGTCTCACTCAATACCTTGAGTCTCATGAAGACCAAGATATGATAAGACTACTCAACTTCACTAGAACTCAAGAGAAGAGAAGAGAGGGGGGTTTTTCTGTCTTGGAATGAAGGAGAGTGAAGGTTTATATAGTAGTGATGGAGAAAATATGAATGGAAGGTCATTTAATGA
This sequence comes from Quercus robur, assembly GCF_932294415.1. Lineage (NCBI taxonomy): Eukaryota > Viridiplantae > Streptophyta > Magnoliopsida > Fagales > Fagaceae > Quercus > Quercus robur. The sequence goes on from NC_065542.1 coordinate 23,059,041, forward strand.
GGGTTGACAAAGAATCATGAACTTAGACCTCATTTTAGCCTTGGGGAAAATCTTGTGCATTAAATGGAGAGATTGATGGGAGTGAGGAGCAAGCCAAAATTCGGTTTTCCCGTAGCTGCTGTAACAGCCTGTAGAGCCAATTTCGAAAAATTATATCTGATTCAATTTTGATCGGAACTGTCTTGTTCTTATGCTCAAATTGAAGCCCCGGATGTCTAGTTTCCGGTAAAATTAACCTCATTCACAGATTCAAAATATTTTGAGAGATATCAATGAAATGGTGAGTAGAGGTCATTTGTTAGAAAATGGTTCCAGCACAATTAACATTAATAGGTCCCAAATTTGCTCCCAATTAACATTAAATGGCTCCGATCACTCCCATTTCAGACTTCATTGGTTCCAAATTTACTCTAATTAAAAGATAGTTACACAAATTACTCATTGAATAATTAATGTTTAACTATCTAATTAATTAGGAGTGTGCAACCCTACCATAAAATGTAGTCCTAACCAATAAAATTATGACACATCATCGATCTCAAATTGATTATACTTATAATCAATTAAAATCAATTGTTCATAATCACATAAAGTCGGACTCAATTTGTGATGGTGTATTTCAGCCATTAAAATTTGATTTGATGATAACTTTCAATCTGGTGGCCCGATTCGGGCTTATGACCAGTCGATTTGATTGTTACAACATCAAAATCATTTTGGTGAAATGAGATTAAGGATCTAATGACCAGAATCAAGATGCATATTTTCAAGGTGAAATTACCCATTTACCCTCCATGTGAGGTTAAATGCGGGTTGCAAAATAGGGTGTCAACAGAATGCCCCTCATTGGCAAAGCTTGAAAAGCGAATGTCAATGTATGAAAGAGACACCTAACTTTGCAATCAGTATTTAACTATGGTGAATGTATGATGTATGTAGATAAAAATGCAGATGGTCATATTGTGAATCAAAATGTGGACTGAATCTCTAGGGAGATTGCCTATGTACCACTTAGTGGGAGGATTAGGTGTAAACGTAGTTCATGCATGTAGCCTTTTTTTTCTTTTTTCTTTTTTGTGGAAAAAAAAAAATGAGTACAGGACATGCTAACTAGTGGTCACGACAAAATGAGGATTTCAGTGGTGATCTTGAATTTTGGACATGCTTCCTAGAGGTCCGATGGTTTTGAAATTTGGACATGCTTCCCAGAGGTCCGATGGTTTAAAGTTTGGACATGCTTCCCAGAGGTCCAATGGATTTGAATTTGGACATGCTTCCCAGAGGTTCGATGGTTTGAAGTTTGGACGTGCTTCTCAGAGGTCCGATGGATTTGAATTTGGACGTGCTTCCTAGAGGTCCAATGGTTTGATTTTGGACGTGCTTCCCGAAGGTCCGTTGAAATTAAATTTTGGACGTGCTTCCCAGAGGTTCGATGGTTTAAAGTTTGGACATGCTTCCCAGAGGTTCGATGGATTTGAATTTTGGACGTGCTTCCTAGAGGTCCGATAGTTTGAAGTTTGGACGTGCTTCCCAAAGGTCTAATGGTTTTGAATTTGGATGTGCTTCCCAGAGGTCTGATGGTTTGAAGTTTGGACGTGCATCCTAGATGTCCAGTGGATTTGAATTTTGGACGTGCTTCCCAGAGGTCCAATGGATTGAAGTTTGGACATGCTTCCCAGAGGTTTAAGGATTTGAATTTTGGACGTGCTTCCCAAAGGTCCGATGGATTTGAGAGGCATTATTCATGCCGATGTTTGCGGGCCTTTTATCCTAGTACCTGCAAAATAAATATTTTCAATTAGTAACGGAGTTATTCATTGAAAGAAATTGGACATACCAAGTCAATGCCCCTAGTTTGGGACATCTAGCATGTTTTGATGAATGCTGAGTGTGGATAGCTAACTTGCTATTGCGACCACTGGAGAACATGGAAGGAGATCACAATCTGCCATTTATTTTGGAGATCTTTCATTTGAAGCTATGCTCAAGAGATTTATCCTTTGAAGCTTTGACTCTGGAGATTTTTCCATTGAAGTTTTCAAAATTTTTAATGAAGATTTGTTTATTGGAGATTTTTCCTATGAAGATTTATTCATTGGAGATTCTTCCTTGAAAAATTGAGATTTTTTTTGAAGAGTTATCTTGAAGATTTATCCTTTAACCATTTGAAATTAAAAAAAAAAAAAAAAAAATTATTCATGGAGATTTTTCCTTGAAGATTCATTCTGGAGATTTTTCTATTGCAATTTTGAAAAACTTTAATGAAGTCATAGGAGATTTTTCCTTGAAAAATAGTTTTGAAGATTTTTCCTTTGATGATTTGAAAATTTTTAATGAAGATTTATTCATTGGAGATTTTTTCTTGAGATTTTTCCTTTTGAAGATTTGTTCCTGAAGATTTTTCCTTGAAGATTTATTCTGTAGATTTTTCCATTGGATTTTTGAAAAATTTTTAAGAAGATTTGTTCATGGAGATTTTTCCTTGAAGATTTATTCTAGAGATTTTTCCATTGAATTTTTGTCTTGGAGATTTATCCTTTGAAACTTTGATTTTGGAGATTTTTCCATCGAACTTTTCAAAATTCTTAATGAAGATTTGTTCATTGGAGATTTTTCTTATGAAGATTTATTCATTGGAGGTTTTTCCTTGAAAAATTGAGATTTTTTTCCTTGAAGAGTTATCTTGAAGATTTATCCTTTGAACATTTGAAAAAATTTTAAAGAAGATTTATTCATGGAGATTTTTCCTTTGAAATATGGAGATTTTTCCTTGAAGATTCATTATGGAGATTTTTCCATTGCAATTTTGAAAAACTTTACTGAAAATTTGTTCATAGGAGATTTTTCCTTGAAAAATAGTTTTGGAGATTTTTCCTTTGATGATTTGAATATTTTTAATGAAGATTTATGGAGATTTTTCCTAGAGATTTTTCCTTTTGAAGATTTGTTCATGGAGATTTTTCCTTGAAGATTTATTCTGGAGATTTTTCTCTTGAATTTTTGAAAATTTTTAAGAAGATTTGTTAATGGAGATTTTTCCTTTGGTATATGGTTTTGGAGATTTTTCCTTTGAAAAATGGAGATTTTTCCTTTTGAAGATTTGTTCATGGAGATTTTTCCTTGAAGATTTATTTTGGAGATTGAACTTTTGGAAAAAATTTAATGAAGATTTGTTCATGGAGATTTTTCCTTGAAGATTTATTCTTAGAGATTTTTCCATTGAAGTATTGGAAATTTTTATTGAAGATTTGTTCATTGGAGATTTTTCCTTTGAAAAATGGAGATTTTTCCTTTTGAAGATTTGTTCATGGGGATTTTTCCTTGAAGATTTATTGTAGAGATTAAACTTTTGAAAAATTTTAATGAAGATTTGTTCATGGAGATTTTTTCTTGAAGATTTATTCTGGAGATTGAACTTTTGAAAATTTTTTGATGAAGATTTGTTCATGGAGATTTTTCCCTTTGAAAATGAAGATTTTTTTTTTTTTTTTTTTTTTAATGATCACAAAGTGAAGAAGATGAAGATTGTAAGGTCAAATTTATTCAACCATCTTGTTGGCTTTATTTCGTGCCAAATTTGCTTGTATTTCAGCAATTAGTAACCCTGTATTTAGATGGGTTTGTTGTAAGGGTAGTGAGTGAGATAGAGTGTTGAATGCTCGAGAGTGTGCAAGAAAACAGAGTCTCGCGGCTGGATCTTGCGGGTGACTCGCGGCTGCAAGCCGCCAGAAGCAGCACACGTGCCAAGCATGCCAAAAGTTCAAGCGTCATGCTAGCTGGAGCACTACAGGACAAAATAGGACAACTGGCCGTTCTATTATCGCGCGGCTGGATCTCGTGACTCAGTCAAGCCGTGAGCCACCCCTGTTTTGAAAAACCTAACTCTTCACATTCCATTCTCACCCCAGTATAAATACCCCTTATACCCACAAAAGAAAGAGAGAATTTTGAGAGAGAAACCCTAGAGTAAAACAAGATTGATTCATCTACAATCTTTACATAAGAGTCTCTTCAAATTCCTCAACTCTCTTCCTCTCCATTGTTAAACCCTTGAGAGGCATTTTACCAAAACCTTTTTCTCACCATATCCATTACTGTGAGAGGGCTGTTTGGTGTTCTGGGAAGCAGTTAGGAAGGAACCAATCTACATTGGTTGATGCTATGGTCAAGTAGCGGAATCCGGGAAGCTAGAAAAGAAATAGGTTCAACGCAACCTCATTGGAGCAAGAAGGTTGGAGGGCTTAGGTACACTGGGTAGATTTGGCTTGGAGGGTCTATTGCTGTTCATGTATCCCAACTACATTTTCTAGTGGATTACTTACCGCTTAGAGGGCGGCGGAGAGGTTTTACGCCGAAGGCTTCGGTTTCCTCTTCGATAACATATCGGGTGTTATCCTTGTGTTTTCATCTTCCTTCCCTTTATCTTTGCCTTTTATTTTCTGCTGTGGATGTGATTTATAATTGGCTTAGATTGTTTTCCAATTCTGTTTTATAGCTTATGTTCATTTTCCGCATACTAGTTGTTTGTCATAAATCTTGAATTGGTTAATTTGTTTTTGGGGGTCTAAACGTTCAAGGGTGTTTTATACACTATTTGAACTTTCAAAGATGAACTAGGAATGATGATGATTTTTTTTTTCAAAAAACCTAGACTTTGAATGAGAATAACTTTGGCCGGAAGTTGATGCAGATTGCTGGATAAGTACTTGCTTAGTTCCTATAAAAAGATCATTTCAATTAGCAATGAATTTTTTCATTGAAATGAATTGGAAGTACTTACCCAATGCCCCTAGTTTGGGGCATATCCCATGCTTAGATTGAACTTGAGTTCATTTGATGTTGCAACCATTAAGGAACATGAAAGAAGATCACGGTCCGTGATCATTGGTTCCTATAAAATAGCTTTCTTTCTCTAGCTTGTTAAAAACCAATTATCGTGAAAACTTGCACACAATATAAATAGGCTAATGCTCAAAGTTTAAACATGCTTATTGCAAACAAATGGGCTTAACCTAACATGCACCAAAACAATTTTGTCACATTGTTTTGACTTTGTTCTCCAAGGTTGTTTGGATGAATGGGACCAGGCCTCTGCAAGGCTGCCTATGTACCTCTCTCATAGAGGATCAGGTCAAGACGTAGTTCAAGAGAACTGGATTTTGAAAAAGAAGGATTTTTTTTTTCCTGTCGAAATGAGATTTCTCTTTCTTTCTTCTTCTTTTTTTTTTTAAATATATATATATATTTTTTTAATGAACAAGAGGTGATCCTTTAAACAACCATTTTGGCAAATCAAAGTGTTTAAGAATCAAACAAATCTCTTTGGAATTGTTCATCCTTATATACTACCAATGTTCATTCTTTTACATTCTAAATCGGTGGATCTAAAGTTATTGCACTCAGATTATCAAAGGTGTTGGATCTAAATCTTCAAGGGGATATTGAAGTCATAGATTGGATGTTCATGTTGCACCAAGTCGCTATCAAAGAAGTTTGTGGATCTCAAACCTCAGTTTGGTAAGTGTAGTTAAGTTTACGAAAAATAGTTTTATTCAGTTAATGAACTTTTATTTGATAGTGGATATTATGGGCAGACACAGGAGGGCTCGAGGGAGCCCAAGCCCCCCCTGACCTTAAGAAAAAAAAATTATTAGGCATATTTTTTTCATTTTTATAGTTTTGGCTCCCTCTTCCAAAACCTTAGGTCCCACTCCCCTCCAATTAGCCTAGCCCAACTAGTAGCCTCACAATCCAAAAATAAAACCAAAAGAGAGAGAGAGAGAGAGTCACAAGTTGGTAGATATGAGAGAGATTAAGAGAGTGAGACTCACGTCACCACCACACCATCCACACTAACCCACACAAGGCTCACATCCCTGTCACTGACCCACACCACATGCAACCTAGTCAATCAGCCTAGTCCCATAGACCTACGCACCATGCAACACACATACCTCCACTTGTCGGTAGCCACTTGACCTGCCACCCCACCAGTGACGCCAATTGCTACAACTCCCGGCATCCATCCTGAATCCTAATTTTCCTATTTCAATTTTTTTTTTCTCTCCTTCAACTTCAAAACCTAACATTGATATGAATTTTCTCTCTCTCCAATCGATATGTTTATAATGTTTGTGAATCTATGATGGTAGTTTTTTTTTTTTTTTTTTTTTTTTTAGGGTGATTGTGAATTTAATTTGAATATGTGATTCGTGATTGTATTTGGAAATCTCAATCTCTGAGACTGTTAATTGTTTTTGTAGCTGTTGAGAGTGTGAGCCAATGAGTTGTGATTTGTGAATAAAGTTATACTATATAGAGAGAGTCAGAGAGAGTAGAGTTGTAGATAATATATAATAATGTTTGGCGTTTGACACTTTGAACGTTTTTTGGTAGTGGGGCAACAATAGGGATGAGGCAATAGATGGAGGGGAAAAAATTGTAAATTAGGAAAAGTGTGTGTAAGTGTGTTAGTAGTGCATTATAAATTCATAGTGTTGGTAGTGGGTAATACTATATAGATTCTTATTTGGAGTTTTTTAATAATTATTTTTTTTCTTATACTCCAGCCCCCTAGCATGAAATCCAAATTTCGTCCCTAGTGGATCTGTTTACCTAGGGATTAATAACTTAAGTCCTCCCAAATTTTTTCTGTGGAACTAGTTTGTTTCACTGGTTTCCTAGGTCATCATATTGTGTGTTTTTAAATTTTTCGCACTTGCATGGTATTGGTGTTTATCTGATTAACCTAAGGCTTCTCATAATAAATCTAATAATCAACTTGGCCTTAAAACTGGTTAATAACAAGATATGACAGGGATCTAAACACAACATCAATAAAGCGAATGACACAACATTTTTACAACAAAGCCTAAGTGACAAGCTATTAATGGAAGTTAAAAAAAAAAAAAAAATGATGTCAGTGGTAAGTCCAAATGAAAACCAGTAACAACTTGCCACCTAGGCTTTATTGTAAAATGGTTTTGTAAGTGTTGCGCCTGATGCACTATGCTAACCATATTCTTATCTTATTGGTTAATGTAACCAAGGGTTTGAATTCAATTGAAAAACTTAATGTATTGCACATAAGTTGATGCATCTAAGTTTTACCCATTTCTTTTTCTTTTTCTTCCTTTTTTTTTTTTTTTTTTTTTTTGCTCTTTCTTTTTTTTTTTTTGAGAATCAGGCCTGCCCGACCAGGCCGAAAAAAATTATTTTATTACTGGAATGTCAGATACAAAAAAACGATAAATATCCGCTGGAACGGAATTCTTCCAAACTATAGTAGGAAAAGACAATCTCGCTCGTCTAGCCAACGCATGTGCTAAAACATTGCCATGCCGACGCATATGAGAGAAAGAATAGTATTGGAACATACTGACTGAAGACATAATGTCTTGAACTAAATGACCCACAACTGGGTGCTGAAAATTTTTCTTCTTAATAGCTGAAATAGACTCTTCTGAATCCCCTTCAAAAATAGCACCATTGAAACCAAGCTCACGGACAAACAGGGCAGCCCGCCTTGCTGCCATTGTTTCCAGAGCAACGATGGATGAAGGCAGAGGGATAATTTCAGACAGTGCCGCCAAGACCTCACCCAGAGAATTACGCACCACCACACCAATTCCGGCAGCTCCCAGATCGTCAAAAACCGCTCCGTCGAAATTAGTTTTCAGCAGAGCTGCATCAGGAGGCTTCCAGATGACTTTCCGCGCCACCGTTTTTTATTCTGGTTTTGCACACAGTTACTGGAAATCCATCAGCTGCTTCTGTGCCAACTCCGGGATCTTCTCAAGGGGAGCAACGACCTCATTAACTCTGATTTTGTTGCGCCGATTCCAGATAGACCAACATATCATGATGAAACCTTCAGCTCCACGTGGATTCTGTAGCGCCAACCTGAAAAGATCAACGAAAAATAAATTTTGATTCGTTGCACTCCGCAACTCATCAAAGTTAGTACCCCATGCCCCCTTCACCTTCTCACACCCCCATAGAGCATGAAACACTGTCTCAGGCCCCCTGTTACACCCCGTGCAGCTGCTTGAGAGAACCACCCTTCGCCTAGCCAAATTCACCATCGTGGGAAGGGACTCCGAACAAGCCCGCCAAGCAAAAGTCTTGACTTTGCTGGGCACCTTCATTCTCCATAAACCAGACCACAACCTCCGGTTCACCTCATTTGATGATCCTAACGCTGAACCAGAGAGCTCCTTGGCACACAACAGTTGGTACCCAAGCCTCACCGAATACTGGCCATCCTTAGTTTTTGGCCAAATCAAAATGTCTTCTTGTGGGATGAGACAAAGAGGGATGGATTTTATTTTTTGTGCCTTAAACGGTAGAAAAGCTCTTTCCAACAAATACAAATTCCACCAGCCCGAATCAGCTCTTTTTTTTGCTCTTTCTAGTTAGAAGCATTCATTGACAAAACCACTATTTGTCCCTTTTACCCCTAAACTTATCATCAAAAATCATATTTGTCAAAAGTCATATTTAATGTAAATAATTTTCTTTATTTGCTATATTTTATGCGTTACTGTTCTACACTTTAAAAAATATTGAAAACAACACACTTTACAAATCTATACTATCTATAAGAGAATTTCCTTCTTTGGACTGGACTTTTCTGTGATTCAAAAATACCCCTAAACTTTATATTTAACAAAGCAAAAACTTGAAGACAACTAGGTAAAAATATATCTCCAACTCCACTTTAAATGCCTACAAAATAGGACACTCTCCTACTAGTCCATATATTCAAAACAAACTTATCCATTTTTTTTTTTATAATTATGACACTAGAGCACCAAAAAAAAAAAAAAAAAAGCCTTATCGTACGCGTAAAGTACGTGTGATAAGGCTAGCGTGTCTATAAAAATAAGTCTTTTTCAAAATTAAAATTGATAAAATTCCATTAGAAGATCAAATATGTTACACCAAAGATTAAGTGGATTAGCGATATTATAAATTGAAAGAGAAACGTTAGCAGAATTTAAATACAAAGACTTAATTAATAATTTTGAATTTTAAAAAGCGAGAAAGCCAAATTTTAAATGAAAAAAAAATGATATCAAAAGTTAAATAAATATTATTTAATTAATATTTAATGATATTTTTGAAAAAAAAAAAACCCTCTTATAAGACTTAATTAAACCGTCACCATAGTCCTCGAAATTAGTGGCATCAACTAGCTTGGAAAAAAGTGTTTTCCATCTTCTCTCTAGTCGCATAGGCCATCTTACATTCCTCATTCGATGTTGCCTCTCTTTCTGTGAATGAAGAGATAGAGATAGATGTTCTACTCAATTGGAAAGCTAGTCTTCAAAATGAAACATAGTCACCCCTGCCTTCATGGACTCTATTAGGTTCTAAAAGTTTAGAAAAATTAGCAAACCGTGAGCACAAACTTGTTTAGGTATAGATCTTAGAGTATAGAGTTTAATAGATAATGCTCAAGGTATTACAAGTCAGAACACAAAAAAATACAAGCTGCAGAAAGAAGAGTTCAAATTCAGTGAAATCCAACCGATCGAAATTTAGATCCGACCGATCAAAAATTGCAAACATGAAATTTCTACAAAATTTACTTCAGCCCAAACTCTGCCTAAACGTTTTGGGTTTCAAGTGAAACACTTATAGTATATAAAGGAAAGCCCTAACTATGTTTTTCAGGCTTTTGAAAGACTTTGGAGGTGCTCTTGTGAGATCTAAAAGGTATTGTGCCATCCTCTATCAAAGTCACTGTTGGAAATCATTCTCATACCATTAGAACCAGTAGATCTGAAGTTGCTACAACAAGATCAACAATAGCTGATGATTTAAACCTTCAAGCGTGGTCTTGGAGTCACAAACTGAAGAGTTTTTGTTGCTAAACCTTTGAGTGGGATCTCAAAGTCAAAAGCAAGATGGCTTGTGTTGGTGTAAATGCAAGAAGAAAAGGAGTCTATGATTCGGAGCTTGCACTTGGTCGTGTCAATAAGTTACTATTAGAGGTAGCAATAGATTTAGGGTCAAATCTGATTGTAAAAACTTCAATTCTCTTATAGTGGATTTATTTTACCTTAAGGATAGCTAGGTTAAATCCTCTCTAGGTTTTTACCTTCAAATGGTTCGTTTCATCGGTTTTCTTGGGCCATCATATCGCGGTGTTATTTACTTTTCCGTTGTTTTGCATGAAATAATATATTTTTGTTAACCTAGATTTGAATTGTTAGGTTTTAGATCCCTGTAAACTAGATTGTTTAACTTAATTAATTAACCAAGTGAATACTTAGGTTTATGATTTAGATCTAGATTACAACAAAAAAATCATATCATGCAAAACAGCGAAAAATATAAAGAACACAAAGATATGATCACCCAGGAAAACTAAACCAGTAAAAAACCTGGGGAGGATTTAACCTAACTATCCTCAAGGTAAAAAGAAAATCCACTATATAGAATCGAAGATTACAATAAGACTTAGACCACTAACATCCTATTGCTACCACATATAGAACTTACTAACACGACCATATGCAAGCTCCGAATCCACGGACTCCTTCTTTATTAGGCCTTTGCAACACAAGCACCCACACTTGTGACTTTAAGACTCCACTCAAAGGTTTAGCAATACAAACTCTCATGTTTGTGACTCCAAGACCACCCTTGAAGGTTTAGATCATCAGCACCTTTGATAACTAGAGAAGGTAGCAACTTCTACAACACCGGATCTAGAGATTTTTCAAGGAATAACACTAGTAGAAGATATGAGAAAGCTTTTTGGGTACAAAACCTAGATACAAAAGAGGCACACTCTTCTCTCTCTTAAAGGCCTTATAAAAACATGTTTTGGGTTTTCTTTATATACTAGGAGAAGTAGATTTGAAACCCTAATCCTTTTTGGGCTTGAACTACTGTTGGGCTGAACTTAAAATTCTGCAGACCCATATTTCGATCGGTCTAGCCTGTCTTTTGATCGATCGAACCAGGCAGATTTCGAATTCTTCTTTCTACAGCATTGTATGTTCTTGAATCTTGACTTGTATCACCTTGAGCATTGTCTAATAATACCTATAGACTCTAGGATCTATATCTAGACAAGTTTGTATTCACGATTTGCTAATTTTTCTAAACTTTTAGAACCTAACATGAATAATTAATCTAAGTAATCACTTAGTTAATATATTAGGTTAAACAATCTGTTTAAGGGGTCTAAACGAACAAACAAATGGTATTAGAGTGGGTTCACTCTGATTTGGATTAACATCCTAAGTGAGATCCTTGATCCCTACTGTCATGGATAATTTTATGTGTCTGTCTGCTCATACATGTGAAAATTTGAATAAAAAAAATCCACTATTGTTTCTGTTGATCTTGTTAATGCCTGTGAAACTCTCCATAGGAAATTAACTAAATCTATGAAAATTGCTAAGAAATTCAAGGAAGTGTTAAAATTGGCTAATCTTGAAAAAGAAGAATTGATTGTGAGATTAGATGAATCTAATAAAAAGAATGAATTTTTGAGAAATCAATTTTCCTCTCAAGATGAAAAGTTTGGAACAAAAGTTAGCTAAGGCTGAAGCTAAAATTGAAAATTTGTCTTATACCAAACTTGCTATTGAAAACAAATCTGTTTTTGTTTCTATTCCTGTTAAGCCTAAAGACAAAATTTATATCCCTCCCTTCAAGAGGAATCATAAGGAAAAGGCTTATTTTGCTCGGTTACACAAAGATAAAAGTTCTGATGTAGACATTGAAGTTTCTAAACCTATGTCTAAACTTTCTGTTAGAGTGCATAAGAAATCTGTTTTTGTGCCTACCTGTCACCTTTGTGGTGTTGTTGGTCATATTAGACCAAATTGTTCTTTATTGAGGCAAAACCCAAAATCTAAAACTAGATCTGTTGTTAGGAATATTGATGTTTCTAAATTTGTTCATGTGTGTCACTTTTGTGGTCTGTCTAGTCACATTCGTCCTAACTGTCATAAATTGAAATTTAAGCATTTTGTGTTTTTGTCTAGGATATGTGATGATATTTCTCCTACCATAAGTCCAATTTTTTTTTTTTTTTTTGAGAATACTAAATATTTTTAACACACACACACACAAGGAGAGGGGAGAAGGTTTTTTAAAGAAACTTACAGTGGTGTATATCCAAAAAGGCCTAACTCTTGGATACACAGCACATGCTTTAAACCTCTTTAACTCACACTCATTTTCCAATGTGGGATTAACCCACTGTTTTTTCTTTTGAGAATACTAAGTATTTTTAACACACACACACAAGGAGAGGGGAGAAGGTTTTTTAAAGAAACTTACAGTGGTGTATATCCAAAAAAGCCTAACTCTTGGATACACAACACAGGCTTTAAACCTCTTTAGTCACACGTGTATTTTACTGATGGGGGCTTCCTTTTTGCTTCAACCAACTATTGAACTTTGCCTTTCTTCACTGTGGCGTTGAGTTGGAGTCTACAGGTATGATTTTCTCATGCTCTAGATTTAAAAAGTTTGAATAGTCAATAGCTAGCAATTGTTTTGAACCTAGACTATCATTATACTAATAGAAAAGGGCTCCTATAATTTTATTATATTAGATAAGGAATGGTCAATATGTCAGGAAGGGCCACAGACTTTGAAATTGAACCAAATAGAGTAACAGGCTTGGACTTTGTCACCATGTTAAAGGGAAAAAAGTGCTTGTGGTTAATATGCATTCACATATAGCCTCAATTGTTGACCGATTAACCATCACCTTTTATTATTGTCTAAAACTACTCCAGCGGCATTAAAGGGACAATAGGCAACTAGATTGATAGTAAGGCTAGTAGGTGGCTTCCTATATTTGATTGAATATATATAATAATTTTTACTATGAAGATTTAAAGCTTAAAATGCAGGTCCCCATTGTTTAGCTTTGATAAGCTTTATTTTTTTGCACTTTGCTAATTTGTGCTATGTAGTTCTTATATTGTGTGAGTTGTTTATAGTTTTTAATCACATGCTCTTGATTTTGAAGTCACATTCTTTTGATTGTATGGACTAAAAAATTCTAGGAGAAAGACATAAATAACCATCTCACCACTGTTCATGAACACTTGTGTGCAAATCATAAAAGCTATGCTCGGTAAGGTGTAGCACTTGCACAGCAAAATATTTAAGGTGTTACTATACAATAGATAAAAGAAGCAAAAAGCAAAATGAAAAACAAAGAAAAATATGCTTCAAAAGAAAAAGAAAAGGCAAAATTTAAAAAAATAAAATAAAATGCATGGTTGCAAGCGTGTTTTCTAAGAGATGTGAGAGTTATAAGATGTAACTCTTTTGGTGATAGTCACTTTCAAACTTATGTGATGGATAATGTAGATATTATGTTTAATTTCTATCTACATATCACCTCTTATGTATCTCATACACATACTAGTTGCACACACCACACACAAATCTTTGCTAAACTCTGTACATATGATTGTGTGTCAACTAATCTAGCCATCTTTAATTGCATATGAACTGATATGCAAAGACAAAATTTTGTTTTTGGTTGGGAATTTGAAGAAAAATGTGTTTAGAAGTTTAAAATCTTTATTTTTAACTTCTTAATTGGTTTTGATATTTGCATTTAAGAGGCATCATGCTTTTAAAACTTTTCTGGATCATGTTCATATACATTGAGTCTTAAAAACATCCTTTCAAGTTGTTTTTATGCATAAAATTTTCAGATTTCAAAGTTTTAAAATTTTTAACCGTTTCAACCAATTGAAGATCTCCCTCAGTTGATCGAAAATGTGAGCTTTTGTGTTCAAAACTCTCTACCTCTCTCGATCGATACTCGATTGATGTTCGATCAATCGAAACTAGAAAATTTTCAATTTTTAAGTTTTTAACCGATCAATCTTTTCATGCATTGCACATATAGATTAGGAAATGCATTGCATTGTTTTCTTTATCCATCTTGCATTTTTACAGTCATATCTCTCATTGTTTTCACGCACATCATGCATACACTTTGCTAAACTGGGTACTCAACTTGATCTAAAAATTGATTGATTAATTTTTGAGTTCTATACATGTTAGTATATGCTGTCTTTCTTGATGTGTGAACTGGTAAAAATTGGAAATATATTTTTTTTAGATATGGTGGATAATAAATGTGCAAATATTTTCTCTACTATTGAGATTTGTTTATGGGTCACATAGTGTCAAGTTTGCATATATTGAAAGAGAGAATATTTTTCTTCATGTGTATCCTCAACTTTTTTTTGGTCAGGTTTCCTATTGATTGGGTTGTCTTTGTCAATACGTGACCAAAAGGGAGAGAAATAGATGAAATTTGGGAAAGGTTTATAACTGTTTTATTTAGGGGGAGATGAAATTGTCTTTGAAAGGGGGAGAAAATAAAAAGGTTTTATTTTTATCTTTTTATGTATCTCACTTTGGGGGAGAGTTAGTTTACATGTTTGCTATTTGCTGTTATTGCATATTTGTTATTTGTTGTTTATCTGTCTTTATTTCCACATATGTGGTGATGTGCTCTTTTGAGTGTTTTAGGAAAGACAAGTACATTCTGATCAAGATCTTCTGCCTCTTCTAGCAACTTTTAGGTTTAAAGTCTTAGATTGGGATTTGTGATGTAATTGGGCATTTTATTGTAATAGGGCTATTCTAGTATTTGAGCATTTCATTTTGTATGTGAGTTTTGTCACAGATAGCCAAAGGGGGAGATTGTTAAGTTCTAAAAGTTTAGAACAATTGACAAACCATGAGTACAAACTTGTCTAGGTATAAATCTTAGAGTCTATATAGTTTATTAGACAATGGTCAAGGTATTACAAGTCAAAACACAAGAAAGTATAAGCTACAGAAAGAAGAGTTCAAATCCAGTGAAATTCGATTGATCGAAAATTGCAGACATGAAATTTCTGTAGAATTTTATTTCAACCCAAACTCTTCCTAAACATTTTGGATTTCAAGTGAAACACTTCTAGTATATAGAGGAAAACCCTATCTATGTTTTTTAGGCTTTTGAAAGACTTTGGAGGTGCTCTTGTGAGATCTAAAAGGTATTATGCCTTCTTCTATCAAAGTCACTATCGGAAATCATTCTCATACCATTAGAATCAGTAGATCTGAAGTTGCTACAACAAGATCAACAATAGCTGATAATTTAAACCTTTAAGGGTGGTCTTGGAGTCACAAACTACAGAATTTGTGTTGCTAAACCTTTGAGTGAGATCTCAAAGTCACAAGCAAGGCAGCTTGCATTGGTGAAAATCCAAGAAGAAAAGGAGTCTATGGATTCGAAACTTGCATTTAGTCATGTCAATAAGTTACTACTGGAGGTAGTAATAGATTTAGGGTTAAATCTTATTGTAAAAACTTCAATTCACTTATAGTGGGTTTGTTTTACCTTGAGGATAGCTGAGTTAAATCCTCTCCAGGTTTAGCTAGATTTCTAACAAATGTACTGTGGATAACGAAATTAGCTAGATGAACCTTACCATGATTAGCTAGATGAACCTTACCATGATAGTTGGGATTAGTTACCCATTCATTACACTTACCAACAACATGCCTATAGCTGTATGAGTTATCAGCACAATGAGCTGTAAATGAACTAAGCTCGGGATTAGCTAGAGAAAAAGTTTGTTCATGTTTATGTATAAACAAGCCAAGCTTAAGCCTTAGTTTTAGACTTATTTAATAAACAAGTTAGCCCAAGAAAAAAAAAATTATTCATGAACAAGCTCATGAACATTAGGGCTTGATACAAAATAAGATAAGTCTTGGCTTGTTTATGGTTTTGGTAATAAGTTTGATATTGTTGAGGAAAAAACCTAAATTCCCTCAATGTCTGTGTAAATTAAAATAATTGACTACTAAGCAATAGCAATATATATGGAATCAAAAATTCAGCAAGCATCAATAGAAATTCAACCACACAAGAACACTAAATCTTACTTATAAAACCCCACCGGTGTAGAGGGAAAAACCACAAGGGAAAATCCAAAAAATATCCACTATGAAAATAGATATTATAACTCTCAAGTTTATTCCAAACTTGAGTTCACAATAAAATTTAGATACAACAAATATTGTGGAGTCGCCACTTAGTTTTTGTTGGGTTAAGAGAGATTGACCTCGGTTAATTAGTTCAATTACCCAAGTTGGTTAATTAGGTCAAATTACATGCAAATCATGGAGGTAGCAACAAATCACCAAATAAACTAAATGCAGCAAAAATTAAATTGACACAGTGATTTGTTGACAAATGGGAAAAACATCTCGCAAGGCAAAAACCCTATCAGGTGAATTTAAGGTCACCATTCCCAAGAATTCACTAATCAATAATCAAGCGGTTACAAGTATAAGAAATCTTACCACTAGCCTGGCCTATCCCAAAACACCAATCTACAGTTGAACCTTCGCTCCAATATCCAATTGGACTTGATATTGTAGTAGCCTTTTTTCCTTTGTTGCATAAATCTCCAATTTGTGACTAACTCCTTTGCATGAATCCTAGTATGTGACTAACTCCAGCAACTTAAATGATTGTTGTTTGGCTGCAAAGTTCTTCATTGTATAAATGATGAAGATCAAGAAACACTTCGTTACAAAACCCTAAGGCGTACAAATGCAGTAGCTTCACACAAAGTATATGAGTTACATATTTTTGAGAGGGGTCAATATTATTCAAGATCAGTTTGTATGGGAAAAAAAGCTTGTCATTGGTTGCTGTCAAAATTGGAGCAAACGGTGTTAGATCATAATTCTAGACATTTCTTTACATTCAGAGAGAGTGATATTGTGTATATGTTCCAAAAGTGTTCTAATGCTTTTGGAAATTATATTGTCGTGATTAAACTTAAGGCTGAGGGTCATAGAAAATGGGTGGTCATACCAAAAGGAAAGGTGATGCGTGGGTGGAGGGGGTTCAACTTTGAGCTACAGAGTTTAATAACACCCAAAAAGCCAATGAAAATCTTAGATGGGATGCACAAGCAGCTGTAATCTGATGTGAATGTTTCTCATTCTTTTGTGGCAGTGGTTAGAGGAGAGAAGCAAAAGACTATTGTGGCTTCGGATTCTAGGCCTCTTGCCATTGACAAGGGAAAAAGTATCATTAGAGATCCTTCATTAGTTGTACAAAATCCAATGAAGCACTACGTGACGAGAAGGAAATGAACTAGGAAATTTTTCCAGAGGAGAAACCGATAAGCAGTGGTGAGGGGCAGGTTCAGAGCATTAAAATTCACCCGAAATTAGTGGAAAATTTTCAAACAAGATCACCATTATGATTTGATTAAAATCAAAAGGAAAGAAAATGCAAAAATCATGGGAATCCCAAGTATTTAGGAGGGGATTAATGATTGTGTGTAGTGAAGGAAATAAGAGGCGGGTTCGGTGGGGTTTCCATAAAGGAATAGACAAATTAGTAATTCAGCCGGTCACTCACAACACATACCCAGATGGATCAAAGAGTTTAAAAAAAATAGAACAAGTAGTGGGTTCAGTTAAGCCCAGTCAATGCAATAACCTGGGCCTATCTCAAGCCCAACTAAAGGCTGGATCAGCCACATCACTCACAACACATACCAAATGGAACAAGGAGTGTTAAAAACAAAAGAACTAATTGAGGGTTCAGCGAAGCCCAGTCACGATAATAACATAGGCCTACCTCAAGATCAACTAAAGGTTGGGGAAGTTATTATGGCCCATGATAACTGTGAAATCCAGATGGATTTGGGACATTTAGTTATATCATTTGTTGCCCATAGTAGTTGGGAGCGAGGAGAATCCTCAAAGGCAGCAGCATCATAGTCACGCACTAGAGTTTTATCACTTTAGCAATGTTCTTCGAGTCAATCGAAGCAATTGAGTAGAGTGATTGTCTCGACTAGGTGTTTGGTGTTTGGGTTGAGATCGGATTTGGTGGGAAGTACCTGGGAGTTTACTTACTTGTTGATGTTGCTGGATCGGGCGATTCTATGGACTGATTCAATCTTCTATACTGTTACAGAGTTGATAGGTCAGATGAGTGTGATGCAATCAACAGTGGTAGGTGATACATGGAGTCACAGGCTTTGGGGTTGGAGGTGCAGACAAAAAAGGGTAATTTAGAGTTGGTGGAGTCATCACCAATACTAAATTTGGGCTCGAATTTGCCTTGTGTTGAATGGGCTAGACTAGGGGAAGTTGAGGAAAGTGGAAAGGGAAGTCCTATGCTGTGTACACCTTTAAACATAGTCGATCCATTTTTGCGAGACAATGCTACTAGAATTTTGGAGATTGATGAAGGTAGATTGGAGGCATCTCGATAGGTTAAATATAGAATCCGTGGGTTCAGTAAATCGGTTGAGTTATCTGTGGATAGACATGAGCAACTATGTATTACTTTGTTAGTAAAAAATGAGCAGGAATTGGAGGCAGCTAGGGTGATGAAAAGGGGGGTTGTTGGTGTTGTGGGCGCCAACGCACATGGTTGCTTGGGGAGTACGCCTCGGGCGAGTGGACCGGGGCAGAGAAAAGGAATTGCCACCTTTTTTTTTTTTTTTTTTTTTTTTTTTTTTTTTTTTAACAAACAAGAATATGTAGACCTCTTTGAGTATCTAACTAATCCCTTGGGTATGTGCAGTCCCCCCGTCCCATATATACTGGGTTATTATAGGAAAGAATCCCATGGGAGTGGCCCCAAGATGTTGGCAAGAGATTTCAAACCCAGAATCTCATAGATATATATCATGAGGCCTTAGGAACTACTATGGTAACCCCTTGAAGTTATAATTTTCATAAAAGTTGAATTGACAAAATTTTCACAAGTTATTATATGGCCAACACTGACCAATTTTTTTGCATGCTAATAACAACTTAATATTTTGATGATTCATTAAATTTTGATGATTTTTTTTTATTACAACTTAATATTTTGATGATTCATTAAATTTTGATGATTTTTTTTTTATTTGAAGATTACTGGTTGATAGTTGCTCCAGAAATTGAAATATCAAGGCCCATTTGATAAGAGATTTCTAATAACGTTGTTTAAGTGTTGTGAAAATATATGTGGGTTGAAAATACGTGTTGTGGTATTTAAACACTGAAAACTGTTATTTGAGTTACATTACCAAACAGACCCTAAATCTTTTGAAACAAGTGTTTTTGCAGAGAGGAAATTAGCTACCAATTTTCCATGCGAATCCGAGCAAAGAGTCAAGGTGAAGTGGAATTTACATAAAAGTTAAAACTGAATCAATTTCTTGTACATGCATGGTAACTTCAAGTTCCAAGTCTTACTTTTCATCACGTTCAAATGTCCAATGTCCCACATTCAAAGCTTTTTTCTTTTTCTTTTTTTGTTTTTTTTTTTTTGTTTTTTTGTAAGTATACCAACTAAATGTCTTGGTAATTTGTGGGCCATTTGGAATAATTGCAAATGCACCAATTTTTCCAGCCAACCTCTTACCAAATGTTCCACATTCAAAGCTTTTCTCTAATTTTTGTTGTGTCTAGGAGAAAAGATCACTAAGAGGAAACATAAAAGTCTTTTTTTTGGAAGAAAAACTTCCAAGTTTGACTTGACGTTTTGTACATATAGTTAGAAAAATCCAATCTTAAAGTAAGTAATTTGATTGGTAATTTGAAAAGGTTTTTCTCCAAACTAGTTTGGTGATACACTCTTCAAAATCCTCCTATATCTTTTTATTAGATGTGAATTTTCAAAAATTAATGTTAGATATCATGTTTTTATTATATCTTTTATACTTGCAAAATTTCAAAATAATTAAAGATCAATAGCTATATCATCAATCAAATTTTTTAATTTCAAATTTTTGTGATATAAAATTATAAATAAAAAGTAGATTTATTAATCGAATAGTAAATAATATTCAATTTAAACGAAATTCGATATGTGTATATTAAGAACATAAAGAAAATGCAATACAATCCAACGGTTAGATTTTCAAAAATTCGCATCCAATAAAGAGATATACGAGGAATTTAGGGTTCGGTTAATGGGTACTCTTAAGACATTTATTAATAGTTCATTTTAGGAAATTAACAAAGTTTGGCTTCATATATTCTTAACACACTTGTCAAATTTTGTGATAATCGGATATTATTTACTATATAATACATAAACTTATTTTTAATACATAATTTTAAACTACAAAAACTTGCTATTTAAACAATTAATTGATGGCATAATTATTGATCTTTTGGAAAGTTTCAAGCATGGAGGATATAAGAAGAAAATGGAACCTAATGATGGAGTTGTCACATCCAATAAAAAGATATTGAGTGAAGTTGTAGTCTTAGGGTACAACGTAGTTTGTAGCTAAACTTTATTCTTAGGAAAGTTTTAATATCACTTTTGTAGAAAATATAAAAATCTATTAAAAAATCAATTACGTTTTTCTTTTCTCCTAAAAAGTTTATAAAATTACTTACTAAACCAATTCCTTTAGGGCATTCATTAACTTTTCTCATTTAGAATAATTGCAATTGCACTAATTCCTCGAGTCAAGCACCTCTTACCAAATGTCCCACATTCAAAGCTTTTCTCTAATTTTCTCGTGATTACTCACTAATGGTATGTTTGGTTGGGATGATTTTGGGAAAGATGGAAAAAGATGAGAAGAAAATAAGAGAGAAAATAGTTGAGAAATGTGTTTGGTTGGAAGGCGGAGGGAAAGAAAAAACCGGTGGGGACTGACTATTTTCTCTTCATGTCCACCAACTTTTGTGCATGTGAAAAGAATATTTGGTCTTTGGTGCTTTGCTACTCGTTCTTCCTTTTTTTTTTTTTTTTCCTTCTCCGCTCCACCTACTTCTTTTATTCTCTTTGCACTTCTTTTTCTTCTTCTTTTATTCCTTAGATTTTAGTTAGCTCTTGCTTTCCTTTCTACGCTTCTATCTTCTTCCCTTTTTTCCTCGCTTCCTTTTTTTTTTTTTTTTTATTTACTCGATTTTGCTTCCTCTCTTCGCTTTTATCTGATGCGAACCTCAATAGACACGCTTTGAGACCCAACAAAAATATTGGAATACTTGCCCAAGAAAGCTAAAATTCAGATTTTGATAAAAAACCCTAACCCAACGTTTATAAGTGAAACGTGAACCAAAGGTATAAGTAACACCTTGACCCAATAATTATAATTGAATCACGAACCAAAGGTATAAAGTTTGAATGCCACAAGGAAGAATCCCTGATAAGTTCACAGTTCTTGAAGAACCGAAAGAAGAGCAAAGCCTCACCTTTTCTGATTTTTATTCAATAATTCTCTATTACAATGAGTGCATGCTACTTATAAGGCATGACTGAAAAATAGAAAATATGAAAAATGTAGTAAATAATAAAACCCTAAATAAAAGTTGATTTGGTCTGAAATTAGCATATCCAAAATAGGAAAATAGCTAAAAAATGTTCTAAATAATAAAAGCCTAAAATTAAGGTAGATTTGGTCTAAAATAATAAGTTCCAGAATAGAAAAAATGGCTATTAACTAATATGGGGCTGGAAAGTCAATCAGCCATTAATCCACGCCATAAATCACGCCCAATCAAAGTAGATCAGCCCTCAATAGCTTGGATTAAATTTATTACACCTTCATCTTCCTTTGGGTCAAGCTTGGAATGTCCTGCGTTAGAATCAGCCCAAATTTCTTGAATCAGCCCATTAAGTGCTTCTTTGATCTTCTTGGATCCTGCTTTAGTAATAGGTCCAACTAGAACATGTAATGGATCCTTGAATGCTTTGTGATTCTCATCACTATCTCTTGTATTTTTTTTTTCTTTTTTTTTTAATATGGATGCCTCATTTTTTTTTTTCTTTTTTTGAATTGAAGGATATGTTTCAGCTTTTTGGAATATGGTTGTAGTTAATTGATATTTAATAGTCAACTTATCTTTTTAAAAATGGGACTCGATTGGACCATGAACCAATCACCAATCTAGTCTGGTTCATATAAAAACCAAAATATTAAATTAATTTAAAATAATAAAGAAGGGGGTAAGATTTAACCAATTTTGAAGAATAGGTGAGGATGATAGGAACATGCTTTTTTTCAACAAATCACTGCCTTTTTTAGATCGGGCAATAAGGGACCGTGGACTCAGCAATGGCAGTAATGGAGGCACTACACCAAGGAGCGTGGACCAAGTGTTACACCTCTTTGACAACAACAAGAACCAGCGGCTATAGAGAGGTTCTACGTTAACTACTAGTTCTAGTTGATAGTTGAGAGAGTCTTTCACTAAGACAAACTGAACAAACACCTGGTGATTATTTGTGTTTTGATTTTTGGTGCTTCTTGCACCACTTAACATTAGGCTTTGGCCTACCCCCATTACCTCCTTTGATCTCCTTAGGCTTTGCCGTTTGGGTCTTTGATCATTGTCTCGCTATGTGGTTGTGTTGGTGAATATTATAAACGATAATTATTAGTTTACTTGGCTATATATGAGTGGAGAGATGGTGTGGGGTCCAAGCTTTTTGTGGGGCTAGCAGCGTAAAAAACCTGGGTAGGTCACACCAAAAAAATGAAAGGCAAGCAATGAACTATTTCTCTCTAAGTGCACAACAAACGATGTCGTGGTGAACCTCATTTATTAGAAAAGGAAGAAATTCAAATTTGAGAACAAGAATGATTTCGGAATAATATTGTGGGGTTAGTGTACCTTTACTCATGTGTTTATGGACCATGGAGCAATGCCAACTTTAAGAATTTTTCTTAGAATAGTCATTAAGAAATTTAATTATGGAGAATTTAATATAAAAAAGAACTTAAATATATTGATATTATCAAATAAAATACACAGTTACATGATGTTTTATAATTTTTTTTTATTAAAAAAAAATGAGAAAACAAAAAAGTATGTATGAAAGATAAAGTGATGAAAATAGAGAATGCTGAAATGAGAGTAATAAAATGAGAGAGTCTAAAATAATGATAAATTAAGAAGAGAAAAATGGAGAGAGAGAGAGAGCAATGGATGATACCTGTTGCGACTACGAGCTGAGCCACTGAGAAAAACTTATAAGGCTACAATATTTCCCTTCGTACTGTTTTTTAAGAAAAAGGAAATTAAATATTATTTTTATGGAATGAGTTGAACGAGTACGAATCTAAATAATTAGGGTTTTTATTTTATTTTTTAATGGGCTTTTTGTTGAATATTTTTCTCATTTGCTATTGTTTAGCCAAATCTTGTTGTTGTTTGGACTATGTTTGCTAATATTTGGGCTAAATTTTAGAATTGTGTTAAGGACACAACAACTAAGTTATTAATTCTCAAGTTTGGCACTCAATTTTTAAAAAAAAAAAAAAAATAGACAAAACATATATATATATATATATATATATATATTCTTTGCAAGTCAAGGTGTTCCCCTACCTTAGAGCACTAGCATTGGGGGGGTGTAAACACGCCCTAATTGCTATTTTACAAGCAAAACCTCAAAAAGCTTTCTCCATCTGGGTGTGGGTTTCCAAATTATTTTGCAACCTGTGAACAATTGTTTATTATTTTTCACTCACACGTATTTTCAAAAAATACAAACAACATTACTAGAACAACATTACCAAACGGGCTTAGTTTTTAAAACCATGTTTCACACTAACTTTATGACTATTTTTTATATAATTTTTTATATTTATCTTTTTGAATAGCTTTTTGACCAGCTTCAAACGAATTGGTAAAGATAATTTTCGTGTAATGGTACTTTCTGTGTGAAACCTGTATCAAATCCTTTCTCTTTTTCCCATCATCATCAAAACTGACTTGAAAAAAGTGTTTTCCCTCTTTTCTCTGGTTGCGTTGGCCATCTTACATTCCTCATTCAATGTTGCCTCTCTTTCTGTGAATGAAGAGGCAAAGATAGATGTTCTACTTAATTGGAAAGCTAGTCTTCAAAATGAAAAACAGTCACCCCTGCCTTCATGGACTCTCCTTCCTAATAATGCAGCCAATTCTTCAAACAATCAATGCTATACTTATTTGTTAAACCAATAACATATTATATAGATATAAATGATAGTGTTAGATTTTAGACCCTTGGAAAACACAAATTGTTTAATCTAATTTATAGCCAAGTTGTTACTTAGTTCAATTAAACAGGTCTAGGTTAAACAAGTACCAATAATATTATAAATAGCAGAAAAGTAAAGAACACAATCGATATGATGACCTAGGAAAACCAATGAAACAGACCAGTTTCAAGGTAAAAAACTTGAGAATGATTTAACCTAAACAATTCATAAGGCAACAATTCACTAATAGAATGGTAGAATACTATTGGATTCAGTCACACGCAGCTCCGAATGTACGGACTCTTATATTATAAATTTATTGCACACAAACACTCTAGTTTATGACTCTGAGAGTTCCACTCAAAGATTTAGATCATCACCTAAGCTATCTAGAGATGGCAGCAATTTCTACAACATTAGGAGGCACAATATGCACTCTTCTCTCTTTGAACAAAAACTTGTCTTATGGTTTCCCTTAAATACTAGAAGAATTAGATTTGAAACCTTAATAACTTAATGGGCTTAATGGGCTGTTGGGCTTTAATTAAATTCTGTAGATCCATATCTTGATCGTTCGAGCCTTCTTCTCGATTAGTCGAACTTGGCATGTTTCAAATTTCTGAACTTGCATCTTCCTTATTCTTATATTTTGACTTGCAGAACCTTGAGCGTTGTTTAGTCATAACTCTCCTCTCTCTTAACAAAAACGTGTCTTATGGTTTCCTTTAGATACTAGAAAAATTAGATTTGATACTAGAAAAATTAGATTTGATACCTTAATAACTTAATGGGCTGTTGGGCTTTAATTAAATTATGCAGATCCATGTCTCGATTGGTTGAGCCTTCTTCTCGATTAGTTGAACTTGGCATGTTTCGAATTTCTGAACTTGCATCTTCCTTATTCTTATATCCTGACTTGCAGTACCTGGAGTATTGTCTAGTCATAACAATAGACTTAGAAATCTATATTTAAATAAATTTATGCTCACAATTTGCTAGTTGTTTTAAATTTTTAGAACCTAACAAATAGTAACAATTCTTGTCTGCAAGATGTCATTAGAGAAACCAAAAAGTGTTGTTTTAAGAGCTATTGTGCAAAACAATTGCTGCGTAATTTTATTAATTAGCCGAAATAAAATACATCTAGGTGCTGTTATTATATACGCATTTAGAAACAGAGCAAGAGGAATTAAGCAAAAACAGAAATCCAAATCCAACGACCTTCTTAACTGTTATACAGTAGGGACTGACTTCCAATTAGGCACTGACAAAAATGTGTATGAAGGACTTAGAAGAATCACGTGATCTGCACATGTATCAAAATACTACAATTATACAACTTGTAGTATAAAGCATCATTGAGTCTAAGCTACATGTTGCTGTACAAGTCATCTTCTTCATGTCTTCTTTCAATCCACTGGTTTAGTTGCTGGTTTAGCTAGATTTCTAACAAATGTACAGTGTATAGCGAACTTAGCTAGAGGAACCTTACCATGACAGTTGGGCTTAGTAACCCATTCGTTACACTTACCAATAGCATGCCTATAGCTGTATGAGTAGGGACAGATCTAGGATTTTAAGCTAGCGGAGGTTGGAAAAAAAAAAAAAAAATCCATGTAGTATTGTAAAATTATTAATATACAAAATCGTTATTTCTAAATACATTAAAATGCAATCATCTACCAACAAAGACAAAAACAAAAACAAAATAATGTTTTTTTTAGTACTAAGTTGGCTAGAATTTTTATTTTTTTTTGGTTGAAATTAGAGCATTTACAGTGATGGTGCTAAAACTTTTAGCTTTTAGTACATCCAAAAGCTACTTTATCTATTTTACCACCACACTTTACAATACACCCAATATCAAATATTCTATTTTTTTATCACTTCATTTAAAATAATATAAAAAATTCATTAAAATAATAAGGAAGAGAGAGAATTTGAGTTTTTTAATTGAAGGAAGAGATATAATCTTAATAAAATATTGTATTTTATTTTTAACAACTTGCTACAGTCAACTGGTATTTATACCAATTAATGTAATTGCAAAAAATTTAGCTTCAGCTTCTTCAATAACACATGAATTTTTTGTTCTTTGGTGGTAAAATAATTTTTTTTTTTTTTTTTTTTTTTTAAATACAATCACCATTTTGAATATTTTTATTATTTTTGTTAAGTTTTTGGATTGGATAGTTGCTATTTGGGTTAGGCTAGTTAAATTGATTGGGGAGAAGGAGGGCCCAACTATAAAAATGAAATATAGGATGATTATAAAATAAAATAAAATTGGACCTAGGGGGGCCCAGGCCCCCACCTGTGTCCATCCCTGTGTATAAGTTATCAACACAATGAGTTGTAAATGAACTAAGCTCGAGATTAGCTAGAGAAAAAGTTTGTTCATGTTTGTGTATAAACAAGCCAAGCTTAAGTCTTAGTTTTTAACTTCTTTAATAAACAAGTTAGGCCCAAGCAAAAAAAATTATTCATGAACAAGCTCGTGAACATTAGGGCTTGATACAAAATAAGATAAGTCTAGGCTTGTTTGTGGGTTTGGTAATAAGTTTGATATTGTTGAGGAAAAAACCTAAATTCCCTCAATGTTTATATGTAAATTACAATCTACCAACAATAAAAACTACTCTATGATCCTAAGATCTAGATTCGCATGATTAATGGAACAAACTAAGTCAAGCCGAGATCAAGCTTTTAGAGTTTTTGATGAGCTCAAGCTCAAACATAATTTATAGGCTTGGTTAGAACCTGAGCCAAGTTTGAACTTTTTACTTTCGTTGTTAAACCAAACTCAAATACTCGCTACTAGACAAAGCTTGGTTCTTTACAATTCTATGTGACAACATGTAGGCAACTTAAACCATAGGTATTAGGTAGACAACTTAAATTTCGGCCAAACCATATATAGGTAAATTATAATTTGCCCTAAATATATTAAAATAAAAAGTGTGTAAAAAATTGGTATAGGAGAGGGAAAATATATCATAATAGAAAGTGTGTAAATAATTGGTGTGAGTGCTTATGGGTAGGTAATGACAAAGAAGAATTAAAAGGTATTAGAAACATTTTTTTTTTGGATAAAAAAAAGGTGTCAAAAACACAGAATCTTAGTGCTTGACTACTTTTAAATTGCAAAATGAGTCCAAAATCTTGTTAAAATCCAAATAAATTAGACTTATTGTTCACTCTGATATTGAAGGAAAGTTAGTCATTATGCATGATGATGGTCTGCTGGTCTAATTTCAAGGCTTAATCAATCACTAATACAATCCCATGTTTTCCACACACACACACACAAAAAAAAAAAAAGTTTTTACTTTAACAACTTTAAAAGGATTTTCCTTAGGTGTTCAAACTTGAAATACTCTTCTATATTAGAAATACAAATAATTTTTTAATTAAAAAGAAATTCTCTAAACACGCGCTAATATTTATATAAACAGGTTAGAAAAACCAAAACTCATGGTTTTGTTGAAAAAAAAAAACTACCAAAACACCACTGTGGGTGAGAAAAAATCCTCCTAATCCAGAACATAGGTTTTTTGGTCCGTTTCTTTTTCTTGGTTTCCCATTTTAATTTTCTATCCCAATTTGGGGAGAAAATGTTTAGGAGGACCTCAAGAGAAAAAACTTAGGTCTCACCAGTTTTCCTTCGACCAATTCACCCAACCAAACATCCCAATAAATTTCTTCCCTTTCCTTTTTTATCTTCCTTTTTCCTTCTTTCCTAAAATCCACTAACAAACTCTTAAACAATTTATTTTCTTTAAATAATTATTTATTATTATTATTTCAACTACCACCATACTCTCTCTCTCTCTCTCTCTCTCTCTCTCTCTCTCTCTCTCTCTCTCTCTCTCTCTCTCTCTCTCTCTCGGATTGGAAAAATCTAGAAAAGAGAGTCAAGGCAAGAGTGGGTATGACAAAAGTGACAAACAAGTGAGGAAAAATATATTAAAATAGAAAGTGTGTAAATAATTGGTATGAGTGCTTACAGGTTGATGATGACAAAGAAGAATTAAAAGGTGTTAGAAACTTTAAGGAAAAAAAAAAAGAGTTGTTAGAAACTTTTTTTTGATAAAAAGAAAAGGTGTAAGAAACATGGAATCTCAAAGCTTGACTACTTAAATTGCTATATGAGTCCAAAGTCTTGTTAAAATCCAAATAAATTAGATTCATTGTTCACTTTGATGTTGAAGGAAAGTTCCTCGTTATGCATGATGATGGTCTGCTTATCTAATTTAAGCCCATGTTTTTATTTTTATTTATTTACTTATTTATTACCTGTAACAAGTCTTAATCATCATCTTCTTCTATTTATTTATTTATTTTTGAATTTGTGGTTTCCTTACTCTTAATCTCACATTTTTTGTTTTTATTTTTTTGTGTTTTGTTTTTATTTTTTCCGATTCTCTTCTTCTCTATTTTGAATTTAAAAAACAAAAAATACACTTGTACTATAAAATTGTTACTATAACTTCTACCATATATCTTTTTTTTCCCTAAATTGCAACCCGTTTACCAAAATAAAACATAAATAAATGTCTTCTTTTCCCCTCCCTTTGTTTCTCTTTGAGGCATTAACATATATTTGAGTATGACTTCAATGTGAGTGAAATCTCATATTGAATAACAATGACAAAAGTAGGTGACTACAATAACATAGTTAGGCCCAAAGGTCCCAAATTCACAAGTCTAAGGTTTTTTGGTTAAATGGTATCCTGTTAGGAACCCTTATATAAATAATAATTATTGTAATGTTGCATTTAGTTAGTTAGTTACAATTCCAAGTAGGTTAATATATTTAACACATGTTGGAATTATTAATAATGCACATGGGGAATAATAGAACCATTAGAATAAGGTCATATGAGCCAATAGAACAGTTTTATAGTTCTATAAATATCTATTAGTAATCGCATTTCCATCATTGAAGAATAAACCAACTCAGTACTTAGTGCATTTCCTCTCTCTCTTAATATTTCTCTATGGAGGGTGACTATCTCAAATTAAGTCAATTTCCTTACAATTACCATCGATTCCCCCGTAATTCCTATCCATCCCCATTAGGAACCACCGGGTTCCTAACATATCCTTACATGTTTATTTGGAGCTAGTGTGTGTAAATATTTTTGTTTAAAGTCACATTTATTTATATTTTTGAGCTCCTTTTCCCTAATCTAGAGGGTCTAATTAATTACCATTGCTAAAGGGTAAGGGTGTGTAACGAACCCGCCAACTAGTCAAAACCGACTTGACTCAACCAAACCTAACCCAATGGATTGGGTTGGTTTTTAGGGTTGGTGGGTTAGTTGGGTCGTGATTTTTTTATTTATTTATTTATTTTTAACAGTGGGGGATTGGGTTGGGTTTAGGTCATGAGATTTACAGATCCACCTAACTCGACCCAACCCACCTATAATTAATATATTCTTAAAATTTAAAAAACATATTAAAAAATTATATAATTTTGTTATTTACTTTTTTGCCCCTCTTCCTAAATAAAACCCAAACTCTAAATTTTTCTCATATAGTTTGTGTTTGTTTGGTATTATGCTCGTGATTATTTGATTATAAATTTGCTCTAAGTTATTTTCATATAGTAATTAAAAAACTGTCCAACTCATGGGTCTACCTGACCTAACCGATCACGTGAGTTGAATTGGACCCCTGTGATGGGTTGGATTTTTTTTTTAACCCACCATAATGAGTTGGGTTGAAAAAACTCATCAACGGGACCCATTAAAGTTGTCTCCAGCATACAATTAAGCTAGATTTCTACAAATAGCAAATCTAGAAAATTGTTACAATACAAATGAAACCCAAAAATACATAGAAATTTGTCATGAGAGATAAGTGAACACCAAACAATACCACTATCTTTCTTTTCTTCTCTTTTAGGAGGTGTTTCATACACCCACTCAAATACACATTTTCAGTTTTTAAACAACATTATACATATTTTCACACACATTTTCACTCACACGTATTTCCACACATGTTTATAAATAACAATACACATATTTTTAAGTGCATGTACCAAACACCCTCTTAACAGTTTATTTTTAAACCATGTTTCTCACTGACTTTTTAACTAGCTATTTTTCTTTTTTCTTTTTTTTATTAAAGGAATAACTTTTTGACTTTCAGGGTCCGTTTGGATACAATTTATTTTGTTGAAAACTAAAAACACTGTAACAAAATAATTTTTAAATATGTGAATAGTGCTGTGGAACCCGTTTTTTATATTTTTTTCTAAATAAAGTGGTTATGGGTCCTATGAGAAGAAGAAGAACAAATCCAAATTCATAGACCGGTTTTTCCGCATTCTTTTGGTAACTTAATGACTTTTTTTTTTCTTTTCACACTAAGTGAGCGTTTGGATTTGCGTTTTCTCCTCACGTTCAGCGTTTGCGTTTTATTAACGTTGGGACCCACGCTACAGTAAAACAAAATAAACGCGTTTTCCTTTTTCTTTTTTCTTTTTTGATGTACGCGTTTCAACTTTTAGGAGACAAAGTGCACTATTCATGTACTGTTCACGGGACCCATAACCACTTTATTTAGAAAAAAATATTAAAAATGGGTCACACGGCACTATTCACACGTTTAAAAATTATTTTGCTATAGTGTTTTCAATTTTCAGCAAAATAAAACTGAACGTGAGGAGAAAACGCAAATCCAAACACTCAGTGTGAAGAAGAAGAACAAATCCAAATTCATAGACCGGTTTTTCCGCATTCTTTTGGAAACTTAATGACTTTTTTTTTCTTTTCACACTAAGTGAGCGTTTGGATTTGCATTTTCTCCTCACGTTCAGCGTTTGCGTTTTATTAACGCTGGGACCCATGCTACAGTAAAACGAAATAAACGCGTTTTCCTTTCTTTTCTTTTTTTGATGCACGCGTTTCAGCTTTTAGGAGATAGAGTGCACTGTTCACGGGACCCACAACCACTTTATTTAGAAAAAAAATATTAAAAATGGGTACCACGGTACTATTCACACATTTAAAAATTAGTTTGCTATAGTGTTTTCATTTTTCAGCAAAATAAGCTGTATCCAAACGAACCCTAACTTTATTACATTTTTTTTATATAAGTTTTTTTTATTTATCTTTTTGAATAGCTTTTTGACGAGTTTCAAACGAATTGGTAAAGATAATTTCCATGTAATGGTACTTGCCGTGTGAAATCTGTATCAAACCCTTTCTCTCTTACGCACCATCGTCAAAACTGATTGGACCTGTAAATAGTGCGGGGGAACGTAGACATTTTAAATAGAATTCTGAACCAGTTTGCAACTTGTAAAACAAAGAGCCATGGCATTGACTAACTTGAAAAAAGTGTTTTCCCTCTTTTCTCTGGCCGCGTTGGCCATCTTACATTCCTCATTCGATGTTGCCTCTCTTTCTGTGAATGAAGAGGCAGAGATGGATGCTCTACTCAATTGGAAAGCTAGTCTTCAAAATGAGACACAGTCACCCCTGCCTTCATGGATTCTCCTTCCTAATAATGCAACCAATTCTTTGAGCAATCAAAATACAAGCTCAAGCTCAAGCCCATGCAGTTGGTTCGGTATTTCTTGCACCCAAGCAGGAAGTGTTACTGCATTAAACTTGACGAACTCTCGCTTGAAAGGTACGCTTCATGATTTTCCATTCTCATCTCTCCCTAGTCTTGCTTACCTTGATCTCAGCATGAATGAGCTATTTGGTACAATCCCTCTTGAAATTAGTCACCTCTCCAAACTCATATGTCTTGATCTGTCCTTCAATTACTTTTCGGGGGCAATCCCACGGCAGATTGGCCTACTGATCAATCTTGAGATCCTGTCCCTAGCTGAAAATCAGTTAAACAGCTCGATTCCTCCAGAAATAGGCCAGTTGAAGTCTCTCAATGCCCTTTCTTTGTATGCCAACAATCTCCGTGGCTCCATTCCTGCTTCTTTAGGTAATTTGAGCAACCTGATTGAGTTGTATCTCAATGATAATGTGCTTTTGAATTCCATTCCAGCATCTTTGGGCGATTTAAGCAACTTGGCTTATTTTACCCTTCATAATAATCTACTCTCTGCCTCCATTCCACCAGAAATTGGAAACCTTAGCAATTTACTTGAACTTAATATATGTAACAATAGTTTAACAGGCCCCATTCCTTATAGTATTGGAAACCTTGAAAAGCTTACATTGTTGCAAGTGTTTGAAAATCACCTCAACGGCTCCATCCCCCCAGAAATTGGAAATTTAAAGTCCATAACTACTCTTGATCTCTGCAACAATCAATTAAGTGGTACTGTTCCAATTTCCTTGGGTAATTTAAGTTCCTTAGAAGTTCTATATCTTCGTGAAAACCAATTTTCTGGTCCTATTCCTCAAGAGATAGGAAATCTCACAAAGTTGACTACGCTGGTGTTGAATACAAACCACTTTACTGGTTTTTTGCCTCAAAACTTATGCCAAAGTGGATCTCTCCAAGGCTTTTTTGCATATGACAACCATCTCATAGGTCCAATACCAAAAACCTTGAAGACTTGCATGAGTTTAATTAGAGTCCGCCTTCAACAAAACCGACTCTTTGGGAATTTATCTGAAGATTTTGGTGTTTATAGAAACCTGCAATACATGGATCTAAGTTACAATAGATTTTATGGTGAAATCTCTCACAGTTGGAGTAGGTGCCCGCAACTAGGCACCCTGCTGATTGCTGGGAATGGTATTGGTGGTGGCATACTACCTGAAATTGGAAACTTCACTCAAGTCCATGTACTTGATCTTTCTTATAATCGGTTGGTTGGGAAGCTACCAAAGGAATTTGGGAAGTTGACTTCTTTGTTGAAATTGAAGTTGAATGGAAACCAACTTTCTGGTGATATATCTCCAGAGCTTGGATCATTGACAAATCTTGAGATTCTGGATCTATCCAGTAATAGATTTGACAACTCGATCCCCAGAATTATAGGGAACTTTTTGAAACTACACTATTTGAATATGAGCAACAACAAGTTTTGCCATGATATTCCAGTTGAAATTTGTAATTTAGCTCAGTTGTCCCAGCTAGATTTGAGTCATAACTCGCTCGAAGGAAAGATACCTTCACAAATTGGCAAGCTTCACAGCTTGGAGATGTTGAATTTCTCCCACAATAACCTCTCTGGTTTTATTCCAATTGCTTTTGAAGAGATGCATGGTTTGTCATATGTGGACATATCCTATAATAAGTTGGAGGGCCCTCTTCCGAATACGAAAGCATTTCAAGATGCTTGCATAGAAGCACTAGAAGGAAATAAAAGGCTGTGTGGAAATGTTACAGGATTGCAACCCTGTGTGGTAGGAAGAACAGTTTCAAAGACGGGACCCAAAATCGTTTTGTTAATCATTTTCCCTCTTTTTGGAACACTATCACTTGTATTGATGTTTCTTGGAGTTTTCCTCATTTTGCAAAGAAATAGGAAGGACCCTCATATAGATCAAACGACTAACACAGACAATGAGAAAGTGTTTTCAATATCAACTTTTGATGGAAAAGCAATGTACAAGGAAATCATTGAAGCAACACATTGTTTTGATGATATGTTTTGTATTGGGAGGGGAAAACATGGAACTGTGTATAAAGCAACTCTAACATCAGGAAACACGGTGGCAGTAAAGAAACTCCAATCCTTGTGTGATGGTGAGATTGTACAACAAAAAGAGTTCTTCAATGAGATAAAGGCATTAACAGAAATACGCCACCGAAACATCGTAAAATTGCATGGCTTTTGTTCACAATCACAACACTCATTTTTGATTTATAAGTACTTTGAAAGGGGTAGCTTGGCCACAATTTTGAGCAGTGATGGAGGAGCAAAGGAGTTGGACTGGAATAAGAGGATGAATATCATCAAAGGTTTGGCTCATGCTCTATCTTACATGCACCATGATTGCTCACCACCAATTGTTCACAGGGACATATCAAGCAAAAATGTTTTGCTGGATTCAGATTACGAGGCTCATGTTTCAGACTTTGGCACAGCTAAGCTTCTTAATCGAGACTCATCCAATTGGACTTCATTTGCCGGTACATATGGATATGTTGCACCAGGTAATATACTTATTTCTTCAATCATTATAGAACATAGATTATATCAATACATTGGCATAATATTCTGCTTTTTTTGTAGAGCTTGCTTATACCATGAAGATAACTGAGAAATGCGATGTGTTTAGCTTTGGAGTTTTGGCTATTGAAGTGATCAAAGGAAGGCATCCTGGTGAAATCACCTCCATTCTATCAGCTTCTTCCGTGGAGGAGAATATTTTGTTGAAAGATTTGTTTGACCTACGCATTCCACCTCCCATGCTGCAGGCTGAGAATCAACTAATACTCATCATAAAGCTGGCAATTGAATGCTTGCGAGCGAATCCAGAATCTAGACCAACTATGCACATGGTTTCTCGGGTGTTATCAAGCTAAAGTACACTTTCTTAGAGCCATCCACCGTCCGACTCTGACTAGGACAAGAAAGAACATGAAAGAATATGAATTTTATGGGGCACTATATTTTGTCAAATTTATGCTGCTGACCAGATCTTTAATTACGTACAAGTATTAATAATGTGCTGCTGGAAACATAGATTTAAGGGCATTGTGATTGTACATTTTTGATTGGCTATTTTGGTATATGCATAAATAATTCAAATGTAGTAAAAAAGAGATTAATGGTGATCTTTTTGTTTTAGTCATTTATATTCCAACTGAGGCATATAAAAGGGTAGATGGAAAAATTTTAGTTATAGTTTGCGCTTTGTTTGCAAGCCAATTGTCAATAACTGATGGTAACCATTCTTGTCTGCAAGATGTCATTGTCATTAGAGATAGATAGACCAAAAATTGTAGTTTAAAGAGCTATTGTGCAAGAAACTTGCTGAGTAATTTTATTGATTAGCCGGAATAAAATACATCAAGGTGCTCTATATACACTTGAAACAGAGCAAAAGAGACTAAGCAAAGACAGAAAAACGAATCTAACAACCTTCCTTACCGTTAAATACAGTATTAACGGAAATAACTAACCCCACTAACTTCCAATTAGAGACTGACAGAAGGACTATTTTTGTGTGTTTTGTTTTTTCGCCAATGTGTATCAAGGACTTAAAGAATCACGTGATCTGCACATGTATAAAATATTACACTTATACGAACTGAAGTAGAAAACATCAATGAGCCTAAGCTACACGTCGCACAAGTCATCTTCTGCACATCTTCTTTAAATCCACTGGTTTAGTTGCTGGTTTAGCTAGATTTCTAACAAATGTACAGTGGATAAAGAACCTTATAGTGTCGAATTAGACCAAAATTGAAACGAACCTCAACATACACAATTGGGTGTGTGAGTTTGTTGAATTTGCTATTTTGTGGTGCATATCCGTGCTATTAATCTATTGGCTAATCAATTAACTGGACTTAACTGTGGAAATTGTTTAAAATTGGTAATTAGCCGTAATTGGGGTCAAAACTCAAAAGGGAATTATTTTTCAATCAGAAAAGATCTACCTAATCTCTACAATAACATCTCCAATAAAAAATAAAAAAAAATAAAAAAAAATAAAAAAATTCTCTATAATAAATTGTGAAAAATATAATTTTTTTTAACCTCCTTATACTTAGCCTCTTTAGAAATTAGTTTAGTCAAGATTGCTACATAAAGTATTTATTTTAGGATAAAATTTGTCCCAACCACCAATAGAAAGATTAACATTTATTCTTATGCACTTACCAAGACACATGCCATCTTCCCGTTGGTGGTTGGAGCCGAACATTTTCCTTTATTTTATTAAGGGAAAATTACAACTTACTCACTTGTGGTTTGGTTAAAATTTAAGTTGTCTACCTATGATTTAAAATTTAATATTTTACCTACCTGAGATTAGCCCAGTTAGATTTTCGTAACCCACCTTTGTTAAAAACAAGATTAAATATGTAATTTTATTTCACTTTTATGTCTCTCTCCTCTAAAAACACAAAAAATATAAAAATACAAGGTCAAATAAGATCAAAAAGAATCCAATGGAACACTTGTATCATGAGATACAAGATCAAATTAGAAGAATTGTAAATTCAATGATCCCATTGTATCAAATCCCTTCTTCCCAACCTTGCAATTCTTAGATCTCAGCATGAATGAACTCTTTGGTGCAACCCCTATTCAAATTAGTAAACTATCCAAACTCACACACCTTGATCTGTCATCTAAAATAAAAATGAACCTTAGCATACAAACTCAAAGAGGAAAAAAGAAGATGGAATCTGACCTGCACATCAGGAATATGTATAAATGTAAATGACAATATAGGAAGAAAAAAATTCCGTAGTTTTGTGGCTTAATGCTCTTGGGGTTTTCTTGCGCACAGACATGAAAAGAAAGAAAGAAGGCGAAATGAAATTTCAAGCATGCACTTTATAAATTGACAAAGAAATGCACCCAAACTTTCTATTAATATTTTGACCGCTAAGGGCCAAATAAGTATTGTTCATTAAGAGACGTCTCTTATATTACTGCGCACCCTTGGCACAATAGTCACTCTATAAATATAAGTGATTATGGAGTGTGAGGGGCAAGGCCTGAGGTTCAAGTTTCTAGTGGGAAGTTTTACACACACATATATACTTAAATTAGGCTAGAGTAGAATTTCTATCTTGTAAAAAAAAAAAAGAGACGTCACCCATATAATCACCAAATTACTTATGAAAATCAATGACAAGGTCAATATGAAAATAGAATCAACATAAATGGCCAAAATGAATATTTTGAAATATAAAAGTTCAAAATAAAAATTATTTTTTTATACAAGATAGAAATTATATTTTATCATAATTTAAGTGTATATGTGTGTGAAACTTCCTTCTAAAAACTTAAACTTTAGCCCTTACTCTCCATACTCCACAAGCTATATTAGTAGAATGATCACTGCACTAAAGGTGTGTGCTAATAAATAAAAGACCTTAAACTTAAGCCCAAATGTGTACTTTAGTCTAACTAATAGATAACTACTACCTTAATTAATATTGGAGTGATCTTAGAAAATTATTCACTATTTTTTTTTTTTTTGAGAAATAAGACCATGCATTCAATAAGTCAACATAAACTTCTGTCAAACATTACAAGATTAATAACATCACTGCGATTACAAGCTTTCCACGCTGACATACTTGGACTTTGAACACATACACTTTAGATTAGAGCGTTTGGCGTTTGCCCAAGCAAGAAAAAGTTTGTTTTTTCAAAATTTTTAAAAAAAAAAAATTCTTTTTTTTTTTTCCTTCCCTTTTTAAAGCCTTTTGAGTTTAATGGCTGGTTCCAGTTCCACACCCAAAGAGCGTTTATAGAGTTCAGACGTTACTATTTTCAACAGATATCACTAGGCAAATTTGATTTCCAAACATCGCAAAATTAAGAAGCTGCCATCAACTTCATAGTTTTATTTTCTTTATTCAAATAAATGACTTTTCAAATTGAAAGTAACAGAGACACATTAGGCTTTACGGTTATTTATTGGTATTTGGTAGTGACATTAAATGGGAATCAATCATTGCAGGGAGGACACGGCACCACTTTCCCCGAATGACCCTTGCTGCTAGGGTTTGGCGGAATTGGCGAGGGATGCCTAGGAGTTTTGATTTGAACAAAAATATTTCGCGGGCTTAACAAGAAATTGTATAAATCTAAAACCTATACATAAATAAAACCTCTAATTTACAATCTGATATATACTCTAATTAAAGAGGACATGAATTAAGGAACTCACTGGCTGGTGGGACTGGGAAGACGCTGTTTGGCGCGGCAACAAGAGAAGCATCGGGATTATGATATTCCTCGTGGAAGCTGTCTTAGCGTCCATTTTTCGCTGGAAGATGCACCAATTAACACTTCAAATGCTCTTTATTTTTGCGATATACACTTCAAAAAGCATACCACTGTCTAAGCTTTCAGTCAAATTCAAAGAGGAAAAAAGAAGATGGCATCTGACCTGCACATCAGGAATATGTATAAATGTAAATGATAATATAGGAAGAAAAAAGTTCCGTAGTTTTGTGGCTTATTGCTCTTGGGGTTAATTTTCTTGCGCACAAACATGAAAAGAAAGAAAGAAGGCGAAACGAAATTTCAAGCATGCACTTTGGAAATTCACAAAGAAATGCACCCAAACTTTTTATTAGTGAAGAATTTTGTTACAGGTGAGTGTGACATTGCTCCATCAAGTTTCACAATTTCTATTATTACAAGCTTTTCGATCACGTTGATATACCGAAACACAGACACTATTACACTACTTTGTTAATTTCCAAAAAAAGTTGGAAATTTTTTTAAAGAAAATACTAGTTTCTAAACTCCATTACATCAATGAGCACAGACTAATAAAGACACTTAGCTATAAATTTCGTAGTCTTATTTTCTCTATTCAATTACGGAGTAGGTTAGAAACATTTATGGAGTATAGAAATTACTACTCTTTCCGAAGATCACAATTCACAAGTAAGCCATGGTGGTTGACATTAACAAATAACAATGAGATGGAATACTTTTCTCTCTCTCTCTCTCTCTCTCTCTCTCTCTCTCTCTCTATATATATATATATATATATATATATTTCCCGGGAAACATATTACGAACCTATTTTGAAAGGCAGGTTGCCACGCTGGGTCAGAGAGCTCCTAGGAATCATGCATTATTATATAGTTATTTTCATATTGTTTCTTTATTTTTTCAATTTGGCCCTTAAAATTGATTTTGTTTATATACCCTATTATCTAGTAAATTTGGTCCATCGGCATATAAATGACATCCCCTAAGACACGTACGTCATCCGTATAAATCCATTTATGCTAGTAATCTGACAATTAAATATCACATAAGTACTCTATATTAAGATAAGTCTATTTCTATTAGTGTTCTAACCATTAAGGGCCAAATAAGTATTGTTCATTAAGAGACTTCACTCATATAATCACCAAATTACTAATGAAAATCAACAACAAGGTCAATATGAAAATAGAATCACACATAATTGCCAAAATGAATATTTTCAAATATAAAAGGTCAAAATAAAAAAATAGAAACTTTTTTTTTTATTTTTTATTTTATACAAGATAGAAAATCTACTTTAGAATAATCTAAGTATATATGTTTGTGAAACTCCTTTCTGAAGACTTGAACTCCGGCTCTTATCCCCCACCCCCCACAAGTACTTATACTTGTGGAGTGACCACTGCATCAAAAGTGCGTGGTGGAAAAAAAATAAATAAAATAAATAAATAAAACCTTAAACTTAAGGCTAAATGTGTACTTTAGTCTAACTAATAGATAACTACTACCTTAATTAATATTGGAGCGATCTTATTCATCAAATATATATACTAGCATTATACCCGTGCGATGCACGGTTTAATCAAAATTTATATATAAATTATTTTTTTTTATTAATTTACTTAAAATAAGTAATAAAAATAAATGAATATTTTACTTTTAAGTTACATAATGAATGCATGTTGTGTGAAACTAAGGTATCATAATATGCACACACACACACACACACACATATATATATATAATTGAATGGAAGATGGTAGAGGTATATATATATATATAAAATGATTTTCAATAATACATTGAACTTTAAGGCTCAATTAATCACATATATTTAAATGGAAAACCCTTGAATTTAATAATTAAAAACTATTTGAAAAAATAATTGAAATAATGTTTAAGTGAAACCTCAATTCAATAATTAAGAACAATCTAAATTATTAAACATTTAAAAATTTGAAGTAGAGAGAGACTCATATGAAAATTTAATTTTTGTCCTTGAAAGTATGGAAGAAGGCACTGAAACTCGAGTAAGTTTCACCCTACCAAGTTTAAACTTAAAGTTTAAGTCTTGTGCGTTGCATGCTACATGTGTGTGTATATGCATGAAAAATGATCTAAATTTAATATTTATTGTAGAAAAGAGGTGATGTAGTCTTACCCCTGTCTAGTTAATTCTTATTATAATTCCTTTGTGTAGCGTGTGAATATGCATAAAAAATTATCTGAATTTAACATATATTGTAGAAAAGAGGTGGTGTAGTCTTACTTCTATCTAACTAATTCTTATTATAATTCCTTTGTGTAGCTTGTGAATATGCATGAAAAATGAACTGAATTTAACATATATTGTAGAAAAGAGGTGGTGTAGTCTTATCCCT
Source organism: Quercus robur (assembly GCF_932294415.1). Classification (NCBI taxonomy): domain Eukaryota; kingdom Viridiplantae; phylum Streptophyta; class Magnoliopsida; order Fagales; family Fagaceae; genus Quercus; species Quercus robur. The sequence continues at coordinate 23,099,288 of NC_065542.1, forward strand.
GTCTAAAAAATTATTTTTTATTAATTTACTAAAAATAAATAATAAAAATAAATGAATATTTTACTTTTAAGTTATATAATGAATGCATGTTGTGTGAAACTAAGGTATCATAATATGCATATATATATATATATATATAATTGAATGGAAGATGGTAGAAATACCTATATATATATATATATATATATATATATAAAATGATTTTCAATAATACATTGAACTTTAAAGCTCAATTAATCACATATATTTAAATGGAAAACCTTTGAATTTAATAATTAAAAACTATTCGAAACAATAATTGAAATAATGTTTAAGTGAAACCTCAATTCAATAATTAAGAACAATCTAAATTATTAAACATTTAAAAATTTGAAGTAGAGAGAGACTCACATGAGAATTTAATTTTTTTCATTGAAAGCATGGAAGAAGGCACTGAAACTCGAGTGAGTTTCACCATACCAAGTTTAAGTTTAAACTTAAAGTTTAAGTCTTGTGCGTTGCATGCTACATGTGTGTGTATATGCATGAAAAATGATCTAAATTTAATATTTATTGTAGAAAAGAGGTGGTGTAGTCTTATCCCTGTCTAGTTAATTCTTATTATAATTCCTTTGTGTAACGTGTGAATATACATGAAAAATTATCTGAATTTAACATATATTGTAGAAAAGAGGTAGTGTAGTCTTACCTCTATTTAGCTAATTCTTATTATAATTCCTTCATGTAGCGTGTGAATATGCATGAAAAATGATTTTGAATTTAACATATATTGTAGAAAAGAGGTGGTGTGGTCTTATTCCTGTCTAGCTAATTCTTATTATAGTCCATTTGTTTTGCAAGGAGATAGAAAACCCCTCTTATATATATATATATATATATATATATATATATATATATAAGTTAGTGTTAATATATAATAGCTAAGATATTAATATTTGGAAATGGTATCTCATACGGATTGGTATTTCAATTGTGGATTTTGGTATTTCAATTAGAAAATTACTTTGCAATTTTTTAAAACCAACCCCTTAAAAAAGTTTTAGAAGGGTTTAAATCACGTTAATAAATTATCTCTCTATTCATTTTTTTTTTAAATAATGTTAAAAAAAAGTTACTAATAAAATTGTTATTAGTAAACATTTCTTAGCCTTATCTATTTAGCTCCGTTGCCAAATTTATATAAAATCTTTTATTTTATTTTATTTCTTTTTTTTTTCTGAAGAATATAACACAACCAAAAACCTATAAACGATACTTTACATTCAATATAAAGAATATAATCAAAATTATTCATAATTTAAAATTAAGAAATTAACACAAATTATAAATTAAGATATAAATTTAGAAAAACAATAAAGAATAAACCTGTTTGTTTTCTCTATCACTTTAAGAGCATTTTTTTTTTTTTACACGTAGTAATATAATTTAAATAAAAAAAGGATTAGATGAAGAGTTTGAATTGTAATCAAATTAAAATTTTTTATCAACTTATAAATTATAATAATAAAAGGATTAGATGAAGAGTTTGGATTGTAATTAAATTAATATTTTTATCAATTTAGAAATTATAGGAGAAGAAGATAAGTACAAAAAAATTATATTAATTTTTTTTTAATTTTAAAAAAATTTCTGCAATTTAGTGTAGCCACTTGGCGCAACTACAGCTTTTATGCCCAACTTTTATTATATAGTATACTAGTCGCTAACCCGTGCAATGCACGGGAAAGCTATTGATAACTTCCCCAATATGAAAAAAAAAAAAAAAAAAATCAAGATCATGGTATAAATTATATACCAAACCAATAAAATCTATCACTTACAAAGTAATAAAATCTATCACATACAATGAGATATCGTGATAACCAAGAGCTTGAGATAATATTTAGAAAATATATAACTAATATAAGTACACTCCAATACAATTAATTACACAAAATATAGTTAATTCCATACTCATTCAATCAAATATCTTTCATGAATTACATTAATCATTCTTGATATTCAAGATGTATCTAAATTCTAACATTATCAGTAAACAAAGATGCTAGACCTCAATGGGATTGAAAAGGAAACATAATGCCAATTTACACAATTGCTGAAATAAATTGCACGGAAGAGTCGAACAAAAGTTGTAAATTTTCACTTATAAAAGTTACAACTTAAGAGGAAAAATAAAATACTAAGACCAAAAGTGAAACTCTAACACCAATAATGTTGTATAGTCTCAACCTTCAAATGAATAAAATGACATTGTTAGGAAGCAAAGACAAATAAATGTACCAAATTTTGAGTAAAGATTGCTTTAGTCATCTGTCTTAAATAGTAGAACTATTTTTAAAAAAAAAAAAAAATTGCTTTGGACACTTGTAAGCCAATAAACAAAACAAACCCTCATCACAAAAATTTGGAAAGAATAGATGTTGAAATATATGAATATAAAAAAGAAGAAAAGGTACCAATTGAATGGCAAAAAAAAGCATTAATCGAGTAAAAATATAAATTGATCATATATATGAAAAAAAAAAAAGGGTGAGACATTAAATTCAAGCTAAAGATGATCTACTAATAACATATTTCATAATTTAAATTCAAATTCAAATCTATAAAGATGTATTTCATGACTCTAGCTGACCTTTTCTTTACATACCAACAATAAAAAAATAAAACAAAGTTATAAATCAAAGTTTACAATTGTTTTATGTGTTAGTTTTTTTATTATAAATTATTATTGTTTCTTGATTACACCTAGCATCATTGTATATGAACGCTAAAATACAAATATATTCGTAACAGATTAATGGTGAAATATGTCTAGTATTCCATAGCAAAAGTGATTCTCATCAGGATTTGAAATCATGAAAAACAAATAAACTAACCAAAAAAATATTCAAAAGATTTTATTTCCTTTTCAAATTAGTGGTGAAGGGAAAAATAAAACTACAGCTCCCCAAAATGCAAGAGAGTAGGGAAAACCGATTAAAAAAAGTATTAAAAAAAAACAAAAGGGTCAAAAAATTTTATCACCTTCAGCCTTGCAGTAAGGTAGATGCTTGGCTCACTCCATAATGGTTTGCAACCACCTACAAATCAAAAAATCTCAAATTAAATTGCTGAAATTTTTTTTAGCTTTTTCGGTTTAGAGTTTTGTTTTTCTCTTTCTAAACGTAGGATTATAACTTATAAGTTGAATAAAAGGAGGCTGTGAGTAAACAAACTTCCCAAAGAAGCCCCATGCCTTACCTTTTCTTCTCACTGACTTCCTCTTCCTTACGTGGCTTTCTAAGATAATTTCCACTCTGGTCAGATTCCCTTCTGGATTTTTTGATATATTCTGAAATTTCAAAGATGAAAGACATATTAGATCAAGTTAAACTCAAGCCTTAACAAACCACAATTTAGACGCAAACACAAACCATTTGCAACTTAAAGCCAAGTCTCAGATGGTACTGACTATAGAAGCAAAGTGTAAAGATAGTCATGGCCAGCCACATATATCCTTTTCCGTCATTCTATTATATCCAAAGTCATAACCTATGTCACTTCCTTAACTAACATGTTCTTCTTTACTACTTCTATTAATATTATTTTTCATCTTCCTCTACCTTTTATCCTTCCCTTAATTGAATTAACTCAATCTTTCACACCAATGCATTAATCACTCTCCTCTAAACATGCACAAACCATCTCAAGCAACTCTTCCTCTTCTTTTCATTGAATTTCCACATTTTATGAATATACTTTGCTTCCGAACATCCCAAACTTTCATTCACATACCCACACAAACACATTGGCTCATTGTGCAAATTCTTAAATATTCATACATATCTCACTTCCAAAAATACATGATAAGTATCTAACTAAGTAGAGAGAAAAAAAATACTAAATGAGAAAAACCTTTTTGCGCAGCTCAATACGCTTTCGCCTTTGAGCCTCCTCTTGCTACTTATTAGCTTCCTTTCTCCTTTTCTTCTTCCTCTTGTGAAACCCAGTCACGTAGTCCCTTTCTCATACCAAAACAAAATAACAATTTAATCATAATAATTTTAGGGTTTGGTTCCACGGATTATTACTGAGAGAGAGAGAGAGAGAGAGAGAGAGTGTGTAACTTTATATAGTTACCTGAGATCTTTCTCGTTGAATTTGACGAAGAGAGCTCTGTTTTTAGGTTTCTTGCGTATGGTCTTGTAGACAGGTTTTACTGCGTATGGTCTTGTAGTAGGGTTTTATATAGAGTAGTTTTGTTAAAAAAAATAATAAATATAAAAGATATAAAACCTAAAATAAAAAGAAAATTAAAATAGTGGTGACGTGGAAAAAATAATAAATATATAAGATATAAAACCTAAAATAAAAAGAAAATTAAAATAGTGGTGATGTGGAAAATTGTGGGAGTTTCAAAGGCTTCGGTTTTATATATATATATATATAGATGATATTAGAGTGATCTTAAAAAATTATTCACTATTTCTTTTTCTTTTTTTTCTTTTTTAAAAAATAAGACCATGCATTCAATAAATTAACAATAACTTCTGTCAAACATTACAAATTGGTAGCATCACTGTGATTACAAGCTTTCCACGCCGACATACTTGGAGTCTTTGGACTATGAACGCATTCACATTAGATACAATATATTAGTGCGTTTGGCATTTGCCCTACCAAGAAAAAGTTTTTTTTTTTTTTTTTTTAATTAAGCCTTTTGAGTTTATTGACTGGTTCTACACCCAGAAAGCGTTTATAGATTTCAGACATTACTATTTTCAACAGATTTCACAAGGTTATCTGATTTCCAAACATCGCAAAACCTACCATCAACTTTGAAAGTTCAAAAACGTGTACAAAACACCTTTGAACGTTTAGACCCCCAAAATACAACTTAACCAATACAAGCAATATGTCAAACAACTAGTGTGCGGAAACTTAACACATGCTATAATATGAAATTGGTTAAAAACTATCTAAGCCATAATAAAATAAAACCACAGCAGATAATATAAAGGCAAAGATAGAGAGGAAGGAAGATGCAAACACAAAGACAACACGCGATGTGTTATCGAAGAGGAAACCGAAGACCTCGGCGAAAAACCTCTCCGCCACCCTCCAAGCGGTAATCAATCCACTAGAAAATACAGTTGGGATACAAGGACAGCAATAGACCCTCCAAGCCTAATCTACCCAGTGCACCTAAGCCCTCCAAGCTTCTTGCTCCAACGAGGTTGCGCCGAACCTTTTTCTTTTCTAGCTTCCCGGATTCCGCTACTAGACCGTAGCATCAACCAATGAAGATTGGCTCCTTCCTAACTGCTTCCCAGAAATCCAAACAACTGTCTCACAGTGATGATGATGGTGAGAACCAGGTTTGGTATAATGCCTCTCAAGGATTTGACAATGGAGAGGAAGAGAGTAGGGGAATTTGAAGAGACTCTAAGGTATAGATTGTGGGTGAAGCAATCTGGTTTTTCTTTAGGGTTTCTCTCTCAAAATTCTCTCTGGAAGCTCTCTTTCAATCGTGGGTAAAAGGGGTATTTATACTAGAGTGGGAGAGGAATGTGAAACGTCAGGTTTTACAAAACAGGGGTGGCTCGCGGCTTGACCAAGTCGCAAGATCCAGTCGCGAGTTAACCGTATGGCCAGTTGTCCTGTTTTGTCCTGTAGTGCTCCAGCTAGCATGACTGTTCATCTTCCAGCATGCTTGGCACGTGTGCTGCTTCTGGCGGCTTGCAGCCGCGAGTCCACCCGCGAGTCCCAGCCGCGAGTCTCTGTTTTCTTGCACACTCTTGAGCAAACTTCACTCTATCTCACTCACTACCCTTACAACAAACCCACCTAAATACAGGGTTACTAAATGCTGAATTACAAGCAAATTTGGCACGGAATAAAGCCAATTAAATGGTTGAATAAATTCAACCTTAAAATCTCCCCCTTTGGCTATTCCGTGACAAAACCCTAAAACAGACTCTAGACTTAACATGTGAGTTGGGAACAGTTGAACAAAACTCACTCACACCTAACTCTAGAAGCTGTGAAGCACTTGAATCATATGAACATAATACTCCTGAAACACAACAATACACCATGATCATTGTAAGCAGAAAATTATAAATGCATATGAAACAGGCAATATGTGATCAAGCAAAGATGGAGTTAATAAACAAACCATGGCTTGATCAACCAAGTGAACACCACAAGGTAGTGATCACAGTGCTCATTCACACATGGAATGAACACAAGGACATACAAGTTAACAAGCACAAGGCAAGACACTTGTATGGTCAACACTCAACCAATGCATAACACACAAGGCATATGCATCTAGGAACAATCCTACAAGGGCACAAGAGTGACAGTACATAAACCAAAATGCAGAACATTTAGATTAAAGTACTGATTTCAACATAGCATAAAGGCTGCATTAAGCAAGGTACATACCATAAAGCCTACAAACTATGCATAAAACATTAACCCTAAAAGCTTACAAAAGCACATGGGTACAAACACAAAAGCATCCTGAATAACATCATCAAAATATATTAAAGATTAAACCAAGAGTATAAGTAAAGAGTTAGGAACAGCTATACACCAAAACACAGTGTATCAAAACCATAAAAACACTAAAAGTACCCAACAAACATAAACCTAAAACCATAAGTTTAGAGTATAAGACTAAAAACAAAAGTATGACAAAAGTATGTGTGTACTCCCCCTATCACTATGCACACTTCCCTTTGAACTTTTCTCCCCCTTACTGAATGCTCTCCCCCTTTTTGTCACGAATAGCTAAAGACTCTCGTCCAACTTTTGTTGAATCTCATCTAGCTGATTCTCCATAGTCTCGAGGCGCATTTGGACATGGTTGGTTGTGGAGTAGAGAAGTGCCACAAGCTCATCAACGCGTTTCTGAATATGCTCAAGGACACTGCCGACTCTATCAGTATGAGGAGCAGTCTGTGCTTGCAGAATACTAGCCGGTGAAGCTTCAGGAACAGCATGTGATGTAGATGTGGTATGTGCAGGTGTCTCTGAGTCAGGGGCAGATGGGGTAACCGGAGAGATGTGAGCACTTCTTGGTGATTTAGAGGAGTGACTTCTGCTAGCTTGAAGAGTGAACAAGGAAATGGGACGTTGACGAGTCAACATTTTTCCATCTGCAGGAGGAATAATGCCTGCACGAAGAATGAGCTTCATGATGAGACTACAAAATGGAATAATTCCTCGAGCTGCAGATCGGCACGCGGTCTTCCTCAAGGTGTAGTAGATGTGAGCACATATATCAATGGGGGCTCCTGTAATAAGGTCACAAAGAAATAGAGCTCTCCCAAGATTGATGAATGTAGTGTTGGACAGTGGGTAGAGATTGGTGAACATGATCAACTTCAGTGTGGTCAGCTCAGGTGCAAACTTTGCGGTGCTGATGGATGTTCCTGCACTGGATATTTCATGATCGTGTCCTAGGATTTGTAAAATTTCTCCAACCTCTGGATTTCGTTCATCATAAGGAGTTAAATTCACATTCTGAGGTCTGGTGATGCTGAGAAGATCTGCGATGGAGTCTGGGGTAACACTAAACTCTGTTCCTCTGACCCAGAAAATGAGTTGAGGTCCAAGATCTGTTGCATTGGAGAAGCATTCTTTGACCAGCTCATCCATTGGATCATCAAAGTTCCCGAACAAGTTTGCCCAATCTCGTTTCTCAAAGATTCGAGGGATGAAAGTGGCCCCTAAAGTGTTGAACTCTACCACCCGTTCCACTATAGTGGTTGACTTGTCAAACACATTTGAGTAAGCGTGTGAGTTAAGCGGAAGTCTGAACCTATCCTCATTGGGATCTTGAGATGCCTGAGATGATAGACGAGTCCTTTTAGCAACTGGTGTTGCTGGTTCGTCATCAACAATGTCTTTACCCCTGGAAGATCGACGAGACATCTGCAAGAGAACAGGCCCACAGCAAAGAACCAAACAACAATACCACACAAGATAATTGTCAACAAGATTCAGTGTAAACAAAATTTCAATATATAAACACAAACTGAGGATAGTGCAGACCCAATCAAACTTCCAACAATACAAAGAAGCACAAAATAACAGGTGCAGCAAAATGGTGATAGTGCACCAAGACATAGATAGACAACACAACTGACAGAACTGTCAATGCGACAGGTTATCATGACCATGATATGCAAACAGATACAGCATTCGAACATTTAGAACAGATAACATAAAACACTCCATCAGAGATATGAACAAGGGGAAAATTTAGAACAATGAAACTCAGTAACCAATACCGAATACCAACATCAATACTTAAGCAAGTGAAATGAGTAAGTCAAATAGACACCAAACCCATTTAAGAAAAGATTTTCAGACTCAATAATAGGCAAAATTCAGAACAATGAAAAACACATTTTGACCGCTCAGCATGAAAACAGGTGAGAACAATATCAAACAAAACACTCCATACCCATTACACAAAGAGAGAAATATTTCGAACACACTAACAGTCCAAACAGTAACAAAAATATGCAGAAAAAGGAAAATGAGATAGAGAAAGCAAAACCCATACCTTTTCTTGATGATTTGGATAAGAAATGAAGCACCAAAGAGGTTTGAATAATGGATTCACGAAGAGTTTGGAAAGAAGATAGTTTAGAGAGAAGATGAACAGTTCCAAAAGTTCGAGGGAAAACTGAAAAAAGGTTTAAAAACTGATCCTGTTTCTGCAAAACACGTGATTTTCGCGACTTGATTAAGTCGCCACACAGTCGCCAGCTCAAGCCGCCAAAGCACTCAAGAACAAAAATTTGAAAATTTTTCTAAGTGTTTTTCGCGACTGGAAAGTCTACCCACGAGTGAATCGCGAGCTGAGCCGCGAAAATCTCTGAGTGAACCTCGCGACTAGACCTTCCACTCGCGAACAAGTCGCCAAAAATGACCAGCGAAGATGCGACTGAGTCTCGCGACTTAACATACCCGCGACTGAGCCGCCAAAACAGGGCAAAACTGGATTTTTGAAATTTTCAGATTTTTTAACAAAATACTTTCCAAAAACACCTAAAATACTCAAAAATCTTTTTGTGCTTGAATTAACAAAGATTGAGCATGTGAAAACATATTTCATCAAGTACAATCACACAAATGAATATGGCATTTATTGAACATAAACTTGTGTGTTGTGTGTGAATATCAACAATGAGATAGTCCTTCATCTAAAGTGAAGCTTCAATGATCAATTCAACCAAGGCATACACAATTAGCACTAGATCATGTGACCCATCTCAATTATAGAAATATGTATATATGACCTCCCACACAACTTGATAACATAACTTGGAGCTTATCATTTGACTCCACTTTCAATCATAACATTTGATCTTTTTGATCTTTTGAGGCAATCATCTCTCATTGTGAGAGTGATATATAACATTTCACTTTAGTGATCAAGCCTTTGGCTTTTTGAATAAACAAACACTTTAATATAAGGTCGCTTACCCTTTTTCCTAGTCAAATACTAGAATGTGCGACAGGCTTTTGCAGCTCAATATCTCTTTTCATTTGGAGATTTACATTTGGTGAGCTCTTTTTAGCAAAACAAAAATAAAAAGTGGGAAGATATATAGACACAAGTCTATGCATGTCTCAAGATCAACATAACCATTCACTAATCATTCATGACAAGTTTGAAGATCTATTTACAATAATCACATAGATTTCAAGATTTTTCCCACAGTGGTATAAGTGCATGAAGACAAGCAATGCTCGAAAATGCACAAAGCCATTAGCACAAAGGTACAAGGCAAAACAAGTTTTGAGACAAAACTCAACAAAGTCAATCAAGCTTTTTGATTTTCTAATTTTTATGTGATTTTTGGATTTTTGACACAAGAAACAAAAAGATTGATAAATCAAAATTAAAAATATTCACAAGTAGATAAGCAAACAACCAACATCAAAAACAGCAAGCAAACCAAACAAACATTGTCACAAAGCATAGGAAGTATTAATGCATGGACATGTTGTAATGCTTATGCATGAGTACCCTTTTTCACCCACACGTCACTTGCGTTTGGGGTGATTTCCTTATAGGATTGAGTACGGGAGTTAGGGCTTTCAAACCTTCATGAGAAGCTTTCCAAGCAGTTGGTGAATGCACCAATCATCTTCATCACGTTCATCATTCCGGGATCTCCATTTTGATCTCTAGATTGATCACCTGCCCAAATTCTCCTATCATTTCTGGGTCCTCCTGACCTTTGAGGAGTTGCACTGTTCTTTGCTCTCAGCTTTTGGCAATTTGGTCGAGTATGCCCTTGAAGTCCGCAATAATGGCACACATAAGTTCCTCTAGGACCTCTTTGTGGTCGTGGACGTGACTTGGCGCAAGATTCAGACCTGCCCACAGACTGATTACGGGGATTCAGCATCCGTTGGTTCACCACGTTCTTCTTCTCCTCCACCTCGAGCTTCTCACCAGTAAGGTCAGCTACAACTGGATCTTTGGCCTTTACAAACTTCACTTCTTTAGTGACATTTCCAGATGAACTACTTCCTTCGGTATATCCCAATCCGGATTTGTCTGAAAAGCTCTTTTGAGATGATATAACATCATCTAGCTTCTTGGTGGTGACCCTCTCTATTTTAACATTCGCTTGCACAACCTCATTCTCAAGAAATCTCACTTTTGTGTAAATTTCGGACAACTCACCATTCAGTGTTTCTATCTCACATTTGGCCTCCCTATATCGAATTAGGAGACTTTTGTAGTCCTCCTCAGCCTTCTTCATTTTTCTCACAGCAGCCTTGGCCACCCTTGTGTACTTACCCGACTTCTCTAAGAGTGAGTTATAATTCTCTTGAAGATTTGCTGTGCTTTCTTCTTCTTCAGCTTCTGATTCTTCAACAATTCCTAGTGATTCATCATCACTATGTTCTCCAAGGTCTCGTACAAGCAGATTCAACTCATCCGAAGACTCAACATGAGCAATAGTCATAAAAGCTGAATAGTTCCCTTCTCCATCACAGCTCTCTTCAGATTCTGAGTCAGACGAATCTGAGTCACTCAAGGTCGTGGCATACACCTTGCCTTTCGATTTCAAATAATTCGGACATTCCTTCTTAAAGTGTCCATGCCCGTTACATTCGAAACAAGTGACACCTTGTGTGGGTTGGGATTCTTTTCCATCTTTCTTTTTGAAATCCCTCTTCTCCCTTCCAGAACTTTGGAATTTTCTTTTATCATCAAATTTGCCATTATTTTTGAATTTCAAAAACTTTCTGAAATTTTTGACAAGGTAGGCTACATCTTTGTCAACCACATCTTCTCCCGATGAGTCTTGATCTTCCACCTTCTCATTAATGGTCTTTAGAGCAAGGGATTTACTCTTCCGTTGATTGGGCAGCGACATCTCATAAGTCTGCAGAGAACCAACCAGCTCCTGTACTTTGATGTCATCAAGGTCCTTGCTCTCTTCAATTGCTGTCACTTTAGCACGAAAACTTTCCGGCAATGATCGAAGGATCTTCCTTACAATCTTTGAGTCCTCCGTTTTCTCCCCCAAGTTGAACTTACTGACAACCACCTCATTCAGCTTTCCATAGAAAGAGTCAAAAGACTCATCCTCACTCATTTTGAGCTCCTCAAACCGAGTGGTCAGCATTTGTAACTTGGTGTCTTTCACTTTCTTCGTGCCTTCATAAGTTGTTTCCAGAATCTCCCATGCTTCTTTGGCAATGGTAATGTGAGAAATCCTGTGAAATTCATCTGGAGACACACCACAGAAAATAGCATTGAGTGCTTTACTGTTAGCATTAGATGCAGCAAGTGCTGCCTTATCCCATGTGGATTTGGCTGCCTCAGGTTTGGTCCAACCAATCTCAACAGCATCCCAAACGGATTCATCAATAGAACACAGAAAAGCTCTCATGCGAACCTTCCAAAAAGCATAATTACTACCATCAAAATATGGAGGTGCATTTAGGGATTGAGACCTATCCATTTCAAAAGGGGTCAAGGATCACACAATGGTAATAAAACCAATAGCAGTGTACCCGCTCTGATACCAATTGAAAGTTCAAAAACGTGTACAAAACACCTTTGAACGTTTAGACCCCCAAAATACAACTTAAACAATACAAGCAATATGTCAAACAACTAGTGTGCGGAAACTTAACACATGCTATAATATGAAATTGGTTAAAAACTATCTAAGCCATAATAAAATAAAACCACAGCAGATAATATAAAGGCAAAGATAGAGAGGAAGGAAGATGCAAACACAAAGACAACACGCGATGTGTTATCGAAGAGGAAACCGAAGACCTCGGCGAAAAACCTCTCCGCCGCCCTCCAAGCGGTAATCAATCCACTAGAAAATACAGTTGGGATACAAGGACAGCAATAGACCCTCCAAGCCTAATCTACCCAGTTCACCTAAGCCCTCCAAGCTTCTTGCTCCAACAAGGTTGCGCCGAACCTTTTTCTTTTCTAGCTTCCCGGATTCCGCTACTAGACCGTAGCATCAACCAATGAAGATTGGCTCCTTCCTAACTGCTTCCCAGAAATCCAAACAACTGTCTCACAGTGATGATGATGGTGAGAACCAGGTTTGGTATAATGCCTCTCAAGGATTTGACAATGGAAAGGAAGAGAGTAGGGGAATTTGAAGAGACTCTAAGGTATAGATTGTGGGTGAAGCAATCTGGTTTTTCTTTAGGGTTTCGCTCTCAAAATTCTCTCTGGAAGCTCTCTTTCAATTGTGGGTAAAAGGGGTATTTATATTGGAGTGGGAGAGGAATGTGAAACGTCAGGTTTTACAAAACAGGGGTGGCTCGCGGCTTGACCTCGCGGCTTGACCAAGTCGCGAGATCCAGTCGCGAGTTAACCGTATGGCCAGTTGTCATGTTTTGTCCTGTAGTGCTCCAGCTATAATGACTGTTCATCTTCCAGCATGCTTGGCACGTGTGCTGCTTCTGGCGGCTTGCAGCCGCGAGTCCACCCGCGAGTCCCAGCCGCGAGTCTCTGTTTTCTTGCACACTCTTGAGCAAACTTCACTCTATCTCACTCACTACCCTTACAACAAACCCACCTAAATACAGGGTTACTAAATGCTGAATTACAAGCAAATTTGGCACGGAATAAAGCCAATTAGATGGTTGAATAAATTCAACCTTACAAACTTCATAGTTTTATTTCTTGCAAATTGAAAGTAACAGACACACATTTGTAGATATTAGTAGAGTTTGCAAATTGTAACTGACATAATGCTGGTTTACATTTTACAATGAAAAGGGATACCTACACATGATATTGATACTCTACCGGAATCAACCTGCTAACGTATTTCAAAGGGAAGGTTACCACGATGTTGGTGGCAAACTCCAGGGAATTACGCTTTATAATCATTGGCAGTGACTTTAAATGGGAATCAATCACGGCAGGGGGTGGCGGGGGGGAAGGGGAGGGTGATTATGATGTGGCGGGGGAAACACAAGTTTGATTTGAACAAAAATATTTCGCGGGCTTCTCTTCTTCTCTGCAAACATAACAAGAAATTGCATAAATCTAAAACCTCTAATTTAAAACATGAAACCCGCATGATATATACTCAAAAGAGGACACGAATTAAGGAACTCACTGGCTGGTGGGACTGAGAAGACGTTATTTGGTGTGGCAACGACTGTTTTAGATAAGAGAAACAACAAGAGAAGCATCGGGATTATGATATTCCTCATGGAAGCTGTCTTAGCATCCATTTTTTGGCTGGAAGATGCACCAATTAACACTTCAAATACTATTTATGTGACATATACGCTTCGAAAAGCATACCATATATTGGTGCCATTTGGATCTGCGTTTACGTTTGTGCGTTTGCACATTTTATGTTTTTTTTTTTCAACGCTTATAAACAGTAACCGATACTGTTTATGCATGTGATTACACTATGCGGAAGACAAAGTTGCTTTTCACACATTGTTTATGCAATGTTCATAGGACCGACAACCACTTTATTCAAAAAAAAAAAAAAAAAAAAGGGTCCCATGACACTATTGACACATTTAAAAATTATTTTGCTATAGTGTTTTCAGTTTTTAGTTTTCAACAAAATAAGTTGTATCCAAACATACTCATTGTCTAATCTTTCAGTCAATTAAAAGCAAAAAAGACAAAGTCAGTTAGAAAAGCAAGTCAATACGCGCTATTACACAAATTACTTTACGACATTAATTTTCTCCACCGATTCTGGTTTTCAGTGTGCAAGATCAAAAATTTGATTCATTTTGACTAATCAAGAACTTATATTTTCGATAAATTGAACTACGATTATGCATATCTAGACTTTTAGCCCGTCAACCCACTATGTGATTAGGGTTTGGTTCCTACTTTTTTTTTTTTTTTGAAAAAGAAGACTTAGAATTTCATTAAGAAACAGGCAAATCTGCCTAGTGCCCGAGTTGGGGTAAATTATGTGTACCTTGGTTTGTGAGGGCTTTGGGGTTTTTATAGTAGTGTATAGCTGACATTCATCCTCGTTAATGCGTGTATCTTACGGGATCCTTTCCTTAGGGATCCTCTTGATTAGGGTTAACCGTGGGGCATAAGATGTTTCCTTATATACTCATTCATGGAGTCCAAGCAAAGCCATGCTAGATCCGTCAAAAGCTTCTTTATCCCCGTCAGCTTCCTTCCATCAGTTTCCAACCACGTCCAGGCATTCTGGTCGTCCCACCCAAATGCCGTTGGCTTTGAGGTGGAGTCGTCGGCTTTGAAAATGACTTGTCGGCCTCACAATATTGTCGTTTTCTTCTTTGAATGCATGGTATGGCTGATGGGTTCTTTGAGACCAACGGCTTTATCTCATGTGAATGAGTTTAACACCTTTTTTAAAATTACCCTTATTAGCTGCCCCCTACTCCATGGCTCCATCGGCTTTAGCTGACAGGATATGGAGTTTGATTCGTAGCTTTTTATTTGTTAAGGAAAAGGTGTGTTCATTAATGGTTCCTCGAGTAGCCATCATTTAATGCTAGGGCACGTGGCATAGGCTGGTTGGCCTCGTTTCTAAACAAAAGCGTCACTTCGTTTCCTGTGTATTTTCATCATATAAATATCTCACCTCTTCCTCATATTTCTCCTTATTTCATCCTTGCAAACCCTAAAAGAAAGAGAGCTGTCATCCCATCACTTTGTCGCCTTTAGCTTGTGGATCCCGTCATCTCCAGAGTCATCACTTCATCCTATAAGTCCTCTTTTCCCCTCATTTTCTTTTTACTTCAACTCTTGTAGTTAGTCGTCACTTCTATAGAGACTCGTCAAATAGGTTCTTAGATTAATTACTCTGTCGCTTGTAGGTGAATAGGTGTCAAGTGATAGAAAAGTGACGAGTGAATAGTCATTAGTCCGTGAGGGAGCGGGCTATGACGAAGTCTTCCAATCAGGTCATGAGCCCGATGAGGGCTTTTCCTGGTCATCAGAGAGGGAAATGTCTGCCCATTCTCCTAACGACGAAGGGGAAAGTTATGATGGAGAGGAAGGTGAGGAAGAAGAGGGAGAAGAAGGTGAGGATGAGGATGATGAGGGAGGAGAGGACGAAGAATACGGAGGAGAAGATAACAGGGACGAGAGTGAGGGTGACGAGAGAGCCTCTGAGGGAGGAAGATCAGGAAGACCCAAGGATGGCCACACTTGTCCCTTTATTCTCCCTAACATGTGGACCGTTAATGACTTCAAGCCGACGATGACGACCAACATCTTTAAGAATTTACGGGACCGTTTCCAAATTCCTGACCATATCCCAATCCTTCTTCCCAAGAAGTTTGAAAAGTGCTACTCGGGGAAGATCGCGAACGTTGGCATGTATGATGCCATGTTCGCAGCAGGACTGAGGTTGCCACTAACGGCATTGCACTGTCAGGTGGACTATCCGTCAGCCAAATTGGTCCCAATGCTTGGAGGATATTCATTGGAGCTGAAATCCTATGGAGTCGTCTTAATGGTGGGAATCGTCAACCTTTACTGGACGAGTTCTTTTGGTGCTATAGACCCCAGCACATCGTCTCGTCTCAAGGGATATACCATTTTGCGACGCGAAAAAAAGAGCTTAGACTCGTGTCAGACATGCCTAATTTCAATAGAAATTGGAAGGGCAGATATTTCTTCGTTCAGGGGACGGATTGGGTATGCCATCTAGAGGAGTGGGTTACAATGCCTCATGGCTTCGACAATATTTGGGGTATTGTCAAAGACTTAGGTTTAGCGTCGTCGGTTTTTTTCTTTTACTTCTTTCTCTATTTATTTGTTAAGTATTTAACGTCATCCGTTCCTCTTTTTCAGCTAGTGTTCGTTCGCATATAACTGACGAGTAGGAGGCTTTTATCCATCAGGTTCTTGAGATTCCATTTGAGGAATGGAAGTGCAGGGACCTGACCACTCTTGATACACTGCACACCTACTATGGTGGTCCAGAGCCAACGCCTACAGCACGTAGATTGAATAGATACTCTTGTTGACGTAAGTCTTTCCTTTCTTACTTCTTTCTTTCCGTCGTTTCCTTATCGTCTTTGTATCTAACTCCTGTCCTTTGTCCTTTACAGAAATGGAGGCAGCCAGACAGAGAGTGTTGGTGAGGGCGTTAGCTGCGATGCGTAAAAAAGAGGAGAAGAAGGAGAAGGGGAAGGACAGAACGTCCTCGCCGACCCTTAAGATCGTCAGGAAGGGGGCGCCTAAATGGAAAGCTAAAGGGAAGGATGATCGTCCTTTTAAGAAAGGAACAGTCACTCCTGGCAACAAACAGTCCAAAAAGCTGTCGCCTCCTAACCCAAGTCATGGAGCTGACAAAGGCTTAATGACAGTGATAAGCCCCATCACCTAGGGAACTCGTCATCTCCTTACGCATAAGGGATACGCCGTCGAGATGGTTGAGTCAATCATCAAGGAGATGGACTTGGATCCCTACGCTGAGCATGAGACGGAGGATTTGGGGGCGTCGGGTCTTTTTGACCTCTCTAGAGT
The DNA here is from genome assembly GCF_932294415.1 of Quercus robur. NCBI lineage: Eukaryota > Viridiplantae > Streptophyta > Magnoliopsida > Fagales > Fagaceae > Quercus > Quercus robur. The sequence continues at coordinate 23,116,290 of NC_065542.1, forward strand.
ATGTTCTTTTACCAGACTCTTCTATTCTGTTGTTTATTCATTAGCTGGCGATTGTAACTCATTTTCAGGCACTGGTATGTATGAAAGCACTGTAAGATAGGTGCGTCACTAAGAAAAGGCTGATTAACCGTCTTAGGAAGTGCAATGAGACCTTGACCAATGAACATGATCAATACAAGGAGGCCTTTCGTACTCTTAACAAGGAGGTGATGGCTTTGAACGAGAAGCTGAAAGAGGAGACCAGTCAGCAAGAAAAGGCATAAGAGGCCAAGGCAAGTTTGGAGAAGGAGCTGATGGCTCTTTGTGGGCAGGTAGAGATGGCTAGGGCTAATACCGTAACAGACTTCAAGGCTTTACAGCTTTTTATTAATGCCTGTGCAGTCTACTATGGTGACGGGTTTGAGGATTGCTTGAAGCAGGTCAAGTCCGTCTTCCCAAACTTGGATCTATCCAAAGTCACCATGGATGACCCCCTGCCAATGACCCCTGTGGGTGGCAGCACTGTTAGTGAGGAGCTCGACGACTTTACTCAGTTAGAGCGGGATCTAAAAGATGACAGTGTGATCCTTGCTCAACTTGCTGTGGAGAGACCCGTCACTCCCTTGATCCCATCTATCGAAGATCCTCCTCCTCAAGATGCTAAAAATCCTTCTACTCAGGACGCCCAGAATCCTCCTTCCAAAGACGACGAGAATCCTCCAGTTCAGGATGTCCAAAACTCTTTAGTTTAGCTTTTTTATTTTTAATAATAATTTCTTATGTATTTCGTCCTATTTTTAGACAATATTAAGTTCCCTATGCTTTTGGGCTTTGGTTGTAAGCACTTTTTTTATATTATGGGGTCTGTTTAACATTTTATATTTGTCACTTTAAGTATTGATTTCTTACTTTGATATATGCGTATGTCGTCAATCTTGGGATGGGTGTACGTGTTAGGATGCTCCCATCTTGTTGGGTGCGCTCGTCCTTTAGGGACTTCATGCATCTTTCGAATGAACCCTTCCACTTAGTATTTAGTAACTCGTCTATTAGTACTTAACGACATGTAGGTGCAAACCCGTCCACTTTGGACATGATTTGTCCTTTATGAGGACTTAGTATAAGACTAGTCCATTTATGGACTTCGTAATGAATTTGTCCATTTGAGGACCTCGCAATGAACTCGTCCACTTGTGGACTTCGTAATGAATTCGTCTACTTGTTGGACTTAACTTGTCCTTTTTGAGGACTAAGTATCAGACTCGTCCATTTATGGACTTGGTAATGACTTTGTCCACTTAAGTGGACTTCGTAATGAATTCATCCACTTAAGGACCTTGTAATAAACTCATCCACTTGTGGACTTCGTAAGAAACTCGTCCACTTGTGGACTCGTTCGCTTGTGGACTTCATAATGAACTCGTCCACTTGTGGACTTAGTGAATTCATCCATTTGTGGACTCAATTATTTTGTAGGCATCCCCTGGAATGATCCGTCCACTTGTGGACTTGGTTTTGAAGTCTTCCACTTGTGGACTTAGTGAATTCGCCCATTTGTGGACTCAATTATTTTGTAGGCATCCCTTAGGACGATCTATCCACTTTTGGACGTGGTTTTGTAGAAACGTACACATACACATGTAATATCTGAATAACTCCTCTTATTGTGATAAATACGTGCATAAGTAAAAATTTGTTCTTAAAAAGAATAAAAACCTGCCCTTTGCGCTTAGAAAGTACTGTAGATAAAAATTGACTAAAAGGAATAAACTGGAAATGAGGAGTGGCGCCCTTCATACTGTCATCTACTAGTAGTATTTCCTAAGATGCTCGATGTTCCATGGATGGTGCAACTTCTGTCCATCTAGCGTCTCCGGGTGGTAGGTGCCTTTCCTCTGCCATGAAGTGATTCTGTAAAGTCCCTCCCAGTTAGGACTGAGCTTTCCTTGGGAGGGATCTTTAGTGGCGCCCGTCACCTTCCTCAAGACGAGGTCTCCAACTTTGAAGTCTCTGTGTCTGACTCTGGAGTTGTAGTGCTTGGCCATGAGGTCCTTGTATCGTGCTAGTTTTTGTTCAGTTGTCGCTCTGACTTCATCCATTAGGTCAAGCTGTAGACGCATGGCCTCGTCGTTCCTTCCTTCATCATGATTGTCCACCCTGTAGCTTGTGACTCCGACCTCAACTAGGATAACTGCTTCGCTTTTGTATGCTAGTCAAAACGGCCCTGTAAGTGTTTTGGTTGTTGTCTTGTATGCCCATAGTATGCTTGGCAACTCTTCTGGCCATATACTCTTTGCCCTCTCGAGTCAAGTCTTGATGATTTTAAGTAAGGATCAGTTCGTGATCTCAACTTGTCTATTGGCCTAAGGGTGGGAGGGGGAAGAGTAGTGGTTCTTGATCCCCAATTGTAAGCAAAAGTCCTTAAAAGAGTAGTTGTCAAACTGCTTCCCGTTATCTGAGACCAACACTCTAGGGATCCCGTATCTGCAGTTGATGTTCCTCTAGAGGAAGCTTCGTATGTTCTGCTCTGTGATGGTGACCAGGGCTTCAGTTTCTACCCATTTGGTGAAGTAGTCTATGCCGACTATTAGGAACTTCAACTGTCTCATTGCTATTGGGAATAGGCCCATGATGTCCAATCCCTATTGAGCGAAAGGCCATGGGGCTGTCATTGGGGTGAACTCTTTTGTTGGCTATCTGATGACGTTGCTGAACCTTTGACATTTGTCGCATAACCAACATTTTGAACTCTCAAAAACATCTGTCAACAAGAAAATGTCAAGCATTTATATCCACACACACACACACACACACACACACACACACACACACTAAACAAGTCTAACCAATTTTATATTTCAAAAAAAAGTCAAGATAGTTTTGATGTATTCCTTGTGATAGCCAAATCACACTGTACCTTCACATGTATCAAGAGTAGTAAAGAATATTGTATGTTGTATGTGAAAAACATCGCAAGATTGCATGAATGTCTACATGTTATGACGATTTGAGATATGAGAAAATCACTTTAATTCATACACAATCATAACTGCTTAATGGGGACTATTGCCTTCGAGATAAATCCTATAACTCCCACATCTCCTAGAAGACACGCTTGCAATCTTATCTAAAGAATTTTGATTCTTTTTTCTTTTATTTTTCTTTACATATTTTCTTTTAAGCATATCATGCATGGGCATATAAGAGAGAGAAAAGAAATACCCAATGATGTTAAGCTTTTGACATTACACTTTTGCTATGCCGAAGCATACAGATGTCATTTCATGATTGGCGGGCAACAGTGGTGAAATGGTTATTTATGTCTTTCTCTTAGGATTTTCTAGTCCGTCCTGCCAAAAAAAGTGATGCGAGTGTTAAGTACAAGAAATTACTTAATCTTACTTATCACAAACACGAGCCACAAAGCTCACTTGCTTAGTTGTGCATAGAGATGCTCATCTAAGCTACAAAAGATACAAAATTTAGAAAACTTTGTTTCAATGACCATTCGAGGTACACAAGTACCAATGTACACAAACACACACTGTTTTTGTATTTTTTTTTATTTTTCAATTTTTTTTTTTATTTTTTATGAAAAAAAAAACTAAAAATAAACAAAGCAAAAACATATTAAACAAAGCAAAGTATAAAACTAGACTGACTCAAAACAAGATAGTAAAAACACACAAGTAATGCAACTCAAAAACAAGAAAGGGGAGAGAGAGAGAGAAAAAGTGACTAAATCACTTGGAGTCCTTTTCCTTCCACACTTTGGAAGAACCTTTCCGTTTTACAAACCCTTGATTTGGTGATGAGGGGGAAGAATTGAAACCGTTCAAGTTCGAAAGGAAAATAAGGGCTTTAAGTAGATCTCCAAGAGGAGCAAAGGAGCCAAGAGGAGCAAAGGAGGATGGAAACTGATTTTGGTTTCCCAATGAGATCATACTATTGCTCTGTTGGGTGGCTAACCACTTATAGCAATTAGGTCGAGTATGTCCAGTCACTCCACAGTGATGACAGAGATGCTGCTTCTTCTGTTTAGGATTTTGAGTGTCCTTTCTTAGCCCTAAGGATTTTAATCCCTTTCTTATCAAGTTCAAGGGGTGCTCCTAAGATAGATTTACCCTTATCCATGTTTTCACTAGCTAAAATAGTTTTCACAAGCTAAAATAGTTTTCACATCATTGTTCTCAGATTCAACATTATTAGCAGGAGAAACAAAAACAGTAATACCAGTAGAAGCAATATTAGGAGAAGAGAAATCATACCCTAAATCGGTTCGATCAGAAGCAGATTTCTAAAAGCTGAGCATCTCGTCAAGCTTTGCACTTGAAGTCCTTTCCAACTGAGCTTTGACTTGGAATAGCTCTGCCTTAAGCTTCTTGGTCTTCTCAACCAAAAAGTTGTTCTCAAATTGCAATGCTCCAATGGTCTGATTTGCTTTATCAAACTTTGTGGAAAGCTCTTCTTGATCAAGTTCCACATCACTCAGCTTCTTGGTGGCCAGCCTATATAGTTTCTCATGCTTCTCAGAAACCTTATACAACTTTTCATAGGTTGTATGCATATCATTTTGATCGTCCATTTTCTTGAACTTAGAATCCACCAAGTCCTCTTCATCACCCACATTTTTAACAATCCCCTTAGTAGGATCTACAGTGGTAGTGAAGGCATTTAGGATTCCATCATCCTCATTATCAGAATCATCCTCAGGCTCGGTGTCGCTTAAAGTTGCAGCAAGTTCCTTCTCTTCCCAATGGTCTTGAGATACGTAGAGCACTCTTGTTTCATGTGACCGAAGCCTTTACACCTAAAGCACTTTGGTCCTAAGGGAATAGTGTATTGACCACCATCCCTAGCATCCTTCTTTCCTTTGTCTTAGTTCTTGAACTGAGACGAACTGGATTGCTTGCGGTCTTTGTCAAATCATTTGGCATTGGCATTCTTCATAAACTTTTTAAATTGCCTTGTAATGTAGGATTTCATTTTACAATCTTCATCGTCTGAAGACTCATCTATGTCACTGTTCTTGGCCTTCAATGCCATGCTCTTGCCCTTACTAGATTTTCCAATCCTTGTCAAACCCAACTCATAAGTCTGCAAATTGCTAACCAGCTTTGTCAAAGGAATTTTTTCAATATCCTTTGATTCCTCAATTGCGGTGATCTTGGCATGAAATTTCTCAATTAGAGATCTAAGCACCTTTCTAACAATCTTAGGTTCGGGAATGGTTTCCCCAAGATTAAAGGCTGTGTTCACTATGTCCTTGAGCTTGGCATAGAACTCATCAAATGACTCATCCTCCTCCATCTTGATATCTTCAAAGCTTGTAGTAAGCCTCTGAAGTTTCGAATCCTTGATAGCCTTAGTTCTTCCATAGGTTGTCTGGAGGATGGTCCACGCTTCCTTTGCAGTTTCAGTAGAGGATATCTTCTTGAACTCCTCATTCATGACCGCACTGAATAACGCATTCAATGCCCGGCTATTGAAATTTTCCGCCTTAATCTTAGCATCATCCCAATCGGCCGGCGCTTCCTTAGGCTTGGTCCAGCCTATCTCCATAGCTTGCCACACTTTTCATCTAATGATTGTAAGAAAGCTCTCATGCGTACTTTCCAGTATGCATAGTTAGTGCCATCAAATAAAGGAGGTATAATTAACAATTGTCCTTTATCCATGACAATAGGGGTCAATGGATCATATATCAAAGATTAACTCTAATCAAAGTGTGCATGCTCTTATACCACTTGATAGGCCAAGAATGTATTGACCTCTTGTGATAGATTAGCCAATTAATTAACCAAGTGAATTAATTAAGTTAATTAACATGCAATACTCATGGTAGCACAAAAAAATCACCAACTAAGTTAATATGCAGCGGAAAATAAAGTTGACACGGTGATTTGTTTACGAATGGGGAAAACCTCCAAGGCAAAAACCCCATCTAGTGATTTTAAGGTCACCACTCCTGAGAATCTACTATTATCACAACAAGTGGTTACAAGTAAAGGAATCCCAGTACCTTATACCAACCTATAGTTAAACCCTTACCTCAATACCCAATTGGACTTGTCTATAGTGACAATCTCTCTTTTTCAATGCACGACTCCCAGTACATGACTAACTAATTGGTGCACGGATCCAAGTACGTGACTAACCACCAACTTGAGAAGGATGTTGGCTGCAAAGTTCATCAGTTCATCAACACAATGAAGATCACGAAGCTCCTTGGTTACAAAATCCTACGGTGCACAAACGCAGCAGCTTCTTGAAGAGGAAGATGAACTAGAGCAAATTGTCTCTGGTCACAATATGCTTGTGAAAAACCTTTGCATCAAGTTGCACTCACTTGCATCAGCTATGATGGCCCTAAAAATAAAAATGATTCTTATATATGTTTAGGGTTATGAGAAAAGAAAGCCCAAACATGTATAAATGGATTGGATGAAAATCAGAATTGAAAATCTGTTTTTCATAAATCTTGATAGATAGGGTATATATCGAGCAGTTGTCAAGCATCGGGCAAAGGCTGCCTTTTAAACCTCGATAGATGCTATTTGTTGAGATAGCTATTGAGCTTTAAAATCTAGCACTTCTTCACTTGATTCTTGGACAAATTTGTATGGCTTTAACACTTGGACTTGAAACCTTGTTCCTTAAAGTATTAAACACATCCTAGATCTACCCAATTACAAGTAAAGTGCGTTTTGTCAAAGGATTAGCCAATTCTATATTGACATATGTTCGTAACATGATTCACATATGTCCTAATAGTTTTGGTGGTGGTGAGCGAGCTTTTGGCGGTGGAGATTCAACCTTGAGGACCTCTGACGGTGGTAGAGCAGTTAGGAGAGGGCACCGAAAAGGTTTACTAACCGAAGAAGTTGAAGTAGCGGAAAATACCAACAAAGATAAGATTGCAAGACACAAGAAAATTAGAACAACAGCTTTGTTACCATGTTAAAAATTTTGAATAAATGTATTGTCTTTCTCAAGTAATAAAATATACAAGAGTGCCTTTATATAAGAGGTAGAGTGTATAATACAAGTATGTGTGTAGTACAAGTAAACAAAGCGGGCCTAAAGCTTACAACCTATTACACGTTAACAGACAATGATCAAAGACCCAAACGACAAAGCCTAAGTAAATCAAAGGAGGTAATGGGGGTAGGCCAAAGCCTAATGTTAAGTGGTGCATGAAGCACCAAAAACCAAAACACAAATAATCACCAAGTGTTTGTTCACTGTCTTAGTGAAAGACTCTCAACTATCAATTAGAACTAGTAGTTAACGTAGAACCTCTCTACAGCCACTGATTCTTGTTGTTGTCAAAGAGGTGTAACACTTGGTCCACTCCCCTTCGTGTAGTGCCTCCATTACTGCCATTGCTGAGTCCACTGTTCCTTATTGTCCAATCTAAAAAAAGTAGTGATTTGTTGAAAAACAACATGTTCCTATCATCCTCTCCTATTCTTCAAAACCGGTTAAATCTTACCCCCTTTTTTATTATTTTAAATTTAATTTAATATTTTTGGTTTTTATATGAACCAGACTAGATTGGTGCTTGGTTCATGGTCCAGTCCAATCCCATTTTTAAACCATGGAAGCAAGACCTTTAAACAGTCTAACTCTAGAAGTTGTGCTTTCATTTGTCAAGAAAAAAAAATTATGATTTACACTTTGTTTGGATTGAAAGAAAGATGGAGGGAATGAATGTAGTTTTTATGACACACTTTTTTTCTTTGTTTGGTTGACATGAGAGAAGAAAAAGTGGGCTAATTTGGAGGGATGAAATTTATGTAGGATTCACTATTTTGCTATCAACAACTTTTTTTGTCATAAATCTGATGTAGCAAACTATGATTAGTTGCCTTTTACTTTCACATAAATCTACTATTTTTTATCCATCACTCACTGCTGTATCAAAATTGTGAAAAAAGTTATGATTTCAAAATTGGGTCATAGAAGAATATACCAAATGTCCGTAAAGAATTTAGTAGAGAGGTTTGACTTGAGGAATCAGTGCATTTGCAATTATTCTAAATGACCAATCTAATGACCTAGACATTTAGGGTCTGTTTGGTTGGAATATGGAAAAGTGGGAGCAAAGAAAATGAAGAGAGGATGAAAAAGTAGAAGGATAGAAAATATTTTAATTTCCCTTATTTGTGTTTAGTTGGGGGTGGAAAAGTGGAGAAATGAAAAACTTTTTTATTTGGTTGAGAAAAAAAAATGAGAATAGAAAATCGAGTTTGATATATTTACACTTATATCCCTATTACATTTTTTTTTTAGCTAACATTAATTTTTTTTAATGTAATAAAATAGATACACAGACTTTATTATAAAATTTCTGGATTAAAAAAAAAAATACAATGTCAATTAAAAAAAACCACAATGAAGATGAATGAAAAGACAAGTATGACTATCAAATATTAATTAACTACAACCACATCCCAAAAAGATGAAACATATCCTTCAATTAAAAAAAAAAAAAAAAGCAACAACAACAACAAGAGATAGAAGCGAAGAGTGAAAGCAAAAGCGAGTAAAAAGAAAAGAAAAAGAAATTGAAGGAAGCAAATAGTGAAGCACCAAAGACCGAATATTCTATTTATATGCACAAATATTTTTTCTCTATTTTGGAGAGATTGTAATTTGGTGGGCCCGAAGTGAAAACAGTCAATCCCCACCAGTTTTCTCCTTCCCTCCGCCTTCCAACCAAACACATTTTCCAACTATTTTCTCTCCTATTTTCCTCTCATCTTTTTCCATCTTTTCCAAAATCATCCCAACCAAACATACCATTAGTTAGTAATTACGAGAAAAATTAGAGAGAAGCTTTGAATGTGGGAAATTTGGTAAGAGGTGCCTGACTCGAGGAATTCATGCAATTGCAATTATTTTAAATGTGAAAAAGTTAACGAATGCCCTAAAGGAATCAGTTTAGTAAGTAATTTTATAAACCTTTTTGGAGAAAAGAAAAAACGTAATTGATTTTTTAATAGATTTTAATATTTTCTATAAAAGTGATACTAAATCTTTCCTAAGAACAAAGTTTGACTACAAACTAGGTTGTACCTAAAACTATAATTTCACTCAATATCTTTTTATTGGATGTGACAAATTCATCATTGGGTTCTATTTTCTTCTTATATCCTCCATGCATGCAAACTTTCCAAAAGACCAATAATTATGCCATCAATTAATTGTTTAAATTGTGAATTTTTATAGTCTAAAATTATGTATTAAAAATAAGTTTATGGATCATATAATAAATAATATCCAATTATCACAAAATTTGACGTGTGTTAAGAATATAAAGAATATTTTATCAATGGTTAGATTTTCAAAATATGTAGTCATGTTAATTTTTTTAATGGAAGTTGTAGCCTTAGGCTACAACCAAGATTGAAGCCAAACTTTGTTAATTTCCTAAAATGAACTATTAATAAATGCCTTAAGAGTACCCATTAACTAAACCCTAAATTACAAAGGACAAGGTTTCTCTCCAAAATAATTTGAATAGAAATCTTTCAAATTCCTCATATATTTCTTTATTGGATGCGAATTTTGACAATCTAACCGTTGGATTGTATTGCATTTTCTTTATGTTCTTAACATGCACATATCAAGTTTCATTTAAATTGGATATTATTTACTATTTGATTTATAAGTCCTTTTTTTATGCATAATTTTATATCATAAAAATTTGAAATTAAAAAAATTTGATCAATGTTGTAGCTATTTGATCAATCTTGTGATGATGTTTAAAACTGTGATTGTGTTCTTATGTGTTCTTGTTCAAAATGAATTAGATATGAATGTATGTATTTTATTGTTTTTAATTTCGTTAAAATTGATTATTAAATTTTTTTTAATATTTAGAAGCTGACATGGCATTTTTTTTAAATGCTAATTAAAATTTTTTATTATTTTTTAATTGGCCACGTCAACGTTTAATGTACCAGCGGTGCACTCAATTTGCCACCTATGTAATTTCCGTCTGCTGACTGACGAAAATGACCAAAATAACACGTGTTAATTGATTTAGGGATTAAAAGTGATAAAATTAAAATGTAGGGACCAAAATGGAAAAAAGCCAAAATGTAGCGACTAAAAGTGCATTTACACCTTAATTTTTTTTTTTTTTTTTTTAAATTTTGCAAGCATAGAAGATATAATAAAAACATGAAATCTAACGTTAATTTTTGAAAATTCACATCTAACAAAAAATATAGGAGGAGTTTAAAGAGTGTATCTCCAAACTAGTTTGGGAAAAAAACTTTTTCAAATTACCAATCAAATTACTTACTTTAATATTGGATTTTTCTAACTATGTGTACAAAAAGTCAAGTCAAAATTGGAAGTTTTTCTTCCAAAAAAAAGACTTTTATATTTCCTCTTAGTGATCTTTTCTCCTAGACACAATAAAAATTAGAGAAAAGCTATGAATGTGGAACATTTGGTAAGAGGCTGGCTGGAAAAATTGGTGCATTTGCAATTATTCCAAATGGCCCACAAATTACCCATACATTTAGTTGGTACTCACAAAAAAAATATATAGAAAAAAGCTTTGAATGTGGGACATTGGACATTTGAATGTGATGAAAAGTAAGACGTGGAACTTGGAAGTTACCATGCGTGTATAGGAAATTGATTCAGTTTTAACTTTTATGTAAATTCCGCTTCACCTTTACTCTCTGCTCGGATTCGTATGGAAAATTAGTTGCTAATTTCCTCTCTGCGAAAAGATGTGTTTCAAAAGATTGAGGGTCTGTTTGGTAACGTAACTCGAACAATATAACTCAAACAATAGGTTTCAGTGTTTAAATATCACAACACGTATTTTTAACCCAAATTTATTTTGACAACACTTAAACAACTTTACTAGAAGTCTCTTACCAAACTAGCCCTGATATTTCAATTTTTAGAACAACTATCCCTGATATTTCAATTTAATGAATAAAAAAATCATAAAAATTTAATGAATCGTCAAAATATTAAGTTGTTATTAGCATGCCAAAAAATTAGTCAATGTTGGCCATATAATAACTAGTGAAAATTTTGTCAATTCAACTATTATGAAAATTATAACTTCAAGGGGTTAACTTAGTAGTTCCTAAGGCCTCATGACATATCTATGAGATTCTGGGTTCAAAACCTCTTGCCAGCATCTTGGGGCCACTCTTATGGAATTTCTCCATGTAATAACCTAGTATGTGTGGGATGGGAGGACTACACATGCCCGAGGGATTAGTCAGATACTCAAAAAGGTCTGGATATTTTTGTTTGTTGAAAAAAAAAAAAAAAAAAAAACTAGGTGGCGATTTCTTTTCTCCACCTCGGTCCACTCCCCCGAGGCATACTCCCCAAGCGACGACGCGTGTTGGCACCCACAACACCAACAACCCCCCTTTTCATCACCCTAGCTGCCTCCAATTCCTACTCATTTTTTAAAAACAAAGTAATACATAGTTGCTCATGTCTGTCCACAGATAACCCAACCAATTTATTGAATCCATGGATTGTATATTAAACCCATCGGGATGCCTCCAATCTGCCTTCATCAATCTCTAAAATTCTAGTATTATTGTCCTGCAAAAATGGATCAACTATGTTTAAAGGTGTACATAGCATAGGACTTCCCTCTCCACTTTCTTTAACATCCCCCAACCCAGCCCATTCAGTACGAGGTAGATCCGAGCCTAAATTTAGCATATGACTCCACCAGCTCTAAATTACCCCTTTTTGTCCACGCCTCCAACGCCAAAGCTTGTGACTCCATGCAATCACCTACCGTTGTTGATTCTGTCACTCTCATCCGACCTATCAACTCTCTAATAGTATAGAAGATTGAATTACTCCATAGAATCGCCCGATCTAGCAACATCAACCACTACAAAAAAGATTGCTATAAGCGACGCCTAGAGTTCGTCACAACAACACAAAAGGCCATCGCAGATTAGTAGTGCCGACGGCAAAAGACTGTCGACTTCCGTCGGTAAAAGCCTTGTCGGTAATACTATATTACCGACAAGGCCGTCGCTAACACTCATTTTCGACCGTAAAAAGCCGTCGTAAGCACTTGATATTTTCCGTCGAAAATACTTCTTCATATGAGGAAGTTGGACGACCAAATACATTTTGTGATGAACTAAGGTCGTCGTTAATGTATTTTTTCGATGACTAAAAGTCATCATAAATACTTGATTTGTCGTCGAAAATACAACTTCATACGAAGAAGTTGGACGACCAAATATATTTTGTGACGAACTAAGGCCATCGTTAATGTATTTTTTCAATGACTAAAAGTCATCATAAATACTTGATTTTCCATCAAAAATACAATTTCAAACGATGAAGTTGAATGACCAAATACATTTTGCGACAAACTATAGGCATCATTAATGTATTTTTTTCAAAGACTAAAAGCCATCGTAAATACTTAGCTTTTTGTCAAAAATGTAAAATCTTAGTGACCATTTACTTTTTTTCGACGAACTTTGACCATAATTAAAAATTAGTTACCACGTCACTAATACATTATTTGCAACAAAATAGCTTTGTCGAAAAAAAAAGGCTGTTTATAGTACTTTAATTACGACAAAACAATTCTGTCGAAAATGAAACACATGAATTACATGAAAGTAAATAAATAATATATAAATTACAAACATACATCTCATAAAAAATTCTCCATTCAAATAACAAGTACAAATCCATAATTGTTCAAAACTAATAAGTGAATAATGCAATAAAAATGAAAATATCAAAAGGTCTACAAAATAGCGTGATGTTCAATAATACATGAAAGCTATATTAATTATATCCTTCGTGAAACTTGAAAGCATAAGTATTGGAAGATCAGTTATCATCTGAGTTAGTTTCCTCAATCTGAGAGTCACCTTCCTCCTTAAAGTCATCTTTTGTCATTATTCACAATATGATCTCCTCCCTAACATTATTCTGCAATATTTCAAATTAAACTGAATAAATATACAAAAATTATAACTACGCAAAATTTTATATTCACAACAAATAATAAAGAATTAACTAAAATATATTCATTTAAAAACATTAACACAATCACCACGATAAATGACAAAACATCAAAAATAAATCCTTACTTCCGACACAAACATTGCAATTATCATAAATCCTTACTACTGATAAGAACCTTGTAGTTCTCTTGTGAGTAAGAATTTCCATGAATACATCTGCCACCAATAACCACATTAATAGTACATCTCCATCACTCTTAACAATATATCCATCACCACAACAAGTCACATAAAATTATATATGCACCAAGAATAGCAATTAATTGAAAACTATAATGAGCAAATTTGTCACTTATTTCAAAAACCTCAATAAAATAGAAAAAAAAATTAATGTTGATTATTCTAAAAAAACAAACACGTGTAGTAGGTGTTTGCATATAATTAAGACTAATCAATAGATTGGCTGGGGCCACCAATACACGCAAACATTACACTATTTACTAGTACCAAATTGTCAAGAACTTTGGCTACAATATGAGATTATATATTATGAAAGAGATATATCTAAGCCAATCCCAAAATTTAGATGAAGGAAATAAACCAACAAATCCATTTACTAATCCACAATATACATTAACAAAATAAATCAAAATATAAGGATTTAAGAAAACTGACCTTTTGGGTTTGACTGTGATTGGCAGAAAGAGAAAGAAAGAGTGAACAGTGGAGGGATATTGAAAAATATGTGGGCTATAGAGTATAGAGGTGAGAGCTTTTTTTTCTTTTTCTTTTTTTTTTTTTTCTTCTTAGTTTTCTTTAGTGAAATAGAGTGTTTGTATTTTAGTGAGAGGGAAAGGGAGGCATGGGATCAAAAAACGAAAAAAGGGGGGCGTTTGTTTTTAGTGAGAGGGAGAGGGAGGGAACTAGGGTCTAGGAGGTAGGGTTTTGACTTTTCTTTTTTTCTTTTTTCTTTTTTATTTTTAGTCTTAAAATGATATTGTGTGTGTCTTTTCTAAACAAGGACTTTACAGCAACGTGATTTCTTTTTCTTTTTCTTTTTTTCCCTTTTTTAAAAAAATTATGTATTTTGTTTATGACAACCATACACCAACCTGATTTTTTTTTCTTTTTTTTTAAATTAGGTATTTTGCTTATGACAACCACGTCACTTTTTTTTTTTTTTTGGGTCACTTTGAAATATCACTTTTTTTAATTATTATTATTAATAAAAGATAGAAAAACTAATTTCTCAAAAAAAAAAAAAAAAAAAAGAAGATAGAAACACTATGAAATCTCACTTCTTGCAATTTTTGTATAGCAATTGTTCTTTTAAAAAAGTCAGGGAAATATAACCTCAATATTGTGTAGGTGGATTTCTTTTATGGAAATATAACCCCAATATTAAAAAAATAAATAAATAAATAAAAACTTTGTTTATTTTATTTGGCAAAACCACCCCAGGTACTTCCCACCAAATCTGATCTCAACCTAAACACCAAACACCCATCCGAGACAATCACTCTACTCAATTGCTTCAATTGACTCGAAGAATATTGCTGAAGTGATAAAACTCTAATGCATGATCGTGATGCTACTGCCTTTGAGGATTCTTCTTGCTCCCTACTACTATGGGCAACAAACGGTATAACAAAATGTCCAAAATCCAACTAGATTTCACAATTATCATGGACCATAATAACTTCCCTAACCTTTAGTTGATCTTGAGGTAGGCCCATGTTATTATTGTGACTGGCTTGACTGAACCCTTAATTAGTTCTTTTGTTTTTAACACTCCTTGTTCCATTTGGGTATGTGTTGTGAGTGACGTGGCTGATCCAACCTTTAGTTGGGCTTGAGACAGGCCTAGGTTATTACTTTGACTGGGCTTAACTAAACCCACTGTTTGTTTTGTTGTCTTTAAAACTCCTTGGTCCATCTAGGATTGTGTTGTGAGTGACCAGCTGAATAGACTAATTTGTCTATTCCTTTATGGAAAACCTACCGAACCCGCCTCTTATTTCCTTCACTGCACACAATCGTCAATCCCCTCCTTAATACTTGGGAATCCTATGATTTTTGCACCTTCTTTCCTTTTGATTTTGAATCAAATCGTAATGGTGACCTTGTTTGAAAATTTTCCACTAATTTCAGGTGAATTTTAATGTTCTAAACCTGCCTTTCACCACTGCTCATCGATTTCCCCTCTGGAAAAATTTTCTGGCTCCTTTCCTTCTCATCACGTAGTGCTTTCACTGGATTTTTTACAACTAACAAAGGATCTCCAATGATACCTTTTTCACTTGTCAATGGCAAGAGGCCTAGAATCCGAAGCCACAACAGTCTTCTGCTTCTCTCCTCTAATCATTGCTACAAAAGAGCGAGAAACATTCACATTAGATTACAACTGCTTTTTCTTCCCATCTAAGGTTTTCATTGGTTTTTTGGGTGTTATTAAACTCTATAGCTCAAAGTCGAACCCCCTCCACCCATACATCACCTTTCCCTCTAGTATGATCACCAATCTCCTATGACCCCCAGCCTTAAGTTTAGTCATGACAATATAATTTCCAAAAGCATTAGAACACTTTTGGAACAAATACACAATATCACCCTCTCTGAACACAACACCAGAACAAGAAGAAAATTTATGGCTAATTCGAGGTAGCTAGGCCTCGTTTATGGCTAATTCTACTTAGCCAGGCCTCAAAATGAAAAGAATATGAAATAACTAAATCCTACAAAACCAACATATTGATAGGTAATGTAGTTCGGAAACTAGTCTACAGGGGCAACAACCTACCCCTCTTTAACATTTTGATGACATGCAAAACACTGCCCCTTCTCAAAAACTATAATGAATTTTAAACTGAGTCTTCTAGAAAATCATTTAAGAGTGAAATTGTTCCTATAGGGAAGGTGAATAATGTGCATGTTGTGGCAAATATATATATATATATATATAGAGAGAGAGAGAGAGAGAGAGAGAGAGAGAGAGAGAGAGAGAGAGAGAGAGAGGTGTGTGTGTGTGTGTTAAACGTTAGAGTTTGGAATTTCATAGGTTAGAACAATTGGATATTCACTCTGAAGGTGAATAATTAATGGAATATTTGGAAACATTAGTATTTTCGAGATTTATACTATTAATTAAAGCATTAGACCAGATTTTACAGCGGTGATTCGTGTGAATTGATATTTTTGTAATTGCTAGGTTCTAATCAATGACCTTTTCAGAGCACAAAGTTGTTGGTTTGCAGGATACATAAGGAAAGTGGTATTTACTAATTTGGTGGGTTTCATAAAGATGGTTTTGACCATCAAACTATATTTATAACTTATAATAAAGAAATATTTGCGCACTCTGTAGATGTTGAGAAAACCTTGTATACTTGTTTCTTTGAAAATGTTGTGGGATGAGCACTTTGTATACATATACTTGTGTGATAATGCATCTCTAAAGCTTATGGTTAGACTTGTGTATGATTGACTTTGAGGAAGTATTATTGGATCCCATTCATGAAATGTTTTATGATTTGATATGAATTATTTGTACTTACAATGGTTTGAAAGCATGTGTCTTGGTTGAAACTGATTTGTTCTTAAACCTACTTTGTGTGAGCATTATTAGAATTGATTTGAAACCCTATGGCAAGTTGTGAATAGAAGCACGGTATCATATTTAGTCCTTAGTAAGGGATGGTTATACCGAAGATAGTCCTTTGTGAGAGACGGTCCCAAGGAGGGGATAATTCACATTTAGTAGCTCCTTAGCAAGGGAGTTTATCAATATTGGTTCCAAAGAGGGGGCTCTTTAGCAAGGGAGTGCACCCTTAGGTTCCAAAGAGGTAGCTCCTTAACAAGGAAGTGTACCCTTAGGTTCCAAAGAGGGGACCGCGCAACCCTATCAACGGGGTGTTACATGTGAGGATTCATGCTCTCTAGACCTTATCTGAGTTTGGGGCGTTACACGTGACCCATTTGTCCATCATGGCAGAAAGGGGGAGATGTTGCATTGAGGGGGAGACTTTTATTTGATTATGTTATTTTATTTCTAAAACTCTTATTCTTTTTTATTTGGGACTTGCACCTTTTAAAAAAAAAAAAAAAAATCTTTGATACACTATGCTTTATGTTTAGTTTTTGGTTGTTGGTTAACAATTGGTATTTGGCTGCTTATGTTGACTCACATGCTTTTATTTATTTATTTATTTTTTGGTAGTATTTATCTATATATCATTGTAATCAATATGCGTTTATGCTTTTATTTTAGTATTTGAGAAAAAGGTAAGTAATCTTTACACAAGACATTCAACCTCCATGCCACTTCCTAGGATTGTGTAGTTTGTAGGGATATAAATTTTCTTTGGGTTGTATTGAATATGAGTCTTTTGATGTAAATTTTTTTGTCATGAATTGTCAAAGGGGGAGATTGTTAAGTCCATATTTTTAGGATGACAAGTCATGAACATTTGTAATAGTTATAATCTAGGTTGTCTCTTAAATTGATATCAAAGTAATTCATAGTACAAGACAAACCAAGGTTCAAACAAATCAAGAAACATAAATTGGACTATTATGGCACAGGATTTTGTCACCAACTTGACCTGTCGAGAGTTACTTAAGTCGACTGATTAATTGCATATCTCAACTGATCGAGAATTGTGCTGATTGGATTCTCAGTATTTTTTGTCAACCATTTATCTAAAGCTACTTGCATCTTATGTACACTATATAAGCAAGCCTTAAAGCATGTTTTCTAAGACTACAGGAGAGTAGTGTCTTATACACAAATCTGAAATTTTCCAAACACTCTTGAAGCATCAGTCAAAGACCTATGCTTATTCAAAAGATCCTATGATCAAAGTGAAATTGTTGCATCCAGTTTACATTCAAGTTACTGGTACAAATCTTTAAGAGCTGCTCTCAGAGTCCTGAGCGTACATTCACATGCAACAAGTTGAGAATAGAAGAACCCATAGTCTTGAAGCTGTGTATGGTCACGTTAGTAAGTTCTACCAGAAGTAGTATTAGATTTAGGGTTAATCTTTTTTTACACAATTTTATAATATTCTAGTGGATTTGTTGACTTGGGTATTGATGATTAAATCCCCCAAGTTTTTACTATGAAATAGTTTGTTTCATCAGCTTTCTCGGGTCATCATTTTGGTGTCTTTGTGTAATTCGTGTTTATGTGTTGCTATTCAGTTCAAATCTAAAGCATAAGTAATTTAATTAATTAATTGGTCAAGAGTTGGTTAACTTTGTTACTATCAGGGACAAAAATCCTAACAATAGCTAATCAAACATGTATAATCACAATGCCTTGAAATCTATGTTACTAGAAGTGCATTATTAATGCTTGCAATTAAACAACTAGTAGTTATCTAGGCATTACATAATCTTAAACAAAAAATTTCCTTAAACAACATAAATTTAACAGAATATTGTGTCTTATTTCATATCCTTGCTTTTCCTACTCAAACTATGATGGGTCTTGGAAAGTGCACTTCAGCTTGATAAAATCTGAGAGACCATATGCATAGTTGGTCTAGATTTTGGATCAGCGTGCAAACATGCAATTGCCAACTTTCTGATGAGTATTAGTTGATTCTCAACCTCAAGGCGTATGTCTAACAAATCATTCAACAAGAAATTATCCTCCACGGTTGAAGCAGATAGAATGGAGATGATTTCACCAGGATGCTTACCTTTGATCACTTCAATAGCCAAAACTCCAAAGCTAAACATGTCGCATTTCTCAGTTATCTTCATTGTATAAGCAAGCTCTAAAAAAAAGTAGAATATTATGCCAATGTATTCATATGATCTATGTTCTATATTGATTAAACAAGTAAGTACATTACCTGGTGCAAAATATCCATATGTGCCAGCAAGTGAAGTCCAATTGGATGAGTTTTGATTAAGAATCTTAGCTGTGCCAAAGTCTGAAACATGAGCCTCGTACTCTGAATCCAGCAAAACATTTTTGCTTGATATGTCCCAATGAACAATTGGTGGTGAACAATCATGGTGCATGTAAGACAAAGCATGTGCCGCACCTTTGATGATATTCACCCTCTTATTCCAGTCCAATTCTTTAGCTCCTCCATCATTGCTCAAAATTGAGGCCAAGTTACCCTTTTCAAGGTAGTGTAAATGAAAATTGAGAAACGTGAATGTGAATAAAAGCCATTCAATTTCACAATATTTCGATGTCAGATTTCTGTTAATGCGTTTATCTCATTTAAGAACTCTTTTTGTTGTGAAATATTACCATCACAAAAGGATGTGAGTTTCTTAATGTAAGGAAGTACGCCGAATTCCCAACCTGTGAGAAACAAAAAATAGAGAAAAACACAGGCCAAAGAAAAACAATCACATGTACAAGACAATATTTACGTGGTTCGGCAATTTGCCTACGTCCACGGAGTTGTTGGGATTTCACTATTTTCAGGGAAGAATACAGAGTACAAAATTGCGGCTACAATCTTTTTCTCTCACCCTCAAGAATGCGGCAACAACAACCTACATTCTTAAAAAAACCCTAATCACGGCAAAGTCAATTTACATATACATCTGCTTCATGAACTAAGCCTTAGTAAATCTCCCATTAAAAACCACGCAATATTATTCCGGTCGGGTCGTCAAATCGGATCAAACAAAAAACTAGGCTCCACAAAGCCCAACACTTAACTACAAATGTGTCTCCAAATATTAGCTGGGCTTTATAGACAGTTCCATCTCCTGCTTCCCCAATGCAAAACTTAGCATCAAAACCATAGGTTGCATCAAATATTTCCTAGTACATTGTTCTTCCATCAAAAGTTGATATTGTAAACACTTCTTCCTTGTCCTCGCATGTGTTTTGATTTTCTTGTGGATTTTGCCCTTTTACTTTTAAAATGAAGAATATTCCCAGGAATACCAATACAAGTGAAAGTGTACCCAAGAGAGGGAAAATGATTTATTTCCCTTCTTTGAGATATGTCCTGCCTTACAGGGTTGCAATCCCGTAACGTTTCCACACAATCCTTTATTACCTTGTAATGCTTCAATGTGAGCATCATGAAATGCTTGGCTATTGGGAAGAGGACCCTCCAACTCATTGTAGGATATATCAACAGACGACAAGTCATGCATCTTTTCAAAAGTAGTTGGAATGAAACCTGAGAAGTTATTGTGGGATACATTCAACAACTCCAAGCTCTGCATATTGCTGATTTGTGAAGGTATCTCTCCTTCGAGTGAGTTAAGGCTCAAATCTAGCTGGGACAGATGAGCTAATTCACACATTTGGACTGGAATATTTAGGATAAACTTGTTGTTGCTCGTATTCAAGTAATATAGTTTCAAAAGGTTCCCTATGTTTCTCGGGATTTCCTTACCAAACTTATTAGTGGATAGATCTAGATACTCAAGATTTATTAATGACCCAAGCTCCAAGGGTAAACCAGCATAAAGTTTATTGCCATTCAACATTAGCTTCGACAAATAAGTCAACTTTCTAAATTCCTTTGGAACCTCCCCAACCAAGTGGTTAGAAGAAAGATCAAGTAATTGGAGTTGGACTAAGTCTTTTCAAGTGGTATGCGACCAAAAATATTGTTCCCAACAATCTTTAGAGTGGTTAGTTGTGTGCACTTGCCCCAGTTGTGTGAGATTTCACCATAAAATCTATTGTAACTCAGGTCCATGTACTGTAGATTTTTGTAGACACCAAAATCTTCAGGTATATTTCCAAAGATTTGGTTTCTTTCAAGGTGGACTCTAATTAAGTTTCTACAGTTTCTCAAGGTTTTTGGTATTGGACCTATGAGATCGTTGCTGTCTGCCCTTAGTAATTGGAGAGACCCACAATGGCATAAGTTTTGAGGCAAAAAGCTAGTGAAGTGGTTGGCATCCAGCAGCAGAGCAGTCAACTCCATTAAGTTTCCGATCCCTGGTGGAATGGGACCAGAAAGTTGGTTATCACGGAGGAATGAAGCTTTTAAGCCACTCAACCTACCAAAGGAAATTGGAATATTACCATTCAACTGATGTCTACTCAGTTCAAGATCAATTATGGACGTCAAGTTTCCTAATTCTTCAGGAATGGTACCAGAAAGTTGATTGTTGTACAGGTGTTAAACATTTAAGTTTCTAAGAGAACCTAAAGATGTGGGAATTAAGCCAGAAAGATGATTTGTTTCAAGGCTTAAGAATATGAGAGACTTTAGATTTCCAATTTTTAGAGGGATGGAGCCAGAGAGCTGATTTTGGTTCATATGCAACAATGTTAGCTTTTCAAATTTTGCAATACTGTAAGGGATGGGACCTTTGAAACTGTTGTTACTTATGTCAAGTTCAACTAAATTGGTAATGTTTCCAATTTATGGAGGAATGGAACTAGAAAGTTGATTATCATAGAGGTACATATAAGCCAAGTTGCCTAAATTACCTAAAGATATAGGAATGGAACATGAAAAGAAATTACTATTGAGAGAAAAGTCAATCAGATAGCTCAAATTACCTAATGAAGCAGGAATGCATCCATGGAAATTGTTGGCATACAAAGAAAGGTCATTAAGAGACTTTAAATGACCTATTTCTAGAGGAATTGAGCCACTTAACTGATTTTTAGCGAGGTGCAAGCCTCAAGGTTGATCAGTAGGCCAATCTGAGGTGGGATTTTCCTCGATAAGTTATTAAAGGATATATAGATCAAGATATATGAATTTAGACAGGTAACTAATATCAATAGGAACTGTATTAAAGAGTTCATTCATCCCAAGGTCAACAAATGAAAGGTTAGGGAGTGACAAGAATGAAAATTCATGGAGAGTACCTTTCAAGCCTGAGTTAGTCAGGTTTAATCTAATAATACTTCCTGCATGGTTGCAAGAAACACCGAACCAACTGCGTGGATTTGAGCTTGCATTTTGATTGTTGGAAGAATTGGTTGCATTATTATTAGGAAGGAGAGTCCATGAAGGCAGGAGTGACTGGTTTTTATTTTGAAGACTGGCTTTCCAAATGAGAAGAGCATTTGTCTCGATTTCTTTATCTGCACAAACAGAATCAGAAATAAAGGACAAATGTAACAGGGCCAACACGAGTAGAGAAATGGGGGAAAATACTTTTTTGAAGCTAATGAGTGCCATTGTTTTTTGGAAGCTAGTGAAAATTAAGGATATGATTCAGTATCTCTGTTTACCAATTTTCATCATTCTTTTTCTTTAAATACCAATCAAGTCAAGTGGTGTCCCTAATGGGAAGAGAAGGGTTTCAACATGTTCATTGACATTGAAAGGGGTAGGGTTGAGAATTTTTGTTTGAGGTCAAAGTTTCGACATTAATATATTTATCAAGACAATTTTACACACAAGTATATACATACATGCACGCTTTTTTATTATATACATTTTTTTAAAAAAATTTGAATAAGTTATATAGGAGTATATACTTATACCCCCAAATAAAAAAAATAAAAAAAAAGAACTTAATATTTTTAATCAAAATTATGTTTGATGGATATTTCATAAAATAAAATTTATTTTTTATCATTTTCATAGCGAAATTCTTAAAAAGTTTCATTTTCATTCCAAATTGTCAAATTTAATACTAAAGTAATTAAAAAAATCTTTCAATTAAATTAATAAAATTTTCAAAAGCATGAATTATCCAAAACTTGGAGAAGTAAGTTATGCTCCAAACATATTTGAAAATATTTTAGTTTTAACTCATTGTATGACAATTAAAATACATTTCATTTCATATGTAGTTTTTGTGATAAGATTTTTTTAATAAAATAATAACTTGTTAATTAGTGCAAGATTTTTTTAATAAATTAATAACTTGTTAATTACTACATACATAATGGGTTGAAAAAAAAAATGATCTAAACATGTTGGGTAACAAACTCTTTTATATATAGATATTAAGGAAATTTTCAAAATTTGGAACGGCCATAGCCCCCACCCAATACCTATGTATAGCTCCACCTCTAGACTAGGCTGTTCTCGCGTGGGAAAAGGGTTCTTTTCTAGGGCCACAAACAATCATTTACCATAGCTCTCTTCCGAAACAGACGGGTTGGTTGTCAGTTTCACGTATACCTAACATTTGGAAAAATCTGTGGAAAAGTAGTATACTTTTTTGGTGGTTTCATTTTCCAAGTCAAGAGAAAGGGAAAGAAAAAGAAAAAGACCATGAACATAAATTCCAAAAGAAAAAAGAACCCGGGGAAGGAAATTAAGCACCTTTTGTTTTTTATTGTTGGAAAAGTTGCAATTCTATCAACTTTTTTTGATGGGAGGAATTCTATGTACTCAAAAGTTTGAACATTGAAAAAATTGTATTCAAAGTTCTGGTTTTGGAGTTGATTTCGTACCGTACAGTCGGTACAGAAACACGGCTGTTTCGTGCAGCTCTAAATACCGGGTAGTATCAGGTTCTTCCGGCAATATCCGTGAAAAGCTCGGATTTTGGCCGAAACAAGTAAACCGGCTGGTACAAAATAAAAAATAAAAAAAAATAAAAAGAAAGCCAGCTGAAAAATATACCAAATAGAGCACACCACCTTCGTCGGCTCCAAGTTTTCATTGTAGCCTCCGTATATCCGATCGTCTCCGCCGCCCCTTCTTCCTCTTCTTCGCGTTTGCTTTACCCAGACGTTTAACTCTCTTTTGCTTATGAATTTTCTTATAACTATGCCTCTGGTTTTTTTTTTTTTTTTTTTTAGGTCCGTGCCTTTGATTTTTTTTTTTTTTGATAAGATGCCTTTGTTTGTTTAATTGTGCGTTGTTGTCTCTTTGCTTCTCAAAAAAAAATAAATAAATAAATTTCGTGTGCCTAACACCCATATTATATACTAGTATTATGCCCATGCGATGCACGGCTTAATAACAAATAAAATGAAAGGAGAATTAATTCAAAATTTAAGGTTAAAAAATAAATTGTACTTGTACATTTAAAAGAAATATAATTTTTATATCTTATTTTGATATTTAAATAATTTGTTTTAGTATTGATTTAATTCAAATGATTATAAGTTATATCAACCCTAAACCAGCATATGTATCCATATAAAACATTCTAAATTAATAATAAATAAAAATATAATACTCTAACCTAATGTAACATTCCAACTTACTAATAAATAAATATAACACCCTAACTTAAAGTAATGTTTGTAATTGTATTGTGTTTTAGCCTTTAAGAACACATTTTTTTTTATCATAAAAAAAAAACAGAGATATTAATATTACACATGAAAAAATAATGAATTCAATAATTGAAATGGTTGAAAACAATATTAAGCCAAAACCTCAATTCATTAATGAAAAAATATCCAAAATTTTTAAATTAAAAAAAAAAAAAAAAAAAACGGAGTTAAGTAAAGATAGACTTACATAGAAATTTTGGATGGATGGATTCTCTCATATCCAATTTCATACTTGATAGCAAATTTTGCTTTTAATTAAAGAATATAGATTATATGGAACAAAGCACCAAACAAAAGTCATAACAAATTAAATCCATTATAAAATATTGATGTCAACAACAAATAATCATGTAATAAGAAATTAAAAAATAAAAATATATTGCTTGCTATATTGACTTCTAAAAAAAAATACTAAAATGTGTAATCAAACATAGAATTTCAGCCTATCTATAAAACTTGTTGATAAAAATCATATTATATATAATAAAAAGGCAACAAATACACCAAATCTATTCAATTTGATGAAAGAAAAAAAAATTACCTGCAAGGTTGTAGGTAGGGCAGAGAGGAGAAATGAAGAATATAGCAAATAATTGTAAAGTATGTAGTAGAAATAATCAAACACCAAAAAACTGTGTATATATAGTACCCATTTGGATTCAACTGAATGTGGCGTTTACATTTTGCGTTTTCAGACTTTTTTTATCCCCCTGTGCGTGAACAGTAATATCACATGATTTTATTGTGCAGGGACAAAAAACACTGTTCACCCAAAAACACTGTTCACGCACTATTCACGGGTTCTACGATACTATTCACATATTTAAAAATTATTTTGCTACCGTGTTTTCAGTTTTCAGTTTTCAGTTTCAGCGAAAATAAGTTCAATTCAAACAAACCCATAGTGGAAATTTTAGGTTGTGAAGAAGATGATATGAACAAAAAGAAGTAGTTTAGGTGAAACTAAAATAACTTTTTTTTTTTTTTTTTACTTTATTATTAGGAAAAAGATGACATATGATGCAAATTTATCCACTAAAAAAAAAAAAAACGTAGGAAAAAAAATGCAAGTTTTTTCTTTTTTTCCTTTTACGTTTTTTAAAGAAACTGTAGGAAAAAAAATGCAAATTCAATCTTTTTTTTTCTTTTACGTTTTTTATCTCTCTTTTTTATTTAAATTATATCCTTAGGTAATTTTATTCTATTGATTTAGGCTTTGTTAATAACATTTTAGATATATAGTTATAGTTGTAAATCAAATACTATTTTCTTTCATTACTTAATTTGTCATATTTATCCAAAAATTATGTATATATCTATTCTTAAAATCTGAAAATTTATTAAAATTTCTGCAACAAACAGCCTACTGCCTATAATCGATGCCTAAACCCAAAAGTATAGAGTAGATCCTACAATAACGTTATGTGACATTTATCCGTTGTGCAAAATAAAGAGCGTGCTGATAAGCAAATTTATTTGACTGCTGAGCGTTTGTTACCTGAAACGATCACCAATCGCAGCAATTCATTTCGTTAAACCCTTTCTCAGTCAGTAGCAACAGCATTGTGGAACTGGAAGATCATCCCCTTCCCTCACCTTTCCCATTTTGCGTAAACCAAACCGTCGCACTTCCCATTCAAATTTCAAAACCATGAAATCACGGAATAAAAATGTGTAAGGGTGGTGGATATATATATTCATTAAGAAGTCTTGTTTAGTATTCATCAAAATCCTTCCTTCTTTTTATCACTATGTGTCTGCTGGTCTTCCAATACTGCTGGGTTTAGTATTCCAATTGTGATCAAATTCTTCTTCTTTTTATTTATTTATTTTTCTTAGGATTGTCTATTTACTTTTATTCATTTATTTATGTGTCTTAGATAATTTAGTTTTTGGAAGTGGTATTTGAAATTTCAGTTTAAATAAGAATTGCAATGTGACTATAACTCATTCATCACAAACCGTGGTCTACATATATGATATATCTAGAATACTAAATATACATATACATACATATATATATATATATATATATATATATCATATAATACTATTTAAATAAGAATTACATCCACTTAGAAATTATAGTTGAAGAAAACTTATATATATTTTTTCTTAAAATCTAAAAATCTAAGAAAATTTCTGCAATTTGGTGACTCCACTTGGCACAACCACAGCGTTTAAGTCTAACTTTTATTATATATAATATAATACTAGTTGTTAACCCGTGAGATGAATGGGAATGCTACCAATTTTTAAAATTAAAAATAGATAAAAATTATATCCATAATAAAAGGACATGAAATATCATTACTGTCCCCAAAGATGAGCATCAACAATAGTAGAAACATTAACTCGTATTATTCATTCCAGCAATCACTATTCTTTTCTTTTTTTTTTCTTTTTTTTTTAATTTTTATTTTTATGCAAAACAACTTACTCAAACAATTAAACTAAATATATGAGATGGTTTTTTGTCCATATCATCTCTGGAGCTCAAGCTTCTAAAGTGATAAGAAATGTTAAAGAGGAGAACACATTAGTCCACATTTTAACTGTGAATGAAAAAAAATAGATCACTGGAACATTAAGATAAACCTCCAAATGATGTGACATTAGAATTGTAACAGCCATCAAGTAATAACAAAATATACATTATGGGCTTTCCTAGCCATTTTTCTCCTTCCAAATATCATTCCCATATTTCTAGATATAAAAAAATGACACAAAAGGAGTGTATATAATGGAAAGAATAAGTTCACCTACCACATCCAAAGGCACATAGTTGGCCATTAAATATTTTTACATTAAACAAACAAACAAATAGGGTTAATTGTAGAAGTCCATCATAAACAAAGATACTTTCACTTTGCACTCCAAAAATATAAATAACTTTCCATTACCATCAAAATTGCACCTAAACTTGGAAATTGCACCCCATATTTTGAATGATGATTAAAATTAATAGTCACATGTAATTCACATGACAATAAAATAATTAATGATGATTCAGCTATATCTAAACCTTCAATATATTTTAACATCATATCTTTTGATATTTCAAGTGATGTCAAATGCAGGACTCTACCAGGCAATGATCCAATAGCAGACGTGCCAAAACCTCTATAGAGGCCAAGGATACCATCAGTCTTCAATATATGTTCAAATACTGAAATTCCTAGCATGCGAGAAAGACCAGAACTTTATAAAAAACAACTTTGAAGTAGAGTTGTATCCTCAAATAACTAAATAGAAGAGTTTAATTCCTCTCTATTCCAATTTAAAACCAAATTGTGCATAAAAGCAAAAAAAATTCCTTTGTTCCAATATGTCTTTAGTACCAAAATCACAAATCCATTAAAACCAAATTGTGCATAGAAAATCTTAGAGATTGAAAGAAAACTGTAAAGTGTTTTTTGTATCTTCTTCCCTTGTTGCTTCGTAGTAGTCCCTGAATATGTCCTTTTGTTTTCATTGAGTATAGATGTTGGTGTGAGCTGCACATTGCTTTGAACATCAACTTTTTGAAATTTTGTACAATCACCATCTTCTTCAGTTGATGAGTTGATGCTACATTCATTTGAAGTATCACTAATGTAAGCCTAGCAAAAGAATAGGATGAGAAATGTATAACAACATATACATCTTAAATATCATATTTGTAATTTTGCTATATTAAAGAATACATACTTACGTGGAACAACAAACTCTTGTTCCACTTGTTGACGATAAGTTATACTCTCCTGCAACGCACGGGATACAAATATCTATATATAAACTTATATTTGTATATTATAACAAAAACCCAAAGAGACAACAAAAACAGTTGTAGGGTTAGGAGAAAAGAAAGCCCAAAGACACATTCACGGATCCCAAGAAAATCATATTGAAATTCTGAAAATCTTAAACCTCGACAAATAGCAGGTGTCGGGCAGGTGTCGGGCAGCTGTCGATCAAGTGTCGAGAACACTGAATGTAGAACAGCTTCCTTAAGCTCAATAGATGCGGCTGTCGAGCTTTAATGATTTTGCACTCTAAACTTGTTTTCTTGAACAGGCTTGAAGACTTCAATACTTGATCTTGAAACAAGTTTTCTTGAAGTATTTAAAGATATCCTAAATCTACTCAATACAAGTAAAGTGCGTTTTGTCAAAGGATAAGCCGATTACATAAAATCATGACATATGTTCTTAACATATGAAACACATATGTCCTAAGAGATCCCAAGACAAAGGAATGGAATTGATACTCTGTATAGGAATGAGTTTGCGGTTTAATTAAAATCACATGTTAAAGATCATCTAATCTAATCACCAGTAAGCCCTTGGATTTTTACTGAAGTAGTTATTTACCCGATAAAGATCGAATTAAACCACAAAATATTTGAAGCTGCATTAAACTAAATTTATTGCATATTTGCATAGTTTATATTGGTAAAGACAACAACCCAAACTATCCAAAACCCAATTTTGGTTCAAAACCTAAAATAAATTTTCCACCTTAAATCGCCAGAACCTAAAAAAAAAAAAAAAAAAAAAAATCTTTTAATGCCGGCAAACCAAAGGCCAACCATTCAGCCCTAGCAACCCAAAACACCAAAGCAGATCACCCACAACCACAAAAAAAAATCCATGAACAATTGAAGTGGAGAGAGAACAGTATATAGGAAGTAATAACTAGTCAGATAGATTTTCAATTGAAGAGCAAATCGGAGTTTTTACCTCAACAAATATGGTTAAAAAATTCAAAAACCCAAACCAAACAAAACCCTAACTCATACATAGAGACAGAAATTTACAAAGTTATACCTCTTTGGTAGATATATGTTGGTTTGTGGGAATGGTGGGTATGGTAGGTTTTGATTCTTTGGATGCTCTGTCATGGGTCTGAGGAAGGAGATCTTTGCAGTGGTTGGTGGTCTGCATTTTGGAGTAAGGAGAAGTGGTCTTTGCCATGGGTCTGAGGAAGGAAATCTCTATTCTGAGGAAGGAGATCTCTATTGGTTTGTGGGTATGGTGGGTTTTGATTGAGGAATCTGTGTATGGTGGGTATGGTGTCTTTGCCGTGGGTCTAAGGAAGGAGATCTGTCATGGGTTTGAACGTTGGGCAAGCTGGTAGAGGAGGAGCTTTGGGTTGAGGGAGCTGGTAGAAGGAAATCTTGGAGAAAAAGAAGGCAGAGTATATCGGGTTCAAGTTTTAGAAAAGCTCTTACGTTAATGTTTTTATTTTTAAGTTTTAGAAAAGTTTTATTTTTTCAGCTTATGTTTTTTTTTTTTTAATATTGTGCTGACATGAAAAATTGTGGGAGCTTCAAAAGTTTCGGTTATATATATATATATATATATAGATGATTACTAGCTAGTAACTTCGTGCATATGAATGGATACACTTAAATATATACAATAAGATGCATAATATAATTCATATATATATGAGATGGGTTAGAGTTACACATTTTCTAAACCATTGGATTTAAGTAGATCCAACGGTAAAAAAAATGCACTCATTAATGCTAATATTTTGATAAGGATCTCATTTATTATCCTTATTTATAACATTCCATACCTATCTTTAATCCCAAAAATAGGTATATTTTTCTCTCTACTCTCTCTTTCTCATCCACTACACGTTTCTCTCTCCTCCATTGCTCTTCCACCTCTATTTTCATAAGGTTCCACCTCCACAGCCACATAGAATTTGTTGAATAAAGTTCTACTTAAAATTGTAAGATTAACACGTAAGGGTAGGGCATTAGGCATAGGTGTTGTGATGAGTTTTTTTTTCTCTAATTGGATTTTGAACTTGTTTTCTTTTTCTTTCTTTAACCTTCATCAACCTTTGATCTTAAGGATGGCAAAAAACAAAGATAACCACCCCAAGCCAAAGTTAGGCTGGTCAAATGGATTTTAAAAGTGATGAAACATCCTATATATGCATGAAATTAGAATATTAAATTCAAACATGTATTCATCCAAACATCATCACACGCTTCATTAGTATTTTTTTTCAATATAATAAAGGAATAAGTGTTATCCAATATTTAGTCAATGTTTATAATTAATTATATCCAACTAAAAGTTTAAAAAAGATTGTGGTTCCTACCATCCTTAATTAATTATACAAGTCTTGATTTAGTTATCGGACACGTATATCATTTTTCATGTTTTCTTTTGGGAAAGATTTAAATCTCATCATCTTTTTCTATTAAATTGATAAATGATTCTACGTGGCTGTGGAGGTGGAACCTTATGAAAATGGAGGTTGAAGAGCAATGGAGGAGAGAGAAACGTGTAGTGGAATGTCATAAATAAGGATAATAAATAAGATCCTTATCAGAATATCAGCATTAATGAGTGCATTTTTTAAACCGTTGATCTACTTAAATCTAATAGTTTAGAAAATGTGTAACTCTCTCTCTCTCTCTATATATATATATAATTTGAAAGTTATTGATAGTCATTTTTATATTTTGTTAACTCTTTAGAAAATTTTTTAAGGATATTATTAGGTATAAAATGTAAATTTTCTATGTGTATTTTTTTAAAAAATTATTGTGAAGTACTTTTTTTTTTAGGATTCATTTATTTTAAACGTTTTGGTTTTTGTACTTAATAACACATTTGGATGAATATTTATGATGTTGTCCCACATTTGATTCTAAAATTAAGAAATAAAAATTTTTTAAAATAAATAATTTAAGACACATGGCGCAAAATTGGAACTCTAATTTGGAATTCTAATTTGAGTTTCTCTCAATTTCACCTATTATTATTATTATTATTATTATTATTATAGATGACTTATAAATTTGAATTTTTTTCAGTTATATGATTATGTTTTTTATGGTTTATTATATTGGACTCATCGTTTTCTATGCTAAATTAACTAATTTGGCACAAAAATTCAAAATTTTAGATTAGATAAGACACGTGATGCAAAATTAAACTTTAATTGAAATTTAATTTTACACTAAATTAACTCATTTAGCACAAAATTCTAAAATTTAGATTAGGTGAGACGTATGGCGCAAAATTAGACTCTAATTGAATTTCAATTTGAAATTTAATTGGATTTTCTCTCTACTTTACCTATTATTATATACTAGTGTTTAACCCACGCAATGCGCGGGATCA
Organism: Quercus robur; assembly: GCF_932294415.1. Lineage (NCBI taxonomy): Eukaryota > Viridiplantae > Streptophyta > Magnoliopsida > Fagales > Fagaceae > Quercus > Quercus robur. The sequence continues at coordinate 23,147,606 of NC_065542.1, forward strand.
TTTTACATATTAATGAACTTTTTATCTAACATAAACTTATCGTACTTCTACTACATATATTCAAACTTTAATAACGTAGTATATTTAAGCATATAGTGTCCAATACCTAAAACTCTATACATTAAACTGTTATGAATTTGGGGACATACAGGTTCAAGCATGTAGGTCAATGGTGACAGAGGAGCAGCCCCATGCTATGTTAATACCATTGGAGTACTTCCTCATGGGATATGACTTGTACTGGCCATCTCAATTAAGTGTCAGCCCAAGGAGTCCCTTGAGTCCATCTTGCATTTCGCCAGAACTTCTGTCACCCGAAAGTATGGGCCTAAAGTTGGTACATAAAAGGGGGAAAAGGAAAGATGTAAGGGAAAAAAAAAATTAGAAAAGGAAGTAAATATTGTCATTCTTTAATTTGTAACCATCTATGTATGTTAGTTGAGGTTGGCTGAACTATTTGTAAATCGTCAAATAATTATTCATCAGTGACAAACAAATTGTGATAATAAGAACAATAATTGATGGTGACTTTGCTTTTTTCAAGTTTTAAAATATGTCTTTTTCTTGGCACATTATTTCATTGTAGCTTCATGGTAAAACAATAAACCAAACATAAGGATGATCAACACATACACACCCTAAGAGCATTCACATCAGTTGGTTGGATGATATGAAGTTATCATCAAAGAATAGCTGCAAGGCTGTCATAGCAATAGAAATTTCACAAACTATAAACAAAAAATTAACCAAAAGATATTAAAATGATACCACCAAAAACCTGTCAACTTAATAGCAATCACATTCATCGTTTTATTATTGAAAATTCACCCACCAACAACCATAAAATTACAACAACAAAATACATTTTCTACAATTGTCTACCATTAAAATAAAAGTTTAAAGTAGCTAACCCTGGTAATTATGCAGATAGGGTGAAATATTGACTAAAATCTATGAAATAATCAACTTTGTATAAAGAACATTACACTTTCAGATTTCAAAGTTTCACAATTTCAATCCCTCTTTAAAAATAGTAGAATAGGTATGAGAGAAAACAAAAAGTGAAAATTAAATTGAATTATGTAGTTGCTATTTTTCCTTCTTCAATTTTTCTTCTTCTTTGATGCATTTTGTTTAGTAGCATTGTTTCATTTGCGAAGCATTTGAATAAGCATGCTATCATCTTCTCATTTTCCATCTTCAACAGGTTTATAAGCTGCAAATAAAGAATCACTGTGAGGATCACCATGATATTTTCTTTCATAGTAGTTAATTTTCCCAAAAGCTAAACAAATAAGAATATTTTTTTTTTTTAAAAAAGCTAAATTATATTATTTTCAAGCTTGCACTGCCCCAAATCTTGCAAACAAAAAATGGTAATTCTCTGTCTTTTTAACATTTTTTTCAGCATTCAAGAAGCCTCAAAGGAAATTGGGAAAAACAAATCTGTTAACTAATTGAAAATGTAAAGACTCACAGATTGAAAAGCTTAAAAATCAATACTTGCAAAGAAAATGAAACATGCCCATCAAACCAATATGCTCAAATTCCATATCCAATTTTGAAAGGCTTCCATGTGGAACATTCTCCCCTCCCAAGTCAAAGATTAACTTATGACTGAATAGAAGTTTAGCAATTATATATTACAAATCAAAACCAAATCTTACACGAATACCCATAGCAAAACTGCTTCTAACCTAAATACATACCTTAATTACAAAAAAATTTAGATTATTTAAAACAAATAAATCTAACCCAAATACCTAAAACAAAACCAATCCAATCAAAATACCCATGATATTTATCACCTAAGAGATTAGTAGTTTATAAAAGAGATGAGATGATTGCATATGGTACTACAGTTTTACCACATACTAAACACCCAACACATATCTCCATTTATAAATCTAATTACATACACCATAGGCAGATACCAAAAACTAATTTAATCCAGATTTAATTCAAATACTCAAAACAAAATTTATTTTAAACCCAATACCATAATTAAAACCAAATCTAACTCAAATATCTAATCTAAAACAATCCAACCAAGTGCATTTGAAGATGCTGATTCAGCATTAGCTAACTTTTTTTTTCTCTTGAATTCCAATGTGCCTCTAACATTTATATACTGCACAAAGTAAATGTATCTTAGAAGCTTGATAAGGAACTAAAAAAAAAAAAATCATAAATGCATATAAACCACAAAGTTTGATCATAATCTATGTTTTGTTTAAGCTACCTTAGGACATAAATTTTCTCAACCTCATTAATTTTAGACACATATTCTCCTTAGTCTATCTATTCAATAGATGGTTCATTCAATTTCACAACTCCTACTAAACCAAACTAACTAACAAAATTAAAAAAAAAAAAAAAAAAAAAAAATTCATATTGAAGTCTAAACTTATATGCATTTTATAATGCATAACATACATGCCAACCAAAAAAACTTGATTGGCATTTAAATCATCATTGATCCAAATATATTGCATACGGTATTACAAACCTTTTTAACCCCTTTGAACATTTCTGTAAGCTTTCTATAAATCTTGAAGATAGAAAAACTACTAAGCACTGCAGTTATTGTCCCAAAAAAATGCACCTAAGACTTTTCTTTTTCCAACAAATTTCTATGTACAAAATATAAATGTCTACACTAAGCCAGGAAGTCTCAGATGTCTTCCATCACAACTGTTATTTGCCATGGTAAAGCTCGTTTCTTAGAAATTGTTGGGTTCTAAGACTTTAGGTTTAAATATATCAGAACTTCAATTTGTAATGTTGGCAAACCATGATCAAAATGTTTAGTCTTTGTTTTAGACTTGCTCAAAGTGTGTTTATATGTAAAGTTGGAATCGAGTGTTATGCAAGATTTACAGTGTAAATCTGCTTGGCTCAATTGACCGAAAATTAGACTTGATTGATTGAAGCTCGTGTAGATTGTTTTTCTGTAGAATTTTCCAACTCAGCCCAAACCTGTTTGACGTGTAGGGTTTTATGTTTTGCCTTAAGTATAAAATAGAAAACCCTAGCCATGTTTTAGGTTGCTCTTTATGCTGTGTGTGTGAATCTTCTATGAGATCTAGAGGTGGTTGCCTTCACACATACTTAGGGTTTCCAAGATTCGAGATTATGTCAAGAACTTGGTGATCAATTAAGTTGCAGGTTCAAGAACTTAAAGATACACAAGCGGGAGTGCTTGTACTTGCTGGGAATCTAAGAAAGAAGCAGTCCGTGGACTCGGAGCTGTCACATGGTCATAGTAAGTTTCCTACTCGAGGTAGCAATAGGATGTTAGTGGTCTAAGTCGCTATTGTGTAAACTTCAATTCTTTCATAGTGGATTCAATTTTACCTTGAGGATAGCTAGGTTAAATCCTCCCCAGGTTTTTTACCAGTTTGGTTTTCCTGGGTTATCATATTGTTGTGTTCTTTATTTTCTGCACTTTACAATAATATGATATTTGTGTTAACCTAGACTTGATAATTTGACTAAGTAACCACTTGGCTAATTAACTAGGTTAATCTGGTTGTGTTTTAAGGGGTCTAAAAACAAACAAGTGGTATCAGAGCGGGTTGCTCTCTTGCTGTAGATATTTTGATCTAAGAGCTAATCCTTGACCCCTGTTGTCATGGATTCTTGGAAGATCTTATTGCTAATATGCCATCTTGTTTACTTGTTGTTTTGTCTCTTGTTGTTTTTGTTAAATCTTTCATTGGGCATCTTGGTATAATTACATGTGATGATAATTATGTGTGTTACACTGCTTTAACCGCCTTAAAGGCATGTGATTCTTGTCTTTGGTATTTGGATAGTGGTTGTTCCAGGCATATGACAGGAAATAAAGCTTTGTTCAAGAAACTCTTTGAAGGAAAGATTGGGACAGTCACATTTGGAGATGGAAGCAAATCTGTGATTAGAGGCATCGGAATTGTGGAGATTCCAGGTTTGCCGGTATTTGAAGATGCCTGGTATGTAGATGGGTTGAAGACTAACTTACTCAGTATCAGTCAAATTTGTGATAATGGTCTAAATGTTCTCTTCACTAAATATGAATGTGAGATACTTGATGAAGGAGGTGACTGTATGTGTGTTGGAGTGAGGACAGATGATAACTGTTATGATATAACACCGACTATAAGCAACAAGTGTTTTAGTGCAAAGATCAATCAAGTTGACTTATGGCATCAACAGTTGGGACATGCTAGTCACAAGCAATTAGAGAAGATTTCCAAGTGTGATGCCGTTATTGGTTTGCCCAAGTTTGATAAGATAGAAAAGTGTATATGTGGACCATGTTAGATGGGTAAACAAGTGAAGTCCAAGCATCTATCTGTAACCGAAGTTCAAAATTTCAGACCTCTTGAGCTATTGCACATTGATCTCATGGGTCTTGCCAGAGTTCAATGTTTAGGTGGAAAGAGGTATATTCTAGTTGTTGTGGATGATTTTACTAGATATACATGGGTTGTGCTTTTGAGAGATAAAGCTGAGGCTCTTGTGAAGATGATACATTTGTGCAAGAAATTGCAAGTTGAGAAAGGTACTGTGATAGCCAAAATCAGAAGTGATCATGGAAGAGAATTTGAAAACATAAAGTTGGCTACCTTCTGCAATGATCAAGGCATGAATCAAGAGTTCTCATCACCCAAGACACCACAACAAAATGGAATAGTGGAATGGAAGAATAGGGTTGTTCAAGAGATGGCATGAGTCATGCTACATAGTAAAAAGATGCCCAAATCCTTCTGGGGAGAAGTAGTTAACACTGCTTGCCATACACTTAACCGAGCGTATTTCAGACCTAATTCCAAGCAAACTCCCTATGAAATCTAGAGAGGAAAGAAGCCTGTGGTCAAATATTTTAGGATATTTGGCAGTGACTGTTACATTCTATGTGATAGAGAGAACCTAGAAAAGTTTGATGCAAAGAGTGACAAGGGATACTTTCTAGGATACTCTTCCACTAGTAGAGCATATAAAGTGTACAATTTGAGAACCAAAACAATCATGGAATCTTCCGATGTTGTGATCAATGATGAATTAAGTTCTGAAAGTCATTCAGAAAATAGTTCTCCAGTTCAAGAAAAGATTATGGAAATTGATGATTCACTTCCTACTGATTATGTGGGGAAGCATAGTGAGGAAGAGCTACTGTTGTTGAATGATATAGTTTCAGTACCATCAAGTTCAGAACCATTCACACCGATTCATGAAACTCAAGAAGAACAAAGCGAGCTTAGTCCTCCATCAGAATAGAAAGGTACCTCCACATCTCTAGTCAAAGATCCATCTTCTAGAGTTAAGTTGAATCATCTTGCCACTAATATATTGGGTAGTCTAAATGATAACATGAGATTGAGATCAAAAGCCTTGAATGTGATTACTCACTCATGCTATCTATCCTAATTTGAACCATAAAAGGTGGATGAAGCACTTCAAGATGCTGATTGAGTTAATTCCATGCATGAAGAACTTCACCAATTTGTTCGGAATGATGTGTGGGAATTAGTTCCTAGACCAAAAGGAATAAATGTGATAGGAACTAAGTGGATTTTTAAGAACAAGTCAGATGAACATGGTATAGTTATTAGAAATAAATTAAGACTTGTTGCTCAAGGGTACACACAAGTGGAAGGAATCGATTTTGATGAGTCCTTTGCACCGGTAGCAAGATTGGAATCCATTAGAATACTTTTGGCCATAGCAAGTCATCTGAATTTCAAGTTGTATCAAATGGATGTAAAAGTGCTTTCTTGAATGGGATGTTGCAAGAAGAGGTATATGTTGAACAACCAAAGGGTTTTGTTGATCTTTACAGACTGGATGATATCTACAAGTTGAAGAGAGCCCTCTATGGTTTGAAACAAGCTTCCAGGGCTTGGTATGATAGATTGACTACATATCTCACCGAGTATGGATTCAAAAGGGGATTTGTAAATACTACTCTCTTCATAAGAAAGGATAAGAATTATTTTGTTGTAGCTCAAATTTATGTTGATGATTTTTTTTTTTTTTGGTGCTACTAATGATTCTCTTGCTCAATCTTTTACAGATGAAATAAAGGCAATGTTTGAAATGAGTATGGTTAATGAACTAACTTATTTCTTGGGATTGCAAGTGAAGCAAACGGACTCAGGAATCTATATCAACCAAGCAAAGTATGCAAGAAATCTAGTCAAGAGATTTGGACTTAACAAGGCTGCCCATGCTAGAACACCAGTGGCTGCAAATGCAAAATTAACCAATGATCCATCAGGTGAGTCTGTTGATGTTACATTATATAGAAGCATGATTGGATATCTTTTATATTTGATTGCAAGTCAGCCTGATATTGCCTTTAGTGTTGGTGTCTGTTCTAGATTTCGATCTAATCCTAAGGTTTCACATTTAAATACTGTTAAAAGAATCATAAAATATGTTGGTGGAACTTGTGATTATGGATTTTTTTATAGCAAAGAGTCTAATCTGTCTCTTGCTAGATTTTTTTGATTCTGATTGGGTTGGTAATGCTGATGATAGAAAAAGCACCACTGGTGGGTATTTTTATGTAAGAGCCAATCTTGTTGCTTGGATGACTAAAAAGCAAAATTCTGTGTCTTTGTCTACTGCAGAGGTAGAATATATTGCTGCTGAAAGTTGTTGCTCATAGCTTCTTTGGATGAAAAAACTTTTGAATGATTACGGGATATCACAAGATACCATGGTTGTTTATTGTGATAACTCTAGTGCTATCGATATCTCTAAGAACCCTATTCAACACTCTAAGACTAAACACATAGAGATTAGATATCACTTCATTAGGGATCTTGTTGAAAGAAAGATTGTGTCTCTTGAGTATATCCCTACTGAATGTCAGAATGCTGACATCTTCACCAAACCTCTTGATAGAAGTAAGTTTGAGACACTTTGTTAAGTAATTGGTGTGATTTTGTGCCCTTATCATCTTTGGCTTTCATGGTCCTTGTGCTTTATCGCTCTACTCTTTGTGACCATTCTTCTTTGTTGTTCTTGTTTTCTTTGTTTTTCTAGAATTTGCATTGCATAACATTCATGCATTTAGTTCTAGGTTGTTTTTGTTATTTCTTTTCAATTTTTTTTTTTTTAAAAAAAAAAAAGGGGGAGGAAAAGGGAAGCAAAATGTGTTTTGCATTGTTTGTCTTGGATTTGAAATCAAGGTTGGCCAATTTATTATTACATAACCTGTTTATGTACCTTGTTTAGCTTGGATAAGTGTATTTATTGCACTTTACTAGTTGAAGCCTTGTAGTGCATGTTGTGTGGGAAAATGTTTATAGTTTTTGATCACATGATCTTGATCTTGAAGTCACATGCTTTTGTTTGTCGGACTTGAACTTATTGAGAAAGGCATAAGTAACCATCTCACCACTGTTTACTAGCCAACCATGAACACTTTAGTACATATTGTAAGATTTTGTACTCAAGAAAGTGTAGCACATGCACAAAAAGAACATAAGGTGTAGCCTCGGTTTAAATGCTGAAATTGGTGTGTACATTATTGGGCTTTAATAACTTCACAATCAAATAAAATTGGTGTGTACAATATCCCAACTATCTTTAATAAGTTTCTAATCAAATAAAATTGGTGTGTACATTATGAGGCAAATCAAGAAACTTACATGATTGTAAGCTTGTTTTCTAGGAGATGTGGGAGTTATATAATGTAACTCTTTAGGTGATAGTCTCTTTCAAATTTATGTGATGAATTTTGTAGAAATTGTGATTGATTTCTATTTACATATCATCTCACATGTATCTCAAACTTTTGCTAGTTGCACACGCTACACAAGTTACTCTTTGCTAAATTTTGTACATGTTATTGTGTGTGATTTTGGTTTGGCCAACCAAGTTTGAAAATTCCTTGAATTTTATGCAAAATGTGTTTGAAGCTTGAGAATTTAAGGAGAATTGTTTGAAAATCTTGATTTTGGGAAAACTGGGTTCAAAACAAGTGTTTTTGAAAAGCATTTCACCTCATACTTATGCTTTTTATTCATAAAATACTACGTTTTAAGGAGTTTCTGCATAAAATTGCTTTGTTTTTCAAAAAATTGGTTTTTCCAGAAAACCAATTTTATTCATAAAATTGGTTTTACAATTCTATGTGACAACATGTAGGCAACTTAAACCATAGGTTTTAGGTAGACAACTTAAATTTCGTCCAAACTATATATAGGTAAGTTATAATTTGCCCTAAATATATTAAAATAAAAAGTGTGTAAAAAATTGGTATAGGAGAGGGAAAATATATTATAATAGAAAGTGTGCAAATAATTGGTGTGAGTACTTGTGGGTAGGTAATGACAAAGAAGAATTAAAAGGTATTAGAAACATTTTTTTTTGATAAAAAAAAAAAGTATCAAAAACACGGAATCTCAGTGCTTGACTACTTTTAAATTGCAAAATGAGTCCAAAGTCTTGTTAAAATCCAAATAAATTAGACTTATTGTTCACTCTGATATTGAAGGAAAGTTCGTCATTATGCATGATGATGGTTTGCAGGTCTAATTTCAAGGCTTAATCAATCACTAATAGAAGCCCATGTTTTCCAAAAAAAAAAAAAAATTTACTTTAACAAATTTAAGAAGATTTTCCTTAACTCCCTTTAGGTGTTCAAACTTGGAATACTTTTCAATATTAGAAATACAAATAATTTTTTAATTAAAAAAGAAATTCTCTAAACATGCGCTAATATTTATATAAACAGGTTAGAAAAAACAAAACTCACGGTTTTGTTGAAAAAAAAAAAAAAACTACCAAGACACCACTGTGGGTGAGAAAAATTCCTCCTAATCCAAAACATAGGTTTTTTGGTCCGTTTCTTTTTCTTGGTTTCCCATTTCAATTTTCTATCCCAATTTGGGGAGAAAATGTTTAGAGGACCTTAAGAGAAAAAACTTAGGTCACACCAATTTTCCTTCGACCAATTCACCCAACCAAACATCCCAATAAATTTCTTTCCTTTCCTTTTTTGTCTTCCTTTTTCCTTCTTTCCTAAAATCCACTAACGAACTCTTAAACAATTTATTTTCTTTAAATAATTATTGTTTATTATTATTTCAACTACCACCATACTCTCTCTCTCTCTCTCGTCTTTTTTGGATTGGAAAAATCTGGAAAAGAGAGTCAAGGCGAGAGTGGGTATGACAAAAGTGACAAACAAGTGAGGAAAAATATATTAAAATAGAAAGTGTGTAAATAAATGGTGTGAGTGCTTACAATTTGATGACGACAAAGAAGAATTAAAAGGTGCTAGAAACTTTAGGGAAGAAAAAAAATAAAGCTGTTAGAAACCTTTTTTTGATAAAAAGAAAAGGTGTAAGAAACATGGAATCTCAAAGCTTGACTACTTAAATTGCTATATGAGTCTAACATCTTGTTACAATCCAAATAAATTAGATTCATTGTTCGCTCTGATGTTGAAGGAAAGTTCCTCGTTATGCATGATGATGGTTTGCTTGTCTAATTTAAGCCCATGTTTTTATTTTTTTTATTTCTTTATTTTTTTACCTTTAACAAGTCTTAATCATCTTCTTCTTCTATTTTTTTTTTTTTTGAATTTTTGGTTTCCTTACTCTTAATCTCACATTTTTTGTTTTTATTTTTTTGTGTTTTGTATTTATTTTTTCGATTCTCTTCTTCTCTATTTTGAATTTAAAAAAAAAAAAAATACACTTATACTATAAAATTGTTACTGTAACTTCTCATCTTTAAATTTCGTTACTACCAATCTACCATATATCTTCTTTTTTTTTTCTAAATTGCAACCCGTTTACCAAAATAAAACATAAATAAATGTCTTCTTTTCCCCTCTCTCTGTTTCTCTTTAAGGCATAAACATATATTTGAGTATGACTTTAATGTGAGTAAAACCTCATATTGAATAACAATGATAAAAGTAGGTGATTACAATAACATAGTTAGGCCCAAAGGTCCCAAACTCATAAGTCTAAGTTTTTTGGTTAAATGGTATCCTGTTAGGAACCCTTATATAAATAATAATTATTGTAATGTTACATTTAGTTAGTTAGTTACAATTTCAAGTATGTTAATATATTTAACACATGTTGGAATTATTAATAATGCACATGGGGAATAATAGAACCATTAGAATAAGGTCATATGAGCCAATAGAATAGTTTTATGGTTCTAGAAATATCTACTGGTAATCGCATTTCCATTATTAAAGAATAAACCAACTGAGTGCTTAGTGCATTTCCTCTCTCTCTTAATATTTCTCTATGGAGGGTAACTACCTCGAATTAAGTCAATTTCCTTACAATTCCCACCGATTCCCCTATAATTCCTATCCATTCCCATTAGGAACCACTGGGTTCCTAACATATCCTTACATGTTTATTTGGAGCTAGAGTGTGTAAATATTTTTTTTTAAAGTCGTATTTATTTGTATTTTTGAGCTCCTTTTCCCTAATCTAGAGGGTCTAATTAATTTCCATTGCTAAAGGGTAGGGGTGTGTAATGAACCCGCCTACCAGCCAAAACTGACTTGACGCAACCCAACCTAACCCAATGGATTGGGTCGGTTTTTAGGGTTGGTGGGTTAGTTGGGCCATGATTTTTTTTTTTTTTTTTAACAGTGGGGGGTTGGGTTGTTTTTGGGTCATGAGATTTACAGATTCACCTAACTCAACCCAACCCACCTATAATTAATATATTTTTAAAATTCAAAAAACATATTAAAAAATTATATAATTTTTTTATTTACTTTTTTTCCCCTCTTCCTAAATAAAACCCAAACTCTAAATTCTTCTCATATAGTTTGTGTTTGTTTGGTATTATGCTCATGATTATTTGATTATAAATTTACTCTAAGTTATTTTCATATAATAATTAAAAAACTGTCCAACTGATGGGTCTACCTGACCCAACCGATCCACGTGAGTTGAATTAGACCCCTGTGATGGGTTGGATTTTTTTTTAACCCACCCCGATGAGTTGTGTTAAAAAAACTCATCAACAAGACCCATGCAAGTCGTCTCTAGTATACGATTAAGCTAGATTTCTACAAATAGCAAATCTAGAAAATTGTTACAATACAAATGAAACCCAAAGATACATAGAAATTTTTCGTGAGAGATAAACCAACACCAAAGAATACCACTATCTTTCTTTTCTCCTCTTTTAGGGGGTGTTTGGTACACCCACTCAAACACACATTTTTAGTTTTTAAACAACATTATACATATTTCCACACACTTTTTCACCCATACATATTTCCACACATGTTTTCAAATAACGAAACAAATGTTTTTAAGTGCATGTACCAAACACCCCCTTAGCAGTTTATTTTTAAACCATGTTTCTCACTGAATTTTTGACTAGTTGTTTTTCTTTTTTTCTTTTTTATTAAAGGAATAACTTTTTGATAAAAAAGGTGTCAGAAACATGAAATCTCAATGTTTGACTACTTTTAAATTGCAAAATGAGTCCAAACTCTTGTTAAAATCCAAATAAATTAGACTTATTGTTCACTCTGATATTGAAGGAAAGTTCATCATTATGCATGATGATGGTCTGCTATTCTAATTTCAAGGCAATCAATCACTAATACAAGCCCATGTTTTCAATTTTTTTTTTTTTACTTTAACAACTTTAAAAAGATTTTCCTTTACTCCCTTTAAGTGTTCAAACTTGAAATACTCTTCTATATTAGAAATACAAATAATTTTTTAATTAAGAAAGAAATTCTCTAAACACGTGCCAATATTTATATAAACTGGTGCAAAATGAGTCCAAAGTCTTGTTAAAATCCAAATAAATTTGACTTATTGTTCACTTTGATATTGAATCAAAGTTCGTCATTATGCATGATGATAGTCTGCTGGTCTAATTTCAAGGCTTAATCAATCACTAATATAAGCCCATGTTTTCAAATTTTTATTTTTATTTTTTTGACCGTTAATAACTCTAAAAAGATTTTCCTTGGCTCCTTTTTAGTGTTCAAACTTTGAAATAATCTTCTACATTAGAAATACAAATAATTTTTTAATTAAAAAAGAATTCTTTGAACATGCACTAATATTTATATAAATGGGTTAGAAAAACCAAAACTCACAGTTTTGTTGAAAAAAAAAACTACCAAAACACCACTGTGGGTGAGAAAAAAAATCCTCCTGATCCAAAACATAGGTTTTTCGTTCTATTTCTTTTACTTGGTTTCCCTCTTTAGTTTTCTTTCCCAATTTAGGGAGAAAATACTTAGGAGGGCCTCAAGAGAAAGCACTTGGGCCACATCAATTTTCCTTCCACCAATCTACCCAATCAAACATCATAATAAATTTCTTTCCTTCCCCTTTTTCCTTCTTTCTTAAAATCCACCAATGAACTCTTAAACAATTTATTTTCTTTAAAGAATTATTTTTTATTATAATTTCAACTACCCCCATTCACTCTCTCTCTCTTGTCTTTTTTGGATTGGAAAAATCTAGAAACAAGAGTCAAGGCGAGAGTTGGTGTGACAAAAGTGATAGATGACTAAGAAAAAATATATTAAAATAGAAAGCGTAATAATTGGTGTGAGTGCTTAGAACACTTGTAGCAGTGGAGCTAAATAGCTATTTTAGCTCCACCAAAACACAAAAAACTCCCACACAGTAGTGGAGCTATATCTATATTTTTTAACTTCATTGCTACAGTGCATAGCTATCTATGGCTGTGCATTGTAGCTTGGAGTTAAAAAAAAAAAAAAAAAACTTATTCAGCCTGGGATTAAAATAATTCTTTTGTTCTCACACCATGCCTCTCTCTTCAATCACTCTCATCTATCTGAAGCTCTCTCTCAAAACCCTATCCTCAAGCTCACTCTCTCAACGTCACTCTCTCAAGCTCACTCTTTCACCGCCGCCGACCTGACTCATCCTCAACGTCACTGCCATCGAAGCTTGACGTCACCGACCCACCAACCATCCCAAGCCGCCGATCAGACCCATGCCGACACTGTGCTCCTCACCAAAGCCCAGCTCTGTGATTGGTGATTTTTTATTTTGTTTGTGATTGGTAATTTTTTATTTTGTTTGTGATTGGTGATTTTGTTTGGTCTGGGTTGAGGAAAAAGATAGGTTTTTTTTTTTTTTTTTTTTTTTTTTTTTTTTTTTTTTTTTTTCGTGCTGTGGACTGGTGGTGGTGGTGGTGGTTGTGGGTGTGGCTGATGGTAGAGGTGGTTGTAGTTGGTGCTGGGGATGTTTTTTGGGTAGTAGGATATATTATTTTATCGTAATAGATATATTATTTTATTGTGATGTTTATATTATTTTATTGTGTTGAAATCTAAAATAGATCCATTGCTGCAAGATGTGTGTAGGTAAAATAGATAAAGTAATTTTTTGTGATGCCAAATAGCTAAATTTTTAACTCCACTGTTGTGAATGCTCTTATAAAAGTTGGTGATGACAGAAGGATTAAAAGGTATTAGAAACTTTAAGGAAAAAAAAAAGTTATCAAAAACATTTTTTTATTAAAATAAATAAATAAATAAAAGAAAGGTGTAAGAAACGTAGAATGTCAAAGCTTGACTCCAAAGTCTTGTTATATACTCCAAAGTCGTCTCTAGTATACAATTAAGCTAGATTTCTACAAATATCAAATCTAGAAAATTGTTACAATACAAATCAAACCCAAAAATACATAGAAATTTGTCGTGAGAGACAAGCCAACACCAAACAATATCACTATCTTTCTTTTCTCCTCTTTTAGGGATGTTTGGAATATCTACTAAAACACACATTTTCAGTTTTTAAACAATATTATACGTATTTTCATACACTTTTTCATCCATACATATATTACATGTTTTCAAATAACAAAATACATATTTTTAAGTGTATGTACTAAACACCCTGTTTATTTTTAAACCAGGTTTCTCACTAACTTTTTGACCAGCTGTTTTTCTTTTTCCTTTTTTTCTTTTTTTATTAAAGGAATAACTTTTTAATTAGTGCTTATTTTTTATGAATTTACTTTTTGACCAGCTTTGAAACAAATTAATAAAGATAATTTCCGTATAATGATGCTTTCAGTGTGAGGAACAAATCCAAATTCATAGACCGGTTTTTCTCCGTTCTTTCGGTAACTTTATGACTTTTTTTTTTCTTTTCACACTAACTTTTTATGACTTTTTTTTTTTATAAGTTTTTATTTATTTATCTTTTTGAATAGCTTTTTGACCAGCTTCAAACGAATTGGTAAAGATAATTTCCGTGTAATGGTACTTGTCGTGTGAAATCTGTATCAAATCCTTTCTCTCTTACCCACCATCGTCAAAACTGATTGGACCTGTAAATAGTGCGGGGGAGCTTAGACATTTTAAATAGAATTCTGAACCAGTTTGCAACTTGCAAAACAAAGAGCCATGGCATTGACTAACTTGAAAAAAGTGTTTTCCCTCTTTTCTCTGGTCGCGTTGGCCATCTTACATTCCTCATTCGATGTTGCATCTCTTTCTGTGAATGAAGAGGCAGAGATGGATGCTCTACTCAATTGGAAAGCTAGTCTCATCGTTGCAAGTGTTTGAAAATCATTGGAAACCTTGAAAATCATTGCAAGTTTAACAGGTCCCATTCCTTATAGCATTGGAAACCTTGAAATACTAACATCGTTGCAAGTGTTTGAAAATCATCTCAACGGCTCCATCCCCCCAGAAATTGGAAATTTGAAGTATCTCCAATTTTTAAGCCTTCAGACAAATAATTTTTCTGGCTCAATTCCCATGTCTTTAGGAGTTCTCAGCTTCCTAACTGTCTTACAATTGAACAACAATCAACTTTCTGGCATCGTTCCTAATGAATTAGGAAACTTAAAGTCCATAACTACTCTTGATCTCGGCAACAATCAATTAAGTGGTACTGTTCCAATTTCCTTGGGTAATTTAAGTTCCTTAAAAGTTCTATTCCTTCGTGATAACCAATTTTCTGGTCCTATTCCTCAAGAGATAGGAAATCTCACAAAGTTGACTATGCTGGTGTTGAATACAAACAACTTTACTGGTTTTTTGCCTCAAAACTTTTGCCAAAGTGGATCTCTCCAACACTTTTCTGCATATGACAACCTTCTCATAGGTCCAATACCAAAAACCTTGAAGACTTGCATGAGTTTAATTAGAGTCCACCTTGAACAAAACCAACTCTTTGGGAATTTATCTGAAGATTTTGGTATTTATAGAAACCTGCAATACATGGATCTAAGTTACAATAGATTTTATGGTGAAATATCTCACAGTTGGAGTAGGTGCCCGCAACTAGGCACCCTGCTGATTGCTGGGAATGGTATTGGTGGTGGCATACCACCTGAAATTGGAAACTTCACTCAACTCCATGTACTTGATCTTTCTTATAATCGGTTGGTTGGGAAGCTACCAATGGAATTTGGGAAGTTGACTTCTTTGTTGAAATTGAAGTTGAATGGAAACCAACTTTTTGGTGATATATCTCCAGAGCTTGGATCATTGACAAATCTTGAGTATCTGGATCTATCTGGTAATAGATTTGACTACTCGATCCCCAGAATTATAGGGAACTTTTTGAAACTACACTATTTGAATATGAGCAACAAGTTTTGCCATGATATTCCAGTTGAAATTTGTAATTTAGCTCGGTTGTCCCAGCTAGATTTGAGTCATAACTCGCTCGAAGGAAAGATACCTTCACAAATTGGCAGGCTTCAAAGCTTGGAGATGTTGAATTTCTCCCACAATAACCTCTCTGGTTTTATTCCAATTGCTTTCGAAGAGATGCATGGTTTGTCATATGTGGACATATCCTATAATAAGTTGGAGGGCCCTCTTCCCAATACCAAAGCATTTCAAGATGCTTGCATAGAAGTACTACGAGGAAATAAAAGGTTGTGTGGAAATGTTACAGGATTGCAACCCTGTGTGGTAGGAAGACCAGTTTCAAAGACGGTACCCAAAATCTTTTTGTTAATCATTTTCCCTCTTTTTGGAACACTATCACTTGTATTGATGTTTCTTGGAGTTTTCCTCATTTTGCAAAGAAATAGGAAGGACCCTCATATGGATCAAACGACTAACACAGACAATGAAAAAGTGTTTTCAATATCAACTTTTGATGGAAAAGCAATGTACAAGGAAATCATTGAAGCAACACAGGGTTTTTGATGATATGTTTTGTATTGGGAGGGGAAAACATGGAACCGTGTATAAAGCAACTCTAACATTAGGAAACACAGTGGCAGTAAAGAAACTCCAATCCTTGTGTGATGGTGAGATTGTACAACAAAAAGAGTTCTTCAATGAGATAAAGGCATTAACAAAAATAAGCCACCGAAACATCGTAAACTTGCATGGCTTTTGTTCACAATCACAACACTTGTTTTTGATTTATGAGTACTTTGAAAGGGGTAGCTTGGCCACAATTTTGAGCAGTGATGGAGGAGCAAAGGAGTTGGGACTGGAAAAAGAGGATGAATATCATCAAAGGTTTGGCTCATGCTCTATCTTACATGCACCATGATTGCTCACCACCAATTGTTCACAAGGACATATCAAGCAAAAATGTTTTGCTGGATTCAAATTACGAGGCTCAAGTTTCAGACTTTGGCACAACTAAGCTTCTTAATTGAGACTCATCCAATTGGACTTCATTTGCCAGTACATATGGATATGTTGCACCTGGTAATATATTTATTTCTTCAATCATTATAGAACATAGATTATATCAATACATTGGCATAATATTCTGCTTTTTTTGTAGAGCTTGCTTATACCATGAAGATAACTGAGAAATGCGATGTGTTTAGCTTTGGAGTTTTGGCTATTGAAGTGATCAAAGGAAGGCATCCTGGTGAAATCACCTCCATTCTATCAGCTTCATCCGTGGAGGAGAATATTTTGTTGAAAGATTTGTTTGACCTACGCATTCCACCTCCCATGCTGCAGGCTGAGAATCAACTGATACTCATCATAAAGCTGGCAATTGAATGCTTGCAAGCGAATCCAGAATCTAGACCAACTATGCACATGGTCTCTCGGGTGTTATCAAGCTGAAGTGCACTTTCTTAGAGCCATCCACAGTCCAACTCTGACTAGGACAAGAAAGAACATGAAAGAATATGAATTTTATGGGACACTATATTTTGTCAAATTTATGCTGCTGACCAGATCTTTAATTACGTACAAGTATTAATAATGTGCTGCTGGAAACACAGATTTAAGGGCATTGTGATTGTACATTTTTGATTGGCTATTTTGGTATATGCATAAATAGTTCAAATGTAGTAAAAAAGAGATTAATGGTGATCTTTTTGTTTTAGTCATTTATATTCCAACTGAGGCATATAAAAGGGTAGATGGAAAAATTTTAGTTATAGTTTGCGCTTTGTTTGCAAGCCAGTTGTCAATAACTGATGGTAACAATTCTTGTCTGCAAGATGTCATTGTCATTAGAGATAGATAGACCAAAAATTGTAGTTTAAAGAGCTATTGTGCAAGAAACTTGCTGAGTAATTTTATTGATTAGCCGGAATAAAATACATCAAGGTGCTCTATATACACTTGAAACAGAGCAAAAGAGACTAAGCAAAGACAGAAAAACGAATTAAACAACCTTTCTTACCGTTAAATACAGTATTAACGGAAATAACTAATCCCACTAACTTCCAATTAGAGACTGACAGCAGGACTATTTTTGTGTGTTTTGTTTTTTCGCTAATGTAGTAATGTGTATCAAGGACTTAAAGAATCACGTGATCTGCACATGTATAAAATATTACACTCATACGAATTGAAGTAGAAAACATCAATGAGCCTAAGCTACACGTCGCACAAGTCTTCTTCTGCATATCTTCTTTAAATCCACTGGTTTAGTTGCTGGTTTAGCTAGATTTCTAACAAATGTACAGTGGATAAAGAACTTTATAGTGTCGAATTAGACCGGAATTGAAACGAACCTCAACATACATAATTGGGTGTGAGAGTTTGTTGGATTTGCTATTTTGTGGTGCATATCCATGCTATTAATCTATTGGCTAATCAATTAACCGGACTTAACTGTGGAAATTGTTTAAAATTGGTAATTAGCCGTAATTGGGGTCAAAAGTCAAAAGGCAATTATTTTTCAATTAGAAAAGATCTACCTAATCTCTACAATAAAATCTCCAAAAAAAAAAAAAAAAAAAAAAATCTCTGCTATAAATTGTGAAAAATATCATATTTTCTTTAACCTCCTTATACTTAGCCTCTTTAGAAATTAGTTAGTCAAGATTGCTACATAAAGTATTTATTTTAGGATAAAAGTTTGTCCCAACCACTAATAGAAGGATAACATTTATTCGTATGCACGTATCAAGACACATGTCATCTTCCTGTTGGTGGTTGGAGCCAAACATTTTCCTTTATTTTATTAAGGGCAAATTACAACTTACCCACTTGTGCTTTGGCCAAAATTTAAGTTGCCTACCTGTAGTTTGAAATTTGATACTTTACCCACTTGAGATTAGCTCAGTTAGATTTTCGTAATCCACCTCTGTTAAAAACAAGATTAAATATGTAATTTTGTTCCACTTTTATGTCTCTTTCCTCTAAAAACACAAAAATACAAGATCAAATAAAATAAAATAAAAAACCTAACGGAACGCTTGTATCATGGGATACAAGATTAAATTAGAAGAACTGTAAATTCAATGATCCCATTGTATCAAATCCTTTTTATCTTTCTCGATTCATAGTGAGAACTGATTGCATGAGACAACCAAATCTTAAACTTATAAATAGTGTGGGGAGGCTTAGACATTTTAAATAGAATTCTTTTCCCAAAAAAGAAAAAAGAAAAAAAACAAAGCCCCATGGTATTCACTAGCTTGAAAAAAGTGTTTTCCCTCTTTTCTCTAGTAACGTTGGCCATGTTACATTCCTCATTCAATGTTGCTTCTCTTTAGGTGAATGAAGAGGCAGATGCTCTACTCAATTGGAAAGCTAGTCTTCCAAATGAAACGCAGCCACCCCTGCCTTCATGGAATCTCCGTAATTATGCAACCAATTCTTCAAACGATCAAAATACGAGCTCAATCCCATGCAGTTGGTTAGGCATTTCTTGCAACCAAGCAGGAAGTGTTATTGGTTTAAACATGACTAACTCAGGCTTGGAAGGTACGCTTCATGGATTTTCATTCTCATCTCTTGCCAACCTTGCAATTCTTAGATCTCAGCATGAATGAACTCTTTGGTACAATCCCTATTGAAATTAGTAAGCTGTCCAAACTCACACAACTTGATCTGTCATCTAATGACTTATTTGGGGGAAATCCCACCATAGATTGGACTACTGACCAATCTTGAGGTGTTAGATTTAGCTGAAAATCAGTTAAATGACTCAATTACTCCAGAAATAGATCAGTTAAAAGTCTCTCAATGCTCTCTCAATGCCCTTTCTTTGTATGCCAACCATCTTCATGCTGCATTCCTGCATCTTAGGCAATTTGAGCAACCTGGTCTACTTGTTTTTCAATGATAATTTCCTTTCATGTTCCATTCCTTCTTCTTTAGGTAATCTAAGTAACTTAGTTTATTTGTACTTATATGATAATCAAATATATGGTTTTGCTCCTAGGGAAATAGGAAACCTCTCCAAGTTAGTCGAACTTGACATGAACAACAATAGCCTAATAGGTCTCATTCCTTCAAGTATTAGAAGCTTAGAAAAGCTTACATGGTTGCATATGTATGAAAATCAGCTCTCTAGCTCCATCCCCCTAGAAATAGGGAATCTGGAGTCTCTTTTCTCTTTAAGCTTTCAATGTAATAACCTCTCTGGCTCAATTTTCATATCATTAGGAGATTGAAATCCATGATAAGTCTTCAACTAGACAACAATTAGTTAATTGGTAATATTCCATTATCTTTGGGCATTTTGAGGGACATAGAAGTTTTGTTCCTCTGTAAAAACCAATTTTCTGGTCCCATCCCTCAAGAGATAGGAAATTTGATGAAGTTAGTGAAAGATTCTAAAGCAAACCTAGCAAAATATTTAGAACCCTAACCATGCCAATTACGGCTAGATCACTTTTAAGTTAAACTAATGAATTAGTTCGAGTATAATTGAATAACCAATTTCCATACACCAAGAACTAAGCTACACAAAGCATGTCATATAGAGCAATACGAAAATAGGGTAAACTACTATAGAGGGTTCTCTTTTTTTACGTTTCTTTTTTTTAAGAAGGTGAAAGTTCAAAAACGTGTACAAAAACACTTTTGAACGTTTAGACCCCCAAAAACCAATTTAATCAACACATGCAATATGTTAAACAACTAGTGTGCGGAAACTTAACATATGCTATAACATGGAATTGATTAAAACAACTATCTAAGCCACATCAAAATAAACCACAGCAGATTAATGTAAAGGCAGAGATAGAGAGGAAGGAAGATGCAAACACAGCGATAACACCAGATATGTTATCGAAGAGGAAACCGAAGACCTCGGCGAAAAACCTCTCCGCCGCCCTCCAAGCGGTAATCAATCCACTAGAAAATACAGTTGGGATACAAGGACAACAATAGACCCTCCAAGCCTAATCTACCCAATGCACCTAAGCCCTCCAAGCTTCTTGCTCCAACGAGGTTGCGCCGAACCTTTTTCTTTTCTAGCTTTCCGGATTCCGCTACTACACCGTAGCATCAACCAATGAATATTGGCTCCTTCCTAACTGCTTCCCAGAACTCCAAACGTCTGTCTCACAGAGATGATAATGGTGAGAACCAGGTTTGGTATAATGGCCTCTCAAGGATTTGACAATGGAGAGGAAGAGAGTGAGGGAATTTGATGAGACTCTAAGGTAGAGATTGTGGGTGAAACAATCTGGTTTTTCTTTAGGGTTTCTCTCTCAAAATTCTCTCTGGAAGCTCTCTTTCAATCGTGGGTTAAAAGGGTATTTATACTGAAGTGGAGTGGAATGCGAAACGTCAGGTTTTTCCAAAACAGGGGTGGCTCGCGGCTTGACCTCGCGGCTTGACTAAGTCGCGAGTTCCAGTTGCGAGTTAACCGTATGGCTAGTTGTCCTGTTTTGTCCTGTAGTGCTCCAGCTAGCATGACTGTTCATCTTCCAGCATGCTTGGCACATGTGCATCTTCTGGCGGGTTGAAGCCGCGAGTCCAGCCGCGAGACCCAGCCGCGACACTCTGTTTTCTTGCACACTCTTGAGCAATCTTCACACTATCTCACTCACTACCCTTACAACAATCCCACCTAAATACAGGGTTACTAAATGCTGAATTACAAGCAAATTTGGCACGGAATAAAGCCAATTAGATGGTTGAATAAATTCAACCTTACAATCTCCCCCTTTGGCTATTCCGTGACAAAACCCTAAAACAGACTCTAGACTTAACATGTGAGTTGGGAACAGTTGATCAAAACTCACTCACACCTAATTCTAGAAGCTGTGAAGCACTTGAATCATATGAACATAAACTCCTGAAACACAACAATACACCATGATCATTGTAAGCAGAAAATTATAAATGCATATGAAACAGGCAATATGTGATCAAGCAAAGATGGAGTTAATAAACAAACCATGGCTTGATCAACCAAGTGAACACCACAAGGTAGTGATCACAGTGTTCATTCACACTTGGAATGAACACAAGGACATACAAGTTAACAAGCACAAGGCAAGACACTTGTATGTTCAACACTCAACCAATGCATACCACACAAGGCATATGCATCTAGGAACAATCCTACAAGGGCACAAGAGTGACAGTACATAAACCACAATGCAGAACATTTAGATTAAAGTACTGATTTCAACATAGCATAAAGGCTGCACTTAAGCATGGTACATACCACAAGGCCTACAAACTATGCATAAAACATAAACCCTGAAAGCTTACATAAGCATATGGGTACAAAGAGTTAGAAACAGTTATACACCAAAACACAGTGTAACAAAACCAAAAGAACCATAAGTTTAGAAGATAAGACGAAAAACAAAACAAAAGTATGTGTGTGTGTGTACTCCCCCTATCACTATGCACACTTCCCTTTGAGCTTTTCTCCCCCTTACTGAATGCTCTCCCCCTTTTTGTCACGAATAGCTAAAGACTCTCGTCCAACTTTCGTTGAATCTCATCTAGCTGATTCTCCATAGTCTCGAGGCGCATTTGGACATGGTTGTTTGTGGAGTAGAGAAGTGCCACAAGCTCATCAACGCGTTTCTGAATATGCTCAAGAACACTGCCAACTCTGTCAGTATGAGAAGCAGTTTGTGCTTGCGGAATACCAGCCGGTGAAGCTTCAGGAACATCACGAGATGCAGATGTGGTATGTGCAGGTGTCTCTGAGTCAGGAGCAAATGAAGGAACCGCAGAGATGTGAGCACTTCTTGGTGATTTGGAGGAGTGACTTCTGCTCGCTTGAAGAGTGAACAAAGAAATGGGACGTTGACGAGTCAACATTTTACCATCTGCAGGAGGAGTAATGCCAGCACTAAGGATGAGTTTCATGACGAGACTGCAAAATGGAATGATTCCTCGAGCTGTAGATCGACAAGCGGTCTTCCTCAAGTTGTAGTAGATGTGAGCACATATATCAATGGGGGCTCCGGTAATGAGATCACACAGAAATATAGCTCTCCCAAGATTGATGAATGTAGTGTTGGACAGTGGGTAGAGGTTGGTGAACATGATCAACTTCAGTGTGGTCAATTCAGGTGCAAACTTTGCGGTGCTGATTGAAGTTCCTGCACTAGACACCTCATGATCGTGTCCTAGGATTTGTAGAATTTCCCCAACCTCTGGATTTCGTTCATCATAGGGAGTTAAATTCACATTCTGAGGTCTGGTGATGCTGAGAAGATCTGCGATGGAGTCTGGGGTAACACTAAACTCTGTTCCTCTGACCCAGAAAACGAGGACAGGTCCAAGATCAGAGGCATTGGAGAAGCATTCTTTGACCAGCTCATCCATTGGATCATCAAAGTTTCCGAACAAGTTTGCCCAGTCTCGTTTCTCAAAGATTCGAGGGATGAATGTAGTCCCTAAGGTGTTGAACTCTACTACCCGCTCCACTATAGTTGTTGACTTGTCAAACACATTTGAGTAGGCGTGTGAGTTCAGGGGAACTCTGAATCTATCCTCATTGGGATCTTGAGATGCTTGAGATGATAGACGAGTCCTTTTAGCAACTGGGGATGCTGATTCGTCAGCAACAATGTCTTTACCCCTGGAAGATCGACGAGACATCTGCAAGAGAACAGACCAACAGAAAAGAACCAAGCAACAATACCCCACAAAAGATTGTCAACAAGATTCAGTAAAACCAATATTTCAATGTAGAAACCCAGACTGAAAAAAATACAGACCCAACCAAACCTTCGAACAATACACAGAAACACAAACTAATCCGTGCAACAAATTTGGTAAAAGTGCACCAAGAAGAAGAAATACATTACAACTGTCATTGAGACAGGTTAACATGACCATGATATGCAATAGGAAACAGCATTTGAATCATTTTGAACATATAACATAAAACACTCCATCAGAGACATGAGCATGGGGAAAATATTTCAATCATGAAGAAACCAAACATCCACACATCAATATTCAGGCAAGCGTAATGAGTAAGTCACATAAACACCAAACCCATTTCAGAAAAGATTCTCAGATTCAATAGTCAGCAAAAAATCAGAACAATGAAAAACACATTGACTGCTCAGCATGAAAACGGGTGAGAACAATATCAAAAACAGGATACACCATACCCATTACACATAGAGATAAGAATAACGAACACAATACCAGTCCAAACAGTAACAGAAATATGCAGGAAAAAGAAACTGAGATTGAGAAAGCAAAACCCATACCTTTTCTTGATGATTTGGAGAAGAAATGAAGCGCCAAAAGGGTTTGAAAAATGGATTCACGAAGAGTTTTGGGAGAAAACATCAGTTTTAAGAGAAAATGAACAGTTACAAAAGTTCGAGGGAAAACTGAAAGAGGTTTAAAAACTGCTCCTGTTTCTGCAAAACACGCGATTTTCGCGACTGGTTCAAGTCGCCACACAGTCGCCAGCTCAAGCCGCCAAAGCACTCAAGAACAAAATTTTGAAAAATTTTTCTAAGTGTTTTTCGCGACTGGGAGGTCTACCCGCGAGTGAGTCGCGAGCTGAGCCGCGAAAATCTCTGAGTGAATCTCGCGACTGGACCTTCCACTCGCGAACAAGTCACCAAAACTGACCAGCGAAGATGCGACTGAGGCTCGCGACTTGACATACCCGCGACTGAGCCGCCAAAACAGGGCAAAACTGTATTTTTGAAATTTTCAGATTTTTCCAGCAAAACACTTTCCAAAAACACCTAAAACACTCAAAAATCTTTTTGTGCTTGAATTAACAAAGATTGAGCATGTGAAAACACATTTTATCAAGTACAATCACACAAATGAATATGGCATTTATTGAACATAAACTTGTGTGTTGTGTGTGGATATCAACAATGAAATAGTCCTTTGTCTAATGTGAAGCTTCAATGATCAATTCAACCAAGGCATACACAATTAGCACTAGATCATGTGACCAATCTCAATTATAGAAATATGAATATATGACTTCCCACACAACTTGATAACATAACTTGGAGCCTTTCATTTGACTCCACTTTCAGCCATAACAATTGATCTTTTGAGGCAATCATCTCTCATTGTGAGAGGGATAGACTACACTTTTCTTTGAAGAAAAGGCCTTTGGCCTTTTTGAAAGAAATTTCACTTTTAATATAAAGTCGCTTACCCTTTTTCCTAGTCAAATACTAGAATGTGCGACAGGCTTTTGCAGCTCAATATCTCTTTTCATTTGGAGATTTACATTTAGTGAGCTCTTTTTAGCAAACAAAATAAAAAGTGGGAAGAGATATAGACACAAGTCTATGCATGTTTCAAGATCAACATAACCATTCACTAATCATTCATGACAAGTTTGAAGATCTATTTACAACAATCACATAGATTTCAAGATTTTTCCCATAGTGAAATGAGTGCATGAAAACAAGTAATGTTCGAAAATGCACAAAGCCATTAGCACAAAGGTACACGGCAAAACGAGTTTTAAGACAAAACTCAACAAAGTCAATCAAGCTTTTTGATTTTCAAATTTTTATGTAATTTTTGGATTTTTGACTCAAGAAACAAAAAGATTGATAAAACACAATTAAGAGATATTCACAAGAAGACAAACAAACAAACGAAATCAAAACCAACAAGCATACCAAACTAACATAGTCACAAAGCATAGGAAATATTAATGCATGGACATGTTGTAATGCTTATGCATGAGTACCCCTTTTCACCCACACGTCACTTGCGTTTGGGGTGATTTCCTTAGAGGATTGGGTACGGGAGTTAGGGCTTTCAAACCTTCGTGAGAAGCTTTCCAAGCAGTTGGTGAATGCACCAATCATCTTTATCACGTCCATCATTCCGGAATCTCCATTTTGCTCTCTAGGTTGATTCCCTGCCCAAGTTCTCCTATCAATTCTTGGTCCTCCTGACCTTTGAGGAGTAGCACTGTTCTTTGCTCTCAGCTTTTGGCAATTCGGTCGAGTGTGCCCTTGAAGTCCACAATAATGGCACACATACATTCCTCTAGGACCTCTTTGTGGTCGAGGACGTGACTTGGCACGAGACTCAGACCTCCCCACATACTGATTACGATGATTCAGCATCCGTTGGTCCACCACATTCTTCTTCTCCTCCACCTCGAGCTTCACATCAATAGGGTCAGCTGCAACTGGATCTTTGGCTTTGACAAACTTCACTTCTTTGGTGACATTTCCAGTTGAACTACTTCCTCCGCTATATCCCAGTCCGGATTTGTCTGAGAAGCTCTTTTGAGAAGATATAACATCGTCAAGCTTCTTGGTGGTGACCCTCTCTATTTTTGCATTTGCTTGAACAACCTCACTTTCAAGAAATCTAACTTTAGTGTAAGCTTTGGAGAGCTCACCATTCAAAGTTTCAATCTCGCATTTGGCCTCCCTATACCGGATTAGGAGACTTTTGTAGTCCTCCTCAGCCTTCTTCATCTTTCTCACAGCAGCCTTGGCCACCCTTGTGTATTCACCAGATTTCTCCAAAAGTGAGTTGTAATTTTCTTGAAGAGTAGCTGTGCTTTCTTCTTCTTCAGCTTCCGATTCTTCAACAATTCCTAGTGAGTCATCCTCACTATGTTCTCCAAGGTCTTGAACAAGCAAATTCAATTCATCCGAAGACTCAACATGAGCAATAGTCATGAAAGCTGAATAGTTCCCTTCTCCATCACAGCTCTCTTCAGATTCTGAGTCGGATGAGTCTGAATCACTCAAGGTCGTGGCATACACCTTGCCTTTTGATTTCAAATAATTAGGACATTCCCTCTTGAAGTGTCCATGCCCGTTGCATTCAAAACAAGTAACACCTTGTGTGGATTGGGATTCTTTTCCATCTTTCCTTTGGAAATCCCTCTTCTCCCTTCCAGAATTTTGGAATTTTCTCTTATCATCAAATTTTCCATTGTTTTTGAATTTCAAAAACTTCTTGAAATTTTTAACAAGATAGGCTACATCCTTGTCCACCATATCTTCTCCCGAAGAGCCTTGATCTTCCACTTTCTCATTGACAGTCTTTAGAGCAAGGGATTTACCCTTCCGTTGATTTGGCAGTGACATCTCATAGGTCTGTAGAGATCCAACCAGCTCCTGTACCTTGATGTCGTCAAGATCCTTGCTCTCTTCAATGGCTGTCACTTTGGCACGGAAGCTTTCCGGCAATGATCGGAGGATCTTCCTGACAATCTTAGAGTCCTCTATCTTCTCCCCCAAGTTAAACTTACTGACAACCACTTCATTTAACTTCCCATAGAACGAGTCGAACGACTCATCCTCACTCATCTTGAGCTCCTCAAACCGAGTGGTCAGCATTTGCAACTTGGTATCTTTCACCTTCTTCGTGCCTTCATAAGTTGTTTCCAGAATCTTCCATGCATCTTTGGCAATAGTAATGTGAGAAATCCTGTGAAATTCATCTGGAGACACACCACAGAAAATAGCATTTAGTGCTTTACTGTTAGCATTAGATGCAGCAAGTGCTGCCTTATCCCATGTGGATTTGGCTGCCTCAGGTTTGGCCCAACCAATCTCAACAGCATCCCACACGGATTCATCAATAGAGCATAAAAAGGCTCTCATACGAACCTTCCAAAATGCATAATTACTTCCATCAAAATATGGAGGTGCATTAAGGGATTGAGACCTATCCATCTCAAAAGAAAGGGAGTCAAGGATCACACAATGGTAATGAAACCAAACAGATGTGTACCCGCTCTGATACCAATTGAAAGTTCAAAAACGTGTACAAAAACACTTTTGAACGTTTAGACCCCCAAAAACCAATTTAATCAACACATGCAATATGTTAAACAACTAGTGTGCGGAAACTTAACATATGCTATAACATGGAATTGATTAAAACAACTATCTAAGCCACATCAAAATAAACCACAGCAGATTAATGTAAAGGCAGAGATAGAGAGGAAGGAAGATGCAAACACAGCGATAACACCAGATATGTTATCGAAGAGGAAACCGAAGACCTCGGCGAAAAACCTCTCCGCCGCCCTCCAAGCGGTAATCAATCCACTAGAAAATACAGTTGGGATACAAGGACAGCAATAGACCCTCCAAGCCTAATCTACCCAATGCACCTAAGCCCTCCAAGCTTCTTGCTCCAACGAGGTTGCGCCGAACCTTTTTCTTTTCTAGCTTTCCGGATTCCGCTACTACACCGTAGCATCAACCAATGAATATTGGCTCCTTCCTAACTGCTTCCCAGAACTCCAAACGTCTGTCTCACAGAGATGATAATGGTGAGAACCAGGTTTGGTATAATGGCCTCTCAAGGATTTGACAATGGAGAGGAAGAGAGTGAGGGAATTTGATGAGACTCTAAGGTAGAGATTGTGGGTGAAACAATCTGGTTTTTCTTTAGGGTTTCTCTCTCAAAATTCTCTCTGGAAGCTTTCTTTCAATCGTGGGTTAAAAGGGTATTTATACTGAAGTGGAGTGGAATGCGAAACGTCAGGTTTTTCCAAAACAGGGGTGGCTCGCGGCTTGACCTCGCGGCTTGACTAAGTCGCGAGTTCCAGTCGCGAGTTAACCGTATGGCCAGTTGTCCTGTTTTGTCCTGTAGTGCTCCAGCTAGCATGACTGTTCATCTTCCAGCATGCTTGGCACGTGTGCATCTTCTGGCGGGTTGAAGCCGCGAGTCCAGCCGCGAGACCCAGCCGCGACACTCTGTTTTCTTGCACACTCTTGAGCAATCTTCACACTATCTCACTCACTACCCTTACAACAATCCCACCTAAATACAGGGTTACTAAATGCTGAATTACAAGCAAATTTGGCACGGAATAAAGCCAATTAGATGGTTGAATAAATTCAACCTTACAGAAGGAAGTCAGGCCTGGTGCTCTGCAAAATGGGCTTCAAAGTACCATTTTGCCGCTGCCAGGTTGTGCGCAAGCGCTGAGTCCAAGTTCAAGGGAAAAATGCTGCGAAGTGGGCTTATCCTCTGTTTCTGCCGCAGAAGGAACTTTTCTCCAGTTTCTGTTGCAAAAGAAACTTTTCTCCAATTTCTGCCGTAGGACTGACTTTTCTGCTATGCAGCAAAACTTTTTGTTGTGCAATAAAGCTTCCTGCTGTGTAGTAAAGCTTTCTGCTGTGCATTTGAAGTTGTCTGTTGTGCATTAAAGCTATCTGCTGTGCTTTAAAGCTGTCTGCTGTGCTTTAAAGCTGTCTGCTGTGCTTTAAAGCCTTTTACCGTGCAGTAAAGCCTTTTGCAATGTGAATGACTACTCTTCGTTTTTACCACAGAAATATTTTTCTACTTCCTGCACATAAACAAATCTAAAACCCAAAGAAAATACCCATCAAACAAATTTTAGTTTAAATGGGTTAGCATATTCTCAAATATATACATACATATATGAGTATATATACTTATACATATTCACATATACATATATAAAATATATTTTGCAGAAAATGAGGAACAAGATATATGTATATATACTTATGGCAGGATAATGATTAGTTTGTGTCAAAAGTAAAACACATAATAACAAATAAAGAAGAAAGCTTCAGCAGAAAAGTTTTAGCTAGTATAATAGCTAACACGGTAAATATAGTGAAAAGGTGCTGCAGAAGAATAACTAGTACAAAAAGTAAAGATACCACAGCACGACAACTGATGCAGCAAATGCGATAAAAACGTGCTTCGGCAGAATGATTAAATACAGAAGATATATTTTTGAATCAAAATCAAGTATTGAATCTTCCCATAGGATAAGTAAACCAAGAAGGAACCCAAACCCTAACTTGAAAAACCTTGTCATAGGCTTCTGCCGTCAAAGTTGTGCATTTTGGAGAATATGCCTAAATGGCTACTAACTATTACTTTTGGGGACATCAAAGAGTGGGTTTGCTAAGAGGGAGGGAAAAGATGGTCTATTGATGCATGCCCCTATTCCTGCTGTATTTTCTCTCTTTGTTTTACCACTTTCTTTCTTTCTCTCAGTTCTTTTTTTACTTTTGGTTTCTTACTACTCTCCTGCCGTGGGTTGTTTCCCCTTGTTGGTCTTTCCTTTTCCTGGGTCCTTCTCTCTAGGTACTTACTACTCTCTTACCACGGGTTTCCCCCCTTAAGTGCTTCCCTCCCGTTGGGTCTCTCTCTTTCGGTGTTTTTCTCTCTTTCCTGTTTTCCCTTTTTTTTTTTTCTTGCCATGGTTACCTCTTCCTTTTATAGCAAACTGATTCAGTGGGATTTCTCCCTTTTACCCCTAAGGTTTCACCAACTGTTTTTGGTTTGTTGTGGGCATCCCTTCAAGATTACCCACCCAACCATTGGTTGCCCCTGCCATTGCTCAATACATGTTTGCTGCACCACTACTGATTTCATGACAAAATTCCATTTTATTTGTTCCTGCTGTATACCTCTACCTCTAGGTGACTAACCAATAAGGATTGGGCTACCTCACTACCTAGCTCTATGGCATGCATTAGATGGTCCCAACCATTCATTACTTCTTTTGGATAAGATACCATCCCAGCAAGATATATTCCCAAAAGAAGTCACGGTAGGAAACCAAATATAGACCCCCTTTTCTCCCCACCACCAAACCACACCCTCTGAATCCCTTTGACCTTGGGCCCACCTCCTTTGTATTGGTTGGGTACAAGTTAGTGGTGCCCCGACCCTTTTGTGTTTGTCTCCCACGCCGTTTCTACCGTAGCAGATTAGCTTTGTTTTGTTCTGCTACATGGCTGTATTATTTCTTCACGCGTTTCCTACTGTGTTTTGTCATTTCCTTTAGTTTGACTCTTCCTTCACACGTTTCCTGTAGTTAACACTTCCTGCTGTTCCTTGTTTCTTTCACCGTGCTTTTTCATATTAGTTTTCACACCTATCTTTTATACAAAAGGATTTGGGCCTTTGTGGGCCAAATAATGTTGACTGGATCAAAAGGGTCTTGGGCCCAATTTGTCTTTATCTGCCGAAACCATTCTGCTAGAGAACTATATTCTGTGGCAGATCTGTATTCTGCGACAGATTTGCGTTTTGCTGCAGATCGCTTTCCCTTGCATTTCTTTCTTTGGACCTTTTTTGCTCTTAGGTCTTCTTGGTGGGCCTTTGGGCCTTGCTTTTCATTGGGCTTTCTTGCTCATGGGCTTTTGGATATGGATTTGCAAAAATGGGCATCAACATTCAGCCCCCTGAGCATATGGATTGCTCCTGCAATTCGTATGCGAAAACTCATGCAGTTTTCTTTCGTGGGTTGTTTCTCAACTCACATGCGAATGCTTCTTTTCTTTTCTTCGCGAGCCTACTATTTCAATCTTTACTCTCCTTAGACAAGTCGTTCTCTTTCTTTCTGCAAATTTATGACCCTTCAAGGGTAGCCAAAAAGTTGCTGTTCATGAAGGTGGTGGTTTTGTTACTGTCACTCCAAAGCGAGTTTGCTGAAAACTTTGCCTCTCTTTAGCTCGATTGTTTCTGCTGATTGCCTGCATATTATTATTTCCCATTTTATTCTTTTGGGCATCCTCAACCCATTTCATTACTTTTGGGCTCCTATGTCCCATTTTATTCTTTTGGGCATCCTCGGCCCATTTCATCGTTTTCGGGCTCCTTTGTCCCATTTTATTCTTTTGGGCATCCTCGGCCCATTCCAATTCTTTACTCTCATGGGCTTTTACTAACTTCATTGGGCTTCCCTGGCCCAATTACCTTATCCTCATCCTGAGGGCTCATAGGCTTGCCTTCAACCCCTTACTTTCTTTGCTTGCATTACTTCGGGCCTGTCGTGACCCATTCTCACTTTTCTGCATCATACACTACCCATGGGTTTACCACCTCTCTCTTTCTGAGCTCCTTTATGACCATTTGCTTCTTCAAGGCCTATTTGTTTATTTAATGGGCCTATGATCCATTATTCCCGCCACTTGGGCTTAATGGTTTTTCTTTCCACTTACTAACTCTTTTCTGCCCATGTTGTTGGGCTTCTTCTTGCTATTGGGCCCACTTGCCAAAGTGGGCATCAATACTACCATTCAAAGGGATTGTCAAAGATGATGATGTGTGCATCCTTCTCTTCTTCATCATTCCCTTACTTGTTTCTTGGTTTGCTTCTTGGAAATTTCTTGTGATCTTGGACTTCTACAATGGTACTCATTTCTTTATGTCTGTGGAAATTTGTATACTTATTTCCTTCACGTTTCTGCAGTAGCACGTACTTATTTCTTCACTTTTGGGGGACAAATACTCATTTTTTCTGCTTCCGCAGAATATGTAGACACTTTTTGCTGCAATACATGCACTTATTTCTCTGCGTTAATGCAACTCTTACTCTGCTTTTGCTAGGCATCTATACTGTAGGAAGTGAAGGTTGTGGCAGATTCTGCGGTAAAATAATTACGGTAAAATAATTAGGCTTGACTGGTTGAGCTAACTAACTTTCTCCACGTATTCCTTAGTATCATCTCTTCATTCTTCCATAAGTGTAGTTGCTCTTTAAGAATGGTCAGAAGACACAAATGCCGTGGAATCCTTCCTTGTTGGGTTCTTCTTCCTTGTTGGGTTCTTCTTCATTATGATGTTTTACATTTTCTCATCTCTATAGAATGCTTAAAATTGGCTTTGAGTTCTTTAATTCTTCTTTCTGCCAACTTCACGAACAACACTTTTGTGAAGCAAGGATCCTTCTTGCGGTCTTCATTTTTCTTTTCTTTTAGCCATTTAAGGTTGCTTCACTTCGGGCTTCATTCATTCTCTAAAAATTGAGAAAGTGTTGTCTTCTACTATCTTCGCATCTAAACCGATGACTGAAAAGAGTTTCATCAAAATAGTTTTGCCACATTACTTTTTTCAAATAGAGTTCTTTCACAAGAGGAAAGCTTACTCTAAGTGTGTAGATCAAAGGGTGGCTTCGCTCCCTTTTCTTGTGCCTTCTTCTTCTCTTTGCATTCACATATCTTCATTTCTTTTGCTCAAAACAAAGCATAGAGCTAACATTGCAAGCCCTCATCATAGTAGAGTACTCTTTCATTTGTTGATAATACTTTCTACCATGTTGAAGAACACATGTATTCTTTGCCAGGATGAAGTTTCTGCAGAGAAGGATGTTGGGTCTTGTAGAAAGGCAAGTTTCTTTCAGTGATGATGTATTTATGGAAGGCCTCCTTATTCAGAGCTACTACTAACATGGGAAAATGTATTGTTGCAATAGTAGAGGACCTTTTAGCCCCCAAGATCATCAATACTGTTGTACCTTTGCTATTTGCATTGCAGGCTATTTCTAATTCTGCCATAAATTCTGGTTTTGCTACAAAATTGATCTTCTCGTAGAAGTGACTGAGTCTGCCACTCATTTTAAGGCGCCTACAAGTGGTGCCACTATAGATATTTTTCCAAGGGGAAATGAGGGTGCTTTCATGAGAAATCTTCACTTTCTAAACACTTTCTTTGTCATTCTGCCACAGTAACTATTGATTCCTTCATGTTTACTTTTTTCTTCTTTAACATATTCTTCTTGTCATTCTGCCATAGCCGCTGTTGGTGAGGATATCACTGCCTCTTTGATGAAAAGGCATAGATGTTATGAACTAAATCTCTTAACTTTGTTGTAGTCTTCTGCAGATCTTATTTCTCCCAATTCTTCTTTCTCATGTTGCTAAGCTTAGCAGTGTCTTTTCAATTCTTGTGGAAGGTGGTTTGCCACTAAATGCATTGCTAGAGAGATGTTTGGACTTCATCATTGATTTCCACCTTTTGTTTTTGCTGTGAGTTCCTTTGTTGCTCAGCTTTTCTGTGGAGCACTCTTGAAGCCTTAAAGTCTCACGAAGAGCATTTATTTTCTGCTGTAGTGCTTGTTGGTTCACCTTTACATATGTTTCTGCTGGAGTGCTTGTAGGCCTTCTCTTCTTGCTTCCTTTCTTTGCTTCTTTGATATTTGCCACAGCAAGGGTGGTAGAATTTCTTCTCATGGATTCATTGCTCCAGAGATTAACCATGGTAGGTTACAACAAATTGCATGGGTGTTGCACTAGGCCATATCATGAAGTTTGAAGTTGCTGCAGATCAAGTGGTGGATAAATGTATACTTGCTGAAATGCCACAATCAATACTTATTTCACAATGGGTAATGTTGCTGCTACATATTGATACTCTAAGCGCTTTATAGAAGGCTTTCTAAATCTGCTGCAGAATGGGCCTTAGCCCCCCAACATATGAGATAACTAGATGAGTCATTAGCTTTTTGCAGAAGGCTTTTCGTATTTTCTATAGAATGAGATAGCCCCCAGTATGTGAGAATGAGTCCTTAGCTTTCTGCAGAAGGCTTTTTGTATTTGTTGCAGAATAATGCAGCCCCCAACATTAAGTCCTTAGCTTTCTGCAAAAGCCTTCCCAGAT
This sequence comes from Quercus robur, assembly GCF_932294415.1. NCBI lineage: Eukaryota > Viridiplantae > Streptophyta > Magnoliopsida > Fagales > Fagaceae > Quercus > Quercus robur. Next base: position 23,181,603 of record NC_065542.1, read on the forward strand.
TTGCTGCAAAATGAGACTTAGCCCCCAGCATGTGAGACAATTGGATGGGTTTGATGTCGCTTTCTCTTGGTGTTGATGCTCTATCATGTGGTTCATGCATTCTTCAGTAAAAAAAATTAGATGCCATGGATCTACAAGTTGCCATATTAAGAAATTCTTCATTGCTAGAGAATTTGGGAAAGAGTTACTTCCCACGCATGCTTTGGCTTCGTTCCACCACAAGCACAATTGCTTCCCAAGTATCTTCTGCTATATATGATTGTGGCTATAACTTTTTTGCAAATTCTTTCCAAAGACTTGCAATCATGGCTCCTTTGCGGGTTGGATTAAGTGTAGCCCCCATTATGGGCTTTTGCCAAGAACTCACAACCATGGTTCCTTTGTTGGCTTTTAGCCAAGAATTCATAACCACGACCCTTTTGCTGGCTTTTGCTACTATGACCCATATTCCTTGGATTTCTTCTTCGTTTTCTTTGAGTATGGGCATATTTAGATGGAGCTTGCTACGTCTCTTGCTTTATGGTTGGCTAGTAATAGCCAAGAGTCAGCGGCTTCTAATGTAGAATTTTCCCATGACGTACCCACATCTTTTTGGGACATCATGCTTCTTTATTCTTGTGGCAGAATGCCCTTACAGCAAACCGCCTTCAATAAAAACCACGTAATAGTTTTCTGCAGCAATAAGATAAGCAACTCTATTCACGGCAGAATGTGTGTTAGCAATTGTTCTTGCTATTTCCCTCTTGTACACAAGCTAAAAGAAGGAGTTTTGAGTTTGTCACTGTTGCAAAGTTCCTCTAGGATGAGACATGGGTATTAATGAGCTTCATGACTTGAAAAGTGATGGTGGAGTTGCACAGTACAAGTGATCTGATACATTCTTTCTTAGAAATATCATAAAGATCATGATCATTAATGCCACGCTAGGCATAAATCCTCTGAGTTGCTTCAAAGAAAACTTATCAACTCTTCAAGGTTGTTGAATTGGTTTGCTAGACCCGCTAATGGTGGGTTAGTAGTAATCCATTTGTAGTAGGCATCTGTACAACTTTTTCTCCCCTTGGTGTTCCCCACACTCTACTGCGTGTACTTTTCTTATCATCTCTCTTGCTTCTTCGGGACCCAAACATCGTAATGGGTCCCTATCATACCTTTTTTTGAAAAGGACTCCATTATGCAAAAAGTAACGTGTTGCCAGCCTCCTATGCTTGTATCTTTCACTGTGCCTTTATGGCAGAATGCCTTCTGTCAAGTACTACATGATTGGACTTCTCTAGTCTTCACTGACGAACACAGCGTAACTTTCTTCTTTGTTTACTGCAAGCTAGCAGGTTCCATATTGGGTTTGGACTTGATTTGCATCTTTACCCATACTTGGCCAATCGAAACCTGCCTTTTGAAGTCTGCGGTAAAGATTGACTTCTCTACAGGATCCACAAGTCCTATTATGCACTTCCTTCAACTTTCTCTGGGCTTCTTCTCACCCCACACATCCCGATAGGACCTTACCTGGCATTTTGCAGTACAATTCCCCTTTTACCAAGGCATAGTCCTTCAGCGCCTTTAATTCCATCATGTCTTCTTCTTCCATCAAAGCTTCCTTTATAGGAATCCTCCAATCTTCTAGGCCATTGTCCTATACGGGGCTAGGTTGCGTTCCTTCAGGGAGAAGCTCTCTTTGGTCTGGTAGGTCACCAGGTTTGAATCAACCATCACCTTTAAGTGCTTGATCCCTATTTCAAGGGTTGTGGCTAACCCAGTTAGATAGGCCTCATATTCTGCCGTATTGTTTGAACAATGGAATTCTAATTTGAATGATAGTGCCACAACCTTGTCTTCTTCATGATACAAAACTACTCCCACTCCTCCTGATTAGGTAGTAGAAGACCCATCAAACATCACCTTTTGCTTTCTGACTTCTTCTGCCATAGCCACCTCTCCTCGGACTTCATCATCCAGTGGGAATTCTTCTTCTCCTGGGAATTGTGCCAGCAAGTCTGTTATAGCTTGGCTCTTTACTGCTTTGGGCGTTCCCGTTTTCAAGTCATATTGTGACAATTGTAGCAACCACTGGATATTCTGCTGATGTACAATTTGCATTCTTGGGATTCTGCTACGAACTATTCTGCCAATGAACATTTTGCATTTCTGGGATTCTACTATGAAATATTCTGCTAATGAACATTTTGGAATTCAGCAGATTCTGCTGTAAAATAATCTGCAGAGAGATCTACATTTTGGCTTCTGAAATCTTCTGCTGTAAAATATTCTCCGGATAAACATTCTGCACTTTTGAAATTTAGTAGATTCTGCTGTGAACAGTCTGCCAAAGGAATTGTACTTTCTGCTACAAAATTTCTGCAGAGGGACATTTTGTACTTTTGGAAAAGTCTACTAAAGGATACTTCACGGAGGGAATAGTGATTTGCAATAGTATAGTAATGATAAAAATTTTCCTTTGGCTACTATAGCTTCATTTTTTTTGTTTCTAGCTTTTGGTTCTTGAGGGGAAGTAGAGCTAGAATCATTAGCATGAAAAAAAATGATTGAAACCTTGTGAGGGAATGAAGGGATTTTTCTCTTCTAAATACTGAACCCGAAGGTGGAGATGGAGAGAGTTTAGAAAGCTTCTAGTATTTCCCTAAAAGAAATGAGAGCAAAAAAGTGATAAGTTGCTTAGAAAGCATTTAGGAGAGTGCATGTTTGAATAAGTGGCTTGTCACATGTCTCACATTCATGATAAGGAGAACAAGTGGCATCTAAAGGATAGGACCAAATATTGTAAAGGCCATCTATTGTAGAGTTCTCAGGGTATTTTTTTGTTTTAGAACTCTATGGTGTTGTAGTGATATTTTGCTTATGATACTGCTCTATTTTAACGTTGCTGTGTGCTGCTATAGAATTTTGCTACGGTACTGTCCTGCTATAACATTGCTGTATTTTGCCACAAAATTCTGCTACGGCACTGTCCTGCTGTAACGTTGTTGCAATATTCTGCCATAGAATTCCACAACATTGTTTTGCAGTAATGTTGCCGTGATATTCCGCCATTGAATTCTGCTATAGGACTGCTATGATGTTTTGGATACTTTCCTGAGAATATAGCTTGGAAGGTTTAAGAACATCTGCATGTCTTGCTTTGGCAAGGACTTGGAAACATGTTTGCAAGGGAGAAATATCTCATTCTCCCCATCTTGATCCCAACTCCCCAGTGAAGTTGCCAAAAATGTAGAGGGTTCTCTTTTTTTATGTTTCTTTTTTTAAGAAGGAAGTTGGGCCTGGCGCTTCACAGATTGGGCTTCAAAGTACGATTTTGCCACTGCCAGGGGTTGCACAAACGCTGAGTCCAAGTCCAAGGGAAAGATGCTGTGAAGTGGGCTTATCCTCTGTTTCTGCCGCAGAAGGAACTTTTCTCCAGTTTCTGTCGTAAAAGGAACTTTTCTCCAATTCTTGCTGCAGGACTGACTTTTTTGCTATGCAATAAAGCTTCCTACTATGTACTAAAGCTTTCTGTTGTACATTTGAAGTTGTCCGCTGTACATTAAAGCTGTCTAATGTGCTTTAAAGCTGTCTGCTGTGCTTTAAAGCCTTCTACCGTGCAGTAAAGCCTTTTGCAATGTGAATGACTACTCTTTGTTTTTACCGCATAAATACTTTTCTACTTCCTGTACATAAACAAATCTAAAACCCAAAGAAAATACCCATCAAACAAATGTTAGTTTAAATGGGTTAGCATATTCTGAAATATATACATACATATATGAGTATATATACTTATATGTATTCACATATACATATATAAAATATATTTTGCAGAAAATGAGAAACAAGATATATGTATATTTACTTATGGCAGGATAATGATTAGTTTGTGTCAAAAGTAAAACGCGTAATAACAAATAAAGAAGAAAGCTTCAGCAGAAAGGTTTTAGCTAGTATAATAGCTAACACGGTAAATATAGTGAAAAGGTGTTACAGCAGAATAACTACTATAAAAAGTAAAGATACCATAGCAGGACAACTGATGTAGCAAACGTGATAAAAACGTGCTTCTGCAAAATGATAAAATATAGCAGATATAATTTATAATGAGATAAATCAAATATATTTGCAATCAAAATCAAGTATTGAATCTTCCCATAGAATAAGTAAACCAAGAAAGAACCCAAATCCCAACTTGAACAACCTTATCATAGGCTTCTGCCGTCCAAGTTGTGCATTTTGGAGAATAGGCCTAAATGGCTACTATCTATTCTTTTGGGGACATCAAAGAGTGGGTTTGCTAAGAGGGAGGGAAAAGATGGTGTATTGATGCATGCCCTTATTCCTACCGTATTTTCTCTCTTTGTTTTACCACTTTTTCTCTTTCTCTCCTTTCTTTTTTTACTTTTGGTTTTTTACTACTCTCTTGCCATGGGTTGTTCCCCCTTTTTGGTCTTTCCTTTTCCTGGGTCCTTCTCTCTAGGTGTTTACTACTCTTTTACCATGGGTTTCTCTCTTAAGTGCTTCCCCCCCGTTGGGTCTCTCTCTTTCGATGTTTTCTCTCTTCCCTGTTTTTTCTTTTTTTTTTTTTTTTTTTTTTTTTTTTTTCTGCCATGGTTACCTCTTCCTTTTATAGCAAACTGATTCAGTGAGATTTCTCCCTTTTACCTCTAGGGCTTCACCAACTATTTTTGGTTTGTTGTGGGCATCCCTTCAAGATTACCCACCCACCCATTGGTTACCCCTGCTATTGCTCAGTACATGTTTGCTGCATCACTACTCATTTCACGACAAATTTCATTTTGTTTGTTCCTGCTGTATACCTCTACCTCTAGGTGACTAACCAATAAGGATTGGGCTACCTCACTACCTAGCTCTATGGCATGCATTAGATGGTCCCAACCATTCATTGTTTCTTTTGTGTAAGATACCATCCCAGCAAGATATATTCCCAAAAGAAGTCACGGCAGGAAACCAAATATAGACCCCCTTTTACCCCCACCACCAAACCACACCCTCTGAATCCCCTTGACCGTGGGCCTACCTCCCTTGTATTGGCTTGGTACAGGTTAGTGGTGTCCCGACCCTTCTGTGTTTGTCTCCCATGCCGTTTCTGCCATAGTAGATTAGCTTTGTTTTGTTCTGCTGCGTGGTTGTATTATTTCGTCACACGTTTCCTACTGTGTTTTGTCATTTCCTTTAGTTTGACTCTTCCTTCATGCATTTCCTACAGCTAACACTTCCTGTTGTTCCTTTAGTTTCTTTCATATTAGTTTTCACGCCTATCTTTTATACAAAAGGATTTGGGCCTTTGTGGGCCAAATAATGTTGACTGGATCAAATGGGTCTTGGGCCCAATTTGTCTTTATCTGCCGAAACCATTCTGCCAAAGAACTGTATTCTGAGGTAGATCTATATTTTGTAGTAGATCTGTATTCTGCGGCAGATTTGCATTCTGCTGTAGATCGCTTTCCCTTGCATTTCTTTCTTTGGACCTCTCTTGCTCTTTGGTCTTCTTGGTGAGCCTTTGGGCCTTGCTTGTCATTGGGCTTTCTTACTCATGGGCTTTTGGATATGGATTTGCAAAAATGGGCATCAACAACTACAAACAAACCACAACTAAACACCAAAAATTGTTTAGGAGGAGGAAAACCCCCCCCCCCCCCCCGACCACTCGTCGGAAATCTCCACTACACAAGATAGTTGTTGTACAATAGATCATTATGAACTATCCAAGCCTATAAGCCTAAACATACTTGAGCCCTCTAAGCTCCAGCTAGCAATAGACTTCACCGAGTCCTTTCTCTTTCTACCTTACCAGAGAACCTTGATTGAAGCATCAATGGAAAGCCCACCAATATGTATTGGATTTTAAAAGTGACTTCTCAAGTTTCTAAGAACCTTCACTCAACTGATAGGGTTTGTGTGTGGATGAGATGAAGGAATACAAAATCTTAATCAATGATTAAAAGAGATAGGAAAAAGATGATAGAGTTATTTTTGCTTAAAACTAAAAGATCTCTCTTTTCTTACAAGGGTTGCCCTCTTGGATATTGAACTTATGTTCTAGGGTTTGTTAAGACCCTTATCTGAAAGGCCTAGCCATGCATAGAAGTTGTAAGGGTGTGTGCTAGCATAATCACAGTGGCCAGAAATGTACAGAGAGCAGAGTACAGTGACTGCTTGCAACTCGCGCGCTTGACGCGGCTTGGCTATTTGCGAGATGATCATAACTTGCTTAGTCATCACTCTAATTTTGAAACTTTGCCCCATGTCACTCGCTGGCAAAGAAGGTTGCCTGAGGTCGCGAGATGACCTCGAATGCAGCTTTCCAAACAGCAGATGAGGCTCAAGTACTTCTACCCCAAATATAATTAAGTCCTAGAAAGATACATTAAAATTGAAAATAAATACATACAAATTTGTCACTGAATAAAACCAATTAACATAGACTTCTCAATTAGTAGTGCTACAACTAGATACAAACCTTCAAAACATTACTACCTTCAACAACCAACTTATAGGTCCAATATCCAAAACCTTGAGAAATTGTACAAGCTTATTTAGAGTCCGCCTTGAAAGAAACCAACTCTTTGGAAATGTATCTGAAGATTTCGGTGTCTATCGAAAGCTGCGATACATGGACCTAAGTTACAATAGATTTTATGGTAAAATCTCACACAATTGGAGTCAGTGCCCACAACTAACCACCTTACTGAACTTCTCCCACAATATCTCTATGGTTTAATTCCCACTGCTTTTGAAGAAATGCATGGCTTGTTGTATATCATATTGAATGTACAAATGTGAGTGGAGATTCACATTGAATAATGATGAGAAAAATAAGTGGTTAATATAACATAGTTGAGCTCATACCTATAGGGCTTAGGCCTGTTGGGTTAAGTGATGTCCACAGTTGAGCTCATATTATATTAACTATTCAAGGAGTCTCCCCAAGGTGTTTATCTCCCCAACAAGAACATATCCTACAATGAATTGAAAGGTCCTCTTCTCAATAGCAAATCATTTCAAGATACTACAACAGAAGCCTAAGAAGGAAATAAAGGATTGCAAACTTGTGTGGAAGAAAAACATATTCCGAAAGAGGGACATAAAGTCATTTTGTTAATCATTTTCCCTCTTTTAGGAACACTTCTACTTGCATTGGCATTCATTGGAATATTCTTCTTCTTTTTACAAATAAAAAGGAAAAATCAACATGCAAACTGAACAAATAACATGCATAATTAAAAGGTCTTTTTGATATCAACTTTTGATGGAAGAGCAATGTACAAGGAAATCCTTGAAACAACCAAGGGTTTTGATTCTATGTTTTGCATTGGGAAGGGATGGCATGGAACCATTTATAAAGCAAGTCTAATATCAAGAAACATAGTAGTAGTGAAGAAATTCCAATTTTAAAGTCCAATTGGACTTCACTTGTTGGCACATATGGATATGTTGCACCAGGTAATATACTCCATTTTTTAACTAATGTTCAACATAGAGCATATGAACATATTGGCATGATATTCTATTTGTTTGCAAAGCTTGCTTATACAAATAAAGATAATTGAGAAATGTGATATCTATTGCTTTGGAGCTTTTGCTATTGAAGATGTAAGGTTGAATTTATTCAATCATGTGTTGGCTTTATTCCATGCCAAATTTGCTTGTAATTTAGCAATTAGATACCCTGTATTTAGGTGGGAATCACGTAAGGGTAGTGTACGAGAAAGTGTGAAGAAAACTTAAGATGTGTGCACTCAAGAAGAGTCTCGCGACTGGCAAGTCACTAAAGGTGGCACACGTGTAAAGCATGCGGGGGAGCTGAAGGGTCACGACAGCTGGAGTACTACAGGACAAAAATTCTAGTCTGGCCAGGCAGTTAGATCGCGACTCAAATTCACGACTCATTCCATTCGCGAGGTAGAGTCACCAGAATGCCCTGTTTGGTTGAAACATGACTTTTTGCATTCCTTATACACCCTACTATAGATACCCTTATATCCACGAAATGTAGTGAGCTTCCAGAGAGAATTTTGAGAGAGAAACCCTAGTGAAAAATAGGATTGACTCATCCACAATCTTCATCCTTTGATTCTCCAAATTCCTCTACTCTCACACTCTCCATTGACATATCCTTCAGAGGTACATTTAGCCAAATCCTTATCTCACCCTACCCATATCAGTGAGGAAGTATTTTGGTGCTTAGGAAGCAGTTCAGAAGGGACCAATTCATTTTGGTTGATGCAGTGGACGATTGCTGGATCCGGTAAGCTAAAGAAGACAAGGTTCGGCGTAACCTTGTTGGAGCAAGAAGCTTGGAGGGCTTAGGTGCACTGGGTAGATTAGGCTTGGAGGGTCTTTTGCTATTCATGTATCCCAACTTTATTCTCTAGTGGATTATTGATCGCTTGGAGGGCGGCAAAGAGGTTTTTCACCGAGTACCTCGGTTTTCTCTTTGATAACACATTGCCGTGTTATCTTTGTGTTTGCATCCTTCTTCTCTTACTCTTTACCATTTAATCACTGCTGTGTTTGTGATTAATTATGGATTAGAGAGTTTTATCTATTTGGGTTTAGCTTATATTCATATTCCGCACATATATTGTTTGTTTATAAGCTTGTGTTGGTAATTTTAATTTGGGGGTCTAAATGTTCATTGGTGTTTTACACACTAATTGAACTTTCAATTGGTATCAGAGTGAGTGCACTTGTTGTGGTTTCATTACCTGAGTGCGATCCTTGACCCCTTTTGAGGTGGATTGATCCTAATCTCTTAATGCTCCTCCATATTTTGATGGAAGTAACTATGCATTTTGGAAAGTTTGTATGAGGAAATTTCTATGTTCTATTGAGGAGAGTGTTTGGGATGCTGTAGATATTGGATGGACTAGGCCGGAGGCCGCCAAATCCGAATGGGATAAGGCTGCCCTTGTGACAGTTAATGCTAATAGAAAGGCTTTAAATGCTATTTTCTATTGTGTTTCTCATGATGAATTTCACAGGATTTCTCATGTTACAATTGCCAAGGAGGCGTGGCAAATTTTGGAAACAACTTATGAGGGGACCAAAAAGGTGAATGACACTAAGCTACAAATGCTTACCACACACTTTGAAGAGCTGAAGATGAGTGAAGACGAGTCATTTGACTCATTTTATGGGAAGCTGAATGAGGTGGTAATTGGGAAATTTAACTTGGGAGAAAAGACAGAGGACTCCAAGATTGTGAGAAAAATTCTACGATCATTACCAGAGAGCTTTTGTGCAAAGGTTACTGCCATTGAAGAGAGCAAGGACCTTGATGAGATCAAAGTTCAAGAACTTATTGGCTCACTTCAAATCTATGAGCTATCTCTACCATCACAAAGGAAGAGCAAATTTCTTGCTCTAAAGATAATCAATGAGAGAGTGGAAGCTCAAAACTCATCAGATGAGGATGAGGTCGAAAAAGATGTGGCGTATCTTGTTAAGAACTTCCAGAAGTTCTTGAAGTTCAAAAAGAATGGAAAGTTTGTTGAGAGGGGAAAATTCCCAAATTCCTGGAAGGAGAAAAAGGATTTCAAAAAGAAAGATGGGAAGGATTCTTAATCCTCTCAAGGAATCATATGCTATGAATGCAACGGTCATGGACATCTCAAGAAGGAGTGTCCCAACTATTTGAAAGGGAAGGGTAAAGTGTATGCCACTTCTCTTAGTGACACAGACTCCTCTAATTCAGACTCGGAAGAAAGCTGTGACAGAGAAGGAAACTACTCCGCATTTATGACCATTGCTCCCGTACAATCTTCGGATGATTTAAGTGCGTTAATGGAAGTGCTTGGTGAGCACACTAAAGTGGAGTCGATTGGGATAGTAGAGGAATCCAATGATGAGGAAGATGAAAGAACAGTGGGACTGTAAGAAACCTACAATTCCCTCCTTGAGAAGACCGGTGAATATACAAAAGTGGCTAAAGCAGGCATTAAGAAAATGAAGAGAGCAGAGCAAGACTACAAAAGTCTTCTAGTGCGGTACAAGGAGACTAAGTGTGAAGTTAAGATGCTGAATGGAGAGCTAATCGAAGCTTATTCAAAGATCAAATTTCTTGAGCTTGAGGTGATTCAAGCTAATGCTAAAGTAGAGCGGGTTTCCTCCAAGGAGCTTGATGAAGTGCTTGCTCATCAAAAACCTTTCTCCAACAAAAGCGGATTGGGATACACCGGAGAGAGCAGTTTGAGTGCAAATATGTCCAAGGAAATGAAGTTTGTGAAAGCTAAGGAACCAATGTTAGCAATCATTGCTGCTGAGAAAGTGGAGGCTGAGAAGAAGCAAAATGTGACTAATCAATGGTTTTTGACAAAGTCTCCTACCAAATCAGTGGTCAAATCTAAGGCGAAAGGAAAATCACTTCCAAAGTCATAAAGAGGTCTGAGAACTCAACATTTCTGCTATTATTGTGGAATTCAAGGACACACCAGACCTAATTGCCATAAGCTTCAAGCATTAAAGAATGCAAGTGCTCAAACATCAGGAGGACCAAGAAATGGCAAAGGGAACTGGATTGCTGAGCAATCAAAAAGTAAAGAAGGTGATCCTGGAGTGAGGGATGTGATGAAGATGATTGATGCATTCACTACCTGTTTTACAAGCTTCACCAGAAGGTTTGAAAGTCACAACAATAGTACCCAATCCTTTAGGGATATCACCCCAAACAGACGTGTCGTGTGTATGAAGAAGGATACACATGCATAAGTATTACAACATGTCCATGCATTAATACTTCCTATGAAATGTGACATTGATTGGTTGTGTGCTTTTTGTTATCATTCTAGCTTGGTCTGAAAATTTTTGTTTATTTGTTATTTGCTTTGAATGTTTTTACATTTTTTTTTTGTGTCAAAAATCCAAAAACACATAAAAATTAGAAAATCCAAAAAGTTTCATCGACATTATTGTACTTTGTCACATGCATGTTTTGCCTTGTACCTTCATACTAATTGCTTTGTGCATTTACGAGCATTGCTTATTCTTTATGAACTTATATCATTGTGGGAAAGATATTGACATCTATGTAATTGTTGTAAATAGATCTTCAAACTCGTCATGAATGATTAGTCAATGGTTTTATTGATCTTGAGACTTGTATAGACTTGTGCCTATATCTCTTTCCTCTCTTTTTATTTTTTATTTTTGCTTAAAAAGCTCAATCAATGTAAATCTCAAAATGAAAAGAGATAATGAGCTGCAAAAGTCATCGCACATACTAGTATTCGACTAGGAAAAAGAGAAAGCGACTTATATGAAAATATATGATGCCCAAAAAGCCAAAGGCTTGTTCATCAAAATTGTAAGGTTGAATTTTATCAACCATCTTGTTGGCTTTATTCCGTGCCAAATTTGGTTGTATTTTAGAAATTAGTAACCCTGTATTGAGGTGGGAATCATGTAAGGGTAGTGAGTGAGAGAGTATGAAGAAATGCTTAAGATTGTGCAAGGATGTAGAGACTCGTGGCTAGGACTCGCGACTTGCAAGTCGCCAAAGATGGCACACGTGTGAAGCATGTAGGAGAGCTGAAGAGTCATGTCAGCTGTTGCACTACAAGACAAAAGTCCCAGGCTAGCTAGGCCATTAGCTCGTCGTTAGCTCATGACTTGAACTCGTGACTCAGTCCATTCGCGAGGCCAAGTCGCTAGACCACCCTGTTTGAGAAAAACTGACTCTTCGCATTCCTTTCTCACCCCACTATATATAGACCCTTATACCCATGAAATATAGAGAACTTCCAGAGAGAATTTTGAGGAAGAAACCCTAGAGAAAAACAAGATTGATTCATCCACAATCTTCACATAAAGACTCTTCAAATTCCTCTACTCTCTTCCTCTCCATTGTTACATCCTTAAGAGGTACATTACCAAAACCTTTTCTCACCATACCCATATCTGTGAGAAGGCCATTTGGTGCTTTAAGAAGCTGTTAAGAAGGGACCAATTTCATATTGGTTGATGCTATGGTCAAGTAGCGGAATCCAGTAAGCTAAAGAAGAAATAGGTTTGGCGTAACCTCGTTGAAATAAGAGCTTGGAGGGCTTAGGGACACTGGGTAGATTAGGCTTGAAGGGTCTTCTGCTATTTATATATCCCAACTACATTATTTAGTGGATTATTTACCGCTTGAATGGCGGCGGAAAGGTTTTACGCCGGGGGCTTCGGTTTCCTCTTCGATAACACATCGTGTGTTGTCCTTTTATTTACATCTCTCTTCCCTTAATATTTGCCATTTAATTTCTGCTGTAGATGTGATTTTATTTGGTTTAGATTGTTTATCAATTCTGTACTAAGCTTATGTTCATATTCCGCACATTAATTGTTTGATATTAAGCTTGAATTGGTAATTTGTAAATTAGGATTCTAAACGTTCAAGGTATTTTATACACTTATTGAACTTTCAAAAATGAAGTATCAAAAATTTTAGGCATCGATCCCAAAATGAGATGTATTGTTTTAAAATGATCAAATGCTATGATGTGTATGGAGCCAAATAAAAAGCTTCAAAATTATGTTATCAAGTTTTGTGGGAGGTCATATATGCATACTTCTATAATTGAGATTAGTCACTTTTCCTCGTGCTAATTGTGTATGTCTTGGTTGAATTGATCATTGAAGCTTCACATTAGACTAAGGATTATCTCATCTTTGATACCCACACACATCACACATGCCTATGTTCAATGAATGCCTTATTCATTTGTGTGATTGTACTTGATTAAATGTGTTGCACATGCTCAATCATATGTTGATCAAACACAAAAATATTTTTTGAGTGTTTTAATTGTTTTTGGAAAGTATTTTTGTTTTGAAAATTTTCAAAAACTATACAACTCTGGTTTGGCGACTCTTCCTCATGGGTCAAGCAACTCGCAAGCCCCCAGTCGCGAGCTTACATAGAAGCTCTTGGCGACTCTCTGGAAAGTCAAGACCCTAGTCATGAAAAAGACTTAGAAAAATTTCAAAAATATGGGTTTTTAATTTTCGTGACTCAGTTTGGCAACTTGTTCATGAGTGGAATCTCCAGTCGCAAGTTTTACTCAGAATGGTTCGTGACTCCCCTCACGACTTACTCGTGGGTGGACCTTCCAGTCGCGAAAAACACTTAGACAAATATTTTAAAATTTGTCACATGGGTTTTTGGCGACTTGTTCACGACTCATTCCAGTCGCGAAAAACACGTGTTTTGCACTTTGAGGGTCTTTTTCAGGACAGTTTTTAAAAAGTTCTCATTTTTCCCTTGCACATTGTGACTGTTCATTGTCTTGTCCGTTCCTCTCCTTCACAAACTCATCTTGTTCTCTAAAAAATCCTCCATTTTCTTTATCAATCTTCAAGAAAAGGTATGGGCTTTCTATTTTTCTCAAAGTATTTCATGTTTCTAGCCTTTGATTTCTTGGATTTTGTGTTTTTGTTGAGTTTTGAAAAATATGATATTAGAATATGGTTTGGGTATATTTTGTTGAGTTTGTTATATGGGGTTTGTTGGTTTTGGTTGTATGATGCTTATTATACATGTTTTCATGTTTGCCTTTTTTTTTTTCGGGTATTATACTTTGTTTGTGTTGTGTTGTGCATAGCATACCCATGGTAAAATGTCTCATAGACACCTTCTTGTGTTTTTGAGGAGTTCATGGAATACAATCATTGTAAAATGCATCTCTAGTTATGTGTTTTGCAATATGCCCTAGGTTGTACTTGGTGATATCTATGCGTACACACACACTTTGATATGTTTGTGGAAATAATGCCATAACTCTGCTGTGCTTTAATGCTGTGTTCTCTCATGTCAAGTTGCTATTGAACTTTGCTTTAGTTAAATCTTTGGCCTAATTCTGAGTCCATTTGTGTTGCTACTAACTTGTTACTAATTTTTTATGTTACTATATGTTGTGCTCTATGTTGTGGTCTTTGTTGTTGTGTTTTTACAAATGACTCCAAAGAAGAAGACTACTACACATCGTGCTGAAAAAAGGAAGAAAATGGACAATACTCAGTTCCGCTCTACCAAACACTTTGAGATATACAATCAGTTCTATGAGAAGTCTCCAATCATCCAAGAGATGGTTGATTTGAAGGATTATTTTATCCCAGGCTGTTTTCAAGACAGAGGTTGGGAAAAGCTCCTTGGTGACCTCCTTGGGGTATGTGAACCTTTGATCTGTGAATTCTATGCCAATGCCATTTTAAGAGAGGATGAAATCAATTGTTGGGTTAGAGGCCATGAGTTCAACATTGACTTGGAGGATATTGATGATGTTCTTGGCTTTGAGGATCTAGAGCATGATTTCACTCACTACAAGGACAGAATTCTCTCCATAGAGATGGTTCAATCTCATATTGGTGGTGTTAGAGAGGGAAGATGCATCAAAACAACTGCTTTTCCACCTGATCTGAGATGTCTTACCTTAATCATGATGTTCAACTTGTACTCGATGAAGAAGATGACCACCATTAGTAATGCTAGAGCCATTTGTCTCATGGAGCTTCAGGAGAACACTTACATTGACATTAGTGCTCATGCCTTCTCCATCATTGCTAATGAAACAAGGACAACTTCAAGGGCAAAGCTGATTCTCCCTAGTCTACTCGTGAGGCTTTTTCGAGCAAAAGGTGTGGAAATTCCCCAAGACATCAGTCTAATGCCTACTCCTCCAGCTATCAATGCTCTAACAATTGCACGGATCAAAATTCATCTTCCAGGTGATGAAGAGGAGGGTGATCAAGTACAAGGAGAACCTATGGACATTGAGACAGAAGCAGAAGCAAAACCCTCAAGCTCACGAAGCCGTGGTAAAAGAAGCCGAGCTTCATCATCTTCTGCAGTACCTCCAAATGCATCTCAGATCGTCCTTGAGAGGATTGAGGGGCTGCGAGACGTCCAAAATGAGCAATTTGACAGGCTGACTGCTATCCAAGAATAGCTGAATCTGCTTTCAGCCAAGTTTGACAACTTCACTACACAACAGTAGCCCTTTGGGCATTTCAGTCAAAAATGGGGAGATATGGAGTAGGAGTAGCTCTTGAGGGGGAGCACCATTTTGAGGGGGAGAAACTTTAAGCACTTCCATGAAATACTTGTTCGTATGGTTCAATAGCTTCACAGTATCTAGAGTCAAGTGTGAGTGAGTTTTAGCAACTATTCCCAACTCACATGTTAAGTCTAGAGTCTGTTTTAGGATTTTGTCACGAAATAGCCAAAGGGGGAGATTGTAAGGTTGAATTTATTTAATCATGTGTTGGCTTTATTCCATGCCAAATTTTCTTGTAATTTAGCAATTAGATACCCTCTATTTAGGTGGGAATCATTTAAGGGTAGTGTGTAAGAGAGTGTGAAGAAAACTCAAGATGTGTGCACTCAAGAAGAGTCTTGCGACTGGATCTCGTGACTGGCAAGTCGCCAAAGGTGGCACACGTGTGAAGCATGCAGGGGAGTTGAAGGGTCATGACAGTTGGAGCACTACAAGACAAAACTTCTAGTCTAGCTAGACAGTTAGCTCGCGACTCAAACTCTCGTTCCATTTGTGAGGTCGAGTCACCAGAATGCCCTGTTTGGTTCAAACATGACTTTTTGCATTCCTCATACATCCTACTATAAATACCCTTATACCCACGAAATGTAGAGCTTCTAGAGAGAATTTTGAGAGAGAAACCCTAGAGAAAAACAAGATTGACTCATCTACAATCTTCATCATTTGATTCTCCAAATTCCTTTACTCTCACCCTCTCCATTGACATATCCTTGAGAGGTTAGCCAAATCCATATCTCACCATACTCATATTAGTGAGGAAGTATTTTGGTACTTGGGAAGCAGTTCAGAAGGGAGCAATTCATTTTGGTTGATGCAACGGGCGATTGCGGGATCTGGTAAGTTAGTGAAGACAAGGTTTGGCGTGACCCTGTTGGAGCAAGAAGCTTGGAGGGCTTAGGTGCACTGGGTAGATTAGGCTTAGAGGGTCTTCTGCGATTCATGTATCCCAACTTTATTCTCTAGTGGATTATTGATCACTTGGAGGGTGGTGGAGAGGTTTTTCCCTGAGTACTTCGGTTTCCTCTCCAATAACACATCGCCGTGTTATCTTTGTGTTTGCATAATTCTTCCCTTACTCTTTACTATTTAATTGCTACTGTGTTTGTAATTAATTATGGATTAGAGTGTTTTATCTATTTGGGCTTAGCTTATATTCATATTCCACACATATATTGTTTGTTTAAAGCGTGTGTTGATAATTTTAATTTGGGGATCTACATGTTCATTGGTGTTTTACACACTAATTGAACTTTCAAAAGAGATCAAAGGAAGACATCCGGGTGAAATGATCCCAATTCTATCTGCTTCAATTGTGGGGGAGAATTTATTGTTGAAATATTTTGTAGAGATACGCCTTCCACCTCCCATAGTTCAGGTTGAGAGTCACTGATGGTCACAAAGTTGGCAATTGCATGCTTGCATGCTAATCCAAAATGTAGACCAACTATGCACATGGTTTCTCAAACCAACTATGCACATGGTTTCTCAGTTATTATCAACTCCAAATCCACTTTCCTAGGGCTACAAAGTCTCACCAGGACAAGCAAGGATATAGTAAATTGTTAGGAATGCTATATAATATATCAAATCTACGCTGCTGTAGGCGATTGCCTGTTTAAGATTATGTGATGATATATGTTTGATTGCCTTTTTGGTATGCATTATAAAGATTTCAAATGTAAAATAAAGATTAGGGACGTATTGTAGTGATGGTTTTAGTCATTTATATTCTAAGTTTCTAACTGATTTAGTTAAGGCATAAAAAAAGTAAAAAAATAAAAAATAAAAAGGAAGAAGAAGAAGAAGAGTAACGGGAAAGATGTTGTTTCAATATGCTCAGTATATCCTTCTTGTGAAAGTCACATATTTGGATGCAAGGTTGTAAGGTTGAATTTATTCAACCATCTAATTGGCTTTATTCCGTGCCAAATTTGCTTGTAATTCAGCATTTAGTAACCCTGTATTTAGGTGGGATTGTTGTAAGGGTAGTGAGTGAGATAGTGTGAAGATTGCTCAAGAGTGTGCAAGAAAACAGAGTGTCGCGGCTGGGACTCGCGACTGGACTCGCGGCTTCAACCCGCCAGAAGATGCACACGTGCCAAGCATGCTGGAAGATGAACAGTCATGCTAGCTGGAGCACTACAGGACAAAACAGGACAACTGGCCATACGGTTAACTCGCGACTGGAACTCGCGACTCAGTCAAGCCGCGAGGTCAAGCCGCGAGCCACCCCTGTTTTGGAAAAACCTGACGTTTCGCATTCCACTCCTCTTCAGTATAAATACCCTTTTAACCCACGATTGAAAGAGAGCTTCCAGAGAGAATTTTGAGAGAGAAACCCTAAAGAAAAACCAGATTGTTTCACCCACAATCTCTACCTTAGAGTCTCATCAAATTCCCTCACTCTCTTCCTCTCCATTGTCAAATCCTTGAGAGGCCTTTATACCAAACCTGGTTCTCACCATTATCATCCCTGTGAGACAGTCGTTTGGAGTTCTGGGAAGCAGTTAGGAAGGAGCCAATATTCATTGGTTGATGCTACGGTGTAGTAGCGGAATCCGGAAAGCTAGAAAAGAAAAAGGTTCGGCGCAACCTCGTTGGAGCAAGAAGCTTGGAGGGCTTAGGTGCACTGGGTAGATTAGGCTTGGAGGGTCTATTGCTGTCCTTGTATCCCAACTGTATTTTCTAGTGGATTGATTACCGCTTGGAGGGCGGCGGAGAGGTTTTTCGCCGAGGTCTTCGGTTTCCTCTTCGATAACATATCTGGTGTTATCGCTGTGTTTGCATCTTCCTTCCTCTCTATCTCTGCCTTTACATTAATCTGCTGTGGTTTATTTTGATGTGGCTTAGATAGTTGTTTAATCAATTCCATGTTATAGCATATGTTAAGTTTTCGCACACTAGTTGTTTAACATATTGCTGTGTTGATTAAATTGGTTTTTGGGGGTCTAAACGTTCAAAAGTGTTTTTGTACACGTTTTTGAACTTTCAAAGGTCAATTCCTTCCAGACCATTGACGGTAACATCCATTTTTTGACTGCAAGATTTCATTAAGGAATTAAGCAAATCCCATACCTAGAACTAACCTTTCACCCTAAAAAAATAAAAAATAAAAAAGCTAATTTTTCACCTTTTAGTAACGAAATTATACCAAAATTAAAAGAAACCTCAGCATACCCAAAAAAAGAAAGAAAGAAAGAGATGGTCTCTGCTTGTTGAAGCTGCAAATCAATCTTCCCGAGGTCAACTTTCAAAATCCACCATCAATTTGTTTAGTTTCCTGTTGCTTATTCTTTGCTGGTACACTCTTGTGTCCTCCAATCTACCCAAAAATAATAATAATAATAATAATCAAATAAATATGTTGCTATAGCCTATACATAGAGTAATGCTTAAATGGACAAAATTATTAAGGCCGTAGCACTTAGCTAGATGCAACACATGAATAAATTAGAGACACGGAGGATTTAAATGGGAGTCGGATCATTTTCCTTAATTTTATTTAATTATTATTAAAATATTTTTCTTCTATTATTATTAATATATTTTTCTTCTATTGAATTATCTTTTATCAACTTCATTAGATTGTATGAATTGATTTTCAAGGCTCGCATTCACTAATAATACTAAACTATATGAGTTATGGAGATTAACTAGTTGACACCTCCTGATATCTCCAAGACATCCAGGTTTTAAATCCTTACCAAGCTTATTCATAACACCAATGATTGCAAAATGTCCCACTAGAAGTTACTTAGGATTTTGAAAAAATTTTGAGATGACCAAAACCATACAAACCTTTCAGGAGAACAGGCTTCAGAGGGTGGCAATAATATGTGAGCAAGCTTAGTGGCATCTTTGTTGCAACTGATGACATGGTTGAAGCAGAGATATCGGCCATAAGATGAGACATTTTCAAAGATGCAGATGTGAGAGTCCATAATGAAGTTGAGATCCACAGTAACAAATACACCATCTTCGTACATCTCAGCTGCTCCTTTCAAATATGGGTTTTTGATTGTTAGGTGAGGAGAAGCCATCAGGAACCCTCCGTTTATGGAAACCATGTTCACACCTCGATCCATGGCTAAGGCCCATGCTGTCTTCTCGGCTAGGGTCTTTGATAAAGCGTGCCACAACTAATCAAATGCAAAATTTTGTCAATTCAATTGCATGTGAAATCTAAGCTAAACTGCAATATGTTTTTGTTTACATTGTGATTAATAAGTGCTAAAAGGAAATTGAAATTGTCGTTGAAGTGATAAATTGCTAATCAAAATTTGTGACTATATATAGATCCAATCCAATTTCAAAATGTGTGATAAATTGTTAATCAAAAATTGAAATTCCAAACCATTCAACCGTTTGCATCTTTATGTCCACCCTTAATAAGTCAACCACTCTTTAATAGTTTGTCATGCTGATCATATCTTATAGATCCAATCCAACTATAAGGCAACAACTCTTTAATTGTTTGTCCAATCCTATACAAACTAAATAAGGATACAATAGTATGTACCTAATTGCATGAGGACCTAGTGGCAATTCCTGGTCCAGAGCACCTTGAAGTGGTTCCTTCATCTTTGGAACCATGTGTGGGAACCTAGCTAGCAAACGCCCACAACTGCACAAGAGTAGTGCACCACTAGTATGCTTCGCCTTCAGGTCGGTGGCATTGCATAGCTGTCTATACAACCATGCCAAGGTTGCACTACCCCAACTGTATTTCTTGGCATCACTAATGGGATCCAAGAACTAAAGATACAAAAGAGAGATCTGTCCTCCCGAGGTATCCATAAACAAGCTGCCACCCAACAGCTCAAGTAAATAATACCGAGCATATTGTTGCACCAAATCTTCACTGGCATTCTCAGTTAGGGGAGCTCTAAAGAGGTCAGCGAGCCATTTTGATTTAATTCTTGTCCCATCTAGCACAGGCTTGTTTTGATTAGGCTTTGGTATTGGGGCTGGAGGCTTAACACCAAGTAAGCGTTCACATTCTTCCTCCCAGATCAAGTTAGTCTTCCCTATCATTGGCAACCCCTCTACTGGTAACCCTATCATGACCTCCATATCCTGTAAAGTAATGGTCATCTCACCATGGGGTAGGTGAAAAGTGTGGGTCTTTGGATGCCAACACTCAACCAATGCAGTGATCAATGCATGATCAAGCGATTTAAATGGGACACCATATAACCCAGATAACCTGGCCTCGTCAATGTAACAAACAATCCATGGACCGCTGATGTTGTAGCATATCAACAAAGCGGTGTCGACACTTTAAAACGGCCAGCATATCCTACAAAAGAAATAACAATGTGTTAATATCATTTACAGTAATAATAATATAATTACTCCCATCAAAAACTAAATTATAAATAGATTTGGTATTTATAGAATAGTAACTTGTTTTTTTTGACACATACGCTACCACTAATGAAAACTCATTACTTTATTAGAATATTAGTAATGTGACATATACTCCTTTTTTTTAAATAAAGAAAAGAAATTTGAAATAAGCGTAACTTATTTCATACATAAAGACATGGAGATTTTCACAAAAAGAAGACATTAGATTTAAGCATAACTACATTAAAACCTTAGATTGACTAGAATGTTACGTGAACTAATTCATCAATACCTTTGTTTAGGCAGAAATTTAAATGAATAGTTCTCATTTTTATTTCAAAGAAGAGTGACACATGGCACTAATTAATTATTAGATGATGTGGAAGGCTAAGTGAAAAAATTACTGAGAATGTGCCACTTGGTAGGGCTCATACATTTTGTTAAAAGTATCATATCAAGTGGAGTGCATACCTCACCCTCATCAGGGCCATCCCAAATCCAAGTGGACCGATGCTCGGCTTGTCTGGCGATTTTGGCCCATTAGCATTTATTTTTAAAATATTTAGGCCCGAAACACTGTTTGGGAAATATATAGCAATATACCACTTTTTTAGGTACTCGAGCTTGGCAAGCTCGAGTACCATGTTTTTTTAATCCACTATCGCCCCATATTCAAGGAACCCTATAGTGGCGTTTTTAAGCCCTATAGTGACGTTTTCGGGCCAAAAAACGCCACTATAGGGCCCCTTGAACCTGTTATGGGGACTTTAAAAAAAATTTTGCAGGAAAACGCCGCTATAGGGACCAAAAACGTCACTATAGGGCTTAAAAACGCCACTATAGGGCCCCTTGAACCTGTTATGGGGACTTATAAAAAAATTTTGCAGGAAAACGCCGCTATAGGGCCCGAAAACGTCACTATAGGGCTTAAAAACGCCACTATAGGGCTCCTTGAATATGGGGCGATAGTGGATTAAAAAAACATGGTACTCGAGCTTGCCAAGCTCGAGTACCTAAAAAAGTGGTATATTGCTATATATTTCCCAAACAGTGTTTCAAGCCTAAATATTTTAAAAATCAATGCTAATGGGCCAAAATCGCCCGGCTTGTCTAGTCAAAACAGTTGCATCACTGGGCCCAGGATCCATATCTGGCACGAATGCAATGAAATGAATTTGTAAGGAGACAACCACTAAAGATTATAAAACTTATATGCAATGCAGGTGAAAAATTACACACTATTGTGTTTAGCAAAAAAAAAGTTACACACTATTGTAAGGTCCCCATAGTGATATGTCACATCAATTGTATTTCAGACAACCACTAATGAACATCGTACGCAATTATATGCAATGCACGTGAATAAAAAGACGCATTTGTAAAAGCCTCAGTGATAAGACAAAACTTGACTTGTTAGAGCTTTTCAAAAACTTCATCAAAGCAAACACAAAGGAAAATATTTTACAAACATGAACTAGGTTTTAAAGTTACAAAAAAACCATGTGCAGAGTGTATATGTGTGTGCTAATCTTTACAAACTGACTTCATTTAAATGCGTGTGCTCATCTTTACACGCAAGGTAGAGTCCTATAAAGATTCACAAAAACAGCATAAACAAAAAAGATTGAATTCTATCACTAATAATACTGACTTCATGTTGCACAATGATTTATTGTATGGTTAAGTTTGGTCCCCTAGCACATATAGATCTCATACTTATTTACTTTTAAAAGAAAAAAGAAATGGTTCTTAACTAGCTAAAAATGAAAGCTGATTGTTGACTGAAAGTTCAAAAACGTGTACAAAACACCTTTGAACGTTTAGACCCCCAAATTACAACTTAACCAATACAAGCAATATGTCAAACAACTAGTGTGCGGAAACTTAACACATGCTATAATAAGAAATTGGTTAAATACTATCTAAGCCATAACAGAATAAAACCACAGCAGATAATAAAAAGGCAAAGATAGAGAGGAAGGAAGACGCAAACACAAAGACAACACGCGATCTGTTATCGAAGAGGAAACCGAAGTCCTCGGCGAAAAACCTCTCCGCCGTCCTCCAAGCGGTAATCAATCCACTAGAAAATACAGTTGGGATACAAGGACAGCAATAGACCCTCCAAGCCTAATCTACCCAGTGCACCTAAGCCCTCCAAGCTTCTTGCTCCAACGAGGTTGCGTCGAACCTTTTTCTTTTCTAGCTTCCCGGATTCCACTACTAGACCGTAGCATCAACCAATGAAGATTGGTTCCTTCCTAACTGCTTCCCAGAAATCCAAACAACTGTCTCACAGTGATGATGATGGTGAGAACCAGGTTTGGTATAATGCCTCTCAAGGATTTGACAATGGAGAGGAAGAGAGTTGAGGAATTTGAAGAGACTCTAAGGTAGAGATTGTGGGTGAAACAATCTGGTTTTTCTTTAGGGTTTCTCTCTCAAAATTCTCTCTGGAAGCTCTCTTTCAATCGTGGGTAAAAGGGGTATTTATACTGGAGTGGGAGAGGAATGCGAAACGTCAGGTTTTACATAACAGGGGTGGCTCGCGGCTTGACCTCGCGGCTTGACTAAGTCGCGAGATCCAGTCGCGAGTTAACCGTATGGCCAGTTGTCCTGTTTTGTCTTGTAGTGCTCCAGCTAGTATGACTGTTCATCTTCCAGCATGCTTGGCACGTGTGCTGCTTCTGGCGGCTTGCAGCCGCGAGACACCCGCGAGTCCCAGCCGCGACACTCTGTTTTCTTGCACACTCTTGAGCAATCTTCACTCTATCTCACTCACTACCCTTACAACAAACCCACCTAAATACAGGGTTACTAAATGCTGAATTACAAGCAAATTTGGCACGGAATAAAGCCAATTAGATGGTTGAATAAATTCAACCTTACAATCTCCCCCTTTGGCTATTCCGTGACAAAACCCTAAAACAGACTCTAGACTTAACATGTGAGTTGGGAACAGTTGAACAAAACTCACTCACACCTAACTCTAGAAGCTGTGAAGCACTTGAATCATATGAACATAATACTCCTGAAACACAACAATACACATGGAGCTTGTTGCAGGATCTGGAGAGCTAGACAAGACACGGTTCTGAGAAGCCTTGTTGGAGTAGGAGCTTAGAGGGCATAGATACAGAGGGTAGATTAAGTTTGGAGGGTCTCTTGCTTACCCATGTATTCCAACTGATTGTCTAGTGAATCGATTACCGCTTGAAGGGCGGCAGAGAGGTTTTTCACCGAGTTCTTCGGTTTCCTCTTCGATAACATGTCTCAGTGTTATCTGTGTTTTCGTCTCTCTTCCCTACTCTTATTCATTTCATTTTACTGCTGTGTTGCTTGTTTGCTTGCGTTTACACTGTTCCGCACTTAATATTAAGTTAGTGTAAAATCAACCAAGCCGTAATTTGAAATGGGGGTCTAAACAAGCTCTTGTGTTTCAACACATTTTCGAGCATTCAATTGGTATCAGAGCAGGTACACTCACTGTGGTTTAAATACCTGAGTGTGTTCCTTGACCCCGTTTTGAGATGTACCGGTCTCAATCTTTGAATGTTCCACCATTTTTTGATGGTAATAACTATGCTTTTTGGAAAGTCCGAATAAAGGCATTTCTGTGTTCAATAGATGATACTGTTTGGGATGTCGTAGAAGTATGTTAGACTAGGCCCGAGGCTGCTAAATCCACTTGGGATAAAGTAGCACTTGCGACAGCTAATGCTAACAGTAAAGCATTGTGTAAGGTTGAATTTAATCAACCATCTTGTTCGCTTTATTCTGTGCCAAATTTGCTTGTAATTCAGCAATTAGTAACCCTGTATTTAGGTGGGTTTGTTGTAAGGGTAGTGAGTGAGATAGAGTGATTGAATGCTCAAGAGTGTGCAAGAAAACAGAGTCTCGCGGCTGGATCTCACGGGTAACTTGCGGCTGCAAGCCGCCAGAAGCAGCACACATGCCAGGCATGCCAGAAGTTGAAGCATCATGATAGCTGGAGCACTATAGGACAAAATAGGATAACTGGCTGTTCTGTTATCGCGCGGCAGGATCTCGCGGCTCAATCAAGCCGCGAGGCCAAGCGACGAGCCACCCTTGTTTTGAAAAACCTGACGTTTCACATTCTTTTCTCACCCCAGTATAAATACCCCTTATACCCACAAAAGAATGAGAGCTTCCGAGAGAATTTTGAGAGAGAAACCCTAGAGTAAAACAAGATTGATTCATCTACAATCTCTACATAAGAGTCTCTTCAAATTCCTCAACTCTCTTCCTCTCCATTGTTAAACCCTTGAGAGGCATTTTACCAAAACCTTTTCTCACCATATCCATTACTGTGAGAGGGCTGTTTGGTGTTTTAGGAAGTAGTTAGGAAGGAACCAATTTACATTGGTTGATGCTACGTTCAAGTAGCGGAATCCGGGAAGTTAGAAAAGAAATATGTTCGGCGTAACCTCGTTGGAGCAAGAAGCTTGGAGGGCTTAGGTGCACTAGGTAGATTAGGCTTGGAGGGTCTATTGCTGTCCATGTATCCCAACTACATTTTCTAGTGGATTGTTTATCGGTTGGAGGGCGGCAGAGAGGTTTTACGCCGAGGGCTTCGGTTTTCTCTTCGATAACACATCGCGTGTTGTCCTTGTGTTTGCATCTTCCTTCCCTTTTATCTTTGCCTTTTATTATCTGCTGTGGGTTGTGATTTTAAATTGGCTTAGATTGTTTTCCAATTCTGTTTTATAGCTTTTGTTCATTTTCCGTACACTAGTTGTTTGACATAAAGCTTGAATTGGTTAATTTGTAAATTGGGGGTCTAAACGTTCAAGGGTGTTTTTACACTATTTGAACTTTCAATTGGTATCAGAGCGGGTGCACTTGTTGTGGTTTAATTACCTAAGTGCGATCCTAGACCCCTTTGTTTTGGATGCTGTTATGGAAAATACCATGCTGAATTGTAGTTTAAGTCTTAGTGAAAATGACTCTATGAGTATGTTTGAAGGGTGTCTTAACAATGAACTCGTAGAGTTGTTGAAAACAAAGAAACATGCTAGGATATTTGTTCACATGCTGAAATATTTTGAAAATCAGAATCACATCTTGCACAGTAGCATATCTGAATCTAAATCGTTGATTAAGAAATACAAAAGAAAGAATAGAATGTTATGTGAGATGATTGAGAGTCTGAAAATGAAAGGTCAATCTAACAGAAGCATGAAAACTGATGATAAGATTCTGTTTGAAGGTCAAGAATGTTTGTCTCATGTGAGCTTATTTATGCATACCTCATTAAAGGTATTTAATTCATGCTTGTGGTATCTTGACAGCGGTTGTTCTCGTCATATGACAGGGGATAAGTCACTGTTTAAGACACTCAAAGAAAAGGTTGGTGACTATGTGACTTTTGGTGATGGAAGTCATGATCAAGTTCTCGATAAAGGGACTATCGAGATACCTGGATTACCTCTGTTGAAAGATGTGTTATACATCGAAGGGCTGAAGGCAAATCTTCTGAGCATTACTCAAATATGTGATGAGGATTTCCTGGTACAATTCTCTAAGAAGGGATGCTTAATCATCAATGAAGAAGGGATTCAAGTCTTGGAGGGAAATCAGACTACAGACAACTGCTATGGAGTAGTTCCTACGGCACCCATTTCGTGTAGAAGTGCTCGTGTTGACATGTTGGAACTTTGGCATCACAGATTTGGGCATGCGAATTTCAAACAAGTAGCTAAAGTGTCCAAACTTGAAGCAGTTGAGGGACTTCCTAAGTTTGAAAAGGTGAAGAAGACTATTTGTGGTGCATGTCAAATGGGAAAGCAAACAAAGGCAAGTCATCACAAGGTGAATGTGATTGCTACTTCTCGGTGTTTACAGTTACTTCATGTTGATCTAATGGGGCCTACCAGAGCTGAAAGTCTAGGAGGAAAGAGGTACATTATGGTCATTGTGGATGATTACTCAAGATACACTTGGGTTGAATTTCTTAGAGAAAAATCAGAAGCATGTTAAAGGTTAGAAATTCTGTGCAAGAAACTACAAAACGAGAGAGGGGTCCCTATTGCCAAGATAAGAAGTGACCATGGGAGGGAATTTGAGAATGCAAGATTTGAGTCTTTCTGTGAAAAGAATGGAATCAAAAAGGAATTTTCAGCCCCCAAAACTCCTCAACAAAATGGAGTGGTAGAGAGAAAGAATCGGGAGATTCAGGAAATGGCAAAAGTCATGTTACTTAACAAGCAAATACCTCAAAAGTTTTGGGAAGAAGATGTCAACACCTCGTGTCACATTGGCAATAGAATATTTTTCCGAGTAGGAGCAAAGAAGAGCGCCTATGAGATTTGGAATGGAAAGAAGCCTAGAGTAAAGTATTTCTGAGTGTTTGGAAGCAAGTGTTATATCCTAAATGATCGGGAGAATCTTAGGAAGTTTGATGCGAAAAATGATGAAGGTATTTTTCTTGGGTACTCTACTATGAGTCGGGCTATAGAGTTTTTAACAAGAGAACTAAGACAGTGAAGGAGTTCATCAATGTCAAGATTGATGATGGAGAAGGGTCGAGCACCAAAGAACCCGATGTTGAGGTCGAAGCTCTTGATATAGAAGTTGAAGAATCTACACCAGAAGAAGAATCAACTCCCATGAACCCAAGAATGGAAACAAGATCGATGTCTAGAACATCAAGTCCTCTTACTCCTCCGGAAGTCCATCCTCCCATCTCACGGAGTGATGAAGTCTCCACATCAAAGAAGCCATCTTCAAGAGTGATTAAGAACCATCCGGAAAGCAACATCATAGGGTCTCTAGATGAAGGTCTTCGCCTCAAAAAAGGAAATATCCTTTTGGCCAATCATGTAACATATCATTGCTACCTTGCTCAATTTGAGCCAAAAAGGGTAGAAGAGGCTCTTCAAGATGAGAATTGGGTTGAGCCAATGCATGAAGAGCTGAATTAGTTTATGAGGAATGATGTGTGGGAACTTGCTCCAAGGCCTAAAAATGTTCATGTCATAGGCACGAAATGGATATTCAAAAACAAAACCGATGAAGATGGAGAGATAATACAGAATAAATCTCGGTTAGTAGCTCAAGGATATACTCAAGTAGAAGGAGTAGACTTTGATGAATCCTTCGCTCTTGTGGCAAGACTTGAGTCTATTCGAATTCTCATGCCCATTGCATGAACTATGAACTTCAAACTCTATCAAATGGATGTAAAATGTGCATTTCTAAATGGATACCTGAATGAAGAAGTGTTTGTTGAGCAACCAAAAGAATTTGAGGATCCTCACTTTCCTGATCATGTGTTGAGATTGAAGAAAGCCCTTTATGGCTTAAAACAAGCACCTAGAGCTTGGTATGATCGGCTTACACATTACCTCCTAGATAGAGGCTTCCAAAGGGGATATGCTGACCGGACTTTGTTTGTCAAGAATGATGAAGATTGTCTCCTTGTGGCACAAGTTTATGTTGATGACATAGTGTTTGGGGCTACCATTGAAGATTGAGCTATTGAATTCTCTGAGGAGATGAAGAAAGAATTTGAGATAAGTATGGTGGGGGAACTCACATTTTTCTTGGGCCTTCAAGTCAAACAACAGAAGGAAGGTATATTCGTTTCACAAGAGAAGTATGCTAGAAACATTGTCAAGAAGTTTGGACTAGACTCCAAAAAACATGCCTCCACTCCCATGAGCTCATCTACTAAACTAAATGTTGATTCTTCTGGAGTGGAAGTAAGTCCTACCTTATATAGGAGTATCATTGGGAGTTTACTCTATCTTACAACTAGTAGACCGGACATTGCATTCTGTGTTGGTGTTTGTGCTAGATATCAAGCTAATCCAAAGGAATCACACCTGACTACGGTTAAGCGAATTATTCGATATATTAATGGAACTTCAGACTATGGTTTGTGGTATTCAAAAGACTCAAATGCATGTCTTGCCAGGTATTCAGATGCCGACTGGGCTGGTGGTGTGGACGATCGGAAGAGTACTTCAGGAGACTGCTTCTACCTTGGTAAAAATCTTTTCTTGTGGATGAGCAAGAAAAAAAATTCTGTTTCTCTCTCTACTGTTGAAGCAGAATACATCGCTGCTGGAATTTACTGTACCCAGCTTCTTTGGATGAAGAAATTACTTCATGATTATGGAATTCCTCAAGAGACGATGTGTGTCTTCTGTGACAACACCAGTGCCATCAATCTTTCCAAGAATTCTGTCCAGCATTCAAAATCTAAACACATAGAGATACGTTACCATTTCATTCGAGATCTGGTAGAGGAAAGAGTTATGTGTCTTGAATTCATACACACCGACAATCAAAAGGCGGACATCTTCACCAAGCCTCTCGATGGTCCACGGTTTGAATCCCTCCATAAGACCATTGGTATTGGTGCAATTCCTTGAATCTCTTGTGTGATGTGTGCTTCACATATTTATTATGTGTTAGTTTTGTTTGTGTTGGGGCAAACACTACTTTGTTGGCTTTTTGTATAGCATGATTCTGTTGGATGTTAACTACTTTGTTTGCTTTTGTTGTTTTTACAATGTTGTCTTTGATCAATCTTTTTCTTCTTATGTGTCAAAAATCCAAAAACCACATAAAAAATAGAAAATCAAAAAGTTTGATTGACATTGTTCAGTTTTGTCTCAAAACTTGTTTTGCCTTGTACCTTTGTGCTAATGGCTTTGTGCATTTTCAAGCGTAGCTTGTTTCTTTGCACTCTTATCATTGTGGAAGAAATCTTGAAATCTATGTGACTGTTGTAAATAGATCTTAAAACTTTTCATGAATGATTAGTGAATGGTTATGTTGATCAGTGAATGGTTATGTTGATCTTGAGACTTGCATAGACTTGTGCCTATATATCTTCCTACTCTTTATTTTATTTTATTTTTTTGCTAAAAAGAGCTCACCAAATGTAAATCTCCAAATGAAAAGAGATATTGAGTTGCAAAAGCCTGTCGCACATACTAGTATTTGACTAGGAAAAAGGGAAAGCGACCAAAAATTTATGTGAATGTTTATTCAAAAAGCCAAAGGCTATCTCATCAAGGTGAAATATCAATATCACTCTCACAATGAGAGGTGATTGTCTTAAAAGGACCAAAAAGATCAAATGATATGATTGAATATGGAGTCAAATGTAAAGCTCCAAGTTATGTTATCAAGTTTTTGTGGGAGGTCATATATGCATACTTCTATAATTGAGATAGGTCACATGATCTATTGCTAATTGTGTATGCCTTGGTTGAATTGATCATTGAAGCTTCACATTAGACTAAGGACTATCTCATTGTTGATATCCACACACAACACACAAGTTTATGTTCAATAAATGCCATACTCATTTGTGTGATTGTACTTGATGAAATGTGTTTTCACATGCTCAATCTTTGTTGATTCAAGCACAAAAAGATTTTTGAGTGTTTTAGGTGTTTTTGGAAAGTATTTTGTTCTTCAAAAATCTGAAAATTTCAAAAAAACATTTTTGCCCTGTTTTGGCGACTCAGTCGCGAGTAAGTCAAGTCGCATGCCACAGTCGCGAGCTCGCGGGTCAATTTTGGCAACTTGTCCAGTCGCGAGGGGTACACAGAGATTTTCGCGGCTCAGCTCGAGGCTCCCTCGTGAGTAAGACTTCCAGTCACGAAAAACACTTAGCAAAATTTTTCAAATTTTCGATTTGAAGTGTTTTGGCAGGTAATTTTGGCGACTTACCTCAGTCGCAAAAATTGCGTGTTTTGCAAAATGAGCCCGTTTTCAACTCTTTTCTCAAAAAGGGGTTCTCATTTGCTTGTCTTGCACTCTGTGTCTATTCACTTTATGGTCTTACTTTCACTAATTCAACATCACTGTGGTAATCTTCAAATTCTTTCACCAATTTGTTACCATTCAATCTATCTTCAAGGAAAGGTATGGGTTTTGTCCTCTACTCTTTGTTTTTCTCAGTTATTGCCTTTTCATCATGGTTTTTGTGTTCTATTTGGTATTCATATATCTCTTACCCGTGTTTGGTTACATGAGTGTCTAATGTTCTCATTTTTGTGTGGTTTTAATCTGATCCACTCTATTTTGTAGCTACATTTGGGTCATTATTGCCCCTCATTGTTATTTTCTGGTCATTTCCATCTAGCTCTTAGGGTTTTCTTCATTATCCCTAATTTGACACTAACCCACTGCTAATAATGTCTGTTGGATTGTGTTCGTTCTTTTCCTCTATTACATGATACAGACTAGAAATGTCTCCATTCAAGAAAGCAGCTGTGAAAGGAGGTAGTTCCAAAGGAAAGGAACCTGTCATTGATGTCGATGACTACTCACCTCAAACAAAAGGGACTCGTTCTTCATCAAAAGGGTTCGATCCCAACAAGTTCAGATCCTAAGCGGCCTTTCAGTCTCATGAGAATTATTTCTGAAATGCTACACCATTACTAGAAAGACCTTTTGACAATCATCACTTCATGACACTGACATTCCAAAATGGTTTGCTCACAAGGATTGGAATTACCTTCTCTCTAATCTGGATGACACTTATGAGAATTTGGTAAAGGAATTTTATGCCAACTTGATTATGGAAGAAGAAGAACTTAAGTGATGGGTTAGGAAAAAGAGTTTTTCAGTCTCTCCTACATATTTGGCAGAGATCCTTCACATCAACCGACCAATGCTTCGACACTCACCGGTTTATGATGATCTTTGTCCTGATAAGGAATTCCTTAAGGAGGGTCTTGGACAAGACTTGGAATTCTCATCCAAAGGAAACTCCGTTAGTGTTTCCTCTCTTCCTCCAAAACTGAGAGTGCTTACAATTGTGATGTTTCACAATTTGTACCCCCTATCAAGCACTGGGTATATGAACCTCGGACGTGCCTTGTTTCTTTATGACCTAATCTCTGATGTAGAAATTGACATCTGTGCTCATATCTTTCATGTTCTACGCAAAACGGTTCTACGAATTGAGTCCCGAATATGTGTTCCTTTCTACTGTCTCATTTCAAGGATCTCGAAGCTCAAAGGAATTTATCCAACGACAGATGAATCTCCTTGCTCAAAACTGAGTCTAATCAACATGCGTACATTCAACGCAAGCATTGGTCATAGTCGGAAGAGAGCCAAACCGGAAACTTCCACATCTCACAGTGGTTCGCATTTCAGTACCCTCTCCCTTGACGAAGAACTTGATCACATTGTATCCTTTGTACACGAGTTGAATACCAAGATGTCCGGACTCACATCTACTCTACACCATCACAGCACTCGATGGGATATGAAGTTTACCTCGCTCCAAACTCAATTGGATCAGATTCAGAGGAAGCTAGAAGAGAATGTGTAGCTATTCCATGACAAAAAGGGGGAGATGATGTCATAAGCGATGAAAGGGGGAGTGATAGCTTGATCAGAGGGGGAGGATATTACCTAAGGGGGAGTGTTTCTGTAAGCAGTTTCAATTCTTTACTTTAAGTTGTTTATTTTTTTTATTTTTTTTTTCAGTTTAAGTTGTTATATTGTATTTTGTACCCATGTTGCTTTTGTAAGCTTTTAGGGTTTATGTTCTTTTCTTGTAGGCTTTATGGTTTGTACCATGCTCTATGCAGCCTCTATGTTTTTGTTAAATCAGTACTTCTATCCAAATGTCATGCATTTTCTGGTTAAGTACTGTCACTCTTGTGCCCTTGTAGGATTGTTCCTAGATGCATATACTTAGTGTATTATGCATTGGTTGAGTGTTGGGCATACAAGTAACTTGCATTGTTCTTGTTTGCTTGTATGTTCAAGTGTTCATTCCAAGTGTAAATGAGCATTGTGATCACTACCTTGTAGTGATTACTTGTTTGATCAAGCCATGGTTTGTTTCTTAACTTCATCCTTGCTTGATCACCTTATGCCTATTTCATATGCATTTCATGTTTTCTGCATACAATGATCATGGTGTATTGTTGTGTTTCAGAAGTTTCATGTTCATATGATTTAAGTGCCTCACAGTTTCTAGAATTAGGTGTGAGTGATTTTTGCTCAACTGTTCCCAACTCACATGTTAAGTCTAGAGTCTGTTTTAGGGTTTTGTCACAGAATAGCCAAAGGGGGAGATTGTAAGGTTGAATTTAATCAACCATCTTGTTGGCTTTATTTCGTGCCAAATTTGTTTGTAATTCAGCAATTAGTAACCCTGTATTTAGGTGGGTTTGTTGTAAGGGTAGTGAGTGAGATAGAGTGATTGAATGCTAAGAGTGTGCAAGAAAATAGTCTTGCGGCTGGATCTCGCAGGTGACTCGCGGCTACAAGCCGCCAGAAGCAGCACACGTGCCAAGCATGCCAAAAGTTGAAGTGTCATGCTAGCTGGAGCACTACAGGACAAAATAGGACAACTGGCCGTTCTGTTATCGCGCGGCTGGATCTCGCGACTCAGTCAAGCCGTGAGGTCAAGCCGCGAGCCACCCCCATTTTGAAAAACCTGACGTTTCACATTCTTTTCTCACCCCAGTATAAATACCCCTTATACCCACAAAAGAATGAGAGCTTCCAGAGAGAATTTTGAGAGAGAAACCCTAGAGTAAAATAAGATTGATTCATCTACAATCTTTACATAAGAGTCTCTTTAAATTCCTCAACTCTCTTCCTCTCCATTGTTAAACCCTTGAAAGGCATTTTACCAAAACTTTTTCTCACCATATCCATTACTATAAGAGGGCTGTTTGGTGTTCTGGGAAGCAGTTAGGAAGGAACCAATTTACATTGGTTAATGCTATGGTCAAGTAGCGGAATCTAGGAAGCTAGAAAAGAAATAGGTTTGGCGCAACCTTGTTGGAGCAAGAAGCTTGGAGGGCTTAGGTGCACTGGGTAGATTAGGCTTGGAGGGTCTATTGTTGTCCATGTATCCCAACTACATTTTCTAGTGGATTGTTTACCGCTTTGAGGGTGGCGGAGAGGTTTTACGCCGAGGGCTTCGGTTTCCTCTTCGATAACACATCGCGTGTTGTCCTTGTGTTTGCATCTTCCTTCCCTTTTATCTTTGCCTTTTATTATCTGCTATGGGTTGTGATTTTAAATTGGCTTAGATTGTTTTCCAATTTTGTTTTATAGCTTTTGTTCATTTTCCACACACTAGTTGTTTGACATAAAACTTGAATTGATTAATTTGTAAATTGGGGTTTTAAACGTTCAAGGGTGTTTTTACACTATTTGAACTTTCACATTGAATGCTATATTTTGTAGTGTTTCTCCAAATGAGTTCCAAAGGATTTCTCACATAACAGTAGCCAAGGAAGCTTGGGTGATATTGGAGACCACCTATGATGGAACAAAGAAAGTTAAAGACACAAAGCTTTAGATGTTAACCACTAAATTCAAAGAGCTTAAGATGGGAGATGATGAGTCCTTTGATTCATTCTATGGAAAGCTCAACGAAATTATGATTGCGAAGCTCAATCTTGGTGAGAAGATTGAGGATGCTAAGGTGGTGAGAAAAATTTTGAGGTCCCTACTGAAAAGCTTTCGAGCGAAAGTTATAGCTATAGAAGAGAGTAAAGACTTGGATGAGATCAAAATCCAAGAGCTAATCGGATCTCTTCAAACATATGAGCAAGGACTGCCTTCTCATTAATCGAGCAAATCCCTTGCTCTTGAAACCATCACCGAGAGAATGGACAACCCCTCCGAAGAGGATGATGTGGAGAAGGAAGTAGTTTTCCTCACAAAGAACTTCCGAAAATTTCTAAAGATGAACAATAGTGGGAAGCCTTTCAATAGAGGAAAGTTTTTATCTCCCAAGGGTGATAGGAAGGAATTTAGGAAGAAAGATGGGAAGGACTCTCAATCCTCTCAAGGAATCACGTGCTTTGAGAGCAATGGACATGGTCATGCCAAGAGAGAATGTCCTAATTATTTGAGAATGAAGGGCAGGGTATATGCCACAACTCTTAGTGATTCGAAGTCTTCCAACTCAGATTCGGAGGGCAGCTGTGATGAAGAAGGGAACTACTTAGCATTTACAACTATTGCTTATGTTGAATCTTCAGAGGATTTGAACTTGCTTGTGCAAGAACTTAGGGATCATAGTGATAAAGAATCAATGGGAGTTGTCGAAGAATCTGATGCTGAAGAAGATGAAAACGCAACCGGCCTCCAAGAGAACTACAACTTAATCCTTGAGAAGTCAGGAGAGTATACAAGGATAGCCAAGATAGCCATAAAGAAGATGAAAAAGGTAAAGGAGGACTATAAAAGTCTTCTAGCACGGTATAAAGAGGCCAAGTGTGAGATAGAAACGATGAATGGTGAGCTGACTGAAGCTTATTCAAAAATCAGATTTCTTGAGCTAGAGGTAATGCAAGCAAATGCCAAGACAGAGAGAGTATCCACGAAGAAGCTAGATGATGTTATTTCATTTCAAAAACATTTCTCAGACAAGTCTATTTTGATCATGGCAAACCATGATCAAAATAGGTTTAGTCTTGTTTTAGACTGGCTCAAAGTATAGGCCTTTTATGTAAAGTTGGAATCGAGTTACTGTAGAATTGAGTGTGCAATTCTATCTGGCTCAATCGATCGAGAATTAGACTCAATCGGTCGAAAGTCATGCAAATTGTTTTTTCTGCAGAATTTCCAACTCAGCCCTAAACCCATATAACGTGTAGGGTTTTATGTTTTGCCCTAGGTATAAAAGGGAAACCCTAGCCACATTTTTTAGGTTGTTCCTTATGTTGTGTATGTGAATCTCTTGTGAGATCTAGAGGTGTTTGTCTTCATATACACTTAGAGTTATCAAGATTCAAGATTATGTCAAGAACTTGGTGATCATTTAGTTGTTGCATTCAAGAAGCTTAAAGATACACAAGCTGGTGTGCTTGTACTTGCTAGGAATCCAAGAAAGAAGTAGTCCGGGGACTTGGAGATATCATGGGGTCGTGGTAGTAAGTTTCCTACTCTAGGTAGGAATAGGATGTTAGTGGTCTTAGTCGCTATTGTGTAAACTTCAATTCTTTCATAGTGGATTCAGGTTTACCTTGAGGATAGCTAGGTTAAATCCTCCCCAGGTTTTTACTAGTTTGGTTTCCTGGGTCATCATATCTTTGTGTTCTTTATTTTCTGCACTTTACATTGATATGATATATTTTTGTTAACCTAGATATGATAATTTGACTAAGTAATCACTTGACTAAATAACTAGGTTAATCTGGTTGTGTTTTAAGGGGTCTAAAAACAAACACTATTTCAACTTTGAAGGATGATCAATCAATGATTGGGAATGTGATCGGGGATATTCAACACTTGCTTAGAAATTTACAATGGGTAAGGATTGATTGTATTAGGAGAAGGGGGAATCGGGTGGCTCATGTATTAGCTCAATTTGCTAGGAACATTATTGAGGATATGTATTGGATGGAAGATGTTCCTCCAATAGCTAGGGAAGCTTTGTACCAAGATGCTAATTTTTCTGATTAATTGAATGACATGCTTCTATTTCCCAAAAAATAAAAAAAATACACATTTTGGTATTACTGATTATCAAGAAAACTATATATATTAGCATTACGAAAAGAGCACGCACATACATACACACAAATATATGTAGTTTTACCACTTCCTATTCTTGAAATGAAAATTCAGCTCAAATTTAATTTTTGTTGTTGCAATATTTTTGTTATATTTATAACATTACTCTATTAAAGAGAAAATTACTCTATTAAAAATAATTTTTCTTAATGCTTTAATTTATATTATGTCATTTACTCTATTAACAATTTAACTAAACTCAAATTTTTTTGTTGCATTTTTATTGTGTTAACAACATTATTTTTGTTTTTACTAATTTATTGGTTTTTGTAACCGTGTTTGTTCTTATTAGTCTTTATAATTGTCCAATTTCTTTTAACTATTTTATTCAATAGCTAGCCATAAGATTTTGCTTTGCTATCAGTTTTCTTTGGAGGACACAAGAGTCTACCAACTACAATGGCTGTTAGGATTAGGAGGATTGATGTGCACAATCTCAGCATCTTCTTTGTTTTTGTAAAGTTGTGATTTACAACTAATTTGTGTTGGCTTTAATTCTGTGCCAAATTTGATTGTAATTTTGTTCAATCTTTTATACCCAGTATTTTATGTGAGATTTCATTGTAAGGGTTGTGTATGAGAGAGAGTGTGAAGACTCAAGACTCATTAAAGATCAAAGGAGTTTTCGTGGGTAGCTCACGAGAAGCCTTCCTGCAAAGTGAAGCATGTGCTCAGCACATGATTGGAATGCAAAGAGTCATGACAGATGGTGACAGCTGGTTTTAGTGAGTGTCTCACGGGTACGGCCTTCCCGTTAGATACCTACAAAACATTCTATTTTGCCAATTTTTCATATCTAATACACCAAGTCTCTATCCACACTATATATACCCACATTATCCACATATTAAGAGGAATGCTTTTCAGAGAGAAAACCCTAGCCATTACCCTTGAGAGTGAGAGATTGTCATACCCACAATCTTCTACACTATCCATTGTGGTTTTCCTCAACTCCTACCTCTCCATATCCAAATCCTTGAGAGGTTGATAGCCCAAACACTTACCACACCCATCTTGAGGATAAAATGAAGTTTTGGTGCTGCTAGGAAGCATTCGAAGAAGCCATTTGTTTGGGGGGTGCAATCAGGCTGAATTGTGTGATCCGGAGAGCTAGAGAAGACAAGGCTTCGTTAAGTCAGTTGGTAGCAGGAGCTTGGAGGGCTCGAGTATATGGGGTAAACTAGGCTTGGAGGGTCTTTTGTTGGATCGATTTACTGCTTGGAGGGCTCGAGTTCTTCGGTTTCCTCTTCAATAACACATCGGCGTGTTATCTTATGTTTGCATTCTTCTTTCCTACTCTTTTAGCTTTCATTTTACTACTGTGATTTGGTGAATATGGCTTAGAGTAGTTGTATTGCTTGTCTGCTCACAATTACTTTATTCTGCATTTAGTTTAATTTAGAGTAAAATCAACCAAGTCGTAATTTTAATTTGGGGGTCTAAACAGCTCTTGTGTTTTCACACAATTTCGAGCTTTCAATCTTGTTAAGTTTGTGTAATCTTAGATGTCTCTTTTATCAAGTTATTGGGATTGAAACAACTCCATTAAAGTTTAATTAACATTGCATAATTTGCTTATTTATTGAGCTAATTAATTTGTGCTTTCAGCCTACACAATTTTTTTCCACATATTGCTAATGGTGTGAGTTGAATTTAGTGCTCTTAGCCTATATTTTTAAATTTTTTCTATGACTGGTTTTGTGAGCTCAAGTGTGAACTCCTAGCCTTGGTCTTTTTTTTTTTTTTGGTAATTGATGGTTGGTTTTGTGAATCTTAGATATGTATTCCTAACCACAACTATTTTGTTAAGGACAAAACTTAAGTACAGTACCTTAGGTACTGATCCTTAATCCTCTTAAGATTCAGCCATGTGACTATTTAACTAAAAAATACACTTTTATTTCATGAGCAAAAATCCACATGGTAGAATCTTAAAAGGAAAACCTAAGGAACAATACCTAAGTACTATACTTAAGTCTTACATTTTTTTATGGTTTGTGTGAAATTTTGTAGAAATACCACTTATATAGTTAAATGCCCAATAGAGAAGCATAACACAACTGTGAAATGAACCCTATTTTTTTATGGTTTGGGGTGAAATTTTGTAGAAATACCACTTATATAGTTAAATGCCCAATGGAGAAGCATAACACAACTGTGAAATGAACCCTTAGCCCCTAGTGTCATGAGTAAAATAGAAGTTTTTTTTTTTTTTTTTTTTTTTGAAATATTTAAATTCCAAAAGTTGTTTTACCTAACAAGGAATAGCTATTGTTTTCAACTTAAAAAAAAAAAAAAAAAAAAAAAAAAAAAAAAAAAAAAAAAAAGAAGAAAAAAAAAAGGAGGAATATTTATTATAAATTTACAACTGTTTTACATAGTAATAGGTTAATTATTTCTTGTAACAAAATTTGTCAATTATTTTATAACAAATTAATCCATTTGAAAGAGGGAAACAAAGGTTGATTTTAAGTTTAGTGAATAAAATATTCTTGAGTAAGATCTTATTAAGAAAATAATTTTTTTTTTACAGATTAAAAATTAGCTAATTAAACTATTGATGAATCATGTATCTAAATGCTAAACTCCTAAACTAGCTTGTTTCATTTGTTTGTAATTAGGTTGGTTCAATCCATATTAGATTTATTGTGAGGCCCATAAAGTTGGGATCCATAGCCTATATGATTAATACATAAAAGAAAGAGGAGAATTCCGCCCATAACGATTGGAACCATTTTTTAAATGGCACTTGATATCTAGGAAGTAAAGTACAGTCCAAAACAATGTATATACTGTTTTAAAGAGTTGGTTTTTAAAAAATAGCGTTTTTATTACATGCATTTTGAAAATACCATTTTTAAAAACCACAGATAAGCATTTGGTAAAAATATGAAAATGTGTGTTTTCTATTTTTAAGAACCAAAGTAAGTGTTTGGATAAGCCGTTTTAAAATTTGCGTTTTTGGGAGTAAATTATAAAAAATGACTTAACTATATTGTTAAGATTATCTTGTCATTTTTTTTCTTTTCTGTTGAGTGTTTTTTTTTAAAGGATTAACAATTGCATTAATAATAATAATAAATAATGATGATCATGATGTTAAAATTCATAGGGAGAAGTTTCTCAAAGAAAAAAAATCATAAGGAGAAAGACATTAAAATGATTAGGAAAATAAATATATTAAAATGTTTATTACCCACAATATCAATACTTTGACCTGTCAATTATAACAACAATAATAAAATAAAATAAAAAAGCTCTCAACCATAACATTATAATTTGTCCAAAATAGAAATAACAAAAATATTGTATACAACCCACAATGGACCGAGCTATCTGGTCATGAATAGATTTCATCTCCTCATCATGTATATTCTCAACGTTTTCTTGATTGCTACTACCTTCTTCACTAATATTACTTCCTAAATTGTCCAAGTTATGCTCATCCCATTCAAATTCCTCATCCTCCTTATCATGTTTTCTAATAAAATTATGCAAAACACAAGTAGCAACTATAATGTTTCTTTGGTCCTTAATGTCGTAAGATGTCATTTTCTTTTCAAAATTTTCCATCTATTCTTCCACGCTCCAAAAGTTCTCTCAATTGCACTTCTAAGTGATGAGTGAACATAGTTAAACCTTTATTCTAGGTGATTTCCACGACTAGCTCGTTGAAAATCTAGAAGATGGTACCTCTACCCCTTATAAGCTGTCAAATATCATTTCCTTAAGTGGTATCCAACATTAACTAAATAATATTTTCCTAGTAAAAGAAAAAGAAAAGGAAAAAGAAAAAAGAAAAACACACACACACACACATAAGATGTGCATAAATAATATCCTTCATATATATTTAATATAAAAAAAAAATTATATACTTGGTGGTGGTTTTCGAAAGTTGATAGATTGTCGATGAATAACATCTAGGAAAATACTGTTGGAAAATCTAGTTTTGTATCTCATACAAAACACACAACGGAAGCAACAAATACGGATCTACTTCAATCATGAAAGATAACATGTAACCTTGAATTCTAGAACAAAGAACAGGATGCGTACCTTGATGTAGTGAATTTCAAAACCTTGACTTGAGAATACCTTTAATCTTCATCTCAATTCCACATGGTGCCCAAGATGTATGGTCTCTCAATCAGTCCTTTGTACATAGACTCTCAAAGAAAAATCTTTCTTCTTCTCCTTGTGGAGAAAAACTGATTTCTTTTCCTTTTATCATATGTACGTTAAAACTACTCTCATAGTTTCATTATTTAATAACTCTTATAAAATAATGACTGATTATCTAATTGGATTAGCCTTTTTGGGCCTACCCAATTGGGCTTTAGTTTGTGGCTTGAGATGAGACCAAAGAGAACAAATAAGACTCTAGCTCCAATGGGCCTTGGGCTTTTCTGTCAACTCTTGACAAGTCCAAAGTTACCATTAATTATATTCAATACCACTATAAGAATATAATTGCACTCTAGGCTTTATTAATAAATTATATTCCAAGACTTTATTATACATACAACCCCTTCATTAAAATATTCGTAGTAATACAAAGTCATGAAAATAGACTGCCACTTTGAAGATTACTACATCTTAATTCTTGAATATCCGGTTTAATCCTTAATGTTATTCATTATATATATATGAAATCCAATTTCATAAATATATACTTTAGTAACTCCTTACTAAAGTGGTTGGGCCCAACACTCTGAATAACCAAACCCATTAAACTTATCTCAAAGGAATATTTTATATCTCCGTTAGGAGATTATGAATTTCATCTTGAGAATATATGTTCCATCAACACTAAATGCGACTGCCCAACATACTGAGGTTTTGATCGTGTCTTATAGATCTCACTCCTGATATATCAAAGCAACCTACATCTCATGATCAGGTCCATTATTCTCTTAGGACTTAGAGTTGATGTAAATAGAAGTCGTGAGATTTATTATTCAGTTGATAGTCGTTAGGAGAATAATAAATCTCACAGCGGTCCAGTTCAATATGTCTTAACTCTTAAAACATATCAACATATCAACTAGAAGTCTCCACTTCCATGGTCAAGACAAATCATCTTAGTTGATATGTTATAGTCTTCGCAGATGAAATGCCCAATTTCATCACCGACTACGAACTAAAATTCTGAGTTTACAAAGAATTTGTGATTTATATCTTCTGTGACTTTTTACATTAATCACATACTATGCATCTCATGGACTACGATAATATCCCATTAGTTTATTAATAGATTGTCTCATATAATTAAACAATTTAATTATTTATGACATGCCATTAAATTGGATTTTAGGGCATAAAGCCGAACAAATACGTGTATTATGTGCTACACCTTCCCATCCAACCATAACAAATGTGAAAAGTAAATTAAAATCACATGCCACCATCACATTAAGAGTTGGCACACCATTTTTATTATAATATGGAGTTTTCTTGTCCTCTAAAACAACAACTTGGATATGTGTACCA
Organism: Quercus robur; assembly: GCF_932294415.1. Classification (NCBI taxonomy): domain Eukaryota; kingdom Viridiplantae; phylum Streptophyta; class Magnoliopsida; order Fagales; family Fagaceae; genus Quercus; species Quercus robur. Next base: position 23,223,035 of record NC_065542.1, read on the forward strand.
TCAATGGCTCCAATATAATCCTGAAATAAAATACAAATTTTAGTAACTTAGAAAATAATCCTAGCAATGATTAGAAGCAAATTATAATGATTGAAATGCATACCTGAAAATGTGGCATGTACAATGGATTCTTTTGTATATGTCTTGGAACTACACTAATTGTAGGGTCAAAAGGCTTGAAGATATTCATTAACATTATGTTAAGGCATTTCAAAACTCTATGAAAATGTTTATGTATAGTCTTACCAGAATGTTGGAATCTTTCTTGGACTAACCTGTTGTATGCTAACCTGTTACATGTTTCTTGTCCAAGTATCATCAAACACGTACCTACTGAATCTTCAATCCTAACATGCCTTGTGTACCGAAGTCCATATGTATATTGTAAAACATTGCACAATTGAAGGAAAATATGTGGCTTCATTCTAAACATTTGGTGACATTTTGCTTCATTATTAGACAAACAATCCATCGACCACCTATAGCCAATTTGTTCGGAATCTCTATAAAATTCTTTATCAATATATTTCACATAATATGCAATTGCAATATGATATCCAAAAACAACAAGATCATAAAATTCATCATCATCTTCCACATCATAAGAATGATCATCATCACTATTATCAATATAATCATTGTAATCCATATGAATGACACCTATAAAATGACAACAAAATATTAGATAAATCACAATAAATAAATTGTTTAAATGATTACAGAAATAATATCCATTAAAAATGTTGTTAAAACATCCTAACAAGTTCAAACACACTCTAACAATCACATTATTCAAATGACAAAATAATAAACCACGAAAAAACCTCACAAAAAAACATTTTAAAGCAATTGTCTTCCTAATCAATTAGTGCCAAAGTTGTGTCCCTTAACAATCTTGCTTCCTCTTATAGAAATTGAAGTTGCAAATGTGGTTCTCCCATCTACACCTATTTTGTAATTGATGTTTGATTTTGTGAATCTTAGACATGTACTCCCAACCATAGCTATTTTGTTATTAGGGTGTTTTTTTTTTTTAAAAAAAATTTATGGTTTGGAGTGAAATTTTGTAGAAATACCGCTTAAATAGTTAAATGTCCAATAGAGAAGCATAACACAACTGCGAAATGAACCCTTAACCCCTAGTATCATGAGTAAAATGGAAGTTTTCATTTTTTTTGAAATATATAAATTCCAAAAGTTGTTATACCTAACAAGGGATAGCTATTGTTGTCAACTAAAAAAAAAGAGGAGGAATATTTATTATAAATTTACAAGGAAAAGAAAAAAGAATTTGATTTTAATGACATGTGACCTATTGCTTTTATGTGACAAGGTTGCTAATGGTTTGGTTTGCTGACATACTTGTGTTCTTCTTCAAAGGTTTGCAAAGTTGCTCCTATTCCTGGTGAGACTAAAGTGGTGGTATATTATCCTCTCAAGTCACAAAGAGGATCAATTTTATTGACAGCCCTGGAGTTGTTTATAAGAGCAATGACTCCGAAACAGATGTTGTATTGAAGGGTGTGGTATGTTCTAATTATGTGCTTCCATGATATATTTTAACCAATTTTGAAACATTTTTTTTTCTGATGCTGTTGTTATAATTATCCTTATTTTTTCTCAATTGTGCCTTTGGTTTCTAAACTGTAGAATACATGAATGAGCCATTGAAGCAATATAATCATGATTAAGTTCCATTATGCAGTAAAGTTGTGGTCAAACCTGTATTGTATGTACCATATGATTGGGCATCATGTTCAAATTGTCTTGAGCTTGATTTGAAACTGTTCAAGGTTAATATAGATTATCTTAGGAATAGAAGCTGATATAAGCTCATGCAACAATAATAAACATCTTCCCCATATTTATATTTCAATAGTTATTCATCCTATTTATTTGGTATTAGTCCTTTCTAACAATTCCACCAACATTTCTAAAACTAGTTTGCTTTTAGCCATGTTTTGAACCTTTTTGGTTTGGTATTGCAATGGTATTTGAGAATTTTTTGATTTTCTATAGGAGTTGTAGTGCTTTGAACATACCTGTTGGCAGTAGTTGTTGTTAACTACGTATGTGTTTTAGGATATAATACTTTAAAAAAAAATCAATCAAAAAGTGGTAATTCTGTTTTCCTTTTCTTTAGAGATGTAATTAAGAGTTGATATTTGCTCCAACTGACCTTTTTGACGATGCCTTTACCTCCATAAAGTAACCAATATTAATTACTTGAGCCTTCTTTTCATTACAAATGGTTCACTCTGGCTAAGGTATAGCTAGTTTCAACTTTCAACTACTTGCACTAGTTTTTTCTCCATATATTAGGTCCATGCACCATTAATAGATACATAGGATTACATAGATATTAGATTTTTAAACACTATATTGTGCAGGTTATGTGACTATATTATATTGTTGCACTTCTAGGAAATGTAATTGGTGGATAAATTGGTAAACATTCTTGTCTAATAGGGATCCTACTTTCACTTCACAATTTTGGAAGGAATTGATGCAACTGTAAGGAAAAGAACTGGCCATGTCTTCAGCCTATCATCTGCAGACAAATGGGCAAACTAAAGTGGTGAACAGGAGCTTGGAGTAATATCTGAGGGCATTTACAGCTAATAAACCTACTGCTTGGGTTGATTGGTTGCCTTTAGCTGAATAATAGTTCAATACCAATTTTCACAACTCCACTAAAACAACTCCTTTTGAAGCCCTATATGGTTATCCACTACCAAGATTAATGGATTATGTCTTGTGTTAGGTTCTAAAGTTTAGGATTTTATGTATTTAGAACTCTAATGTGTATTGTTGGCAAACCATGATCAAAACAATGTGTTTAGAAGTGTTTAAAGCTAGCTCAAAGTTGTATGTCAATGTAAAGTTGGAATCGAGTTTAAAGCAGGAAGCACTGTGGCTTTCGGCCTGGCTCGATCGATCGAAGCTTAGGCTCGACCGATCGAAGCTCGAGCAGATTGCTTTTCTGCAGACTTATCCAACTCAGCCCTATTTGTTTTAAAACGTTTTTATGGTTTCTTATTTGTCCTAAGTATAAAAGGCAAACCCTAGCCACGTTTTAGTGTTGCTTATATTTGCGGTTTGTGTAAATCTCTTGTGAGATCTAGAGGAGTTTTCCTTTACACAAACTTAGGGTTTTCAAGGAGAAGATATTTTATACACCTTGATGATCAATTCAGTTGCTGCCATTAAAGCTTAAAGACTACACAAGTGGGTGTGCTTGTAACTGGTGGGAATCCAAGAAAGAAGGAGTCCGTGGATTCGGAGCTTGCTCGTGGTTGTGTCAGTAATTTCTACTGGTTGGTAGCAATAAGAAGTCGAGTGTGGGGGCTTGTAAGTCTTATTGTATGAACTTCGATTCTTTCAAGATAGTGGATTCAAGTTTACCTTGAGGATAGCTAGGTTAAATCCTCCCCAGGTTTTTACCGGTTTGGTTTCCTGAGTGATCATATCTTGTGTTATTTATTTTCCGCTGCTTCGCATGATTTGATCTTGTTATTGTGATAACCTAGACTTGTTTAATTGGACTAAGTAACAACTTGGCTAATTACCTAGGCTTAATCAATTGTTTAAGGGGTCTAAAAACTGTCAAGTGGTATCAGAGCGGGTAGCTCTTTTGTTGTTGATCCTTTGATCAGTGAGCTGATCCTTGACCCCTGTTGTCATGGAACATGGACACTCTCTAGTTATTCCTCCTCACTTTGATGGGAATAATTATGCTTACTGGAAAGTAAGGATGAAAGCTTTCCTGAAATCCATTGATGAGAGGGTGTGGAACTCCGTTGAATACGGATGGGAGAAGCCCACTACTCCTGTTAGTGAGTGGGAAACTTCTCAGAAAGAAGCAGCTTCGTTTAATAGCAAGGCTATGAATGCGATTTTTAACGTTGTTTCTATGGAGGAATTTAAGAGAATCTCGAATGTTGAGATCGCTCATACTGCTTGGAATATCCTCCGGACTGTGCATGAAGGCACAAAGGCTGCCAAAATAAATAAATTGCAGCAATTGACTTCTAAATTTGAAAGCATTAGGATGTCTAATGATGAATCTTTTGATGAATTCTATACTAAACTGAATGATATTGTTAATTCTGCTTTTAACTTGAGTGAAATCTATGATCAACCTAAAATTGTTAGGAAGATTCTTAGATCTTTGACTGAAGACTTTAGACCCAAGGTGACTGCCATTACTGAAAGTAAGGATGTGGACTCCATCCCTATTGATGAGCTTGTAGGATCTCTTCAATCCTATGAGTTGGATCTACCCAAAACTACCAAATCCAAATCAATGGCTCTTAAGTCAGTTGATGATGTTGATAGTGGTGGATTTGATGATGAGCTCTCTACTACAGAGATTGCCTATCTTGCCAAGAATTTTAGAAACTTTCTCAGGAATAGCAATAGAAAGGCAAGAGGCACAAACATTGCTGAACCTAGAAATTTTAGGAAGCATGATCCCACTAAGGTTAACAACAATGATAAGCCTAGAGAAAGAGTAGGTCAAGCTTCTAATAATTCCTTGGGCTCTCAGTGTTTTGGGTGTCAAGGGTATGGACACATGAAATCTAAATGTCTAACCTATTTGAAGTCTAAGGGTAAGGCTACGGCTGTAACCCTTAGTGATGGTGAAGTTTCTGATCATGAGTCCGATTGTGATAAGGATGGAAACTTCATTGCTTTCACTGCTACTGCTGTAGTTAATGAGAGCATATCTGTTTGACAGTTTTTAGACCCCTTAAACAATTGAATTAACCCTAGATAATTAGCCAAGTTGTTACTTAGTCTGAAAGTTCAAAAAACGTGTACAAAAACACTTTTGAACGTTTAGACCCCCAAAAACCAACTTAACCAACACAAGCAATATGTCAAACAACAAGTGTGCGGAAACTTAACATATGCTATAATATGAAATTGGTTAAACAACTATCTAAGCCATAACAAAATAAACCACAGCAGATAATGTAAAGGCAGAGATAGAGAGGAAGGAAGATGCAAACACAAAGATAACACCCGATGTGTTATCGAAGAGGAAACCGAAGACCTCGGCGAAAAACCTCTCCGCCGCCCTCCAAGCGGTAATCAATCCACTAGAAAATACAGTTGGGATACAAGGACAGCAATAGACCCTCGAAGCCTAATCTACCCAATGCACCTAAGCCCTCCAAGCTTCTTGCTCCAACGAGGTTGCGCCGAACCTTTTTCTTTTCTAGCTTTCCGGATTCTGCTACTAGACCGTAGCATCAACCAATGAAGATTGGCTCCTTCCTAACTGCTTCCCAGAACTCCAAACGACTGTCTCACAGGGATGATAATGGTGAGAACCAGGTTTGGTATAATACCTCTCAAGGTTTTGACAATGGAGAGGAAGAGAGTGAGGGAATTTGAAGAGACTCTAAGGTATAGATTGTGGGTGAAACAATCTGGTTTTTCTTTAGGGTTTCTCTCTCAAAATTCTCTCTGGAAGCTCTCTTTCAATCGTGGGTTAAAAGGGTATTTATACTGAAAAGGAGTGGAATGCGAAACGTCAGGTTTTTCCAAAACAGGGGTGGCTCGCGGCTTGACCTCGCGGCTTGACTAAGTCGCGAGTTCCAGTCGCGAGTTAACCGTATGGCCAGTTGTCCTGTTTTGTCCTGTAGTTCTCCAGCTAGCATGACTGTTCATCTTCCAGCATGCTTGGCACGTGTGCATCTTCTGGCGGGTTGAAGCCGCGAGTCCAGTCGCGAGTCCCAGCCGCGACACTCTGTTTTCTTGCACACTCTTGAGCAATCTTCACACTATCTCACTCACTACCCTTACAACAATCCCACCTAAATACAGGGTTACTAAATGCTGAATTACAAGCAAATTTGGCACGGAATAAAGCCAATTAGATGGTTGAATAAATTCAACCTTACAGTAATCATTCTCAAGTGAATAAAAACTCCAATGCTTGTGGTGCATCTAAAAAGTTTTGGATGCAAAAGACTCGACCTAACTGAGTCTTTCTGACATGGTCCTTGTGCTTCATTGCTCTACCTCTTTGTGACCATTGTTCTTTGGTTTTGTTTTTCTTTGTTTCTAGGATTTGCATCGCATAACATTCATGCATTTCATTCTAGGTGTTTTTCTTTAATAATAATAAAAAAAAAAAAAGGGGAAAAGGAAGCACATTTTGTTTTGCACTATTCTTCTTGGTTTTTGAGAACAAGATTAGTCAATTTATTTTCACATAACATGTCTTTTGTATCTTGTTTATTGCACTCTACTAGTTGAAGATTTGTAGTGCATGTTGTGTGGGAAAGATGTGTATGGTTTTTGATTACTATGTCTTAATCTTGAAGTCACATGTTTTTAAATGTTGGACTTGAACTTTTAGAGAAAGGCATAAATAACCATCTCACCACTGTTCACTAGCCAATCATGAACACCTTAGTGCATATCATAAGATTTTGTGCTCGAGAAAGTGTAGCACATGCACAAAAAGAACATAAGGTGAAGCCTCAGTTAAAGTGCTTAATTCTTAAAAATCAAAATTGGTGTGTACTATTAGGCTTGATGCCAAACTCACATGACTTAAAATTGGTATGTATATTATTGAGGCAAAATTCCAGAAACTTATATGATTGCAAGCTTATGATCTAAGAGATGTGGGAGTTATATGATGTAACTCTTTAGGTGATAGTCTCTTTTAAATTCTTTGTGATGAATTTTGTAGACTTTGTGATTGATTGCTATTCACATATCACCTCACATGTATCTCAAGTTTTTGCTAGTTGCACACACTACACAAGTTATTCTTTGCTAAACTTCGTACATGTTATTGTGTGTGTTTATGGTCTGACCAACCATGTTTTTGCAATTACTTTGAATTATGTGCAAATTTAAATTGTTGCTTTAAAATTTGTGGAGAATGCAAAAATTTTGCTTTTGGGAATTATGGGTTCAAAATCCTTGATTTGAAAAACATACCATCTCATACTCATGCTTTTTTGTTTTTAAAATTCAATGCTTTGAGTCGAATCATCTCGTTTTTTCAAAACTTGTGTTTTTCCAAAAATTGGTGAGTCTCTGCCTGATTCGATCGGTCCATTCTGTTTTTCGACCGGTCGAAATTTTTTAAAATTGTTAAAATTTGAGAGAGGGAGTCTCTGTCTGTTTCGACCGGTCGAGACTGATTTTCGACTGATCGAAACTCGTATATCAGGTTTTTTAAAAAGCTGAATTGGACTTTTTCAAAGTCACTGTTCGAACTTTTTCTTTCTTTTCTCTCTCTCCGCGTTGGCTCAAGGCTCCACCATTCAAGTTTTTGTCATTTTCCTCCAAATTTTTTGCAAGGTTTTTGTCCTTGGAAGCCGGTAAGTCCTTTTTTCCCTTCTTTTTCAAGTTTAGTTCTCTCTTTCATGCATTTTTCATGCATTCTCATGGGTATTTTCGGAATCTTCACACTTATTGGGGTTTTTGATGATTCAAGCCTATTCTTGTACAATTGATCAATGGGTTTTTGTGCCATGATGTTATATTGATGTTCCCTATAGTTTAATTTGATCAATTTTGTGGTTTTTGAAAAATTGAAAATTCTAGGGTTTTAAATTTGATCCGAATTGGGGATTTTGTCAAATTGGCTCAAATTGATGAAATTGGCTTATCCAATTGATGTATTTGGTCATTATTGTTGTTATTATAACATGTGTAATGATCAATTCGTCAATATTTTTCAATTTGATCAAGTGGTTTCTAAAATTTTGGGGTTTTTGTGTTAAAACTCTTAATGTTCAAGCCAATTTTGTAATTTGAAACTCTTTTGGACTTAATTCACTGCATTAGATCATGCATCATGACATTTAAACTTGTTCATGCATCATATAGATTTTTGTTCTATATTTTGATTTTGTGCTAACTTGCAGTCTGCCCTTGGTTTTTGGTTTGTGGTTTTTTTGTTCTTTCGCTCTGTGTTTTGATCCTTATCTTAGCACCATGCCTAGGAAAATTAGAGCTCATAGGACCACTTCCACTTCCTCTAAGTCTCCACCTAGGGTTGAGCTGTTTAAGAATGATAAGTGTAGAGAAGCCTATGATACCTTGAACTGTAAGCGTAAGATCTGGTCTGAGCGAGCAGTTGTTTTAGATCAGCTTGATCCGGCCATTAGGGCCAATTTTGAGTCTAGAGGTTGGTTGCCTCTCTTAGAGATAGATCATCCACCCCCGACCGCCCTGATTAGAGAGTTCTACTCGAACCTCTCTTGCCATATTTATGATTCCAACACCCTAGTTAGGAGTTAGATACGAGGTGTAGAGTTCACCATTACCCCTCGGGTAGTGTCTGAGGCTCTTAGGGTGCCGGTTGTTCGGGATGCTGACTATCCCTATGATGAGTCACCCTCATTAGACGCTGTCATGTCTTACATCACTGGGTCATCTATCCAGTGGGGTACTGATCCTCGGATCACGTCTGCTGAGCTTACTGAGACGGCCTATCTCCTCTTTAGGATAGCGTGTCATTCTGTGTGGCCTATCTCTCACTTCCACACCATCCTTTTAGAGCGATGTGTGTTTTTGTACGCTTTTGCTTCTGGAGCGTCTATCAGTTTTCCTCACTTGTTCCTTCGTTTTTTGAACGAGGTTCATAGGAGTTCTGTCGTAGGGCATGCGCTGATTCATCCTATTTTCATTCATAGGATTCTGCTCTACTTAGGTCTAGATGGTTTTCCATCGGGTGAGCTTGTTCATGTGATAGCTCCCATAGGTGCCACCTTTTTTCGTCAGAGGGCTGCTCAGTTGAGAGTTGCTCCTCCTCGTACTAGAGGTGCGTCATCTAGTAGTGTTCCCCCTCTTCCCTCTTCTACAGGTACAGCTACTGCTGAGACTTCCGGTGCTGCTGCTGCTGCTGAGGCTGATGTTCCTCCACCGATTGCTCCGGATGATTCAGACATTCATCACACGTTGGATCATGTCTTGACCGTTCAGGCGGCTCAAGGATAGATTTTGGTGCACGTGCTTGATGAGATCCGTGCCTTGCGTGCGAAGTTGGCGCAATTTAGACCACCTCCCTTTTGATGATGGATATCTTGTTTGCCCTTTGGCATTCCGTCACAAAAAGGGGGAGTACTTGTAGGATTTTTGTTTTCAGGGGGAGATTAGATGTTTTTGGTTAGAGCTTGTGGAGTTTTAGATTGTATCTAGGTGCTTCACTGTGTACTTAACATTTTTAGCTCTTACCTTGTTTCTGATGGGATATTCATGTTAGGAAGAGTTTTATGTTTTTGTTGGTACTTTATTTGTTTCTTGTTTCAAACTGCTTATTGATTTATATTTATGAGTTATTCATTGATATATGTCTTTATTTGTGTGTTGTTTGAAAACAAGAAGTTATTTTGTTTATTTGTATTATTTCCACACATGCGGTTATGCATTTCGTTTAGTGTTTCAGGAAATATACAGGTTGATTCAATTGAGCTGCTGTCTACACTTGCAACTGATGGATAGTAGTTAGGATTGAATTTGGTTTATGAGCATTATTTTGTAAAGGGCTTTTCATTTTGTAAACTTTGAGCTTCTAAGTTGTGTTTTGTCATGGATTGCCAAAGGGGGAGTTTGTTAGGTTCTAAAGTTTAGGATTTTATGTATTTAGAACTCTAATGTGTATTGTTGGCAAACTATGATCAAAACAATGTGTTTAGAAATGTTTAAAGCTAGCTCAAAGTTGTATGTCAATGTAAAGTTGGAATCGAGTTTAAAGCAGGAAGCACTGTGGCTTTCAGCCTGGCTCGATCGATCGAAGCTTAAGCTCGACCGATCGAAACTCAGGCAGATTGCTTTTCTGCAGACTTATCCAACTCAGCCCTATTTGTTTTAAAACGTTTTTAGGGTTTCTTATTGTCCTAAGTATAAAAGGCAAACCCTAGCCACGTTTTAGTGTTGCTCATATTTGCGGTTTGTGTAAATCTCTTGTGAGATCTAGAGGAGCTTTCCTTTACACAAACTTAGGGTTTTCAAAGAAAAGATATTTTATACACCTTGATGATCAATTCAGTTGCTGCCATTAAAGCTTAAAGACTATACAAGCGGGTGTGCATGTAGCTGGTGGGAATCCAAGAAAGAAGGAGTCCGTGGATTCGGAGTTTGCACGTGATCGTGTCAGTAAGTTCTACTAGTTGGTAGCAATAAGAAGTCGAGCGTGGGGGCTTGTAAGTCTTATTGTATGAACTTCTATTCTTTCAAGATAGTGGATTCAAGTTTACCTTGAGGATAGCTAGGTTAAATCCTCCCCAGGTTTTTACCGGTTTGGTTTCCTAGGTGATCATATCTTGTGTTATTTATTTTCCGTTGCTTTGCATGATTTGATCTTGTTATTGTGATAACCTAGACTTGTTTAATTGGACTAAGTAACAACTTGGCTAATTACCTAGGTTTAATCAATTGTTTAAGGGGTCTAAAAACTGTCATCTTGGAACAACTAGAGTGGAGGCAGTTGATATGCATCTCAAGTCCAATCATCCGATATTGTCATTGCTAAGGCATAATTTGGTTTTAGCTCGAGAAAGAATGAAGCTACAAACTGATAGGCATAGGTCTGAAAGGTCATTTGAAGTGGGGGAGTGGGTGTATTTGAAGCTATAACCTTACAGACAGAAGTCAATTAATCATAAAACTCTTGGCAATCTAGCTCCTAAGTATTGTGGGCCATTCCAAGTTCTGCAAAAGATAGGTGAAGTAGCTTACAAGCTGAACCTACCCTCCAATGCCTTAATTCATCATGTATTTCATGTGTCTAGCCTTAAAGCAAAACTAGGACAGCAAGTCATTCCTGTTAAGACATATGTGTTTTATACGTTAAGAACATATGTCATGATTTTATGTAATTAGCTTATCCTTTGACAAAACGCATTTTATTTGTAATTGGGTAAATTTAGGATATGTTTAAATACTTCAAGAAACCATGTTTCAAGATCAAGTATTGAAGCCTTCAAGTCTGTCCAAGAAAACAAGCTGAAAGTGCAGAATTACTATAGCTCGATAGTTAGCATGTGTCGAGGTTTAGAGAAGCTATTCAGCCAGCGTGCTCGACACCTGCTCGACACCTCTTATCTGTCGAAGTTTAAGAATTTCAGAATTCTGATATGATTTTCTTGGGATCCGTGAATGTGTCTTTGGGCGTTCTTTTCTCCTAATCCTAGAAATATAAAAGGATTGTTTTAAGGGCCGTCAAATAGTTTACAAGTTGCACAAGCATTAAGCAAACTCTGTTCAAGCAAATTGTGATCGGAGACGAAGTTCTTGCCCTAGTTCATCTCTTACTCTTGAAGAAGTTGCTGTGTATGTGCACCGTAGGGTTTTGTGACCAAACATCTTCTTGATCTTCACCGTGTGGATGAATTGAAGAACTTTACAGCCAACAACCTTCTTAGTTGGTGATTGAAGTCGCGTACTGGGATCCGCGCAATTGGTTAGTCACATACTTGGGAGCCGTGCATCGAAAGGAGAATTGTCACTACAGAACAAGTCCAATTGGGTATTGGGGTAAGGGTTCAACTATAAGTTGGTAAGGTACTTGGGATTCCTTTACTTGTAATCGCTTGTTGTGATAATAGTGGAGTTTCGGGAGTGGTGACCTAAAAATCACCCAGTGGGGTGTTTGCCGTGTAGGTTTTCTCCATTCGTAAACAAATCACCGTGTCATTTGTTTTTCGCTGCATATTTAGTTGTTTGGTGATTTGTTTGTGCTACCACGAGCTTTGCATGTTAATTTGATTAATTAATAAACTTGGCTAATTAATCACAAGGGGGTCAATTCGTTTTTGGCTTATTAATTCTCATTCCTACCTTACCAGATATTACTGTGGAAGGCATTGTTAACCTTGAACCTGTTGCAGTGCTGCAAGAGAGGTCTCACAGGCTTCGAAACAGAACCATCACTTAGGTATTAGTCTAGTGGCAAGGAAGCGATCAAGATGATGCAACTTGGGAGAACTTATACAGTTTACAACAACAATTCCCTCACCTTGTGGCCAAGATGCTTTGGGGGGAGGGGGGTAATGTTAGGATCATTGGCTAAGTGAGTGACTATAAGAAATTGTATAGTGAGCTGCTGTGCCATATAACTGCTAAAATATTAGTAGTTAGTTGAGATTCCTATTATGTTAGTTACAGCTAAGGGATAGACATGTACTAGTATATAGAGAGTACTTGATGTATAAGGGAATTAAGCAATGAAATAATCTCTTTTGTCTGTTACATTCTATTCCTATCTCTCTCTCTCTCTCTCTCTCTCTCTTTTCCCCAATTCTTGGAGGCTAGCTGCCCTCGAAGTCAGCTGCTCTATCATAGGTTCTGGTTTTGCAGAACTTTATCAGACGGAGCCATCTTCGAAAAAGAAAACAAGACTGGCCTGGGAGTTGTTATACACAATCATGAAGAGATTTATTCCCCAGTTGAGCACCTCCTCCCATTTATAGGGCATACTAGGAACTAAACTAAGCTCCATTATGGCTTGCCAAATTCTTTTGCTAAAAGGGAACTCAAAGAACAAGTGCTTCCTAGTTTCAATAATCATTCTGCAGTAGGAGCATAGGCTATCCCCAATGTTTCCCCACTGTATCGACCTTACGTTAGTTGAGAGTCCGTTCATTGCTAATCACCCTATGAAACTGTGCTTGGTATTGCAGCAGTGAACCAAATCAGCCTCCAGCAGGGGACCTTGCTTTTCTTTCTCTGAAGATGATTCCAGGTGGCAGCAATGCCAAATTTCCCTAAAGGAGATGCAGTCCAGATTTCTCTATAATTCTCTTTGAGATCTGTCGATTGCAGTTTACTTTGAATCTTGACCAAATCTTCAGACCTAGCAGACCTCCAACGCCATTCCTTGTCTTTAAGTACACAGCAGAGTGTTACTCAAAAGAACTAGCTGCATCATAGATAACTCTAGGCCCATATGCCAATTGTCCAGCCATAGGAATATGCTCTTTCCACTGCCTACTTCATGCCTTACAAGCTTCTTGGCTTTAGTTTAAGCTTCAATTGATTCCTCCAATTCCAAGAGCAATTCTGAGGAATACTGACAGCCCAAAACTGCTTCCCTTAAGTAACATAGCATGCACCCAGGCCACCCGAAGAAAACCTGCTTGGGTGAAAAGATTCCAAATATGCTTCATAGCTGTTGCTTCATTCCAATCTTCCACCCTTTTAAGGCCTAGCCCTCCTTCCTTCTTAGGATAACACACCTGCTCCCATTAGACCTTAATATTTCCTTTAGATGCATCAGATTCTTTCCACAAAAACTGAAACCCTCAGCTCATGATGCTAATCCATTTGAGCAGTCATAAATTTTGATGATGGAGTTCTCTTTAAGATTACTCTTTCAATCTTCAGATATTATAAACCATTAGAAACAGTTAAATCTAAAATCACCAATAATGTCTTCATCCCCACCCCTTTCTTTCTTTTCCAACGAACTTGATGAGCTTTTTTCTGCCAATCCTATCCCAAGTGATTCTGGGCATTTACAATGCCTTCTGGATCTGCAATGCGACAAATTATATAAATTATATTAGATGTCAATGTAAGGTTGAATTTATTCAACCATCTAATTGGTTTTATTCCGTGCCAAATTTGCTTGTAATTCAGCATTTAGTAACCCTGTATTTAGGTGGGTTTGTTGTAAGGGTAGTGAGTGAGATAGAGTGAAGATTGCTCAACAATGTGCAAGAAAACAGAGTGTCGCGGCTGGGACTCGCGGGTGTCTCGTGGCTGCAAGCCGCCAGAAGCAGCACACGTGCCAAGCATGCTGGAAGATGAACAATCATGCTAGCTGGAGCACTACAGGACAAAACAGGACAACTGGCCATACGGTTAACTCGCGACTGGATCTCGCGACTTAGTCAAGCCGCGAGCCACCCCTGTTTTGTAAAACCTGACGTTTCGCATTCCTCTCCCACTCCAGTATAAATACCCCTTTTACCCACGATTGAAAGAGAGCTTCCAGAGAGAATTTTGAGAGAGAAACCCTAAAGAAAAACCAGATTGTTTCACCCACAATCTCTACCTTAGAGTCTCTTCAAATTCCTCAACTCTCTTCCTCTCCATTGTCAAATCCTTGAGAGGCATTATACCAAACCTGGTTCTCACCATCATCATCACTGTGAGACAGTTGTTTGGATTTCTAGGAAGCAGTTAGGAAGGAACCAATCTTCATTGGTTGATGCTACGGTCTAGTAGTGGAATCCGGGAAGCTAGAAAAGAAAAAGGTTTGGCGCAACCTCGTTGGAGCAAGAAGCTTGGAGGGCTTAGGTGCACTGGGTAGATTAGGCTTGGAGGGTCTATTGCTGTCCTTGTATCCCAACTGTATTTTCTAGTGGATTGATTACCGCTTGGAGGGCGGCGGAGAGGTTTTTCGCCGAGGACTTCGGTTTCCTCTTCGATAACACATCGCGTGTTGTCTTTGTGTTTGCATCTTCCTTCCTCTCTATCTTTGCCTTTTTATTATCTGCTATGGTTTTATTCTGTTATGGCTTAGATAGTATTTAACCAATTTCTTATTATAGCATGTGTTAAGTTTCCGCACACTAGTTGTTTGATATATTGCTTGTATTGGTTAAGTTGTAATTTGGGGGTCTAAACGTTCAAAGGTGTTTTGTACATGTTTTTGAACTTTCAATTGGTATCAGAGCGGGTGCACTTGTTGTGGTTTTATTACCTAAGTGTGATCCTAGACCCCTGTGTTGTGATTGTTGTTTTGGATTATACCATGCTGAATTGTAGCTTAAGTGTTTGTGAAAATGACTCTATGCATATGTCTGAAAGGTGTCTTACTGATGGTCTTGTAGAGTTGTTAAAAACTAAGAAACATGCTAGAGTATTTGTTCACATGCTGGAATATATTGAAAATCAGAATCATGTCTTACATAGTAGCATATCTGAATCTAAATCATTGATTAAGAAATATAAAAGAAAGAATAGAATGTTGTGTGAAATGATTGAGAATCTGAAAATGAAAAATCAATCTGAAAGAAGCATGAAAACTGATGATGAGTTTGTGTTTGAAGGTCAAGAATGTCTGTCACATGTGAATCTATTTGTGCATACCTCATTGAAGGTGTTTGTGGTATCTTGACAGTGGGTGTTCTCGCCATATGACAGGGGATAAGTCACTGTTTAAGTCACTCAAAGAAAAGGTCGGTGACTATGGAGTGGTAGACAATAAATTCCCACAACAAATACAAGGTACAAAAGATTGAACAAAATTATAATCAAATTTGGCATGGAATAAAAGCCAACAAATTACAAATTTGTAAATCACAACTTTACAACATATCGATTATTGGTTATGCTACGCGGGTATATTGTATAAATTGTAGTGAAGATTAAATTTAAAGTGCAATAGAACATGCAGGAAAGAAATTTAAAGAATTGGCTTATAATACTATACAGATTGCACCGAGTAAACAAACTTTAATTAATAAAGAATTGTAATGATTTTGGATTGTACTTGGATTTATTTTTTAATAAATATTGATCATTTTTTATTTTACATATTTAATATTCAAGATTTAATATATTTTGCCTATTTTAATAGGATTCAAAATATGAAAATTCACTTAAAGATAAAGGTGATCCCCATTGATAAAAAGATAAAAGTTGCTTGAGATCGCTTAATTTTGTGCAAAATAGAATAGTTAACTCACTAGTGAGGAAAAGTGAGTTGATTTTAAGAATAAAAAAAGAGGGTAGATAAAGACTTAAAATCGTATTAGTAAAAATAATATAAAAATCAATCAATGAGGTGACAAAGTATAACTTTAGGGAGAATACAATGGTTAAAAAGAATACATGCGACCGATTTTTGATCGTTCTATTGAGGTTTTTACGTAAATAAAAAAGATGCCAACAAAGAAATTCATGTGTATAAGTGGTTTTTATGTAAATATATGGGATATGTAGGATGGAAATGGCCAGATGGCGTTGAAGCTTGGAACAACAACAAATCCAACCTTGTTTCCTTACATATCCCCATTTTCGTTTGTTCAGCAACAACATATTTGATCAATTGAGTGTGTGTTTGGCAAAAATTATTTTTGCCAACTTATTTTACTATTCTGCTTATTTTTACTACTATTCATGGAATAAGAGGGTGAATATCATTGAAGGTGTGGCTCATGCTTTGTCTTACATGCACCATGATTACTCACCACCAATTGTTCATAGGGACATATCAAGCAAAAATATTTTGTTGGACTCTCAATATGAGGCTCATGTATCAGACTTTGACATAGCTAAGCTTCTTAATCAAGACTCATCCAATTGGACTTCACTTGCAGGCACATATGGTTATGTTGCACCAGGTAATACACTTTATTTTTTAATTAACGTAGAACATAGAGCATATTAACACATTGGCACAATATATATTTTGTTTGTTTGTAGAGCTTGCTTATACAATGAAGATAATTGAGAAATGTGATGTTTATAGCTTTGGAGTTTTGGCTATAGAAGTGATCAAAAGAAGACATCCTAGTGAAATGATCCCCATTCTATCTGCTTCAATTGTACTTCAATTGTGGGGGAGAATTTGTTTTTAAAAGATTTGTTAGTCATGCACCTTCCACCTGGACCACCTCCCACACTTCAGGTTCAGAGACAACTGATAGTCATCATAAAGCAGGCAATTGCATGCTTGCATTCTAATCTAGAATGTAGACCAACTATGCGTATGGTTTCGCAACTTTTATCAACCCCAAATGCACTTCCCTAGCGCCACACTGTCTCACCAGGTCA
Organism: Quercus robur; assembly: GCF_932294415.1. Taxonomy (NCBI): domain Eukaryota; kingdom Viridiplantae; phylum Streptophyta; class Magnoliopsida; order Fagales; family Fagaceae; genus Quercus; species Quercus robur. The sequence goes on from NC_065542.1 coordinate 23,239,799, forward strand.
GGCAAGGATATACTGAATTGTTTGGAATGCTATAACTGTCAAATTTATTCTGCTAAACGCAATTGCTAGTTTAAGATTATGTAGTGCCTAGGGTATACTACTAGTATTAAAATTTAATTGCCAGTATTAATAATATGCTTCTGGAAACAAAGATTTCAGGGCACTGTGATTATATATATGTTTGATTGGCTATTTTGGAATGCATTGAGATTTCAATTTTCAAATGAAGTGAAATAGAGATTAGGGATGAATATTATGCATTTTGTTTTTATTCATTCATTCTTATATATTCCAACTGAGTCGTATTTAAAAATTAAAAAAAAAAAAAAAGTAATGGGAAAATTTCTAGTTATAGTTTGCGCTTTGTATAGCCCTATGTTCAAAATCAGATATATGGATGCAAGACTCAGTATCCCTTCAAGGCCAATTGTCAATAAATGTCTGCAAGATGTCATTAGAGAAACCAAAAAACTGTTGTTAAAAGAGCAACTGTGCAAGAAACTTGCTGAGTAATTTTATTGATTAGTCGAAATAAAATACATCAAGGTGCTCAGATTATATACACTTAGAAACCGAGCAAGTGAGATTAAGCAAAAACAGAAAAAGGGAAACTAACAACATTCCTAACCATTATACAGTATTAACGGAAATAACTAACCCGGCTAACTTCCAATCAGGAACTGAGTCAACTGACACGCATGTGTATCAAGGACTTGAAAATCATGGATCTGCACGTGTATAAAATATTACACTTGATAAGGATAAAATTATAAATGTACTCGCTGATATAGAGGCATAGAGCAATGTTCTAGACAAACCCGTTGGCCTTGTATCTACTAATATATGGCAATAGTATGGAGTCTACGGCTCTACGCTGACGGCGTCAACTTGGGGTGAAAATAAAAAGCTGACGGCATTAAGCTAAAGGGTATACACGAGACTGACAGATCTAACATAACTTGGCCTCCACGCATATGTATACAAGGAAATATCTTGTGCCCCACGTTTAGAAAGACTCCTACAAGGAAAAGGTTCCGTAAAATACGATCATGAGGATTCCTATAAGGAAAAAACTTTTAAACCAAGGAAAAGATGTCAACCCCCTACTACTATAAAAGCCCTAATACCTTCATTAACCAAGGTACGCATAATTTACCCCGCTTTGGCACTCTAGAGTTGTGAGAAATTCTAACTTGACCTTCGAAGGGTACTTGGCCGGCACCACACCGGTGCTCTTTATGAGGTCTTCTCTTTTCGTGTTGTGTAGGTGGTGTTTCGAGCACGTAAGGACCGCGTAACTTATTGTTGATTTTTCGGCATCATCAGTTGGCGCCCTCTGTGGGAAAACTGCAATTTGTAAGCCATATTATCGCTTCCCAGACGAAGAGTTGTATGGTACTTACTCGCTCGATGGCGACCACCAAAAACGTTTAGGGAGACGAACCGCGACTCACTGCCCTGGAGAGGTAGGTCCAAACCCTCACAACAGTAGTGGAACGTCTCACCAAACAGAATCATGACCTAGAGGAACAGCTGCGGCAGAAGAACACAACAATGAAGACCCAAGAGGAAAACCAAGAAGGTACCAGCGTTGAGAGAAGAAACCAAGAGGGGCAGGAGAGCAACAACACCCCAAGCAGACCAGAATGACAGGACATGAGCCGCCTTTCCATCATAGACACGGCTCCTCCTCCCATTGTCGCAGAGATGCAGATGATGAAGGAACGGATGGACCTTATGATGAATGCCCTCAAAGGACAGGTGTCCAGCGACCTTGATGATCTGGTCCACCAAACTGATTCACCTTTCACCACATCCGTCAACTTCTTCCCCCCACCGTAGAAGTTTCGCATGCCGTAGATGGAAAGCTATGATGGAGCGAAGGACCCTCTTGATCACCTAGAGACTTTCAAGACCTTGATGCACCTTCAAGAAGTAGCAGACAAAATCATGTGTAGGGCCTTCCCTACAACGCTGAAGTGTCCTACGAGAATTTGGTTCAGCCAGCCAAACTCCATCAGTACTTTCAAGAAGCTTAGCGCCCAGTTCACTTCGCACTTTATTGGGGGGCATAGGTATAAAAAGTCTACTACGTGCTTGGTGAGTATCAGGTAGCGAGAGGACGAGACAATGAGATCTTACATAAACCTGCTTTAACAAGGAAACACTCTCGATTGATGAAGCTGACAACAAAATACTTGTAGCAGCCTTCACAAATGGGTTGCGGAAAGGTAAGTTTCTGTTTTCTTTATACAAGAATGACCCAAAAACCATGTCGGATGTACTTTACAGGGCCACCAAGTACATGAATGTTGAAGATGCACTACTGGCTCGAGAGGAAAAGCCTGAGAAGAGAGAAAGGCAAGAAGACACGCGACAGGACAGAGGGCGGAAGATGGCAAGAACTGGAGAGAGAAGGGATGACAGGCGCTCTAAGCCCCCTACGGGGAGGTTCACGAGCTTCATCCCGTTGACCGCCCCAATCGACCAAGTCCTAATGCAAATCAAGGACGAAGGAGCCTTAACCTTCCCTGGAAGCTAAAGGGAGATCCCAACAAACGGTCTAGAGACAGATACTACCATTTCCACCGTGATCACGGTCATGACAAGGCCGATTACTATGACTTAAAATAGTGGATCGAAGCCCTTATCAGGCAAGGAAAGTTACAGAAGTTCATCAGCAGAGAGAGAACAGATCCGCCTCCTTAAGAGCAAGCCCCCCGACGAGACAACAAGCGTCCCAAACCACCCCTAGGAGACATAAGGATGATTGTGAGAGGAATGGCGACCACCGGTTCGTCCAAGAAGGCCTAAAAGACTTACCTCAGAATGGTTCAGAACGTTCAGCTAACAGGCACCGTCCCGAAGATGCCACGGGTCGATAACCTAATTATTGGTTTCTCGGAAGAAGATGCTCGACGTCTTCACCACCCGTATGACGACGCGCTTGTCGTTAGCATCCGAGTAAGAGATTATAGCACATACCGGGTTTTGGTTGGCAAAGGAAGTTCCGTAGACATTCTCTACTACTCGACATCCAACAAATGTGGATCGACAGAGAACGTTTAGTTCCAACCAATGCTCCACTCGTTGGGTTTGGAGGAACAAAAGTGTATCCCCTTGGCGCAATCACATTACCTGTAACAATTGGGGACTATCCTCAGCAAATCACTAGGGATGTTACATTCCTTGTTGTCAATTGCTCCTCCGCCTACAATGCCATTATAGGACGACCAACCCTTAACTCATGGAAGGTCATAACTTCAACCTATCACCTGATGATTAAATTCCCCACTGAGTACGGAGTAAGGGAATTGCGAGGAGATCAGGTAGCTGCGCGCAAATGCTATATTGTGATGCTGGAGATGGACAACCATCTACAGACCATGAGCATAGAGGAACAGTGGACGAGGTTAGAACCCGTAGAAAGGCTCGAGGAGATATCCCTCGATAGCTCCAAATTAGACAGAACCACGAAGATCGACACTCTCGCTAGCCTAATGATTCGCCTAGCGCTCGTAGCCTTCCTCAAGGAGAATCAGGATGTGTTTGCCTTGAGTCATGAAGACATGCTAGGAATCGACTCGTCAGTCATGGTACACAGGCTAAATATGTCGCCTTCTTTTCCACCCGTCCAACAGAAGAAGCGAGTATTCGCCCAAGAATGAGATCGAGCAATAGCAGAAGAAGCCGATAAGTTACAAAAGGTGGGCTTCATCAGGGAAGTATATTATCCCGATTGGCTAGCAAAAGTGGTGATGGTCAAGAAAGCCAATGGGAAATGGAGGATGTGCATAGACTTTATGGATCTGAATAAAGCATGCCCCAAGGATAACTACCCTCTCCCTCGAGTCAACATACTGTTAAACTCTACAGCTCAACACCAGCTACTGAGTTTCATGGACATCTTTTTAGGGTATAATCAGATCTAGATGGATGAAGTAGATCAGGAGAAGACTTCATTTGTTACCAGTCAAGGTCTTTTTTGTTACAAAGTAATGCCATTCGGCCTTAAGAATGTGGGTACGATGTATCAAAGGCTCATGAACAAGATGTTTGCAAACCAAATTGGAAGGAATGTTCTGGTCTACGTCGATGACATGTTAGTAAAAAGCCAAAGAGAAGATGACCACTTAAAGGACCTCGAGGAAACGTTCGGCACCCTTTACTCCTACAACATGAAGCTTAATCCAAGTGTGTATTCAGAGTGATAGCGGGAAAATTCCTACGCTTTATGGTGTCTCAAAGAGGTATCGAGAACAACCCAGACAAGATCAGGGCCATAGTATAGATGGCCCCCCTAAAGAACGTGAAAGAAGTGTAGAGTTTAAACGGTAAAGTAGCCGCCCTGAATAGGTTCGTATCAAGAGCGACAGATAAATGTTTACCCTTCTTTCTCACATTGAAGAAATATTTTGAATGGACTGCCGAGTGTCGGCAAGCATTCGAGGAGCTAAAGGCCCACCTCTCTTCCCCACTGCTGCTAAGTCCTTCGCAACCAAGGGAAGAGCTCTTCCTGTATTTGGTTATCTCCCTGGTAGCTGTTAGCGCGACCTTGGTCAGAGAAGAAGACAAGGTTCAAAAGCCTGTATACTACGCCTGCCGGGCATTTCGTGGTGCAAAGGAAAGGTATCCACCCATGGAAAAGCTCGCCTTTACTTTAGTTACGACAACCCGTAAACTTAAAACGTACTTCCAAGCCCACACTGTAATCGTCCTAACTGACAAGCCCTTACAACGGGCAATAAGCAACCCCGAAGCTGCTGGTCGGTTGGCACTATAGGAAATAGAGTTAAGTGAGTTTGACATTTAGTACCGCCCGCATACCGCCGTCAAAGGGTAGGTCTTCACTGACTTCATAGCAGAGTTTACCAACAGAGAAAACGAGGGGGCAGATAAATGTCTGCAGTGGAGTATACATACAGATGGGTCGTCCAACAGGTAGGCCGGGGGCGTAGGTGTCATGCTTCTCTCTCCTGAAGGAGACCAGATCGAATGTATGGTCCGCCTTGACTTCCCTACCACCAACAATGAAGCGGAGTACGAAACTTTAGTGGCAGGGCTTGATCTTACCAAAGCAGCAGAAGCCGCAAGAGTGGTTCTTTACTGCGACTTTCAGGTCATCACTAACCAAGTAAACGAGGACTATAAGTGCAGAGGCGAAAGAGTGAAGAGATATCTGGACCAAGTACGGAGAAGGGTAGACGAGCTGAAGGCCAAAATTATCCAGATCCCGAGAGGAGAGAATGAGCAAGCCGACCACCTTGCCAAAGCCGCTTCAGCCGAACATATGACTACCCTTGATAATGTACTCTCTTTTGTTCAACCTTTTCTACTAATAGATTTCGTCGATGTGCAGGAGATAGGTTCTGAAAGCAATTGGACCACATCGTTAATCTCTTACTTGAAAAATGGTGTCTTACCAGATGGAAGGGAGGCAGCAAGAAAGTTGAAGGTCTAAGCAGCGTGGTTCATCTTGATGAAGGACGTCTTATATAAGAGAGGTTTCTCCCGCCCATATCTAAGGTGTTTGGGCCCCGAAAAAGTGGACTACGTCATGAAAGAAGTCCATGAAGGGATCTGCAGAAACCACTCAAGGTCACGATCGTTAGCACACAAGCTGATTCGAGCAGGGTACTATTGGCCCACCATGCAAAAAGATGCTCAGACTTATGTCCAAGCCTGCGACAAATGCCAAAGATTCAGCAATATCATCAAACAGTCGTCCGAAGAATTGACCCCAATAATAGCCCTATGGTCGTTTGCATAGTGAGGGTTTGACATCATGGGGTCGTTCCCAATAGCGGTGCGACAGCTGAAGTTCCTGATAGTGGGCATAGACTACTTCATGAAATGGGTGGAAGCTGAAGCCTTAGCCAACATTACAGAGAAGAATGTGAAAAGCTTCATCTAGAGGTCCATTATATGCAGGTTTGGGATCCCTAGAGTCTTAGTCTTAGACAACGGGAAACAATTTGACAACGACTCTTTCCGAGATTTTTGCTCGTAGTTAGGGATCAGAAATCACTACTCCTCCCCCGCCCACCCTCAAGCAAACGGACAGGTTGAAGTCACGAACCGATCCTTGCTTAGAATTATCAAGACTCGGCTTGAGGGGGCAAAGGGTATATGGCCTGAAGAGTTGCCAAGCATACTATAGGTGTATAGGACAATGGTAAGGACGCCCATAGGAGAAACACAATTTCGGCTAAAGTACGGAAGCGAAGTAGTCATTCCAGCCGAGGTCGAACTCATAAGCTACAGGGTGGACAACTCATGATGAAAGAAAAATCGACGAGGCTATGCATCTACATCTTGATCTAATTGATGAAGTCAGGGCGACAGTAGAACAAAGGCTTGCATGGTTCCAGGACCACATGATTAAGCACTACAACTCCTAGGTCCGACACAGAGACTTTCAGGTCGAAGATCTCATTTTGAGAAAGGTCATGAGTGCTACTAAAGACCCTACCCAAGGAAAGCTCGGCCCCAATTGGGAAGGACCCTACCAAGTCACCTCATGGCAGAGGAAGGTCACCTACCACCTGGAGACAATGGACAGACAATAGTTACACCATCTATAGAACACCATGCACCTGCAGAAGTACTACCAGTAAAGAGAATGGCGTGAAGAGTAACACCCCTTTATTTTTAGTATACCTTAGTTAAATTTAGCTACACTCCTCAATTTTTCTACTTTCTTCTTCTTTTTAAGAACTACTTTTTCTACGAATGCATGGTTTATTATAATACGAGAAGTTTATTCAGTTATGGCTAAAGTGTTTATCTACAGAAAATAGTACACCAAGTAGACGAGTAGACGGCCCTAATATGCAATCTTTCGAGTGGACAACCTCATCTCAAGAGGATGAAAAATTATCAAGTCCATAAAGTGGACAAGCTTATTAATGTCCATAAAGTGGACGACATTGTTAAGTCCATAAAGTGGACGACTTTATCATTCAAGCCCATAAAATGGGCAACCTCATCCCAAAAGAATGAAACATTGTTAAAGTCCCTAGAATGGACAAGTATCAAATCCAAAATGTGGACGGGTCCATAAAATGGACAGCTTTATTGTTCAGTCCATAAAATGGATGACCTCATCTCCAGAGGAGTAAATATAAAGTGGACAAGTCCATGAAGTAGACGAATCCACAGAGTGGATGACTTCATTGTTCAGTCCACAAGACAGATGAATTAATCCCAAGAAGATGAAAAACATGGTTCATAAATAGACGAGCTTAAAACATAAAGTATGCAAGGTGGTCAAGTCCATAAAGTGGACGAGATTATAAAGTTGACAAGTTTATCAAGTCCATAAAATAGACAGGTGGACGGGACCATTAGTCCACAAAATGAACGAATGTATTACTAAGTCCATGAAGTGGACGAGGTTATTATCAAGTCCATAAAGTGGACAAATTTATTACTAAGTCCATGAAGTGGACGAGGTTATTATCATGTCCGTAAAGTGGACAAGTACATTAGTCCATAAAGTGGACGGATTAATTAATCATGGACGAGTTTATTACAAAGTCCACAGAGTGGACAAGTTTATTATTAAGTCCCAAACATAAACATAATCAAGTCTATAAAATGGGCAAGTCCACAAAGTAGACGAGTTTCTTGCCAAGTCCACAAAGTGGACAATGTATTGTCAAGTTCAAAAAGTGAACGTGTCCACAAAGTGGACGGGTTCATTACCATGTTCATAAAGTAGACGAAGTCATTTCACATGTAGACGAATTCATAAAAGCAAGAAGATAAACATATACAACAGCACAAGAAATAAAACACCATAATTAAAATGAAGCTCTTACAAATAAGGCCCAAGAGAAAACAAAAAGGGTAGTATCTAGGAATTAGATTACAGTTATAATAAAAAAGGAAAGAAAAATGAAAGAGGTTCATGAAGCGGGGGGGTCTTGTAGGGCCTTGTCACCATGAAGAGGAAGGTTAGGAGCATCTTAAGCTAAAGGGTCACCAGCAACTGGAGGATTGGCAAACGAAGTTAGAGCGACGAGAGGATTCAATGCAGGTTGAGCAAGAATGACACGGTCATCTTAAGTGTTCTGATCCGACTCGGTAGATTAGTCAATCTCTTTTGGAACAACGTCACCTGCAGGTGTTGTTGGCAAAGGGGCATCCATTGAGACCTTCTCCAAGTCCAGGTCAGGGTAATTGGATTTGACCTATTTAAGGCAATCCTCAAACCCCACACCATAATACTTGACATAGGAATCACTGAATGCCTATGAATCCTTGAACTCTTTTACAGTGTCGGCCTTGGCCATCTCTCTTTGGCTCTACAGAGTCGCCAACTCCTTCTCCGCTGTCTCCTTGGCTTCTAGATCTTTTGCTCGTTGATGGCCCTGCTCCTCCAGTTTTTCCTTCAACTCCTTCAACTCTTGATTGAGAGTACGGAGGGCACTTTTGCATTGTTCTTGCTCGTTAGTCATGTTCTTAATGTGCTTTTGCTGACAAGCAATCACCCCTTCATTGGCAATGCCCTTGACCTGCAAATCCTTCATACGAACCAGGGCCCACAAAATAGAGCAACCGTCAGCTGATTCGCATGAAAATGGATAAGTAAAAGAAAGAATGAAAGATACATACCCGAGCAAGGTCATAGAGGCCTGAATCCCCCAGTTCACCCATCGCCTAACCAAAACAAGGATCTGCATCTTTGTCTTTGATAATGGACTCAAGCATCTCGACAGCATAATCCTTGTGGGTAAGAAGGCAACGCTCAGAATCTTGAGTGACAGGGTCGGGCATCGTTATCAACCCTTTACTAGCCCCGTGCTTTGGAGGTGATAGCTTTTTAGGAAGTTTCTCTTTCGGAGTTACGGACGCCTTTTTCGACGAGTGCTCGTCCTTCTTGTTAGCTTTCCTCTTAGCTGCCCCCTTACCAATGGCCTTAGGGGCTGACAAGGACTCCCCCACCTTAGTTTTTTCTTCTTCTTTCTTTCGAGCAGTAGCTGCCCTCACCCTTTGTCTGGCTGCTTCCATTTCTACAAAAGCAAAAGACGAGTATGCACAAGTGACGACCAAAAAAGAAAACACGTACAAAGGTGATGGGAAATTTAGAGATACTTACGTCGATGAGAATAGGCGTTTAACTGGCGAGCAACCAACGTCAGCTCCAAACCTCCACAGTAAAGGTGTAAAATGTGGAGTGTAATGAGATCCCGACACTTTCTCTACTCCAATATGATCTTTGTTACCCAACGGATGAAATCTTCTTGCTCCTCTATGATATGAGGACGAATGCTAGCTAAAAATAAGGGAAGTAGACGGTGTTAGAAGTTTGAAACAAACAAACAAAGGAAAAAAAGCAGACGAGGTTAACCTGAATCTTTGACAAGAGCCCAAGTGTTGTCAAAATAACCATGGGGCATCGTCTTCCATTCTTCCTAACGACACATCCAGTTCATCTTTTTTACAAAAAAAGTATCTACCTTTCCAATTTCTATTGGAGTCAGGCATAACAGATACAAACTTCAACCCCTTCTTCCTCACCGCGAAGTGGTATATCCCCTAAGACAAGACTATATGTTGAGGTCGATAGCACCAAAAGAACTCATCAATTGTTAACTGACGGTTCTCGCCACTTGAACAACCCCACAGAATCTTAGCCCCAATGAATATCCTCCAAGCATTGGGGGAGATTTGGTTGATGGACAAGCCCAAAAAATTGGCTAGCAGATGGTGAAGCGCTGTCAGTGGTAGCCTTAACCCTGCTGCAAACATGGCATCATACTTGCCAAAGTCCGCCATCTTCCCCAAGTAGCACTTCTCAAACTTCCCGGGGAGACGGATTGGGATGTCGTTTGGTATCTGGTAACGGTCTCGTGGGGTTTTAAAGACTCTGTCCGACATCGTCGACAGAAAGTCATTGACGGTCCATATCTTAGGAGAATGAAAGGACGGTCATCTCTAGGGGCTCCCGAGGTGCTGTCTAAAGCCTCCTCATCACTATTATCCTCGTCACCGTCATTGTTGTCCCCGTCACTCTCTCTCCCTTCCCCATCATCTTCCTCATTACTCATCACTCCCTCATCTTCATCACTATTCATCACTCCTTCGTCTTCCCCTCTATAACTCTCCAATTTCTCGTCAGAAGGCTGGGCTGACATTTCCCTCTCTAACAACCAGGAGAAGCCCTCCTCGGGCTCGTGACTTGACGGGAAAACCTTGTCGTAGCCCCCTCCATTGCGGACTGATGACTTTTCACTCATTGCTTCTCTAGACATCTGACTACCTATAAGCGACAGAGGCATTCTAAGAACCTAAGTTGACGACTTTTCTAAAAAATACATAGAAAATAGAAAGTAATAAGAGCAAGGATGACTTACCAAAGTAAAACTGACGGATTCTTGGAAGATGACAATTTTAACTAAAGTAGAGAACGAGGGTGAAGATCTCTTAAGTGACGGGTTCGCTCTGATAGTCAATAGTAGTAAAATAAAGAAAAATGAAGGAAAAGGCGAGGTATATATAAGGGAGGATAGGCACGGAAGACGAAGTGACACCCTCATCTAGAAACGAAGCCAATTGGATTGTACCATGTGTCCAAGCATTAAATAAAGGCTGCTCGAGGAATCGCCCATAAATGATTCTTCCTCTCGCTTGAGCAAAAGAAAACTAATAAATAACTCCATAACCCGTCAGCTTAGACTGATAGAGATATGGAGTAGGGGGCAACTGATAAGGATAAAATTATAAATGCACTCGCTGATATAGAGGCATAGAGCAATGTTCCAGACAAACCCGTCAACCTTGTATCTACTAATATATGGCAACAGTATGGAGTCTACGGCTCCAAGCTGACGGCGTCAACTTGGGTGAAGATAAAAAGCTGACGACATTAAGCTGAAGGATATAACGAGACTGACAGATCTGACATAACTTGGCCTCCACGCATATGTATACAAGGAAATATCTTGTGCCCCACGTTTAGAAAGACTCCTACAAGGAAAGGGTTCCGTAAAATACGATCATGAGGATTCCAATAAGGAAAAGACTTCTAAACCAAGGAAAAGATGTCAACCCCCTACTACTATAAAAACCTCAATACCCCTATTAACCAAGGTACGCATAATTTACCCTGCTCTGGCACTCTAGAGTTGTGAGAAATTCTAACTTAACTTTTAGAGGGTACTTGGTCGGCACCACACTGGTGCTCTTTGTGAGGTCTTCTCTTTACGTGTTGTGCAAGTTTTGTTTCAAGCACGTAAAGACTGTGTAACTTACTATTGATTTTTCAGCATCATCAACACTAATACGACTTGTAGTAAAAAACAAACACTATTAAGCCTAAGCTACATGTCGCACAGTTGCACAATTCATCTTCTTCATTTCTTTTTTTAAATCTAGTGGTTTAGTTGCTATATGATTTCTAATATATGTACAATAGATAACGAACTTTATAGTAACAAAATTAGACCGAAGTTGAAATGAACAGTTAAGGCAACACTTGGCTAGAGGGACCTTACAATTGTTGAATGTATGCCTATCGCATGAAGGTGACGGAAATAGTTAAAATATATTTTAGTAGGACTTCAATGTGAATAAAGTCTTACCTTGAATAATAATGATAAAATCAGATAAGAGTAATTACAACTTATCCACCTATGGTTTGCTTCAAATTTAACTTACCTATTTGTGATTTCATTTTTGACACTCTACACACCCGTGGTTTATTCAGTTAATGCTCCATTACCCACCTCTCAATCTACCATTACTCTAACACATTTGATCCCAAAATCAAATAACAAAACAGATCAAACACTCCTCTACCCTAGCAACACACTCTCTCTCTCTCTCTTTGTGCTCACGCTTCCTCACCCATTGAGGATGCTACCCACTTGAGTTCTTAGACTTGTTTATGCTTGGGATCCTCTGGGTGATTTCTAGCAAGGAAACCATGGAGTTACTCTAACACGTTTTATCAAAAAATCAAACAACAAATCAGATGAAACACTCCTCTCCCACATACTCTCTTACACTTGCTCACCCATTCTAAACCCTTGATTCTACATTGCTACCCCCCTGATTTTAGACTGAGAAATCGAGTAGCTTTTTTTTATGCAAGGACAACAAGGAAGGAGACCCACGGATTCTGGAAGAAGGAGACCATAGATTCATGTTTTGGAACATTTTGGGTCTTGAATCGACTGGGTTTTGTTCGTGTTTCTCTTGAATCCATTCGTGTTCCTCACCCTTGCACTCTCTAACCCTCATAACTTTCTCCCTAATCTCACAATTCACAATTAATCACAACTAATAATTTGATCTTCTTGGATGGTTGACCATAGCCTAAACTGGAAAGCCCACTGATCCATAGAAACAGCATTTGCTGCTAAGCAAAGGGAGTTTTTTTTTTTTTTTTTTTTTATTCAGCAAGCTGCAGAGACACCAACTAGAGACTTTCCAGCACCACAAGGTAGCTCTATAATGCCAGATCTTGCTCTACCTACAATTAAATAAGTTAATACAAGAGTAATATATTTGTCTTGCCAAAGCCATCAGAGAGATTGAGAAAATCTAACAATGAAAAAATTGTAAACTTATTAATAAGAATTAAATCCAGTCATTATACTGAGACTTGAATAAAAATATCCTAGCATGTCTATTACATAGGTAAGGAATTATGGATGGTGTATGCACCAAGAAATTTGGTCTTATAGAAGTTTAATAGAATAAATACATGAATAGTGACAGTTAAAAAATGCAAGAGTTTAGAAAAGAAAGAAACTTGCAAAGGGAAAATAATGGTCAGCATGCATGTAGGGTAGTATTTAATTAGAGAATGGAAAGTGTTATGACATTAAAAAATTCGATACTTTTTTGCTTTTAGTTTCCTCAAGCATAAAATTTTGAGATCAACCAATTGCCCAAGTACATTGTTATTCCTCTGCTTATGTTATTATTACTTGAGGAACAATTACTCATACAGTTCTATTTTATTGTCCATTCTATACGACCCTTCAAACAATTTTTGAGATAGAAACCTCACCTCGGTTACGGCCAAGCAATCCTGTTTTGACAAATAAAAGAATAAAATCAGCTTTTGGAGAACTTAAAATTAAATCTAGTCATTAGACTGAGACTTGAATAAAAATATCCTAGTATGTCTATTACATTGAACTCAGATGGAATTTTCAACCATCTGAGTCCAATTTTATATTATCAGTGGAGAATCTATACAGAGCAATACAATTTCATATAGATATATCAAATCCATAATACTTCAAACAAAACACCACTTTGCAAAAACCTAACTTAAAAAAAAAAAAATTTAAAACCCTAGGTTTCAAAAATTAAATCTACCTAGAATTAGAGGAAAAGAGCAAATGAAAGTAAAAGAAAAAAAAACTTCAAGCTTAGAAAGTCAAGAACTCACCCAATAGAAAGAAACAAGAACAAATGAAGATCCAATTTGTTAACAAAAAATCATGGGTTGGTAACAATCAAAACCTTGAATCAATAGTTCAGTAACTCCACAGTTTCCTTGCTAGAAATCACACAAAGGATCTCAAGCATAAACGGGTCTAAGAACTCAAGTGGGTTGCATCCTCAACGGGTGAGCAAGCGCGAGACAGAGAGAGAGTGTGTGTTGTTAGGAGAGAGGAGTGGAGAGGAGTGTTTGATCTGTTTTTTTCTTTGATTTTGGGAACAAATGTGTTAGAGTAACGGTAGATTGAGAGGTGGGTAATGGAGCATTAACATAATAAACCACGGGTGGGTAAAGTGTCAAAAATGAAACAACAGGTGGGTAAGTTAAATTTGAGGCAAACCATAGGTGGGGAAGTTGTAATTACCTTAAAATAACTTTTTTTTTTAATTAAGAAAAATCCATTGATTTTTGTTCCTACTAAATGAAATATCATAAAAAACAAGAACAACTGTACTTAGGAATATCTCCAAGTGAAGCTTGTAAATATGAAACAAAGAATAAAAATAATCCCCCTAGCTAGAGCATGAGCATTGCCATTACATTTTACATGAGAAAAAGTGGAGTAATGTAAAGTTGTGATTTACAACTATATTTTATGTTAGCTTTATTCTATGACAAAAGGCGTTGTAAGTGCATTAAATTATTTCCTTGTATTTTGTGGGATTTTATTGTATTAGGTTTAGTATTAAGTTGTGAAGAATCAAGCATGAAGTGAAGATCAGTGCAGTTTCGCGACTAGCTCGTAAGAAGTTCGCGAGTAAAGGTTCCCGCAAAAAGGACACGTGAGAAGCACATGCTAGAAGCTGAAGAATCAAGTGCCAGGCTGCATTTCGTAAGTCCTTCACAAGACAGGCCATCTTGCGAGGTACTACAGAAACTCTCTGCCTTGAGAATTTTAAGTGTGACTTTCTTACCCTTCACCCATACTATATATACCTTCATTACCCACAAAAGTAAAAGAGGCTATTCAGAGGAAAAAAAAAACCCTAGATAGGTTTTTTACAACACAACACACCTATCTTTTAGAGAGAAAACTACTCATCCTTTTGTGAAAAATCATTGTAGCCTATTCTCCTTCCCTCTCCCATTGTCATACTTTGAGAGGAGATTTGTACCCAAAGACAACCCACACCTATTCAGAGTGTAGATAGTGTTTTGGAGCTTGGGAAGTTTTGGAGATTTTCCAAAAGAAACCAGTGAGGCTTGGCGGATGCAATCGGGTGAATTGCGGAATTTGGAAAGCTAGTGAAGACAAGATTCCGAGAAGCCCGTTGGTAGCAGGAGCTTGGAGGGCTCAGATATATTGGGTAGACTAGGCTTGGAGGGTCTTTTGTTATTCGTGTACTCCAACTTATTTACTAGTGGATCGATTTCGACTTGGAGGGTCGCAGGAAAGTTTTTCGCCGAGTTCTTCAGTTTTCTCTTTGATAACAAGATTCCGAGAAGCTCGTTGGTAGCAGGAGC